>NW_027362796.1:9452500-10087500 GCF_046119375.1 Phyllobates terribilis
CCGAAATTGTGCCACAACAAACACCCACATCTTCTCGCCTGACCTTCCTGTCCCAATTTCTAGGGGACCGCAGCACACCACTATTGAACCCAGATCAGTGTCAAAAGGTTGTTGGTTGGATAGCGGATAATGCTTCCAATCACTTAGCCACCACCACCACCCTGTCTTCCACACGGTCAAGTCTCAGTAGCCATGAGTCTGGACCTCATATTCCTCACCCTGATCCTCCTTCCTCCCACCATGCCGAGTACCCAGAGACAACTGATCCCACACTTGGACAATCTGAAGAGCTGTTCACTTTTCCATTTATAGATTCGGGCCTCTCGCCCGGTCTACTTGAAGCGGGGCAAGAGGAGATCACGTGTAGCGATGCCCAAATATTTGAGCATCCACGGTCACACGAAGGCGACGGTGGGAAACTGTCACAAGAGGTGGACGATGATGAGACACAATTGGCAGAAAGTCAGGAATAGTACCAGGGTGCAGAAGTGGGAGACGAGGTGGTGGATGATATAGTAACTGACCCAACCTGGCAGGAGGACATGCAGAGCAAGGACAGCAGCACACAGGGGGAGGGAGGCAGAGCACCCCAACAGGCAGGAAGAAGCAGTGTGGTGGCCGCAGACAGAAGGCAGGCTACCGTTTCCCGTAACACCAACACGAAGGAAGTTGCCACTACAACTGTTAGGTCTTCCCGAGTCTGGTTGTTTTTTAAAGACTCTGCCGATAACTCCAAAAAGGCCATTTGCATCACGAGCCAGACCAGCATCAGCAGGGGTGGCAAAACGACCAGCCTGACCACCACCAGCATGATCAGGCACATGGCAGCAAAGCACTCGACTTTGTGGGACGAACACCAGGGTCCAGGAACAGTGTCTACAGGTGGCACCATTGCTTCTTCTGCTGTTGTGCATGCAAGTCAATCCCCTGTTCATAGTGCATGCAAAGATGCCTCCTGCCCTGCACCTGTCATTGCACACTCTCAAGTAGCAGCATCAGGAAGCACGTCCATGTCCTTGTCTCAGAGCAGCGTTCAGTTGTTCATACTCCAGTACTTGGATTGCAAGCGCAAATATGCAGCCAACGTCCCACAGGCCACACTACTAAATTCACACAATTCACGACTGCTTGGCTCGAAATGTTGCCTTTTAGGCTTGTGGAGACAGAAGCATTCCGCAACCTGATGGCGGCGGCCGTCCCTCGGTACTCTGTCCCCAGCCGCCACTATTTCTCCCAGTGTGCCGTCCCCACATTACACAAGCACATGTCCCAAAACATTAGCCGTGCCCTCAACAACGCAGTTACCGGTAAAGTCCACCTAACCACGGACACGTGGACAAGTGCTTGTGGGCAGGGACGGTACATCTCGCTGATGGCACACTGGGTTAACATAGTGGAAGCCAGGACCCAGTCGGACCTTGGGACGGAACACGTCCTCCCGACGCCAAGGATTGCAGGCCCTAGGTCAATCAGGGTTGCCCCCACGGTCTACAGCTCCTGAACCTCATGCTCCTCAGCCTCCAGCTCCTCCTCGGCCTCTATCTCCAAAATGACCACATCAGTCACAAGCTGGAAGCACTGCAGCACTGCCTCGGCCAAGCGGCAACAGGCTGTGCTGAAGCTAATATGCTTAGGTGAAAAAACACACAATGCTGAAGAGTTATGGACAGCTCTGAAAGAGCAGGCAGATCTGTGGCTCAAACCGCTGAACCTACAGCCAGGCATGGTCGTGTGTGACAATGGCCGTAACCTGGTGGCGGCTCTGAGGCGAGGCGAGCTCACACACGTACCATGCCTGGCCCATGTGCTTAACCTCGTGGTTCAGCGGTTACTCAAATCCTACCCGGAGCTGCCGGATCTGCTTGTTAAAGTATGCCGCCTGTGTGCCCATTTTAGAAAGTCAGCTACAGCTTCCGCCGCCCTTGCAGTGTTTCAGCAGCGTTTGCAGCTTCTGGCTCACAGACTGGTGTGTGATGTCCCCACACGTTGGAACTCTACATTGCAGATGTTGGGAAGGATTTGTGAGCAGAAGAGGGCAGTTGTTGAGTACCAGCATCAAAAAGGCTATCGGTATTCAGTTCAGACTCCACACATAAGACCTCAGTAGTGGACGTGGATGTCAGACATATGTACCATCCTCCAAAACTTTGAGGACTCCACCAAGATGGTGAGCGGCGATGACGCCATAATTAGCCTCACCATCCCGCTTCTCTGTCTTCTGAAACGCTCTCTGCTCACAATCAAAGATGATGCATTGCAGGCGAAGCACGATAAGATGGAGCAATTAACCATACAGGGTGATTACACACAGCCAAGCCTCATCTCATCCCAACGTGGATTGGGTGACAATGAGGAAGAGGAGGAGGAGGAAGGACAGGAACTAGTTTCATGCACTATAGACGGTGCTATCTGCACAGCTGTCATACCGTCTGTTCAGCATGGATGGCCAGAGGACAGAGAGGAGGAGGAGGAGAGCATGGTCAGTCATCCTCTTGGTGAGGACA
Source organism: Phyllobates terribilis (assembly GCF_046119375.1). Taxonomy (NCBI): domain Eukaryota; kingdom Metazoa; phylum Chordata; class Amphibia; order Anura; family Dendrobatidae; genus Phyllobates; species Phyllobates terribilis. The sequence goes on from NW_027362796.1 coordinate 9,455,005, forward strand.
CGGAAGTCTTGCCTGTTAGTAGTCTGGCACGCATGGCTGAGTTTATGTTATGCTGCCTTTCCCATGACCCTCGCATTCTCAAAATTTTAGGTCATTACTGGTTGGTGACACTTCTAGACCCACTCTACAAGGAGAACTTTATATCTCTTATTCCTGAGGCGGACAGGTGTACAAAAATGAGGCAGTACCAGAAGGCCCTTGTTGCGGAACTATTAAAAAATTCCCATCTAAAAACGCTGGAGGCAGAGGGCACACTTCGTTCGACAACCAAGGCCCCCACTCTGTCACTTCTTCTCTCTGACTGAACACTGTTCTAAGATGGTGCCCACCTTTTATACCTCCCTCTAAAACATGAGCCCAGGTGACCAGCAAACAATGGGCTCCTATCTACGCTCAGGATCCAACCCCTATCTGCTCCTACATCACTGGGTATTCCTACCCCCTCCCCACTCCAGCCAGGGACATGGTCTGTCGTGCCTGCATTTCTGTCTAATGGGAGCACCGTTGAGCTGTCCCTCGGAAATGGGGTGAGTGTGCTATATGCAGCTAACTGAACCCTGGTCCATACTCCATCCTTACCCGGGAGTGGAATATCACACCTCTGGCAGAGGTGCAATACCCCTGTAGCGTCCGAGCCTTCGGGGCGCTACATTTTTATGATGCCTGTAAAAAAAAAATTTTATACAGTATGTTCATGTATACCCCCCAGGAGTAAATGTTTGTCAGCCCATACACTTAGTGCATGGCATTACAAGTATAGGAGGCCCGCTCCTTTCTAATGGTAAAAAAATTTTATGATGCGCTCCTCCACGTCTCTTCCAAGGGCCATTGAAGTGCCTCCAAATTTTTGGCTGCCCTTGCAGTCACTGCATTGTCCAACACTATGGGAGACTCTCTCCTTTCTAATGGGAATTTGTCATTACTGTGGCCTGGTCTATGTGTCTTTAAATTCTTAGTGGGTTTTTTCCTAAACTTGGTCAGCCGTTGGACTCACTGCATACCCTATAACTGTATAGCAGACCCTCTCCTTTCTAATGGGAACATGTCATATCTTGTTACTGTGGCCCTGCTCTGTGTGTCTTTAAATTCTTAGTGGGGATTTTCCTAAAATCTGTCAGCCGTTGGACTCACTGCATACCCTATAACAGTATAGCCGACCCTATCATTTCTAATGGGAATTTGTCGTTACTGTGGCCCTGCTCTATGTGTCTTTAAATTCTTAGTGGGTTTTTTCCTAAAATTGGTCAGCCGTTGGACTCACTGCATACCCTATAACTGTATAGCAGACCCTGTCCTTTCTAATGGGAGCATGTCGTACCTTGTTACTGTGGCCCTGCTCTGTGTGTCTTTAAATTCTTATTGGGGTTTTTCATTAAAATTTGTCAGCCGTTGGATTCACTGCATACCCTATAACTGTATAGCAGACCCTCTACTTTCTAATGGGAACATGTCGTACCTTGTTACTGTGGCCCTGCTCTGTGTGTCCTTAAATTCTTAGTGGGGTTTTTCCTAAAATTTGTCAGCCGTTGGATTCACTGCATACCCTATAACTGTATAGCAGACCCTCTCCTTTCTAACGGGAACATGTCGTACCTTGTTACTGTGGCCATGCTCTTTGTGTCTTTAAATTGTTAGTGTTTTTTTTCAAAAATTTTGGCCACCCTTGCAGTCACAGCATGGGCATTACCACTATAGAAGACCCGCTCCTTTATAATGGGAACATTTTTTTTACTGAGACCCTCCTCTATGTCTCTTCAAAGGGGTATTAGGTTGCGTCCAAATTTTTGACAACCCTTGCAGTCACTGGATGCGCAATAACAGTATAGGAGACCCACTTGTTAATAATGGGAACAACAAAGCATAGCCCTCTGATGGCTCTCTAACAATAGCTAGGGCCGACTGCTGGCCTTTTAAGAATAGTAAGGGCCGTCTGATGTCCCTATAAAAATAGGCTTTATGACTTTCAGAGTCCCTCCATCATAAATAAAACAGGATGTGTCTGATGACACCACATTGCCAGATGAGGTTGTAAAATGTTAAAATGACATTTCCCGGTGAATGCATTTGTCATAAAAAATAACATAAAAAAACATAACAATAGGATCTTCCTTTAGTATAAAAAACAGCATCACCAATTTAACCTCAATGTAATCACATTGTTCAGCTCATGCACCTCCTCCTCCATCTCCGAAATGACCACATCAGTCACAAGCTGACAGCACTGCAGCACTGCCTTGGCCAAACAGCAACAGGCTGTGCTGAAGATAACATGCTTAATGCTTAATTGACAAACCGCCCAGCGCTGCAGAGTTGTTGAAAGCTGTAACACAGCAGCTTGATCTGTGGCTCTCACCGCTGAACATACAGCCAGGCATGGTCGTGTGTTACAATGGGCGGAACCTGGTGACGGAGAAATGACAACCGGGGTAGATAAGGTTTCCCTCTATGCCAGTCCTTTCACAGAGCTAAAGAATATGGCTGTGGTGAAATACAACTCTCACTGAGAAGCTGTTTCAGATTGAAAAACATTGTGCCCACCAGAGGATTTGTTTCTGAGGGCTAACCTTTCTCACCCGCTCAAGAGCCCCTATAGCAGCTGCAAAGTTAGCACTATCATGAACTCTCCTGCGGTAGAAGCCAAGGCACACCAGAGAATTCTCTGGTGGGACTGTCCAACCCTGCCGAGAAGCAGTCCCGGCTAAGAAAAGTGTGTGGGAAGATTCCAGGACACTCTATTTTTACTGAGGAGGAAACACATGCAAACATGGGGAGAACATGCAAATTTCTTGCAGATGTTGTCCTTGCTGGGATTTGAACCCAGGATCCCAGTGCTGCAAGACTTCAGTGCTAACCACTGATCCAATGTGCTGCCGTTCACCTTCTAATATCTAACAAGCTGGAGAAACTTGAACCTACTGCCACTCTATCATCAGCTCCTTTGTGAGAAAATGTATTTGGGAAGCCACTCAGTTTACCAAATAAAATTCCAGAGAAGGAAATTGAGGATGGCTTCGCTACTGGTACTGGGGGCAGTGCTAATACCATGGTGTTGTACCATAGTTTGCTGGAAATATTCCAGGCTGGTAGGAGGCAAGAAAATTCCCACAGAAAAGTACCAGCAGTAATGTTCAGGCCACATTTCAAGTGCAAGCAGCTTTAGAGGACTTCCTGGGAGAAATGACACGCAGGGTAGATACGGTTTCCCTCTATGCCAGTCCTTTCACTGAGCTAAATACAACTCTTATCAAAAAAAGTTGTGGACTGGCTCCGTACCGTCCCTGGCCACATTCACCTGTCCACGTGTTTGTGGTTAGGCAGTCCTTCTTAGTAAGTGCACTGGGTAGGGCATGGGTAATGTTATGGGACCCGTGCTTGTGGAAGGCGAAGGCAATACCGGGAAAAATGCTGGCGGCTGGGGACCGAGTATGGACACCCGGCCGCCGCCTGCATGAGGTTGTGAAAAGCTTCCACCTCCACAAGCTTAAAAGGCCATATTTCAAGTGCAAAGAGCTGCTCAGAAATCTGTCAGTTTAGTATTGCGGCCTGTGGGTGGGTGGGTGGCTGGCTGCATACTTGCAATTGCATTCCAAGTAACAGAAAACTAAGCAGATGATGGCCTCTATCATCATCATGGCCTCACCTCGGCACTATGAACTCTCCTAAAGGAGAAGCCAGGGCCCGCCGGAGGAGTCTCCGGTTCTCTGGTGGGCCCGTCCAACCCTGCCGAAAAGCAGCCCTGGCTAAGAAAAGTGTGGGGGAAGGTTCCTGGACACTCTATGGCTACTTTTTTAATGCGGATCGGCCATGCTTATGCATGTTATTTCTCAAAACGCATTACGGATCAGGCCATTTTCCAACTCTGTATTCAAGAAATTAAATGCGCAAAGAAAGATGTGTGTGTGTCAAAGCACCATTGACAAGTGCGAGTTGATGTTGGATGGGCTGCCATTGCTTCTGCAACAAGCTCAATTACACGATTTTCTGGGAGAAATGACACGCAGGGTAGATACGGTATCCCTCTATGCCAGTCCTTTCACCGAGCTAAATACAACTCTTAGCAAAAAAAGTTGTGGACTGGCTCCGTACCGTCCCTGGCCACATTCACCTGTCCACGTGTTTGTGGTTAGGCGGGTCTTCCCAGTAAGTGCACTGGGGAGGGCACGGGTAATGTTATGGGACCCATGCTTGTGGAAGGCGGAGGCGATACCGGGAAATATAGTGGCGGCTGGGAACCGAGTATGGACACCCGGCCGTCGCCGGCATGAGGTTAAGAAAAGCTTCCGCCTCCACGAGCCTAAAAGGCCACATTTCAAGTGCAAGCAGCTGTCAAAAATTTGGCAGTATAGTATTGCAGCCTGTGGGTGGGTGGCTGCCGGCATTCTTGTGCTTGCATTCCAAGGAATGGGGTAGGGACAACTGAACACTGCAGTGGGACAAAGACGTGGACGGTGATTGTTGCAAGTCTGCAACGACGGGTGCATGGCGGGAGGCATCTTCGCATGTGCCAAGGATCACTTATGATGGGCACACATTTAGGCAGTGACCTGGGAGTCAGAGATGTTTCCAGAGGTCTTCCCCTTGCTGTTCCCATGTCTTTTCAGCACTGTATGCATGTGTCTGATGATGTGTCACACACCACATGGCCAGATATGGTTGTAAAATGTTAAAATGACATTTCCTGGTGAATGCATTTGTCTTGGTTGAAAGCAATGCAAAAGTGCAAAAACGTGTCAAAAATGCTACGTGTGTAGGAGTATTTTTGTTTTTGTTTATTTATTTTGCCTTATATACAAGTCATCACCCTGGAAAGGATGTTCCTTACGCCGTAAAAGTGGCGTAATACTCTGACGACGTTGTTGACAGCAGTGATCTGGGAGTCAGAGATGCTTTCAGGGGTCTTCCCCATGCTGTTCCCATGTCATTTGAGCACAGTTCCCATCGATTTGGGCAATTTTTAGACCCTCTGCAGACCGCCGTGGGGAGCCACCTGAAAAATGCTCAAGTTTCCCCTAGACTTATATTGGGCTCATTGCTCGGGTTGAGCACCCGAGTATTTCAATTTGCTCGACCCGAGCAACGAGTACTCGAGCATTTTAGTGCTCGCTCATCACTAATGACAACCAAAAACATCCAAATAATCCTGATCAAAAAGTTCACATACCCTGGTGATTTTGGCCTGATAACATGCACAGAATTTGACACAAATGGGTTTGAATGGCTACTAAAGGTAACATCCTCACCTATGACCTGTTTGCTTGTGTGGCACCCCAGGGGTCTGGTTTCCACAGTAACTGCAATGTTATGTCTGAGAGCAGGTGGGAGGTCTCTTGGTCAGGAATCCTATGCATGCCACACCTCCTGCCCAGTCCTGGGAGGGGAAGGACTTCCCCTATATAAACCTGGGGCTGAGGCAGGGTTAGTGAGTAGAGAAGAAGTAGAGAAAGAGAAGCAGCTATAGGAAGAAACAACAGGAGCTCTGTGGGAGCAGTGCTACAAGGAGTCAGGGGCTGGCAGCTGCAGAGCTCGCCCTGACTGAGAAGTTATCACCGGACCCGGAGTCCGAGGCTGCAAGGACTAACTCCTATCCAGCAGCAGAAACCGACCGGCAGGGGATTGCAGGTCCTCTGGCCCAGAAACCCGAAGGCACGGTCACACGCGTGGGACCAGCACCGCCATCGTGGAGCGGAAGCCATTAGAAGGCCCCGAGTCACCGGCCATACGGGTGAGCACCACACGGTACACTCAGGGACGTGGGCTACTTTTACCCGCCTCTAGCAAGGTAGCCAGAAGAGTACAGTTAGTTGGGAAGGCCTACAACTCCGCCTGGCCAGGGGAGATCCCATCTGCTCAAGGACTGACCAGGCCCCGATTGCTAGCAAGTACTCCGGGAGGGTCTATCTTTGTCACCAGTAAAGACCCTGAACTACACCGCATCGTCTCTGAGTGGTTCCTGCTACCCCCATCATCCACGTCGGCTGCCCTGAGGCCATACCCCTCCCGTTGGGGGTTATACCATCCACGCTGCACCATCCTTCCACCGGCCTCAGCGGTCTGCCCTGCAGCGGCAGCTCCATAGCTGCATTCAACGGGTGGCGTAGTCATCCACCATCTACTGCTAATAGACTGCCACTTAGTCTGACTCCCTGGGCACGGACCGGGTCACCGCCACGAGACTACTACCCCCATCTGATCCGGCTCCGGGTAGGCTCCCGCGTGCGCAACGCTGCGCGACTCAGGCCCAGGGGCGCGTCACTTGTAATCATTGTGTGTGCATAAAGCTGAGTGAGTTTCTGGGATCCAGCCACTGACGTTTCTGGATTTTGAGATGGGGAAAGCAAAAGAATTATCAACGGATCTACGGGAAAAGGTAGTTGAACTGTATAACACAGGAAAGGGAGGCAAAAAGAGTATAACACAGGCAAGGGATACAAAAAGATATCCCAGGAATTGATAATGTCAGTCTGCAGTGTTCAAACTGTGATTAACAAATGGAAAATCAGATGCTCTGTAAAAACCAAACCACAGTCAGGTAGACCAACAAAAATTTCAGCCACAACTGCCAAGAAAATTGTTCGGGATGCAAAGAAAAACCAACAAATAACATCAGCTGAGAACACACTTAGGGGTGTACTCACTTTTGTTGCCAGCGGTTTAGACATTAATGGCTGTGTGTTGAGTTATTTTGCAGGCACACCAAATTTACAGTTAAACAAGCTGTACACTGACTACTGTACATTGTATCAAAGTGTCGCATCTTCAGTGTTGTCCCATCAAAAATATATATATGTATTCCGGCCCATTTTTGGAGTTTTGTGTGAAATTATGTCCAATTTGCCTTTTTTTTCTCAGTTTTTTTGTGTTGTTCCAATAAACACAAAGGAAATAAACATGCGTGTAATAAAACATGTGTAATTTTCTGAAACAATTTCAAGGGTGCCAGCACTTTCCGCCATGACTGTATATGCAGGTAGAGTCCTTAACCCCTTTACAACCCAAAGTGGTTTGCACGTTAATGAGAAGGCCAATTTTTACAATTCTGACCACTGTCACTTTATGAGGTAATTACTCTGGAACGCTTCAACGGATCCCCCTGGTTCTGAGAATATTTTTTCATGACATATTGTACTTTATGATTGTGGTAAAATTTCTTCGATATCACTTGTGTTTATTTGTGAAAAAAACAGATATTTGGCGAAAATTTTGAAAATTTTTAAATTTTCAAAATTTGAATTTTTATGCCCCTAAATCGGAGAGATATGTCACACAAAAAAAGTTAATAAATAACATTTCCCATATGTCTACTTTACATCAGCACAATTTTGGAACCCAAATTTATTTTTATTAGGGAGCTATAAGGGTTAAAATTGACCAGCGATTTCTCATTTTTCCAACAAAATTTACAAAACCATTTTATTAGTGACCGCATCACATTTGAAGTGACTTTGAGGGGTCTTTATGACTGAAAATACCCAAAAGTGACACCATCCTTAAAACTGCACCCCTCAGTGAATCGGGTCATCATGGCAACATCCGGGAAGCCGCGGCACACATTGCTGGACGCCGGCAGGAGAGGTGACTATCCCGATCACCTCCCCTTGCCCCCGCAATACTGCGAACGACTTCGATCGCAGCATTGCGGGGGTTAATGTGCGGGACCTCTCCCAGCACATAGCACCGGGTGTCAGCTGTGACAATCAGTTGACACCTGGCGGCGATCACGCCCGCACAGCCTGTGTGCGCGATCGCAAAGATGTGCTAATACGTATCAGGCTCTTAAGTCCCAGGGCGCAGATACGTATCAGTACGTCTTGGGCTTTAAAGAAGTTAAAATTATGTGAAAATGGGAAAAGTCACAAAACTTTGCAACTTTTCAAGAGCTTTATGCCAGTTTTCTGGCAAAACACTGGTGAATCGGGTTCATAATCTCTAATCCTTTCAGCTCCCTTTAATTAGACTACTTTCAGCAAACTAATTATAAGTATTGGGTCTGGTTTTTTTTTTATGCTTTTAAAATAATTGTAAATATTTTCAATCACCTTTTGTTATAAGGATTTCCCAAAAATTAGCTAATCATAGGTTGTCCTGCATTCGTGACAGTGATTGACTGCGCGGTCACTTGGAAGTTTACATTGGCATCACTACAGGGCCGGTAAAGAAGGACTGTCAGGGACCCCCAGAGTGTGGTAAAATGCGCAAACTAATTCATAATTCATTTAATTCTCACACAATATACTAAGTTAGTGTAAGTCTACAAAAAAGCAACAAAACTTGGTGCTAAAAAAATTGAGCATAACTTTTTGAAAAATGAACCAGGTTATGCCAAATCTTACATATTTTGTGACTTTGTGATCAGTTATCAACACAAATATTTTACTCAAATTACCAGATCGATGGATAAGCATTGGGACTTTTCCCTAAATCTGTCCAAAACATCACCGCTTATAGAAGACCACCCTCATATCCAGATCAGATTTTCTGTGAGAGATGCCCAGATTCACAATATAGTATGCATACTGGCCATCTATGAGAAGTCCACCCCAATGGAAGTCCAGTTATTAAAGGAGATTTTACTGTTTATATAAGGGGCAGACAATGACAGTGAAGGGCCCTTAATCAGGACTTCTTATCTGGGCCCCACACCCTCCATCAGGCACCACCTACATATACATTTCCATGTATATTTATATTAGGCACACATATAAAATTTGCACATGCTAATACTCTATACACATTTTAACGTATGCATATACATAGTGCACACAAACATAAAATACGGACATACACATAAGATGCACATACACAGTATAGAGTCCCGGTAGTCCTCATAGTTTTAAGCATGGACCCTGGCAAATTGTAGACGGACTTTTATTGTTCATGGGCTTTAAGGGAGAGAGGCTTCCTTTGTGGAGGACACTCATGAATGCCATTCATTTGCAGTGTACACCGTGTCGTGTCATGGAAAACACTCACCCTAGTTTGGCTTTCTACTTCTTCAGCTAATAGCAATGAATTTGCCTGTTGATTTTCTTCTCATCAGAAGATGCTTTTGTTTAGATGTTAACTTCCATCTGACTGATAAGAAAAGCTTTGCTGATCTTCTTGTAGACTTCACATTTTTTGTAAAGGAATTATTTTCTTTCTCAGAAATGTCTTGTGACATTTCTCTTCTATGTGGTGCCACTTACCCTTCTCATCAGAGGACGCTTTTGTTTAGGTGTTAACTTCCATAGTCGGCCTGGACTTCTCTGTAAGATGGTTGCAGTTCCATCTTTGTTATAGTTTTGCATCACTTTTGCTACAGTATTCTGACTGATAAGTAAAGTTTTGCTGATCTTCTTGTAGACTTCACATTTATTGCAAAGAAATTATTTTCTTTCTCAGGTTTTGTGACATTTCCCTTCTATGTGGTGCCATTGCTGATAGCATGAAATGGGAAGGAGTTTTCTTTATTAAGTAACTTCCTTTTACAGACACCTGTCTGCTGGACATCTGTTTAATGAATAATTACACTTACCTGTGGTTCAGTTCTTGTTAATTAGAATTTTGTTGTCTAAACTTAGCCTTTCTCTTAAGACTGTTACTGGGATGTTCTCATTTTTGAAACATGATCTTGAATGAGTTTGTTAAGAAAATTACTTTTTTGGGGTCTGCAAAATACCAAATCTTGTTTGCATTCAATGGCTCAAATTTGCGAGAGTATTTTGTAGTATGGTATCCCATATAAAATGATGATTCTGAAAGGAAACTACAGGTTTGCTGACAAATCTATTTGGGTGTACTGATTTATGCTAAACACTGTATATATATATATATATATATATATATATATATATATATAAACCTTATAAGTTTGGTATCACAGTAATCGTACTACTGACTCTGAATCATTTTGTCAGTTTATTTTTACAACACAGTACACACTGTAAAATGAAGGAACCCAAACCTGGCATTTTTTCTCATTTTTCAACACATTATATGATAAAATGAATGGTGTTGTTCAAAACTACAACACTAAGCGTCAGCACACTGTGATTTGCTGATCTGTAAGATGCGTTCTTTGTGCTGTGAAAATACACAGCTGTGATATCTCACCAAATATTCATAGTGGGAACTTAAAATTATGTTTTTCTGCCATGATTAAGGATGGTTTGGATGTATGAAACATGTTGACCTTTTATTTCTATCTTTGTGGAATTAAGGCTGCATGAACCAGTCACCAACCATTATCTGTATATGTACAAATATTAAGTGCTACTGAGTGCTGTAGGAAAAACTTAGAATAGTGAGGTGATTTGATAGTCCTGCCACAAATAATCTGTTTCTACTGCACACTTAAAATCTCTGATAGTGGCAATGAACCTGATTGCCTGCAGTAGTGCACTCCTGACAGCTGGTGCAGCAGAGAAAATGTCTTGGACATGAGAGTGGGAGGTCCTGATTATGGAGGATGTTAATATTAGCTCATTGGAGTGTAGATATGGTAGAGATGCAGGACTGTGCAGCAGTGTGGAGAGGTTTGTGGATGAGTGTAATGACTGGTACAGGGTGGAGGCACCAGTGTAACTGCTGGACAGAAATATGAGACTGACTGCTGCATTAAGGATAATGAGAAATACATTTAGTGAGAAGAAGAGCAATTAGTGAGTTACAAGTATTTGTGAATTCAAGACAAAAAAGGAATCAGAGCAACAGTAACAGATTTTACTTTTTTTAATTAATAATGGGATGAATAAAATCGTGAACATTATCAATAGACTAAATCAAAGTCAGGAAGATAGCCGAGGTCAGATACCAGGTGATCAGTAAATGACAAGTCAGACGAGCAGTATGAATACCGTGGAGCCCGATGACAGAGGCGTTACTGAAACTTGTCCAGGTTGACCAGTCAGAAGGCCACAGGTAGATGGTGAAGGTCCTTCTATACAGCTCCAGCAGTGATGGTGGATCTGCTGGACTTCAGGGCGCTGGATGCTTAGGTGTCCCGTCTTTTAGATGGTTTTAGGGCAACAGTGACAGCATGCAAATGCGCGAGCAGCCCTGGATAATCCACGGCGGCAGGATGATAAGATCCGGCGGAAGATGGAACCTATGAGAAGAGAAATAAATATAATGTAAGTGATGGGACTCCATATTACATGATAATGCTGTGCAGTCACTGTGGCCGGACGGCAGAGGAATATTATCATACAGAGGTCAGGGGTCATTGTCAGCAATCATACATGTGACAATCCCATCACTGACAGATGACATCTACTCCACATGAATTATTCTCACTGACATCACACAACATGGAGTTGATTCTCACACTTACCTCGTCTCTTTTTCCCATTTTTTCCATTTTCTGAGTTTTGTTGCTCCATACTCAGATTTATTGCCGATTTTCTTTCTTCATGAGATGGAAATTCTGATGAAAAATTTAAAAAAAAAATCAATAACAATATCTTCTTATAGGATCTGCTTTGTCATAATATGGATAACATAAGAGACCTATAGTATTGTATAAAACCATGTGGGAATATTTGAGCCTTGAAGTCAACATTCACATTGCTGGTGCTGTAGACATGTACATACCTGGCAATGGGGACGAGGGTGGCAAGATGGTAACAGCATCGTCTGTATTACATACAGGAACAGATACTTTCTGCCTGTTTGAAGAAGAAAAACATGTAAATCTCAAGTAAACTCCATATAAAAAGGGTTGTCTCACTAGAAGAACACCGACTATAAGGACTAGTAGGACATATGACTGTCATAGTGGGGAAGGTCTTCTGCTCAAGACTACCTTTTATAGAGAGCTGAGAGGAAAACAACTACCAAGAATGGCCGGCATTTCATACTACATCTCTCCTACAGTGAGGGCAGCACTAAAAGTGCATGACCGGCCACAATTATGGGCTGTTATCTCCAACAATTCCGAAAGCTGAAAGCACAATGACCCATAACCATGGGGCGGTGGATGCTGCATTTGATATTATGGTATTTATGTCCTATATTTGGTGTTGTGCACATATATCAGCCTGGAGCTCCCAGTAATGACCCCATAATCTACTCACATTTCTGAGATGTTTGTGTTGGATTCTGGTGTACACTCTGGAGGGGCCTTGGGATCCTCGTTGTTCACCATCCCGTTAGTGGTGGTAGAGTGCTAAATGTGGATAACAATAAGTTATTAAATATATATACCTTTTCATTTTGTAGATCCTTTTTTGTACATATTTTGGATTTATCGATCACATACTTACTTTAGAAAGCCTCTCAGAAGATGATGATGCAAATATTTGGAAGATAAAGTTCTCATCGTCCTCACTTGTGCCCTCCTTATCCTCTGAGATCAGATGGTTGTTTTCATCAGAGTGATCTACAAGACATAGGTAAGGAAGGATTGTTAGAGGGTGTCAGTATAACACAGTCGCTATATCTCACTAGGTTAAAAGATGATGCAACGTAATAAACAGAATACATGAAAAAAAACTCCTGTACAAAATTAGGGAAATAGGGATACAGTACGAACCCATGGTCAACATAGCTGAGATCCATGAAACATGGATAACATAGTAGACCAGAAAAACCATGTGGAAATATTTGAGCCTTGAAGTCAACATTCACATTGTTGGTGCTGTAGACATGTACATACCTGGCAATGGGGACGAGGGTGGCAAGATGGTAACAGCATCGTCTGTATTACATACAGGAACAGATTCTTTCTGCCTGTTTGAAGAAGAAAAACATGTAAATAATAAGTAAACACAGTATAAAATGGGTTGTCTCACTATAAGAACACTGACTATAAGGCCTAATAGGACATATGACTGTCATAGTGGGGAAGGTTTTCTGCTCCAAACTACCTTCCATGGATCAGAACACAACTACCAAGAATGTCTGGCAAGTAATACTACAGCTCTCCTACAGAGTAGGCAGTGCTAAAAATGCATGACCTGCCACAATTATGGGCTGTTATCTTCGGCATTTTCTGAAGCCAAAAGTACAATGACCGTTAACCATGAAGCGGTGAATGCTGCATTTGATATTCTGTTATTTATGTCCTATATTTGGTGTTGTGTACATAGATCAGCCTGGAACTCCCAGTAATGACCCTTTCTAATCTACTCACATTTCTGAGATGTTTGTGTTGGTTTCTTGTGTATACTCTGGAGGGGCATTGGGATCCTCATTGTTCACCATCCTGGTAGAGATGGTACAGAGCTAAATACGGATAAAAATAAGATATAAAATATTTTTTTTATGTACTTTTAGAGTTTTTTTTATTTTTTTTTTACATATTTTGGATTTATTAATCACATACTTACTTTACAAAGCTTTTCAGAAGATGACGTAAAATTTTGGAAGTCAAGGCTCTCATTGTTCTCACTTGTGCCTTCCTCATCCTTTGAGACCAGATGTTTGTTTATATCAGAATGATCTACAAGAAATAGGTAATGAAGTATTATTAGAGGTTGTCAGTATAACACAGTCACTATTTATCACTAATATTAATGGGAACAGATGATCACATATTAGGGAAGATGAGACAAACAGTCGCTTAGTCTAGATGACGTCTCCTTCTACTTACTGATAAATAAGCTGGTGTCTGCGTCTGAAACAAGCTGAGGAACATACTCCAGCTCCTGGCTCAGAATGTTGTCAAAGTCCAAGTCACTCAGGAATGGATGAACCTTGATCTCAAATGCTCCTCCTAGAAAAAGAAAAACAAAAGTGATGCGGACATAGTCAGGGATGGCTCCATATCTGAACAGTTTATCGTAATCTGAACTAATGACAAAACTGAGCCGACATGAAGGAAATAAACTGAAAGTCTTAGTGTGGAGAACTAGAAATACAGTAGATGAGCTGATAGAGAAATGCTGATCTTCATGGACATGAGCGATATGTCCTTGGTCTAATAAGGGAATATTAATACTAGTATATCTGTTACCTGTCCCAAGTCTACGCACAGGATTTCTTCTGAGCAGCTCAGTGATGAGATTCTGAGCATCCAGGGGTGGAGCGCGATCACAATTCCAAATTAGTTCTCCTGTTACATAGAAAATTACAGAAAATAAAACCTCTTTACTGGACTGTAACATAAAGCAAAGGAAATAACTAAACAAATGTAACCAATCAACGCAATGATCGGATTATTCTACTCACCAATGACAACCCTTTTATAAAGCTCAGTGAGGGAATCAGCATCAAATGGTACACATCCCAGCAGGAATTTATACAGGATGATCCCCAATGACCACCAGTCAACAGGTCTTCCATAGCCTTCTTTCAGGATGATCTCTGGGGCTATGTAACATGGGGTGCCACAGAACTGGAAACCAACAGAACATAGAGATGAGAATCGATGAAACAATTATTATGACAAGATATTATCGTTAAAACACAATGCAGAAGATAAAATATTAGTGGAAAAGTTCTCTAGAAAGGAAGAACGTAGAGAAGAGACAATAGTGTGATGAGATTTGCAAATAACAAGCTAAGTTCTTGTAGGTGATGCTGACCTCACGGTCCTGGAACTCTCTGGAGATGTCCACTGCTAATTCCTTGTAGGTGTTGGTTTTCGGTATCATTAGACCAAGTTTTGAAATCCCAAAATCGGTAACTTTAATATGTCCAGTAGATGTAATTAGGAGGCTGCAAAAGAGAAGATGGTTTTAGCCTCACAGACTGAATGATAATAAATGACAACTTTCCCCACTTTATTATACTACGGGGGCACTTACTTTTCTGGCTTCAGGTCTCTGTGCACCACACCGTAACTATGCAGGTATTCCACGGCAAGTACCGCCTCTGCAAAGTACAAGCGGGCCATGGGGACAGAGAAAGGACCCCTGGTGCTTAGAAGGGTCCCACAGTCTCCACCTATAGAAGAAAGGAAATATGACCGGTGAGGGGTTTATACAGAAGATAACCATGATATACCACGAGCAGATAACTATGATGTATAATGAGCAGTGAGCGGAAACATCCTGGGGAGATCACACAGATAGTGGCGTACATAGAAATCACAAGACCCCATATCAAAAGTTGTAATTGCCCCCCACCCTAAAAAATAAAAAATAAATATATTTATATCCCTGTTGAAGCAGCTTGGTGTTCTCACCAGCAATACAACTTTTATGGCCATTTTAGAGTATGATGCTCCCAAAAATGCCCACACCCACACTCAATGAGTATGGTATCCCCACAGTGAATCCTCCTAAGGAGGCCACCACTTAGAAGGAGGCCAGCCACAACCCCCTACTCGGTGTGATGGCACCCACAGCAACCCTCCCACTCGGGATAATGGTTCCCACAGTCCCTCACACAATATAATGGTCCACATAACTCCCCACTCAGTATCATGTCCCCACACAGAATGGGGGCCTCCATATAGAGTGAGGACCCCCACAGCACCCCACTTAATATGATGACCTCCACTCAGCATTCACAGTCCCCCCATATCTAGTCATACGGCCCCCTTTCAGTATTTTGGCCCCTACTAGCCACCTACTCAGTATTTTTGCCCCCACCAGCCCCACCTCCTTGAAGAAGCAAATACCGCTGAAATTGTGATGACAGGTGGAGGGATGCTGCCCACTGCCGAGCGTCGACAGACCCCCTCCGACTGATGAGCCCCATAGCGCCCCTGCACCAAGATCAATGAATTTACAAGCATCTTGGTAATAGATAACCTATAGTAAATGCTCTGTGGGGAAGTAACCAACAATGTCCTAATGATATGAGCAGTGATAAGATGAAAGCAGACATGGGCTGAATATAATACAATAGATGTGTCTTACCTCCTACATACGCCATGACCATACACAGGTGAGATCTAGTTGGAAAGGAGCAGAGCATGGAGACCACAAAGGGACAATCAGCAAATGTTAAGATGTCCCTCTCCAAAAAGGCCCATTCCAATCTCTGTGCAGTATTTAGGTTCCGCTTAGCCATTTTCTTCATAGCAAAGGTCTGGTGTGAGTCTTTATGATGCACTAAGTAGACGGCCCTGGAGAGAAGGAGAATCCATCGGTTATAATAAATCCTTATTAATAATCCATCTATAGAAATCATTATATGTTTAATACTGGTATCCAAGGGGTAACATTTCTCCTTGCGGAGAGTGACATGTTAAGCTTGTCAAGGTGAGGAGACTTTTAAGCCTCAATGATCCTCTGGGAAATATGCAAATTGTCTCTTCAGAGAGGAAGAGAACTAGAACTCTAGTGCCCCTTATAGGAAGTAGTAATCCTAAAAGTCAATATCGACCCTTTAACGAGCCTTATCACATGACATGGAATAATAGCCATAACCAAAATCTCAATTTTCGGACACTATGTTTTGGGGTACAAGCACTCATCAGTGCAAAGTGTGAGATATGGTTTGGCTGGGTGAGAGGCATCTGACCAGGATCCAAGCGGTAACGGTTCTCCTTGCGGAAAAAGCCATGTTAAGCATGTCAAGGTGAGGAGACTTTTAAGCTGCAATGCTCTTCTGGGAAATATGCAAATTGTCTCTTTTCAGAGAGGAAGAGAACTAGCACCCTAGTGCCACCTATAGGAAGTAGCAATCCTATTTCCCAGAGGAGCATTGCGGCTTAAAAGTCTCCTCATGTCCGCAAGGAGAAACGTCAACCCCTTGGATACCGGTCAGACACCTCTCACCCAGTCAAACCATTCACACTTTGCACTGAAGAGGGGCAGTACCTCAGAACACAGTTCCTGCAAATTGAGATTTTGGTTTTGGCTATTATCCTAAGTCATGTGACAAGGCTTGTTAAAGGGTCGATATTGACTTTTAGGATTGCTACTTCCTATAGGTGGAGTTCTAGTTTGTTTCCTCTCTGAAGAGACAATTTGCATATGTTTAATACTAGAAGTCTGGCCGCCACTATAAATCCACATCTAGAAATACATAAAATAGCACTACATAGATCACCTATGGGAGGTCTCCACAATGCCACTTCTGCCGGAGCCATCACCCAGGTCACATTATAGATACGAGAATCTATCGAAATTCTCTTTGGGCAGATTCGCTATAACTGACCAAATACAATTTAGTGCAAATAAAACTGGCCCAAAATGAATGTGCTCCAGGGCTCTCTTCTGCTGCTGAGGCCAGTGATTGGGCCCACATGGTCATGGTGGAGGGTGTAGATGTCATTGACGTCAATATAGTGTCACCCTTCATGTGACCATGTGTAGCCAACTTCTCTGATCAGCTTCACAATGGAGCCCCCCTATCAAAACAAAGATCAAAGTGGAGAGCAGAAAAGCTCAGGTGGAGGAGGCAGCATAAGAACAGATGAGGGTCTAGCACAGGCGAATGTAATAATATTATATTATTATATATTATATTATATGTAATTATATTATTTAAATCGCTTTCCTTACAGTTTGATTTGCTACAGATCATATAATTTCCCTATGATAACACTGAATGGCAGAGTGCAGGGGCAGAAGCATTGTCATAGGGAACCCTGAGAAATGTGGATTATGGAAACAGAAATCTCACCCAAAATTTCCACTGCTGATGAGTTTGGAATTTTCATAGTCGCTCATATGCGGCTTTCTCGCCGGAACCAATGAATCCATCACGCTCTATAAAAGAATAAGAAATAATACTGATTTATTGAAGATGCAGGAAAAAAGTTACAGATGCAAAAACTTCTCCCCCCATATTATGTCCCAGATGATTTACACTGATATGATGTTGGGAGGATACAAACCGGACGCTGGGCAGACCTGGCGCTAGCACCCTGCACACCCAGGCAAGTGCCGGGGCCCTGAGTAGGCGAGGGGCCCACTTGCTGTCGGGCACCCTGGCGTGCTATGGGACCGGTGAGCAGAGGAGAGTGGTGCCAGCGCCAGCTAGTGGGGATTGCTCCTCCCCCCCCAATGCTTGCCCTGGACCACAGCCGGCACAATACTTACCTCTCCACAGCTGGTGAGCAGTGAGGTGAGCATTTGATTTTTTTTTTTTTATGTATGGAGGTATGGGGCATTATATGGGGGGAGAAGTGACATCCTGCATGGGGCATTATATGGGGGGGAGGCAGGGACATCCTGCGTGGGGTATTATATGAGGGGGAGAAGTGACATCCTGCATGGGGCATTATATGGGGGGGAGTGACTTCCTGCATGGGGCATTATATGGGGTGAGAGGTGACATCCTACATGAGGCATTATATGGGGGGGACATCCTGCATGGGGCATTATATAGGGGGGTGACATCCTGCATGGGGTATTATATGAGGGGAGAAGTGACATCCTGCATGGGTCATTATATGGGGGGGAGTGACATCCAGCATAGGGCTTTATATGGGGTGAGAGGTGACATTCTGCATGGGGCATTACATGGGGGGTGACATCCTGCATGGGGAATTATATGGTGGGAGTGACATCCTGCATGGGGTATTATATGGGGGGAGAAGTGACATCCTGCATGGGGCATTATATGGGGTAAGAGGTGACATCCTGCATGGGGCAATATATGGGGTGAGAGGTGACATCCTACATGGGGCAGTGTGTGTTGGGGGGACATCCTGCAGGGGGCATTATATGGGGGGGTGACCTCCTGCATGGGGCATTATATGGGGGGTGACATCCTGTATGGGCCATTATTTGGGGTGGGACATCCTACATGGAGCATTATGTGGGGGGGACATCCTGCATGGGGAATTATATGGGGGATGACATCCTGCATGGGGCATTATGTGGGGGGGATATCCTGCATGGGGCATTATGTGTTGGGGACATCCTGCATGGGGCATTATGTGGGGTGGGACATCCTGCATAGGGCATTATGTGGAGGGGACATCCTGCATGAGGAATTATATGGGGGGTGACATCCTGCATGGGCCATTATATAGGGGGGTGACATCCTGCATGGGGTATTATATGAGGGGGAGAAGTGACATCCTGCATGGGCCATTATGTGGGGGGGCACAGCCTGCATGGGGCATTATGTGGGGGGCACAGCCTGCATGGGGCATTATGTGGGAGGGACATTCTGCATGGGGAATTATATGGGGGGTGACATCCTGCATGGGCCATTATGTGGGGGGGATATCCTGCATGGGGCATTATGTGGGGGGCACAGCCTGCATGGGGCATTATGTGGGAGGGACATTCTGCATGGGGAATTATATGGGGGGTGACATCCTGCATGGGCCATTATGCATGGGGCATTATGTGGGGTGGGACATCCTGCATGGGGCATTATGTGGAGGGAACATCCTGCATGGGGAATTATATGGGGGGTGACATCCTGCATGGGCCATTATATAGGGGGGTGACATCCTGCATGGGGTATTATATGAGGGGGAGAAGTGACATCCTGCATGGGTCATTATATGGGGGGGGAAGTGACATCCAGCATAGGGCTTTATATGGGGTGAGAGGTGACATTCTGCATGGGGCATTATATGGGGGGTGACATCCTGCATGGGGCATTATATGGGGGGAGTGACATCCTGCATGGGGTATTATATGGGGGGAGAAGTGACATCCTGCATGGGGCATTATATGGGGTGAGAGGTGACATCCTGCATGGGGCAATATATGGGGTGAGAGGTGACATCCTACATGGGGCAGTATGTGTTGGGGGGACATCCTGCATGGGGCATTATATGGGGGGGTGACATCCTGCATGGGGCATTATATGGGGGGTGACATCCTGTATGGGCCATTATGTGGGGTGGGACATCCTGCATGGAGCATTATGTGGGGGGACATCCTGCATGGGGAATTATATGGGGGGTGACATCCTGCATGGGGCATTATGTGGGGGGGATATCCTGCATGGGGCATTATGTGTGGGGGACATCCTGCATGGGGCATTATGTGGGGTGGGACATCCTACATGGGGCATTATGTGGAGGGGACATCCTGCATGGGGAATTATATGGGGGGTGACATCCTGCATGGGCCATTATGTGGGGGGGCACAGCCTGCATGGGGCATTATGTGAGGGGCACAGCCTGCATGGGGCATTATGTGGGAGGGACATTCTGCATGGGGAAATATATGGGGGGTGACATCCTGCATGGGCCATTATGTGGGGGGGATATCCTGCATGGGGCATTATGTGGGGGGCACAGCCTGCATGGGGCATTATGTGGGAGGGACATTCTGCATGGGGAATTATATGGGGGGTGACATCCTGCATGGGCCATTATGTGGGAGGGGGACATCCTGCATGGAGCATTATGTGGGGGGGGGCACAGCCTGCATGTGGCATTATGTGGGGGGTCAAAGCCTGCATGGGGCATTATGTGGGGGTCACAGCCTGCATGGAGCATTATGTGGGGGGTCAAAGCCTGCATGGGGCATTATGTGGGGGGCACAGCCTGCAGGGGAGGAGTCCTGAGGAGATAATTTGCATATTCCCACTGCATTTTGGGGTAAGTGAAGAGTCTCCGCGAGCTCAAAGAACACTGGATTTTGGCTGTTGGAGCTGAAAAGAGGACATCGGTAAACCGCGCGCCTACCGGCGCGCGCATTTTGAAGCTTTTTTTTTTAAGCTTTTTTCACTGTTTTCAGAACATTAACAATAAGAACATGGAAGAGTCCAGGAGCCATTTGGTGAGCTGCATATCCTGCTACATGTTCACAGACTTGCCAGTGGAAAAGCCAGACTTCACATGCCAGAAATGCAAGCTTGTGTCCCTGTTGGAGGAAAAGTTGCGAAATCTAGAAGAGAGGTTAACTACCTTGAAAATCATTAAGGAAGGTGAAGAGTTCTTAGACAGAGCAGAATTATCTCTTCATGATTCAGAAAGAGAAGAAATTCGAACTGCACCTGACGAAACAGAGGAATGGAAGCATGTGACCCACAGAAGCAGGAGGATCGAGAGGCAGTCAGCACCCATACTGCTCAGGAACCAGTACCAGGCTCTCACGCAGGAGAACCATGAAGAAATACAGCAAAATAAGACTTTGCCAGCAATGAATAACCTTGTAAGCCCTCAGAATCCTCCTGGATGGAGAAAGAAGAACGTTGTGAAGAAAAAACGGAGAGTGGTGGTCATGGGGGATTCCCTGTTAAGAGGAACAGAGGCCGCTATCTGCAGACCAGACATAACCTCAAGAGAAATGTGCTGTCTTCCAGGAGCAAAAATTAAAGATGTGTCTGACAGGATATCAAGACTCTTCAGACCTACAGATCACTACCCATTCCTGCTAATACATGTGGGGACAAATGACACCGCAAGAAAGGACCTGGAAACCATCTGCAGTGACTTTGAAGACTTAGGCAAGAAAGTGAAAGAATTGGGAGCGCAGGTGGTCTTCTCATCCATCCTCCCAGTGGATGGCCATGGAACAATGAGGTGGAATAAGATTCTACAGGTGAACAACTGGCTACGTCGATGGTGCCGTCAACAAGGATTTGGATTTCTGGATCACGGAATGAATTACCTATACGATGGACTACTTGCTAGAGATGGGGTGCACCTTACGAAGACTGGAAAACATGTATTTGGAAGTCGCCTTGCTACACTCATCAGAAGAGCTTTAAACTAGAACAATGTGGGAAGGGAAGCAAAAGGCCAGAAAAAGCCATACAGCTGACAAATACTATTGAGATCTCTGCTACTGGAAGTGGAAAAGAAGAACAAAGACAAAAAAATCTAAATAATAAAAATATGGGAGGAAGAGAAACCAATCACAAACTAAAATGTTTTTATACAAATGCACAAAGCATGGGCAACAAACAAGGAGAATTGGAACTACTAATGCAGGAAAAGGAATATGATGTCATTGGAATCACTGAAACTTGGTGGGACGATACACATGATTGGAATAAAAGGCTAAAAGGATACAACTTATTTGCAAGAAACAGACTTGATAAACGAGGAGGAGGTGTTGCATTGTATGTTAGAAAAGCGTATATCTGCACAGAGATTGAAGCTTCAGAGACTGGGAGTTCTGTGGAAACTGTTTGGGTAAGAATACAAGGAGAGAACAACGGAAAGGACACCATTGTAGGCATTTACTACAGGCCACCTGGGCAAGCTGAAGATATGGATGAACTCTTTATGTATCAAATGACCAAGTTCTCCAAAAAATATGACGTAGTGGTCATGGGAGATTTCAACTATCCAGACATTTGTTGGGAATCTCTCTTAAGTAAAACTAACAGGTCAAGCAAATTCTTATCCTCTCTTGCTGACAACTTTATCTTCCAAAAGGTAGGGGAGAAAACAAGGGGATCTGCTACTTTGGATCTAATCCTTATAAACAGGGAGGAAATGGTTGAGGAGGTAAAGGTGGCTGGGACCCTAGGAGGCAGCGATCATGCTATTATAGAATTTTGGATAACTAGAGGAGGAAGACATGTGAAGACTCAAACTTCAAGGTTAGATTTTAGAAAGGCAGATTTTAAGAGACTCAGAAAGAGAATAGGAGGGATCCAATGGCTGGATGTCCTTAAGGACAAAAATGTCCAGGAAGGATGGGAAATTTTTAAAAATGAGATTCTCAAAGCACAATCGTTAACAATCCCGAAAAGTAGGAAGAATGGGAAGCATTTAAGGAAACCAGGATGGATGAACACAGAACTTAAACACATGCTAAAAAGAAAGAAAGAAATGTTTATTAAATGGAAAGAGGGAGGCATATCTAAAGAAGATTATAATGCAGTCTGCAGATCCTGCAGGGCACGTATCAGGTTAGCTAAAGCTGACAATGAATTAAGGCTTGCAAGAGATGTCAAAAGCAATAAAAAAGGATTTTGGGGGTATGTCAAAAGTAAAAGAAAAGTCAAAGATGCTATAGGATTTTTACAGGATGAAAATGGAGAAATGGTAAGAGAGGATGTTGAGAAGGCCGAACTTTTTAATTCCTATTTTGCATCTGTTTTCTCTCAGAAAGAAAATGTAACATCAACTGATCTTCACTGTCCTTTTAAAGGAATAGAGGAATCCAAGTTATCAGTAAACAGAAAGATTGTG
Source organism: Phyllobates terribilis (assembly GCF_046119375.1). Classification (NCBI taxonomy): domain Eukaryota; kingdom Metazoa; phylum Chordata; class Amphibia; order Anura; family Dendrobatidae; genus Phyllobates; species Phyllobates terribilis. The sequence continues at coordinate 9,477,944 of NW_027362796.1, forward strand.
AGGGAATATTTAGCTAACATAAATGAGTTCAAGTCTCCAGGTCCAGATGAATTACACCCCAGAGTACTGAAGGAGATTGTAGAAGAAATTTTAGAACCACTCTCCATAATCTTTGAAAATTCTTGGAGAACAGGAGAAGTCCCAGAAGACTGGAGAAGAGCAAATGTTGTTCCTATCTTCAAAAAGGGGAAGAAGGTGGACCCAGGGAACTATAGGCCGGTGAGTCTGACTTCTATACCAGGAAAGATCTTTGAACAAATTATTAAACAACATGTATGTAAGTACATGGATAAGAATGAAGTGATTAACCAGAGTCAGCATGGGTTTGTAACTAACAAGTCATGTCAGACTAACTTAATTTCCTTCTATGACAGAATCACTGACTGGGTGGATCAGGGAAATGCTGTAGATATAGTATATCTTGACTTCAGCAAAGCATTTGACAAAGTATCTCACATCATCCTTATTGAAAAAATGACCAAGTATGCAATGGACCAGGCAACTGTTAGGTGGATTCATAACTGGCTTAGTGATCGGACTCAAAGGGTGGTTGTAAATGGCTTCACATCCAGCTGGATGAATGTCTCAAGTGGGGTACCACAGGGCTCCGTCCTGGGACCTGTATTGTTCAACATCTTTATCAATGATTTAGATGAAGGAATTGAGGGTAAACTGATTAAATTTGCTGATGACACAAAGCTAGGAGGGATAGCTAATACTAGAGAAGAGAGAGAGAGGATTCAAAAAGACCTAAATAAACTGGAGCAGTGGGCAGCAACCAACAGAATGGTTTTTAACAGGGAAAAATGCAAAGTACTACATCTGGGCAATAAAAATGAAAAAAGCATATACAGAATGGGAGGAATAGAGCTAAGCAACAGTACATGTGAAAAAGACTTAGGTATACTAATAGATCATAGACTGAACATGAGTCAACAGTGTGATGCAGCAGCAAAAAAGGCAAATACAATTCTGGGATGTATTAACAGAAGCATACAGTCTAGATCACGTGAAGTCATTATCGGTCTTTACTCCTCTTTGGTCAGACCTCATCTGGAATACTGTGTACAGTTTTGGGCACCACATTTTAAAAAAGACATCGACAAACTGGAGCAAGTTCAGAGAAGAGCGACCAGAATGGTGACTGGTCTGCAAACCATGTCCTATGAGGAACGGTTGCAGGATTTGGGAATGTTTAGCTTGCAAAAAAGAAGACTGAGAGGAGACTTAATAGCTGTCTACAAATATGTCAAGGGCTGTCACATTGTAGAAGGATCATCTTTATTCTCATTTGCACAAGGAAAGACTAGAAGCAATGGGATGAAACTAAATGGGAGGAGACACAGATTAGATATTAGAAAAAACTTTTTGACAGTTAGGGTGATTAATGAGTGGAACAGGCTGCCACGAGAGGTGGTGAGTTCCCCTTCAATGGACGTCTTCAAACAGAGGCTGGACAGACATCTGTCTGAGATGATCTAGTGAATCCTGCTTTGAGCAGGGGGTTGGACCAGATGACCCAGGAGGTCCCTTCCAACTCTACCATTCTATGATTCTATGATTCTATGATTCTATGTGTGGGGTCACAGCCTGCATGGGGCATTATATGGGGGCACAGCCTGCATGGAGCATTTTATTGGGTCCATTATTCTATATGGAGCAATATATGGAGCTCATAATACGGTATAGAGAACTATGTGGTGCCATTATACTGTGTGGAGGACATTACTGTCCGGTCTGCACTGTGAGCTGTGAGGATTCGCCGCTTTCTGAGTTATTGTGGAATTTACAATAGATATCGCTCATGTAATGTAAGAAGTGAAATCTTCGGGCTTGTACTATATATATATATATTTATCTGCGGTATCTGTGCATCATGAATCGTGGTATGTGTTAAAGGGGCCACTGAGACTCTTTCGCCCAGGGCCCACGAAATCCTGGAGCCGCCCTGCAACGGTCATCATACATTACTATAACATTCTGGATAATGTGGGAGATCACACAGAGGAGGACTTACAGGTAATCTGTCACCAGGTGTTTGCTAAGTATTCTGAAAGCACCATGATGTAGGGGCAGAGACCCTGATTCCAGTGATGTGTTACTTACTAGGCTGTGTGTGGCTGTTTCAATAAAATCAGTAGATTATCACTAGAAGACTATCTGTCTAGCCAGGTAGTCCTATTGCTCTGTACCCCTGCCTCCACCACTGATTAGCAGCTTTCTGCCTATGCACAGTGTACACAGAAAGCTGCCAATCAATGGTGTGGGCGGGGTTATACAAGACTCAGCATTCAGAGCTCTGCAGCAGAAAAAAATAGTGATTTTATCACAACTGCTTCACCGAGTAAAGTAATCAACACATGGAATCAGGGTCTCTGTCCCTGCATCATGCTTCTCTCAGACCAAATAGCATAAACCTGGTGACAGATTCCCTGTAATTCAAATGTAATTAACACCATAGGGTCATCTACACTTAGAATAGAGACGTCCCATGGTTGTATGGGGGATAATACTGGACGAGTCATTCACACCCCATGATCTGATGACACACACGCATCCCCCTCTATGATACTTACGGATTCTTGGATCTCTGGGATCTCACTAATTCCATTGTTAGGATTCGACAGCTCAGTTGTTTCTAAAATAATGATGAAGAAATGAAATGTATTAGAGGATATTATTCCTACATAGATAATACAGCAATATAACGGAGAAATGACAAGATGTCTGTAAATGGGATTAATACTCGTTATATGGGGATTCTAAATATGAGAATATACAGGGAATCCATAGATAAATGTAATGTAAATGATGGAGGAACCCCTCCATAAATAACAAAAGACTGACCATCACTTCCGAAAAGAAAATGGGTGTGAACAGGTGCATACTAAGAGTAGCCATCCAAATACATAACTAACAAAGTTGCACTCTGTAACGCTATAGCATGTAAACATGAAATAAATGAAATTTGAATTGCATTACTGCTGTAGAAAATAGGATAAAAGGAAGATACTTAGCGCATAATTTGGCCAATTCATGCATGGCCAGCAGCTACGGCAAGGCGACCTTCTTTTTCTGGGTGCATGCCCAGTAGCCACGGTAAGGTGACCTTTTTTTTTGCTGGGTGCATGCCCAGCAGTCACGGCAAGACGACCTTCTTTTGCTGGGTTCATGCCCAGCAGTCACGACAAGGCGACCTTCTTTTGCTGGGTGCATGCCCAGCAGTCACGACAAGGCGACCTTCTTTTGCTGGGTGCATGCCTAGCAGCGACGGCAAGGCGACCTTCTTTTGCTGGGTGCATGCCCAGCAGTCACGGCAAGGCGACCTTTTTTGCTGGGAACCTATCTCCACCCATCAGCCCCGGGTGGTTTTAATTACAACAGGATCCTACCTACCCATATAAATGTAGGCTTCAGCCTAGGAGAGGATTCACATTAGGAGAGGATTCCAACACAAAGATCGCCTTGTCATTGGCTGCTGGGCATTCATGCATTGGCCAAATTATGTGCTCAGTATCTTAGTTTTTTCCCATTTTCTAGAGCAGTAATGCAATTTAAATTTAATTTATTTCATGTTACTTGCTATAGCACTGCAGAATGGACCCTCCATCACATGAAGCCCCCACCCACGCTGCACATACGAGTGATGGTAAGAGAGCTGAAACATAGGAGATATTTGCAAATTAGCCTGGAAGTGCACTGGGGGCGTGTCACTGCACTTGGATTTCTTCTTTCACGCCCCCAGCGCACTTCCATTCTGATTTGTATATGGTGTCTACTTTACATTTCTCCTGACTGGCACATTGGATTTCTACAAACAATTATTATTAGGGGACAATGGCCTATACCGTCACACCACTACTTCTATATGTAACAATGTGCTGCCAGGTTCCCATTACACAGAGTAGAGAGTAAATCTAACATTATCCTCCGTCCTCTGTAATATCTGGACATTCCTTGTAGAAGGTCGGGTGATCGCTCACCTGTAATCAGATCGCTGTTCAGCTCCGGCTGACTCCTATTAGGGTCAGGGATTTTCGGGGTCACATTTTGCCCATATTTGGCGTCGCCTCCTGTTGTTTCCTGATAGATATAATATATATAATTAATATGTGGAAGATTTCACTAAATCACCAAATACATAAATCATGAAGGACTAAACCAACATTTACAGATGCACCAATTGTAACGATACAAATCCCGCGCCATCTTCAGACCTTTTCTCAGAAAGTCTCCTCAGATACGGTGGATTAAGATACGTCTATTAATATTGATCCTTACCGGGCGTTCCAATGAGCGTTCTAGTATAGACAGGACTTTTTCGGCCAGTTCTTTAAAGACAGCCAATTCTTCAGTCTGAGATCTTTCTTCAGCCTATAAAGAAGGAAAAATGGAAAGGAGAATTTTGAGATGAGAGCGGTCAGAATGGAGGCGGAAATTGTAGGTGACATCGGTTCTCTGTCTGCAGATACAATGACTACATACTGTATTTGGGGACTCGTTGTGTTTTACCGTATTTTTTGGACTATAAGATGCCTTTTTTTCCAAAATTTTTGACCTCCCTTCTAACACTCTCGCACCCCTCCAATCTATCCTAAACTCTGCTGTCTGACTAATCCACCTGTCCCCCCGCTATTCCCTGGCTTTTCCCCTCGCTCCGCCAATCCCTTCACTGGCTCCACATTACCCAGAGACTCAAGTTCAAGACCCTAACCTTGGCATACAAAGCCACCCACAACCTGTCTCCTCCATATATCTGTGACCTAGTCTCCCGGTACTTACCTGCACGCAACCTCCGATCCTCACAAGATCTTCTTCTCTACTCCCCTCTTATCTCCTCTTCCCACAATCGCATACAAGATTTCTCCCGTGCATCCCCCCTACTCTGGAACTCTCCACCCCAGCATATCAGACAGATTATTAATAATAATAATTGTCTGAATGTAGCTTACCAGGGGGGTGGCTGTGGTGGAGTGAGGTCATAGGAGGTAGGGTCACTGCTGTAGGAAGCCGGCAGTAGAAGTGGGGCGCTGCTGCGGGCCCCGAGCTGGGAGGAGCGGGGTATCCATGAGGTGCGAGGCTGCGGGCCCTGGGCTTCAAGGAAATGTTAGCGGTGATTTAGGAGGGGAGTCCCCGCTCAGCCCATTGAATTTCTGGCGGTGGGCTTCAGGCAAATGGCCGCTGGAGGCAGTTCATGTGCAGATTTAGATCTCGGCTCAATGAGGAGCTGAGATCTCAATCTGCGTATTGGCCATCTCCAGCAGCCTACTTCTTGAAGCCCACTGCAGAGAAATCAATAAGCAGAGCAGGGCCTCCCCTCCTGAATTACCGCTAACATTTCCTTGAAGCCCAGGGCCCGCAGCCTCGCACCTTCTGGACACCCCGCTCCTCCCAGCTTGGGGCCCGCAGCAGTGCCCCACTCCTACTGCCAACTTCCTGCAGCAGCGACTCTGCCTCCTGTGACCTCGCTCCACTGCCACCACCCCCCTCAGTAAGCAACCGAAAATTCGGACTATAAGACAGGACTATAAGACAGACCCCCATTTTATTATAATAAATGTTTTTCCTATTTACCTCCCAAAAATTTTTGGTGCATCTTATGGTCTGCAAAATACGATATATTAGAAGAAAAAGCTTCTATCCCTCCATTATTATCTGTTAATATTGAGATGTTCTGTGCAGAGTGTCCGCCACTTACCTGGTGTAGTAATGTCCTGATGTTCTGAAGTAAATCCGTCAGATAGTCTGACGTTAGACGACGTTGTCGGTGTTTGGTCAGGCAATCCTTTACTAGCTCCATCACCAGCCGGTGAGTGAAGCTGAGGACGCCATCGGGTGGTAGAAGCACACTGTTAGGACGATTGATCATAAGGATCAACAATAGTGCTTTTACCTGAGGAATGTCCAAAACAATTCCAGCCATAGTGAAAAACTGCAAGTGCTATCAGTCACTATAGAGCCAAGAAAGGCACGGGTGAGCCTATGTGCATTGTATATATAGCGACTGTGAGCAGTGATGTCACCATCACCTGTGATGTCATCACGGAATCTTGTGATAGAATCTTCACGGAGCAGCTCTGCGCAAATAGAATGCGGCCTGGTATTATATAAAGTGAAAACACCATACAATTAACTACCCATGTTATCATGGCCGTTCTATTTTATATCCAATTAGAACACAACCCGGATAAAGGTGTGTTCACAAGTTGGATTTTGGCAGCATTTTTTTTCTACCCCAAAAATCAAAGGTGGCAGGAAAAACGCTGCTTAAAATTCAGGTGTTTTTACTTGTGTTTTTTTTTCCATTCATTTGAATGGGTGAAAAATGCTGCAAAACCTCTGAAAGACTTGACAAGCTGCAGATTTAAAAAAAATGCAAAAAAAACAGCATGTGAATGAGATTTCAGAAATGTCATTCACTAAGATGGTACTGTAAAACACAGCATTTTTGCTGCAGAAGAAAAACAGTGAATACACCCTAAAGATATCCTCAGTCATATTATGGGAAATTTTGTATATTTCGCATTTATTATCTCACGTGTTTTTCTTCACCATAGAACTTTTAAGGCTGTGTGCCCACTATGCGTTTTTTAGGCGTTTCTGCAGCGTAACTTCAGCCGCGGAAACACTTAAAAAACGCTTGGTGATAGGTCTGCAATGGTCCCCAATGATAATCCGCATGTGCTGTGCACATGCCGCGGAGATTTCCGCTGCGGATTATCATTGCAGAAAAATCCGCAGCACGTCCTTTAATTTTGCAGAGTCGCTGCGATTTAGCCGCCATTGACTTGCATTGGAACGCATAACATCCGCATGACTACACATACACATGTGGATATTATGCGACTCAATTCGTGGATGGTACCCGGGTCTGGAGATGAAGAGACTCTCCTCCAGACCCGGGTACCATAGTACCTGTAGTTAAAATAGAATTAAAATAAAAAATAAACATATACTTACCTTCTGATGGCCCCTGTCTGCTCCTGGCGGTGCTGCTGGCTCTTCGGCTGCTCGCGGTGGTAAAAGGACCTTCCATGACGCCATTTAGTCATGTGACAGGTCACGCGACATCGGCGGTCGCGTGACCTGTCACATGACTAAATGACGTCATGGAAGGTCCTTTTACAGCACCATGATCCGCCGAAGACACCGGACGCACCGGAGAAGGAGATCGAGGACCATCGGAAGATGAGTATAATGTTTTTTTTTTATTTTTCACCATTATTATTCTTTTTTTTCATTATTGATTCTGCATTTGCAGCATTGTAACTTGGTCACACTATATAAATCCATGCCGGTTGCATGGAATTATATAGTGTGACCAAGTTGTCAAGCACTTTTCCAAGTGATGCTAAAATCACTTGGCAAAGCGCTTGACAACCCAGGGAGATGCAGAAACGCTTAGGAAAAATCCGCAGCATTTCTGCATCGTGGTCATATATCCTAACTCATTGGCGAACTGTTATACAAGGCTATATTCACACTAGATGTTTTTTTAGCGGGCTTTTTTATGCAAATTTTCAGCTGCGTTTTACAGTACCAACAAAGTCTATGAGATTTCCAAAATCTCATGCACAAAGCTTGCTTATTTGTTCTCAGTATTTTGTGCTTTCCATGGCTTTTTGCAATAGAGTATGTCACTTGTTTCAGCGTTTTTCACCCATTAAAAAAAAGGGTGGTGGAAAAAAATGCTGAAAAAAAGCCTAGTGTGAACATTTTGCTGCGTTTTTAGTGAAAAAAGCAAGTATGTGACACACATTTATTCTTGTGATTTTCCCAAGTTTAAACCATCTTGTCTTGGTCACCTGAGATAGCAGCTTGGATTATTACAGTTTAATTAAATTAGTGATGCCTACAAAGTAAACATTGGTTGAGCTAGGTGTGAGATTGAACAACACGTGTGGCCCAGGGAGGTGTGAAAATGAACAATGCCTGAGCAACTCAATGGCAAACCATAATGTGAAAGTAAATAGTGTCCTACAAATTCAATGCACTGCTAGGGTCTTAGATAAACCATTCCAGAACAATTCACCCCCCACCCCCCCCGTTACATTTGTAATGTGTACTTTTTCATGAACATATGTCTTGCAATGGTGACCTGTTTTCATGTGTCTATGGTGGAAGCAAAGCTGAACTTTGGGATCCTGAAAAACGCACCAAAAATGCACCAAGAACCACTGCAAAAAACACACCAAAACCTGCGTTTTTGACGCTACTTCTTTCCTGCCAACAGATTATGTTTTGCTGCAGAAAAAAACACCTAGTGTGAATATAGCCTAAGACTTACTCTGCCAGCATTAATAGTCAATATTCTGTATACAAATAGGACTCCAATCCAGGTATTCAGTTTATCATAAACATGCCTGAGTTAATCTGCCAAATACACATAGTATGCTTTCTCATAGGTGAAATATAAATCCTGTTAAAGGTCCAAGTTGCAGCAGTTAAGTAGAACAAAACAGACCTCTTCATTCTTTGTAGGTGGAAAAACTTTCGAAATTGTCAGTGTATCAAGCACTTATACTCCTGACTGTATATAGTATAATTGCCGCACTGCTACATACAGGTGCTTCTCAGAAAATTAGAATATCATCAAAAAGTGAATTTATTTCAGTTCTTAAATCCAAAAAGTGAAACTCATATATTATACAGAGTCATTACAAACAGAGTGATCTGTTTTAAGTGTTTATTTCTGCTAATGTTGATGATTATGGCTTACAGCCAATGAAAACACAAAAGTCACTATCTCAGTAAATTAGAATTAACAAGAAACACCTGCAAAGGCTTCCTAAGCATTTAAAAAGGTCCCTTAGTCAGTTTCAGTAGGCTCCACAATCATGGGCAAGACTGCTGACTTGACAGATGTCCAGAAGGCAGTCATTGACACACTCCTCAAGGAGGGTAAGCCACAAAAGGTCATTGCTAAAGAAGCAGCTGTTCACAGAGTGCTGTATCCGAGCATATTAATGGACGTGGAAGGAAAAAGTGTGGTAGAAAAAGGTGCACAAGCAACTGGGATAACCGCAGCCTTGAAAGGATTGCTAAGAAAAGGCCATTCAAAAATTTGGGGGAGATTCACAAGGAGTGGACTGCTGCTGGAGTCATTGCTTCAAGAGCCACCACACACAGGCGTATCCAGGACATGGGCTACAAGTGGCGCATTGCTTGTGTCAAGCCCCTCATGACCAATAGACAACGCCAGAAGCGTCTTACCTGGGCCAAAGGGAAAAAGACCTGGAATGATGCTCAGTGGCCCAAGGTGTTGTTTTCAGATGAAAAGTAAATTTTGCATTTCATTTGGAAATCAAGGTCCCAGAGTCTGGAGGAAGAGTGGAGAGGCCACAATCCAAGCTGCTGGAGGTCTAGTGTGAAGTCTCCACAATCAGTGATGGTTTGGGGGGCCATGTCATCTGCTGGTGGAGGTCCACTGTGTTTTATCAAGACCAAAGTCAGCGCAGCCATCTACCAGGACATTTTACAGCACTTCATGCTTCCCTCTGCCCACAAGCTTTTTGGAGATGGAAATGTCATTCTCCAGCAGGACTTGGCCCCTGTCCACACTGCCAAAAGTACCAATACCTGGTTTACACACAACAGTATCACTGTGCTTGATTGGCAGCAAACTCGACTGACCTTTACCCCATAGAGAATCTATTATAGAGAATCTATGGGGTATTGTCAAGAGGAAGATGAGACCCCAGACCCCACAATACAGATGAGCTGAAGGCTGCTATCAAAGCCAGCTGGGCTTCCATAACACCTCAGCAGTGCCACAGGCTGATCCCTCCATGCCACATTGCCGCATTGATGCAGTAATTGATGCACGAGGAGCCCGAACAAGTATTGAGGGCATTTACTAAACATACATTTCAGTAGGCCAACTTTTCGGATTTTAAAAACATTTTTCAAGCTGTTGTTATGAAGTATTCTAATTTACTGAGATAATGACGTTTGTGTTTTCATTGACTGTAAGCCATAATCATCAACATTAACAGAAATAAACACTTAAAATAGATCCCTCTGTGTGTAATGACTCTATATAATAGATCCCTCTGTGTGTAATGACTCTATATAATAGATCCCTCTGTGTGTAAATGTGGCACCCCAGGGGTCTGGTTTCCCACAGTAATGTAATGTTATGTCTGAGAGCAGGTGGGAGGTCCTTTGGTCAGGGATCCTGTGCATGCCACACCTCCTGCCCAGTCTTGGGAGGGGAAGACCTTCCCCTATATAAACCCGGGGCTGAAGCAGGGTTAGTCAGTCAAGGAGAGTAGAGAAAAGAAACAGTCACAGGAAGAAACAGCAGAAGCTCAGTGGGAGCAATACTACTACAAGTCAGGGGCTGGCAGCTGCAGAGCTCGCCCTGACTGAGAAGCTTTCTTACCGGACCCGGCGTCCGAGGCTGTGGGGACTAACTCTTACCCAGCAGCAGAAGCCGACCGGCAGGGGATTTCAGGTCCTCAGGCCCAGAAACCCGAAGGCACGGTCACACGCGTGGGACCAGCGCCGCCATCGTGGAGCGGAAGCCATTAGAAGGCCCCGAGTCACCGGCCATACGGGTGAGCACCACACGGTACACTCAGGGACGTGGGCTACTTATATCCGCTTCTAGCAAGGTAGCCAGAAGAGTACAGTCAGTTTGGGAGGCCTACAACTCCGCCTGGCCAGGGGAGATCCCATCTGCTCAAGGACTGACCAGGCCCCGTTCGCTAGCAAGTACTCCGGGAGGGTCTATCGTTGTTACCAGTAAAGACCCTGAATTACACCGCACCGTCTCTGAGTGGTTCCTGCTACCCTCATCTTCCACGTCGGCTGCCCTGAGGCCATACCCCTCCCGTTGGGGGTTATACTATCACGCTGCACAATTCTACACCGGCCTCAGCGGTCTGCCCTGCAGCGGCAGCTCCATAGCTGCAAATCAACGGGTGGCGTAGTCGACACTCAAATAACATCTATCAAGACTGCCACACACTGAGTTGACTCCCTGGGCACGGACCGGGTCCCCGCCACTCGGAGACTACAACCCTCATCTGATCCGGTTCCGGGTAAGCCCCCGTGCGCGAGACGCTGCGCGACACAGCAGGCCCAGGGGCGCGTCATAATGACTCTATATAATAGATCCCTCTGTGTGTAATGACTCTATATAATAGATCCCTCTGTGTGTAATGACTCTATATAATATAGGAGTTTCACTTTTTGCATTGAAGAACTGAAATAAACTAACTTTTGATGATATTGTAATTTTGTGAGAAGCACCTGTATATAGTATGAAGCCCCACTGCCCATATGTGTATGTATAATTTGATGCACATGACTCGCCCCCTGGGCCGTGGGGTACACGGAACCGGGCCTTCTAGTGTACGGTGCTGATGGGGGTAGTAGTGGCAACCCGATCCCGTGGCTCAGGGTGGTCAGACCAAATGGTGGCAGTCTATTTATCAGTGTTTTGAATGTCCGACTACGCCACCCGTGGATTGCGGTCAGGGATAACCGCCGCTGCGAGGCAGACTGCTGAGGCTGGTGTTGGTGTGCAGCACAGGTGTAGGATAACTCCCCACGGGTAGAGTGTAGCCTCAGGGCAGTGTAGGTGGATGTTGGGGGTGATAGTGCAGGCCGCAATAGTAAGAGTTCAGAGTCTGCTTCAAACAGTTCAGGGTCTTTATTGTAGATATTATTAATGACCCAACAGTACCGGTTAGGAATGGGCCTGGGTGTCTGAGAGCATTCGGGCGAGCCCCACTGGTCAGGGTGAGTGTGTAGGCCTACCGTTCTCTCTATGCTCTTTCTGACTATCCCCCTTTTCGTGGTGTAATAGCCCACGTCCCTGAGCTGGCCGTGTACTTCTCGCCTGTATGGCATGCGACTAGGGCCTTGGGTACCTGTTGCTTGCTCCTCGCTGTACTGGTCCCTCTGTGTGGCGGAGCCTCCAGGCTTCTTAGGCCAAGGGACCTGAAATCCCTCGCAGGTTGGTTCTCTGCTGCTGGGCTTGTAACCCTGACAGCCCCGGACCCCAATGCCCGGTAGATTGGTTCTCTTCCAGGACCGGCTCTCGTCACCTCTGTCCCTGGCTTGCAGTTTCTCCTCTGCCTCACGGACTCCTCAGCTACAGCTGAACTGTCCCTCCTTCTCTGGGACTAGTCTCACTCCTGAGCTAGGTCTTCCAGTTCTCTCTAACCCTGCCCCCAGTTCCAGCTTTTATAGGGGCAGCCAGCTCCCCCTGCTGGCCTGGGACAGGAGGTGCTGTATGCTAATTGTCCCTAACCAGGGGACCTCCCTCCTGCTCTCAGACACATTCTCCCCTAGTAAAATTTAGTACTCCGGACTAAACAGGAAACACAAATACAGGGTATAAATGACAACATAACATATATACAAGTATATTTTGTCCTTGAGGTCACGGCGCTTCCATGTCACCCAACAAGGTGTGAAGTTTTCCACGGTGTGGGGACCTGTTTCCATAAACCCCAAGTTCCTCGCCTTGGGCGTGGCGACAAGGCTGAGCTCTCTACTTTGGGCCACAAGGAGGCCACACCGGACAGATTTTTTTTCCGTGGCCATCTTCGAAAGAGGGCACCAAGTGCAACTATCTACAAGACAGTTCCGGTTATTCAGCGTCCATAACCTGTTAGTCCATGAACTAGAAAGACTGGAAAAACATAATTAGCAACCAGGCAACAAACATAAAACATTTACAATATAAAGCATTTTGATCTTCCAGCGAGCTGGTATTTGCCCCCTAGTGCTCCGGGTTGACCTGCGTAACCCACTGTCTGGTGGTGGTCTAACCTGACTTTCCCCACTAGCATTCAGGGTACAGCTACTAGCTGGGTTTACAGGCAGTGCAGGCTGCTATCTGCGGGTCCTTTGGCTTACCGCAGGTATGGCAGGCTCACTGTCAGCAGAGGGTTGACTCTCCTGGGCTGCTGGCATGGGTTCTTCTGCCTCTAGGGCTGCTTGGTCTTCTGATTCCTCCTGCTCTCCTGTAGGTTCCTGCTGGGTTGGTTGAAGGAAGTGTAGGACGGGTACCACTATTGCATCATTTATCCGAGTCCAGGACCGGGGGAACTCTCCAAGAACTGTGCTGATCATTTCTTTCTTGTCTTCTGCGGGTTCAAGGTCATCTTGATCTTCTCCTGCACTCTGTAGTTGCTTGGGGCACCTTTTTAGGTGGTCTCTGGAGACGGTGCTAGTAGTTTCTCCTCCATCCTTGGTAATTACACATACCTTCGGGTTGTTGTGGTTGGACTGCAGTACTGTGTACGGGTCGCTCTCCCACTGGTCATCTAGCTTGTGAAGCCTTCTCTTCCGCTTCAGGACCTGCTCACCAGGTTCCAGGGGACCAGCAGGGGTGTGTTGGTTGAAGAGCCTCTCTTGCTTTTCTCTCGCTTGAGCCAGACTCCTCTCCACACTCTCCTGTACCTTCTTGTACTGTAGCCGCCGTTCCGTATCCCAGTCCGCGTCTGGGGAGGTGGGGAGGACTCCCATCTCCAGGTCTATTGGCAGCTTACCAGGTCTTGCCCTCATCAGGTAAGCCGGGGTGCAATTTGTAGCATTCACCGGGATATGGTTGTATAAGTCTATCAGGTCTGGCAGTTTCTTTGGCCACAGGCTGCGTTCTTCCAGGGGCAACGTTTTGAGGAGATCAATGACGATATTATTCATTTTCTCACATAGCCCATTGGTTTGTGGGTGGTAAGACGTTGTCTGAATCTTCTTACAGCCGTAGAGGTTGCAGAACTCCTGGAAGATTTCAGCCTCAAACGCTGGACCTTGAACTGTCAAGACCTGTTCCGGATACCCGTGTGGATGGCAGAAGTGTTGTTGGAAGGCTCTGGCCGCTGTTTGGGCTGTCAAGTCTTTAACAGGAACCACCACCAGGAACCGGGAATAGTGGTCCACTATTGTCAGGGCATAGACGTAGCCCGACCGGCTTGGAGCCAGTTTCACATGGTCCAGAGCTACCAGCTCAAGAGGCTGCCTGGTGACGATGGGCATCAAGGGCGTCTTCTGGCTGGTACCGTCCTTCCTTCTGAGGTTACATGGGCCGCAGTCCCTGCACCACTTCTCTATGGCCCCTCTCATTCCGACCCAGTAGAACCGCTCTCTCAGTAGAAACTCCAGTTTCTTCCACCCCAAGTGTCACGCTCTGTCATGGTAGGCCTCCAGGACCATTGCTGCATCTCGTCTCGGGACCACTACCTGCCAGGTAAGCTCGTGCATCCGGTGGTTGACAAGCCTTCTGCACAGCTTACCTTCGTAGAGGAATAGCCTGCTTTTCTCCTTCCATAACTGCTTGGCTTCCTCTGGAGCGTCCGAGCCAGGGCTAGCGTCTGCCTGGGTCAACAGGTCTTTCACCAGGCGAATTGCAGGGTCACTATCTTGCATTTCAGCCCAGCCGTGGTGAGGTAAGGGATTGAACATGACAGTGGTCAAGTCTTTGTCTCTTACACGGTGGGAGTACTGAGTGGACCCGTACCGGTGGAATGCAGGGAGCTCTATTTCCTCCAACTCGTCTGGATCTTCTCCCTCATCGGGCAAGTGGGGCATTCTCGATAGGGCATCTGCATTGGCATTGGCTCGGCCTGCCCGTTACTTGATGGTGAAGTCATAGTTTGCTAGCCGGGCCATCCACCGCTGCTCTAGGGCACCAAGTCTCGCATTGTCCAGATGTGTCTACGGATTGTTGTCCGTGTACACAGTGAACTTCACAGAGGCCAGGTAATGCTTGAAACAACGCCAAACGCCAATTAGATGGGCCTGATGACCTTATGCCTGGGGTTGGCCCTTTGCCCCAGGTCGGCCCCATTTAAAGTACAGTACCTGGCTCCGTGTCCCGGCTGGCTGCAACGGCGGCAAATCGGCTGTCCATCCTCAGTGTAATGATCAGCGGGCCTCCCTCTGAACGACGGGATCCTCCTCCGTCGACGCCACGGGACATCCTCCGGACTGGAAGCCAGCTTGATTGGTCCTGACGGGTCCATCTGTAACCACTGTACGGTCCTGGTCAATGCAGCAACACTCTTTGTTAGTTCTTGGACCTGATGGTGCAGGTTTGCAGGCGGGCATGGATTTAGGGCCTGCGCATCAGCCCCCACAAGGTCTGCGGGATAGGGCGCCGCCCCCTGGTGGTAAGGGATGGCAGGGCGCCGGGAAGCTACAGCGCCACCCGGTGCAGGTTCTCGGAGCTCCCGGATGGCCCTATCTTTGAACTGTGCAAAAGTCAAATCGGGGTTCTGTAGGGCCATGAGGCGCAGCTGGGTTCTGTGGGCGCTGGACAGCAGACCTTCTATGAACTGGTCAGTCAATAGTTTATCTGTATCCTGCACGCTGCCAGGGTCAGCTTGCTTAATTGCCCCCAAGGCTTCCTGTAAATTTAGGGCATAATCTCGGATGCTATCTTGAGCTCGCTGCTTACATCCATAGAACCGCATTTTGATTTCTGCTGAGGTACGGGTATGAAAGGTGTCCCGTAGACGGGTCAGAACCCCCCTTACAGTCCTTTTCTCCTCAGCTGTACAAGACTTTACCTCCCGCTGGGCCGCACCAGTTAACTGCCCTATCAGTATGCTTACTTTCTGTTCTTCTGTCAGGGGATAAACTTTGAACAGTCTATACAGCCTTTCTTTAAAGTCGCCCAAGGTATGCGACTCGCCGGCATACTGGGGCAGCCAGGCCGCTCCGGGGATATAGGCAGGGGTGGATTAAGAGTAGCAAGGGCCCCGGGCAGTTTAGAAGGCGCGGGCCCCCTCCACACACCTGATTTATCACGTGACATGTCACATGATCCCCTGTGATAGATCATGTGATAGTTCACGGGAAATTTATTTGGCATAATATTAATTGTGCTGCCTCATCTGAGAGCAGCACAATATTGGGGCAGATACCCTGATTCCAGCGATGTGTCACTTTTTCAGCTGCTTGTTGTCATTTTGAGAAAATCACCGTTTTATCTGCTGCAGATCTAGCAGCTCTCTGAATGCTGCGCTCTGTATAGCCCCACCCACACCACTGATTGGCAGCTTTCTGCCCATGCTCAGTGTACACAGAAATCTACTGATCAGTGATGGGGGTGGGGTCCTACAGAACTTACTAGTCATCTAGTGATAATTACCTTCTGACAAATCAATGATTTTATCAAAGCAACACTAAGCAGCCCAGTAAGTGACACATTACTGGAATCAGTGCCTCTAACCCTACATTATGCTGCTCTCAGATTAGGTGGCAAAAACCTGATGACAGATTCCCTTTAAAAGAGCTGTAAAGATAAAAAAGTTTGTATTAAAAAAAATACAAGCCATTTGTTAAATTAACTTTTTTTCATTGTTAATTCACATTAGACTGTATCTTCAACACTTTTGTCAGCAGGTCTTATTACAGACTCTGAATAGGACAGCTCTCTCCCTCTCCCTCAGCAGAAAGTCACAGCATGGTTAAAAAACGGGATCTTTTATGATTTTCTCATAATAAATAAAAAAGGACATGCAAGTCCTCCAAACTATTTTCCGTTTCTCTATAGGCGAGGTCCTAAATCTTTCTTGTTCTTTAGTTGATCACATGTCAAAAATGCAAAGCATTTACTATGAACTCGCCTAAAAAAATATACACTTGGAGAGTAATATCATCATCTGCATGTAAATATTCCTTGACTCTAAGGGCTCGCTCACACTGTCGTATAACACGGCCGAATGCTATGTGATGTTTTATCGGATAGGACTCGGGCCTATGTTATACTATGGGACAGTGCGATTATTGGCATGAGAAAATAATCTCATTCGATATTCGGACCATGTGCACCCATACAAGTCTATGGGTGCACGTAAAACATTGGACTGCACTCGGATGTCATCCAAGTGCAGTCCGATGAACACTCACAGAGACTATGGAGAAGATGGAGAAATTAAGTTCTCCATCTTCTCCATTTCTGTGCTGCGAGAGAATCGGATCACACTCAGTTGAAGCTCTGACAGAGTTTGAGCCCAGTGTCATTAGCATAATTGGCCCTATTCTCTTGCATGAGAGAATATATGGCTTAGTGAGTGCACCCTAAAACTGAATAGTAGTGATGGACAGGCACCTCACAAGCGGGATCCATGTAGCTCTCAGATGTCATGTAGGTAGGGCTTCATTCCATGGGGTAGGGCTTAATTTCAAGGTATATAAAAAAATGGACTTCAAATAAAAATTAAATGAACACAAAAAGCACTAATTGAATTATTTTTTTCGTATTTATGTTTGCAGCCCCTTTAAAAACCCTTTGAGGACCAAGGAACATATATGTCCCATAGTTTTAAACTGGAAAAAAATTTGATTGAATAAAATTTAAGGTCCTCAAAGGTTTAAGTAGGTCATAAATTCATATGAATACTTGCTCATACAATTGCACATGCCAAAAGATGAAGAAGAACAGAATCAAAAATATGACATTAAGTGGAGCACTTACAGGTATTCAAGGTGAAAGAGACCAGCAAAGGCATCGTCTCGAATGACAGTAAATGAGTTAGAATTCAGCAAGCTGAAAATGAAGACAGCAGGTTAGAAGCGAACCAGACTTTATGGTGCTCAGAATTAGTCAAGCAGAATTTATTGACTGCTCTTGCAAAGCACTAAGACTCCCGTGGTGTATAGATGGCGCCGTGCGGCCTCCCGCTGTGTATAGATGGCGCCGTGCAGCCTCCCGCTGTGTATAGATGGCGCCGTGCGGCCTCCCGCTGTGTATAGATGGCACCGTATAGATGGCTACGTGCGGCCTCCTGCTCAGTATACGTGTATAGATTGCTACGTGCGGCCTCCTGCTGAGTATAGATGCCGCACAGCGCTCCCCCCAGAGACAGCAGGAGGCCGCACAGCGCCATCTATACTCAGCGGGAGACCGCACGTAGCCATCTATACACAGCAGGAGGCCACACGGTGACATCTATACTCAGCGGGGGGCCGCACGTAGCCATCTATACACAGCAGGAGGCCGCACGGTGACATCTATACTCAGCGGGGGGTCGCACGTAGCCATCTATACACAGCGGGGGGTGCACGTAGCCCTCTATACACAGCGGGGGGGCCGCACGGCGCCGTCTATAAACAGCGGGGGGCCCCACGTAGCCATCTATACACAGCGGGGAGCCGCACGTAGCCATCTATACACAGCAGGAGGCCGCACGGAGCCCCCCCAGAGACATCAGGAGGCCGCACGGCGCCAACTATACTCAGCAGGAGGCCGCATGCAGTCATACACACACACAAACATATACAGACACGCATAAACACATTTGAAACACAAAAATACATACAAACAGACATCACACAATGACATCTGCCCACACACACACACAAACAGACAGACATCACACACACACCTGCCCACACACACACACCTGCCCACACACACACACCTGCCCACACACACATTTGTGTGTGTATGTATAGTGTGTGTGTGTATAATGTGTGTGTATGTATAGTGTGTGTGTATGTATAGTGTGTATGTATAGTGTGTGTGTGTGTGTATAATGTGTGTGTATGTATAGTGTGTGTGTGTGTATAATTTGTGTGTGTATTTTTTTTTTAAGTTAAAAACAAGTAAAATGCTTGTGGCATCAATATCAAGACTCCAGATATAAGGGCCTATTCACACTGAATTTTGCAATGCATTCATCTCCTCTTTCCAGGCTTCTAGCTAAATCCCTGAAAAATGGCATTCAGATGTGCCTTGACATAGCCATTGATTTGAACAAAGGCAAACCGAGGCTAAAGTCTGAATCTTTAGGCTCCATTTTCTCTGCTTTCAGATGTCTCATTTCAGACAGCACAAGCCTGAATTTCAGGGATTCAGTTGTAAGCCTTGTGTAAAGACCTGAATGCAGCGCTGAATGTAGTGTGAATAGGTCCTTACATCCTACACCACCTCAGGGGATTGTTGTTATGGAGTATTGCCCCTGGGTGGCCGCAGTTATGACCACCACCAGGGCTCGCGGTCACCCACCCTAACTTTGGTATTCTGGGGAGCTGGTATAATGAATATCTGAGAAGAGCCCTAGAGAAGCAAGGACATTGGACAACCAAGAGGTGGTGGCCTCAAGTCAGGTGTAGTGTTCAACAGGGCAAGACTTTCTAACCTGCCCACACACACACAAACACACACCTGCCCACACAGACACACACACACACACCTGCCCCCCCCCACACACACACACCTGCCCACACACATACACACCTGCCCACACACACACACACCTGCCCACACACACACACACCTGCCCACACACAAACACACCTGCCCACACACACACACATACACACCTGCCCACACACACACACAAACACCTGCCCACCCACACAAACACCTGCCCACACACACACACCTGCCCACACACACACACATCTGCCCACACACACACACACCTGCCCACACAGACACCTGCCCACAAACACACACACACACACCCATATACACACACCTGCCCACACACACACCTGCCCACACACACACACCTGCCCACACACACACACACCTGCCCACACAGACACCTGCCCACACAGACACACACACATATACACACACACATATACACACACACCTGCCCACACAGACACCTGCCCCCACAGACACCTGCCCACAAACACACACACACCTGCCCACACACACACACACACACACATATACACACACACATATACACACACACACACCTGCCCACACAGACACCTGCCCCCACAGACACCTGCCCACAAACACACACACACCTGCCCACACACACATCTGCCCACACACACACACACTCACCATCCCCCGGCTCAATTCCTCCTGCCTGCTCTCTCTCTTTTCCGGTGCAGCACTGCAGGCCGGGGCGCACTGCGTGACGTCACAGCTAGGAGACACAGCCGCGCACAGGGCCATGTCTCCTAGCAGTGACGCGGCCAGGCCAGCACAGGGAAGTTAACTGCTGCAGTGCTGGCCCAGCCGATGAAGAAGTAGCGGCGGCCGCTGCTGGGGGAGCGGTCCGAGCCTACCTTCTGGCGATCCTCTTCTGTAGGCCGCGGCTCCGCTCGCGATGCTCTGGGCGAGGACCTTGCGTTGCTCGGTGATGACGTCGGCATCCGCTGGATCTCCTTCCAGGACCTTGCGCAGCGTCTCAGCGTAGGGCGGGGCTTCAGGTCACGCGCGTTTTTGGACGTCCACGCCCCTCTTCTTCCCGCGTGGCGTCCCGAAGATGGCACCCGATGGCGGGAAACGGCTCCGATTGGCGGGAAATGGCCCCGAATGGCGAGAAACTTCACTCAGATATGTATAGAGTCTTTTCCAGGCACGCAATACCCGTTTGTGGAGGGTTGGTCACAATTCT
This sequence comes from Phyllobates terribilis, assembly GCF_046119375.1. Taxonomy (NCBI): domain Eukaryota; kingdom Metazoa; phylum Chordata; class Amphibia; order Anura; family Dendrobatidae; genus Phyllobates; species Phyllobates terribilis. Next base: position 9,498,277 of record NW_027362796.1, read on the forward strand.
GCCGACTACGCCAAAGCTGACTCGCCCCCCTGGGCCGTGGGGTACACGGAACCGGGCCTTCTAGTGTACGGTGCTGATGGGGGTAGTAGTGGCAACCCGATCCCGTGGCTCAGGGTGGTCAGACCAAATGGTGGCAGTCTATTTATCAGTGTTTTGAATGTCCGACTACGCCACCCGTGGATTGCGGTTGGAGATAACCGCCGCTGCAAGACAGACCGCTGAGGCTGGTGTTGGTGTGCAGCACAGGGGTAGGATAACTCCCCACGGGAAGAGTGTAGCCTCAGGGCAGTGTAGGTGGATGTTGGGGGTGATAGTGCAGGCCGCAATAGTAAGAGTTCAGAGTCCGCTTCAAACAGTTCAGGGTCTTTATTGTAGATATTATTAATGACCCAACAGTACCGGTTAGGAATGGGCCTGGGTGTCTGAGAGCATTCGGGCGAGCCCCACTGGTCAAGGTGAGTGTGTAGGCCTACCGTTCTCTCTATGCTCTTTCTGACTATCCCCCTTTTCGTGGTGTAATAGCCCACGTCCCTGAGCTGGCCGTGTACTTCTCTCCTGTATGGCTTGCGGCTCAGGCCTTGGGTACCTGTTGCTTGCTCCTCGATGTACTGGTCCCTCTGTGTGGCGGAGCCTCCAGGCTTCTTAGGCCAAGGGACCTGAAATCCCTCGCAGGTTGGTTCTCTGCTGCTGGGCTTGTAACTCTGACAGCCTCGGACCCCAATGCCTGGTAGATTGGTTCTCTTCCAGGACCGGCTCTCGTCGCCTCTGTCCCTGGCTTGCAGTTTCTCTTCTGCCTCACGGACTCCTCATCTACAGCTGAACTGTCCCTCCTTCTCTGGGACTAGTCTCACTCCTGAGCTGGGTCGTCCAGTTCTCTCTAACCCTGCCCCCAGTTCCAGCTTTTATAGGGGCAGCCAGCTCCCCCTGCTGGCCTGGGACAGGAGGTGCTGTATGCTAATTGTCCCTAACCAGGGAACCTCCCTCCTGCTTTCAGAAACAGATTATTGTTTGTGGCATCCAGGCCTGGGGTGACACACACACACTGCTCTATATTTAGCATGATGCCCCCACTCCTCCATATATATAGCATGATGGTCCCACTGCTCCATATACAGATGCATCTCACTAAATTAGAATATCATCAAAAAGTTAATTTATTTCAGTTCTTCAATACAAAAAGCTGTCTTTCAGCTCATTTGCATTGTTGGGTCTGGTGTCTCTCATCTTCCTCTTGACAATACCCCATAGATTCTCTATAATAGATTCTCTATGGGGTTAAGGTCAGGCGAGTTTGCTGCCAATCAAGCACAGTGATACTGTTGTGTGTAAACCAGGTATTGGTACTTTTGGCAGTGTGGACAGGGGCCAAGTCCTGCTGGAGAATGACATTTCCATCTCCAAAAAGCTTGTGGGCAGAGGGAAGCATGAAGTGCTGTAAAATGTCCTGGTAGACGGCTGTGCTGACTTTGGTCTTGATAAAACACAGTGGACCTACACCAGCAGATGACATGGCCCTCCAAACCATCACTGATTGTGGAGCCTTCACACTAGACCTCAAGCAGCTTGGATTGTGGACTCTCGACTCTTCCTCCAGACTCTGGGACCTTGATTTCCAAATGAAAATTGGGACTCTAGGACCTTGTGAAGTGTGTCAATGACTGCCTTCTGGACATCTATCAAGTCAGCAGTCTTCCTCATGATTGTGGAGCATACTGAAACAGTATTGAAGAACTGGAATAAATTAACTTTTTGAAGATATTCTAATTTAGTGAGATGCACCTGTATATACTATGATGGTCCCACTGCCCCACATACATATAGTATAATGGCCCCACTACTCCATATGTAGTATGATGGACCCACTACTCTAGATAGATAGTAGGATGGCTCCACTGCCCGATTATTTAAAAAAATAAAGTTTATTCTCACTTAATCCTGATTCCCTACATCACGGCCTCTGTCTCCTCTTCCATGGCGGGACTGCAGAGCAGAGCGATGCAATGATGTCATCGAGCCACCTGCGTGAGTATGCTGACATCTCGTTAGCCGCAGGCCTATGGCGATCTGTGGCATATGAAAGAGATAGTGATAGGGCAGGGAGATTGTGTCCCACTGCTTTATCATGCGACGCCTCTGCATAAGAGACATTAGGGCTACATTAGCTACGTCACAGAAGACACTGGAGCTGGAGTATATAGAATAGGAGACACTGGGGCTGGCGTATATTCATCACAGGATACATTGGGGCTAGAGCATATACATCACAGAAGAAGCTGGAGTATATAGAATAGGAGACACTGGGGCTGGAGTATATAGAATAGGTGACACTGGGACTGGCGTATATTCATCACAGGATACATTGGGGCTAGAGCATTTACATCACAGAAGAAGCTGGAGTATATAGAATAGGAGACACTGGGGCTGGAGTATATAGAATAGGAGACACTGGGGCTGGCGTATATTCATCACAGGATACATTGGGGCTAGAGCATATACATCACAGAAGAAGCTGGAGTATATAGAATAGGAGACACTGGGGCTGGAGTATATAGAATAGGAGACACTGGGGCTGGCGCATATACAGTTCTGCTCAAAAGTTTACATACCCCGGCAGAATTTTTCCTTTCTTGGCCTTGTTTCAGAGAAAATGAATGATAACAAAAACACTTTTTCTCCACTCATGGTTATTGGTTGGGTGAAGCCATTTACTGTCACATTTCTGTGTTTTCTCTTTTTAAATCTTAATGACAACTAGTGATGAGCGAGCATGCTCGCTACTGCTCGGTGCTTGCCCGAGTATCTCACTGCTCGAGATGCTCTGCACTCACCGAGTATTTCCGGGTTGGTCGGACGGGAAGTCGGGTCCCCTCCCTGCATGTTTGGCGCTCTTTACAGAGCCAATGAACATGCAGGGATTGCCTGCCATGCACTGTAATGCCATAGCCATGTTGGTTGTGGGCATTACAGTGATTGGCTGGCCGCACAGCGTCATCAGGTGTATATCTGACCTGGCGCCGCCATGCTCATCACAGTCACTCCAGATCAGACAGTGTAGGGAGAGCTGCTGCTGCGTTAGGGAGAGATTTGATCGTGCATTAGGTAGTGTAGGGAGAAAAAACGCACATTACACATATCCATCCTAACAAACAGTTCTTCTGAGGACTAATCCATCTGCAGAGATATCAGGCAGGCAGTGTATATAGGCAGGCAGGCAGGGTGTATAGCAGACTGCAGTGCATATAGCACAAGAGGCTCCATTCCAATTCTGCCTTCTGCTGCTGTTAGATATTTCTATACAAAGGCCCAGGTCTCAGGGGCCAGGAATACTTTTCTTTGGATCTTAATCCTCATTATTTGCTTATAAAGCAATCCAGAGAACACCGTTCTTCTGCGCCATTTGCTTGTTGGCACTGCAGAATACAGCCAGGTCCTTTCCATATTAGAGCGCTAGAAATTTAGCTATTTAAAACTGTGTTTTCTCCGTCACACGGATCACATATACGTTGTCAGAAAATACTGCCATTTCTGGCCTCCATTTTTTCAGTGTGTCAGTGAAGCAATTCACAGTAGTTTGCTGTTCACACTACTTACCTACAGGCCAGGTATTTAAAACTCTGTTTTCTCCATCACACCGATCACATATAACTTCGCTTCAAACTCAGTCTTTGTAGTGAGCGTGGAAGATACTATCCTCCATTTAAAATGGGCAAGGCACGTGGCAAGGGACGGGGAACTGGACGTGATGGTAATGGTGCATGCAGAGGCCGAGGACAAGGCCGTGGGCAAGCCGAAATTGTACCACAGCAAACACCCACATCTTCTCGCCTGACCTTCCTGTCCCAATTTCTAGGGGACCGCAGCACACCACTATTGAACCCAGATCAGTGTCAAAAGGTTGTTGGTTGGATAGCGGATAATGCTTCCAGTCACTTAGCCACCACCACCACCACCCTGTCTTCCACACGGTCAAGTCTCAGTAGCCGTGAGTCTGGACCGCATATTCCTCACCCTGATCCTCCTTCCTCCCACCATGCCGAGTACCCAGAGACAACTGATCCCACACTTGAACAATCTGAAGAGCTGTTCACTTTTCCATTTATAGATTCGGGCCTCTCGCCCGGTCCACTTGAAGTGAGGCAAGAGGAGATCACGTGTAGCGATGCCCAAATATTTGAGCATCCACGGTCACACGAAGGCGACGGTGGGAAACTGTCACAAGAGGTGGACGATGATGAGACACAATTGGCAGAAAGTCAGGAATAGTACCAGGGTGCAGAAGTGGGAGACGAGGTGGTGGATGATATAGTAACTGACCCAACCTGGCAGGAGGACATGCAGAGCAAGGACAGCAGCACACAGGGGGAGGGAGGCAGAGCACCCCAACAGGCAGGAAGAAGCAGTGTGGTGGCCGCAGACAGAAGGCAGGCTACCGTTTCCCGTAACACCAACACGAAGGAAGTTGCCACTACAACTGTTAGGTCTTCCCGAGTCTGGTTGTTTTTTAAAGACTCTGCCGATAGCTCCAAAAAGGCCATTTGCATCACGAGCCAGACCAGCATCAGCAGGGGTGGCAAAACAACCAGCCTGACCACCACCAGCATGATCAGGCACATGGCAGCAAAGCACTCGACTTTGTGGGCCGAACACCAGGGTCCAGGAACAGTGTCTACAGGTGGCACCATTGCTTCTTCTGCTGTTGTGCATGCAAGCCAATCCCCTGTCCATAGTGCATGCAAAGATGCCTCCTGCCCTGCACCTGTCATTGCACGCTCTCAAGTAGCAGCATCAGGAAGCACGCACATGTCCTTGTCCCAGCGCAGCATTCAATTGTTCATACTCCAGTCCTTGGAATGCAAGCGCAAATATGCAGCCAACGTCCCACAGGCCACACTACTAAATTCTCACAATTCATGACTGCTTGGCTCGAAATGTTGCCTTTTAGGCTTGTGGAGACAGAAGCATTCCGCAACCTGATGGTGGCGGCCGTCCCTCGGTACTCTGTCCCCAGCCGCCACTATTTCTCCCAGTGTGCCGTCCCCACATTACACAAGCACGTGTCCCAAAACATTAGCCGTGCCCTCAACAATGCAGTTACCGGTAAAGTCCACCTAACCACGGACACGTGGACAAGTGCTTTTGGGCAGGGACGGTACATCTCGCTGATGGCACACTGGGTTAACATAGTGGAAGCCGGGACCCAGTTGGACCTTGGGACGGAACACGTCCCCCCGACGCCAAGGATTGCAGGCCTTAGGTCAATCAGGGTTGCCCCCACGGTCTACAGCTCCTGCACCTCATGCTCCTCAGCCTCCTCCTCCTCCTCAGCCTCCATCTCCGAAATGACCACATCAGTCTCAAGCTGGAAGCACTGCAGCACTGCCTCGGCCAAGCGGCAACTGGCTGTGCTGAAGCTAATATGCTTAGGTGAAAAAACACACAATGCTGAAGAGTTATGGACAGCTCTGAAAGAGCAGGCAGATCTGTGGCTCAAACCGCTGAACTTACAGCCAGGCATGGTCGTGTGTGACAATGGCCGGAACCTGGTGGCGGCTCTGAGGCGAGGCGAGCTCACACACGTACCATGCCTGGCCCATGTGCTTAACCTCGTGGTTCAGCGGTTACTCAAATCCTACCCGGAGCTGCCGGATCTGCTTGTTAAAGTATGCCGCCTGTGTGCCCATTTTAGAAAGTCAGCTACAGCTTCCGCCGCCCTTGCAGTGTTTCAGCAGCGTTTGCAGCTTCTGGCTCACAGACTGGTGTGTGATGTCCCCACACGTTGGAACTCTACATTGCAGATGTTGGGAAGGATTTGTGAGCAGAAGAGGGCAGTTGTTGAGTACCAGCATCAAAAAGGCTATCGGTATTCAGTTCAGACTCCACACATAAGACCTCAGTAGTGGACGTGGATGTCAGACATATGTACCATCCTCCAAAACTTTGAGGACTCCACCAAGATGGTGAGCGGCGATGACGCCATAATTAGCCTCACCATCCCGATTCTCTGCCTGGCCCATGTGCTTAACCTCGTGGTTCAGCGGTTACTCAAATCCTACCCGGAGCTGCCGGATCTGCTTGTTAAAGTATGCCGCCTGTGTGCCCATTTTAGAAAGTCAGCTACAGCTTCCGCCGCCCTTGCAGTGTTTCAGCAGCGTTTGCAGCTTCTGGCTCACAGACTGGTGTGTGATGTCCCCACACGTTGGAACTCTACATTGCAGATGTTGGGAAGGATTTGTGAGCAGAAGAGGGCAGTTGTTGAGTACCAGCATCAAAAAGGCTATCGGTATTCAGTTCAGACTCCACACATAAGACCTCAGTAGTGGACGTGGATGTCAGACATATGTACCATCCTCCAAAACTTTGAGGACTCCACCAAGATGGTGAGCGGCGATGACGCCATAATTAGCCTCACCATCCCGCTTCTCTGTCTTCTGAAACGCTCTCTGCTCACAATCAAAGATGATGCATTGCAGGCGAAGCACGATAAGATGGAGCAATTGACCATACAGGGTGATTACACACAGCCAAGCCTCATCTCATCCCAACGTGGATTGGGTGACAATGAGGAAGAGGAGGAGGAGGAAGGACAGGAACTAGTTTCATGCACTATAGACGGTGCTATCTGCACAGCTGTCATACCGTCTGTTCAGCGTGGATGGCCAGAGGACAGAGAGGAGGAGGAGGAGAGCATGGTCAGTCATCCTCTTGGTGAGGACACGGAAGTCTTGCCTGTTAGTAGTCTGGCACGCATGGCTGAGTTTATGTTATGCTGCCTTTCCCATGACCCTCGCATTCTCAAAATTTTAGGTGATTACTGGTTGGTGACACTTCTAGACCCACTCTACAAGGAGAACTTTATATCTCTTTTTCCTGAGGCGGACAGGTGTACAAAAATGAGGCAGTACCAGAAGGCCCTTGTTGCGGAACTATTAAAAAAATTCCCATCTGAAAACGCTGGAGGCAGAGGGCACACTTCGTTCGACAACCAAGGAGTACAGGCGAGAGAGACACAACTTCAATCCAGCAGAGGCAGGGGAACACTGTCAAAGTTCTGGGAGAGTTTTCTCAGACCCTCCCATCGCACAGGCCCTGAGGCGCAGGGTACTCTCACAAGGAGTGCAAAGTTTGGGAAGATGCTGAGGGAGTACCTTGCCGTACCGTACCAACGTCCTCCGTGATTCCTCTGTGCCTTATAAATATTGGGTATCCAAGCTAGATATGTGGAATGAACTGGCTCTCTATGCCTTGGAGGTCCTGGCCTGCCCTGCCGCCAGCGTTTTATCAGATCGGGTTTTTAGTGCCGCTGGTGGAATTATAACTGATAAGCGCATCCTCCTGTCAACTGAAAATGCTGATGGGCTGACTCTTATAAAAATTAACAAGGGCTGGATTGGGCCAGACTTCTCAACACCACCGAATGATAGCAGCGTAACATAAACTCAAATCCAGTGTCTTTTCTTGGGAGGTGTATTCCCATGCACCTTTTCACACCCACACATGGGTATACGCTTCCTGATTTTGGCTATTTGCTCTTGTCCTCCTCCTTATCCTCATCCTCCACCACCATATCACCAGGGTGACAGTGGTCCATGATGCAACACCCACATAATTTTTTAAAGGGTGTTTGACTCGCCCCTGGGCCGTGGGGCACTCGGAGCCAGGCAATAGGGAGACGGTGTGGGTAGTAGTGGCAACCCGGTTCCGTGGCTCAGGGTGGTCAGACCAGTGGTAGTCCTTTAGCAGTCCTAAGTGATGTCCGACTACGCCACCCGTGGATTGCGGTTATTTATGAACCGCCGCTGCAAGGCAGACCGCTGGGGCTGATGATGTATGCAGCTGAGGTAGTGTGACTCCCCACGGGAAGAGTGCAGCTCCAGGGCAGTGTAGTGGATGGTGGGGGTGATGGTGCAGAGAGTCCCAGTGCCGTTAGTGCTGGAGGAGCGAAAGAGTACACAGACAACGTACTGCAGTCCAATGTCTTTTACTCACAGTTCATGTACTCTGGGTCACTTCTGTCAGCAATGACCGCCCGAGCCATGCTGCGTCCACCAGGTGAGGGGCTCGGTCAACCCCAGGCAGTTCAGGAGCATGGCACAGGACCCCCTTCAATCCTTTCTCTGGCCTGCCTCACCAGTGACCCACTTTTGTCCAGCTGCCGCGGACTTGTGCGGGTAAACGTGGTTCCCGTTCCCCGCTGTCCTATATGGTGCCTTCCTAGCAGGTTTGATGAGGTGTCGCACCAATAAATGATCACGACCTCCGGTCTTTGGCTGAGGGCTGTTTCTCCTCCACCAACTTGGGATCCGGTACCCTTAATCTGCCTGACCCTTCACCCTGTATTCTCGTGGGTTCTTAGGGTCCCTTCTGCCGTCTTGTTCCTGAGCCCTTCTGTTTCTCTCTCTCTCTTTCTTTTCTGTTCCTTTCTGTTCTTGTTCCTTTCTGTTCTTGTTCCTTTCTGTTCCTGGCCTTCACCCTAGGCCTGCCTCGTGGAGCTGGGCCCAGACTGAGCCACAGCTCCCTGTCAGCCCTCTCTGGCTGAACTCCTTCTCTTACTCCACTCACTGAACTTCTCTTTTTCTCTTCTTTCTGTGCTGGCTGGGCCTCAGAGGCTAGGCCCGCCTATGGAGCAGAGCCCCTTGCAGAGGCTTTCACTCCGTCACTTTTTCTCTCTGACTGAACACTGTTCTAAGATGGTGCCCACCTTTTATACCTCCCTCTAGAACATGAGCCCAGGTGACCAGCAACCAATGGGCTCCTATCTACACTCAGGAACCAACCCCTATCTGCTCCTACATCACTGGGTATTCCTACCCCCTCCCCTCTCTAGCCAGGGACATGGTCTGTCGTGCCTGCATTTCTGTCTAATGGGAGCACCGTTGAGCTGTCCCTCGGAAATGGGGTGAGTGTGCTGAATGCAGCTAACTGAACCCTGGTCCATACTCTATCCTTACCCGGGAGTGGAATATCACACCTCTGGCAGAGGTGCAATACCCCTGTAGTGGCCGAGCCCTCGGGGCGCTACATTTTTATGATGCCCGTAAAAAATTTTTTTATACAGTATGTTCATGTATACCCACCAGGAGTAAATGTTTGTCATCCCATACACTTAGTGCATGGCATTACAAGTATAGGAGGCCCGCTCCTTTCTAATGGTAAAAAATTTTTTTGATGCGCTCCTCCACGTCTCTTCCAAGGGCCATTGAAGTGCCTCCAAATTTTTGGCAGCCCTTGCAGTCACTGCATAGTCCAACACTATGGGAGACTCTCTCCTTTCTAATGGGAATTTGTCATTACTGTGGCCTGGTCTATGTGTCTTTAAATTCTTAGTGGGTTTTTCCTAAACTTGGTCAGCCGTTGGACTCACTGCATACCCTATAACTGTATAGCAGACCCTCTCCTTTCTAATGGGAACATGTTATATCTTGTTACTGTGGCCCTGCTCTGTGTGTCTTTAAATTCTTAGTGGGGATTTTCCTAAAATCTGTCAGCCGTTGGACTCACTGCATACCCTATAACAGTATAGCCGACCCTCTACTTTCTAATGGGAACATGTCGTACCTTGTTACTGTGGCCCTGCTCTGTGTGTCTTTAAATTCTTATTGGGGTTTTTCATTAAAATTTGTCAGCCGTTGGATTCACTGCATACCCTATAACTGTATAGCAGACCCTGTCCTTTCTAATGGGAACATGTCGTACCTTGTTACTGTGGCCCTGCTCTGTGTGTCCTTAAATTCTTAGCTGGGTTTTTCCTAAAATTTGTCAGCCGTTGAATTCACTGCATACCCTATAACTGTATAGCAGACCCTCTCCTTTGTAATGGGAACATGTCGTACCTTGTTACTGTGGCCATGCTCTTTGTGTCTTTAAATTGTTAGTGTTTTTTTTCAAAAATTTTGGCCACCCTTGCAGTCACAGCATGGGCATTACCACTATAGGGAAATTTTTTTTTACTGAGACCCTCCTCTATGTCTCTTCAAAGGGGTATTAGGTTAACAATAGGATCTTTCTTTAGTACAAAAAACAGCATCACCAATTTAACCTCAATGTAATCACATTGTTCAGCTCATGCACCTCCTCCTCCATCTCCAAAATGACCACATCAGTCAGAAGCTGACAGCACTGCAGCACTGCCTTGGCCAAACAGCAACAGGCTGTGCTGAAGATAACATGCTTAATGCTTAATTGACAAACCGCCCAGCGCTGCATAGTTGTTGAAAGCTGTAACACAGCAGCTTGATCTGTGGCTCTCACCGCTGAACATACAGCCAGGCATGGTCGTGTGTTACAATGGGCGGAACCTGGTGATGGAGAAATGACAACCGGGGTAGATAAGGTTTCCCTCTATGCCAGTCCTTTCACAGAGCTAAAGAATATGGCTGTGGTGAAATACAACTCCCACTGAGAAGCTGTTTCAGATTGAAAAACATTGTGCCCACCAGAGGATTTGTTTCTGAGGGCTAACCTTTCTCACCCGCTCAAGAGCCCCATAGCAGCTGCAAAGTTAGCGCTATCATGAACTCTCCTGAGGTAGAAGCCAAGGCACACCAGAGAATTCTCTGGTGGGACTGTCCAACCCTGCCGAGAAGCAGTCCTGGCTAAGAAAAGTGTGTGGGAAGATTCCAGGACTCTCTGTTTTTACTGAGGAGGAAACACACGCAAACATGGGGAGAACATACACATTTCTTGCAGATGTTGTCCTTGCTGGGATTTGAACCCAGGATCCCAGTGCTGCAAGACTTCAGTGCTAACCACTGATCCAATGTGCTGCCGTTCACCCTCTAATATCTAACAGGCTGGAGAAACTTGAACCTACTGCCACTCTCCCTGGCCACATTCACCTGTCCACGTGTTTGTGGTTAGGCAGTCCTTCTTAGTAAGTGCACTGGGTAGGGCATGAGTAATGTTGTGGGACCCGTACTTGTGGAAGGCGAAGGCGATACCGGGAAAAATACTGGCGGCTGGGGACCGAGTATGGACACCCGGCCACCGCCTGCATGAGGTTGTGAAAAGCTTCCACCTCCACAAGCTTAAAAGGCCCTATTTCAAGTGCAAAGAGCTGCCCAGAAATCTGTCAATTTAGTGTTGCGGCCTGTGGGTGGGTGGGTGGCTGGCTGTGACGCGCCCCTGGGCCTGTGTCGCGCTGCGTTGCGCACGCGGGAGCTTACCCGGAGCCGGATCTGTTTAGGGTTGTAGTCTCGTGGCGGTGACCCGGTCCGTGCCCAGGGAGTCAAACTGGACGGCAGTCTGTTAGCGGTAGAAAATGGTTGATGACTACGCCACCCGTTGAATGCAGCCAGGGGGCTGCTGCTGCAGGGCAGACCGCTGAGGCCGGTGGAAGGATGGTGCAGCGTGATAGTATAACCCCCAACGGGAGGGGTATGGCCTCAGGGCAGCCGACGTGGATGATGGGGGTAGCAGGAACCACTCAGAGACGGTATGGTAGCGTTCAGGGTCTTTACTGGTAACAACGATAGACCCTCCCGGAGTACTTGCTAGCGAACGGGGCCTGGTCAGTCCTTGAGCAGATGGGATCTCCCCTGGCCAGGCGTAGTTGTAGGCCTCCCAAGCTGACTGTACTCTTCTGGCTACCTTGCTAGAAGCTGATGTAAGTAGCCCACGTCCCTGAGTGTACCGTGTGGTGCTCACCCGTATGGCCGGTGACTCGGGGCCTTCTAATGGCTTCCGCTCCACGATGGCGGTGCTGGTCCCACGCGTGTGACCGGGCCTTCGGGCTTCTGGGCCAGGGGACCTGAAATCCCCTGCCTGACGGATTCTGCTGCTGGGTAGAAGTTAGTCCCCACAGCCTCGGACTCCGGGTCCGGTAAAGAATCTTCTTAGTCAGGGCGAGCTCTTTAGCTGCCAGCCCCTGACTCCTTGTGACTCTGCTGCTTCCTATGCTGCTCTTGTCTCTACTCTTCCTGGACTCACTAACCCTGCCTCAGCCCCGGGTTTATACAGGGGAAGTTCTTCCCCTCCCAAGGCTGGGCAGGAGGTGTGGCATGCACAGGATCCCTGACCAAAGGACCTCCCACCTGCTCTCAGACGTAATATCTCTATCACTGTGACAACCAGACCCCTGGGGTGTCACACTCCCCCCTAGTGAAATTTAGTACTCCGGGACTAAACACTTTTTAGAAAAATATAACAAGGTATATCAAAGAACAATAAAATACAATAAGGAAACACAATAAGATGGTCACGGATGTCCGCAACCGGGTGCAGTCTTTGAAGAAAAGCAAAGGTGTCCATTTCACCAACACAGGGAGACGTAACCAGGTAGGGGTCTGTCCTACCCCGAGTCCTTAACAGTCTCTAGTCCATCCTGGGTTACGCTCCAACTATATACAAAGGATTCCCGGTAAATCCACCGAAGACTCCTAAAAACAACTAGAAACACAAAATTACACACAAGCAACAATAAACAGGTAAACATTGTAAAACAACTTAAACATTTAGATCCTCCAACGTGCGGGTAACTGGCCTCTAGTGGCCCTAGTGGACCTACGGAGCTGACTGTCTGGCCCTGAACTACAGGGTGTAGGAGCTGTCAAGGGTAAACTGGGCAGCTGTCTACCGGCTCTTTGTCTCACTAGGGGTACGGCAGGCTCACTATAAGCAGAGGGTGGATTCTCCTGTTCCGCTTGGGTGGAGTCTTCTGCCTCCTGGACCGGCTGCTCTTCCAGCTCTACCCGTTGCTCCGTAGGTTCTTGGGATGATGGTTGGAGGAAGGTGAGTACGGGTACCACAACTGCACCATTGACTTGAGTCCAAGACCGAGGGAAGTCCCCGAGCACGGTACTAACCATATCTTCCCTTTCTTCCACGGGTCGATGGTCTTCCTGTTCCTCCTCAGGGTTCCTCAGTTGTTCGGGGCACTTCTTCAGGTGGTCCCGGGATACAATGGCTGTGGTTTCCCCTCCGTCTTTACTGATGGTACAGACCTTCGGGTTCTCGTGGCTTGAGGGCAGTACGGTGTACGGGTCCTTCTCCCACTGGTCGTCCAACTTGTGGAGCCGTCTCTTCCTCTTCAAGACCTGCTCTCCGGGTACCAGGGGAACAGCGGGAGCATACTGGTTGTAAGTCTTCTCTTGTCTTTCCCTAGCCTGACAGAGACTTCGCTCCACGCTCTCCTGTACTTTCCGGTACTGCTGCTGCCTCTCTGTGTCCCAGTCTGTTTCTGGTGAAGTGTCCTCGGGCGTCAGGACTCCCATTTCCAGGTCAACAGGTAACTTACCAGGTCTTGCCCTCATTAGGTAAGCCGGGGTACAGTTGGTGGAACCTACCGGGATGTGGTTGTATAGGTCCACCAGATCGGGCAACTTCTCAGGCCACAGACTGCGTTCTTCCAGGGGCAACGTTTTTAGAAGATTCATTACCACCTGGTTCATTTTCTCACAAAGTCCATTAGTTTGCGGATGGTAGGGTGTCGTCCTTATCTTCCGGCAGCCATACAGATTGCAGAATTCCTGGAAGACCTCCGCTTCAAAGGCAGGTCCCTGGTCCGTCAGCACTTGGTCCGGGTACCCGTGTGGACGGCAAAAGTGCTGCTGGAAGGCTCTAGCTGCTGTTCGAGCCGTTAAGTCCTTGACGGGGACGACAACCAGAAACCGGGAGTAATGATCCACGATGGTTAACGCGTAGACGTAGCCACTTCTGCTGGGGGTCAGTTTTACATGATCCAAGGCTACCAGTTCCAACGGTTGCCGGGTGACGATGGACTGCAGGGGAGTCTTCTGGCTGGCCCGGTCCTTCCTTCTCAGATTGCACGGGCCACAGTCTCTGCACCACTTCTCGATGGTTCCCCTCATGCCTACCCAGTGGAACCGCTCGCGCAGCAGGAACTCCAGCTTTTTCCACCCGAAGTGTCCAGCTCCGTCGTGGTATGCCTCCATCACCATGGCTGCGTCTCTTCGTGGCACCACTACTTGCCAGAGTAGTTCATGCGTCCTGGAGTTAACCATTCTGCGGCACAACTTCCCCTTGTAAAGGAACAGTCGACTCTTCTCTGCCCATAGTTGTTTGGCTTCCTCTGGAGCGTCTGATTCCAGGCTAGCCTCCGGGCGAGTCAGCATCTCCTTCACCAGTCGGACGGCAGGGTCGCTGTCTTGCGTTTCCGCCCAGTTGTAGTGAGGTAAGGGGTTCAACGTAGCAGCCTGCTTACTCCTTACCCGGTGGGAATACTGGATAGTCCCATGACGGTGGAACGCAGGGAGTTCAACTTCTTCCAGTCCCTCCGGATCTTCTCCTCCGTCCGGCAGGTTGGGCATCCTGGACAGGGCGTCCGCGTTGGTATTGGAGCGCCCTGCCCGGTATTTAATTGTGAACTCGTAGTTGGACAGACGGGCCATCCACCTCTGCTCCAGGGCACCGAGTCTTGCCGTGTCCAGGTGTGTCAGCGGGTTGTTATCCGTGTATACGGTGAACCGGGAAGAAGCGAGGAAATGCTTAAAGCGCTCGGTGACTGCCCATACCACGGCCAGGAACTCTAGCTTGAATGAGCTATAATTCTCGGGATTCCTTTCGGTGGGTCGCAGTTTTCGGCTGGCATAGGCGATTACTCGCTCTTTCCCCTGCTGAATCTGGGACAGTACGGCTCCTAGCCCGACGTTACTGGCGTCGGTGTAGAGGATGAAGGGCTGGCTATAGTCCGGATACGCCAAGATTTCATCCCCCGTGAGGGCCATCTTCAGCTGGCGGAAGGACTCTTCCTCTAGCTCTTCCCATTTGAAGGGCGGCTTCTGGTTCTTGGCCTTCCGGGACTGGCCTATCAGGAGGTCCTGCATAGGCGCCGCCTTTTTGTTGAAACCGGGAATAAACCTTCGGTAGTAGCCTACCAACCCTAGGAACTGCCGCACTTCTTTTACGCTGGAAGGGCTTGGCCATCCTTTGATTGCGGTGATCTTATCGGGGTCGGGAGCCACTCCGTCAGCGCTCACCACGTGTCCCAGGTATTGCACCTTTGGTTTCAGGAGGTGACACTTGGAGGGTTTCACCTTTAGGCCGTAACTCGCCAGAGCTTCGAACACCTCCGCCAGGTGTTTCAGGTGGTCCTCATAAGTTTTGGAGTATACGATGACATCGTCCAGGTACAACAGGACCGTCTCGAAGTTTCTGTGGCCCAGACAGCACTCCATTAATCGTTGGAAGGTTCCTGGGGCGTTGCAGAGTCCGAACGGCATGCAGGTGAACTCGCTAAGTCCCATCGGGGTGGTGAATGCGGTCTTCTCCCGGTCCGCCTCTGCTACAGGAACCTGCCAGTACCCGCTAGTGAGATCCAAGGTAGAGAAGAAGTTAGCAGATCTTAAAGCAGCCAATGACTCCTCTATCCTTGGTAAGGGGTACGCATCCTTGTGTGTGATACGGTTGATTTTCCGGTAATCTACACACATCCTCATGGTGTTGTCTTTCTTTTTGACTAAAACTAGTGGGGCTGCCCAGGGGCTACAGCTATCCCGGATTACCCCAGCCTCCTTCATGTCTCTAAGCATCCCCTTGGCGTGTTGGTAATGTGCAGGGGGTACGGGTCGATACCTCTCTTTTATGGGAGGATGATCTCCCGTGGGGATGCGGTGTTCTACCCCCTTGACTCGCCCGAAGTCTAACGGGTGTTTACTAAACACTCTCTCATACTCTTGAACCACCCGATAGACTCCTTGTTTCTGGTGTGAGGGAGTGGAGTCAGTACCCAGATGTAGTTGCTGACACCAGTCCTCCATGTCTTTCTTAGAGCCGTTACCTTCCTCCGGGTGAGATGGAGGCAAGGGTTCCACAGATTGTATAGAATTTTGATTAGTGGTATATAATTTGGCTAGCGTGGCATACCGGGGCAGGTACACTTCCCTCTCCCCGATATTTATTATGCGAACGGGCACCCTCCCATGGCGTACATTGACCACCCCCCGTGCTGTCAAAATGGTGGGCCTACTGTCTGAGTAAACTGGTTCTACCATTGCCTGGTAATCTCTACCTCTCAGACCAATAGCTGCCCGGCACCAAATCATCATTTCACTTTTTGGGGGCATGGCAATAGGAAAAGGGTCACACATTCTTACGCTACCAATCTCACCGCCGGAGAGTTCCACTTGTTGCCGTTGCATCAGTGCCCGGATCTCTTTCTGGAGCACCCGCTGCTCGCCGGAGCTGGCATTCTTGGCAACCTGCTGTAAAAGGAAAATCACCTCTGCAAGACAATTTTCAATTTCATTAGTTCCTAGAGTTATTTTTGGGTGACTCTCATGTTTGTCAATATCTACAATGATCAGTCCCTGTGCGGCCAGTTCGACTCTACCAATTTTGATGGTCACCTCTTTAAATCCGATCTGTGGCACGGGCTGACCATTGCTGGCGATGATACTCAAGTCGTCGTCAGGGTAGCGGGTAATATCCGAGTCATTCCAGTACTGCTTGAAGAGCACGTACGGGATGGTGGTGACCTGTGACCCGGTGTCCAGTAGGGCACTCATGGGAATGCCATCCAGTACCACAGGCAAGACTGGACGTCCTCCCACATATCTGTCGCGCCAGTTCGATGGGCCTGGTGATCTTTTTCCTGGGGGTTGGCCCTCTACCCCAGGTTGTGCCCGTTTAAAGAACAGTACCTTTCCATATGTCCGGGTTGATTGCAGCGGCGGCAGATGGGTCGTCCGTCCTCGCTGTATCGGTCACTGGGTCTTCCTCTGGCCGGTGGGGTCCTCCTTGGTCGACGCCACGGGATGTCCTCCGGTCCGGATGCCAGCTGGATCTTCCCTGGAGTGGAAACCTGTAAAGACTGCACAGTTCGGGTTAGCGCAGCAACGCTTTTAGCTAGCTCTTGGACCTGATGGTGTAGGTCTGGAGCCGGGTCATTGTCCAAAGCCTGCGCATCAGCTCCCACAGGCCCTGCTGACAAGGGCGCCGCCTCCTGGTAGTAAGTGGTAGTGGGGCGTCTGTGGGTCACAACGCCACCTGGTGCCGGTTCTCGGAGCACCCGGATGGCTCTGTCCTTGAACTGTGCAAATTCTAGATGAGGGTCCTGTAAGGCCATTGCCCGCAACTGGGTGCGGTGGGCATTGCAATATAAACCCTCTATAAATTGTTCGGTCAACAGCCTGTCCTCGTTTCCCACTCCATTAGGGTCGGTCTGCTTAATGGCCCTCAGGGCCTCTTGTAGGTTGAGTGCATAGTCCCTTATACTCTCATGCGCTCGCTGCTTGCACCCGTAGAATCTAAGTTTAATCTCGGCTGAGGTGCGGGTATCAAAGGTGTCCTTCAGCCGGGTTAGTATCCCTGCGACAGTCTTCCTCCCAGGTGGCCAGGATTTTACTTCCCTTTTGGCTGCCCCAGTTAGTTGGGCCACCAGGATGCTCACTTTTTGCTCTTCTGTGAGGGGGTACACCTGGAAGAGGCTATCCAGCTTTTCTCTAAAGTCATGCAGGGTATGTGACTCCCCTGAGTACTGGGGTAGCCAAGCTGCTCCCGGGATATAGGGCATGGTGAAGGGCATAACTGCAACAGCGGTAGCGCTGGCGGGGGTTGAGGCAGTGGAGCTCTCCTCCGTATCCGACATCTTCCTCCCCCCTAGTGGACCGTGGCCTACCTTGCGATGATCCTGTTCCGTAGGCCGCGGCTCCGCAGTGGATCGTCAGGGTTGAGGACCTTCCGTCGCGCTCCTGTGACGTCGGCGTCTGCTGGGCTCCTTCCAGGACCTTACGCAACGTCCGGACGTGAGGCGGGGCTTCAGTTCTCGCGCGCTTTCGGAGTCCACGCCCCTCTTCTTCCCGCGCGGCGTCCTCAAGATGGCGTCCAATGGCGGGAAAACTCCACGGATGGCGGGAAGAAGGTCGAAGATGGCGCCGGATGGCGGGAAACCTTCACCACTGGTAAGTTTGAACAGTCTTTGCTTTTCAGGCACGCAGTACCCGGTGGTTGCGGGCACGAAATCCTGCCGACTACGCCAAAGTTGACGCGCCCCTGGGCCTGTGTCGCGCTGCGTTGCGCACGCGGGAGCTTACCCGGAGCCGGATCTGTTTAGGGTTGTAGTCTCGTGGCGGTGACCCGGTCCGTGCCCAGGGAGTCAAACTGGACGGCAGTCTGTTAGCGGTAGAAAATGGTTGATGACTACGCCACCCGTTGAATGCAGCCAGGGGGCTGCTGCTGCAGGGCAGACCGCTGAGGCCGGTGGAAGGATGGTGCAGCGTGATAGTATAACCCCCAACGGGAGGGGTACGGCCTCAGGGCAGCCGACGGGGATGATGGGGGTAGCAGGAACCACTCAGAGACGGTATGGTAGCGTTCAGGGTCTTTACTGGTAACAACGATAGACCCTCCCGGAGTACTTGCTAGCGAACGGGGCCTGGTCAGTCCTTGAGCAGATGGGATCTCCCCTGGCCAGGCGTAGTTGTAGGCCTCCCAAGCTGACTGTACTCTTCTGGCTACCTTGCTAGAAGCTGATGTAAGTAGCCCACGTCCCTGAGTGTACCGTGTGGTGCTCACCCGTATGGCCGGTGACTCGGGGCCTTCTAATGGCTTCCGCTCCACGATGGCGGTGCTGGTCCCACGCGTGTGACCGGGCCTTCGGGCTTCTGGGCCAGGGGACCTGAAATCCCCTGCCTGACGGATTCTGCTGCTGGGTAGAAGTTAGTCCCCACAGCCTCGGACTCCGGGTCCGGTAAAGAATCTTCTTAGTCAGGGCGAGCTCTTTAGCTGCCAGCCCCTGACTCCTTGTGACTCTGCTGCTTCCTATGCTGCTCTTGTCTCTACTCTTCCTGGACTCACTAACCCTGCCTCAGCCCCGGGTTTATACAGGGGAAGTTCTTCCCCTCCCAAGGCTGGGCAGGAGGTGTGGCATGCACAGGATCCCTGACCAAAGGACCTCCCACCTGCTCTCAGACGTAATATCTCTATCACTGTGACAACCAGACCCCTGGGGTGTCACAGCTGCATACTTGCAATTGCATTCCAAGTAACAGAAAACTAAGCAGATGATGGCCTCTATCATCATCATGGCCTCACCTCGGCACTATGAACTCTCCTGAAGGAGAAGCCAGGGCCCGCCGGAGGAGCGTCCGGTTCTCTGGTGGGCACGTCCAACCCTGCCGAAAAGCAGCCCTGGCTAAGAAAAGTGTGGGGGAAGGTTCCCGGACACTCTATGGCTGCTTTTTTAATGCGGATCGGCCATGCTTATGCATGTTATTTCTCAAAACGCATTACGGATCAGGCCATTTTCCAACTCTGTGTTCAAGAAATTAAATGCGCAAAGAAAGATGTGTGTGTGTCAAAGCACCACCGACAAGTGCGAGTTGATGTTGGATGGGCTGCCATTGCTTCTGCAACAAGCTCAATTACAGGATTTTCTGGGAGAAATGACACGCAGGGTAGATACGGTTTCCCTCTATGCCAATCCTTTCACCGAGCTAAATACAACTCTTAGCAAAAAAAGTTATGGACTGGCTCCGTACCGTCCCTGGCCACATTCACCTGTCCACGTGTTTGTGGTTAGGCGGTCCTTCCCAGTAAGTGCACTGGGGAGGGCACGGGTAATGTTATGGGACCCGTGCTTGTGGAAGGCGGAGGCGATACCGGGAAATATAGTGGCGGCTGGGGACCGAGTATGGACACCCGGCCGCCGCCGGCATGAGCTTATGAAAAGCTTCCGCCTCCACGAGCCTAAAAGGACACATTTCAAGTGCAAGCAGCTGTCAAAAATTTGGCAGTATAGTATTGCAGCCTGTGGTTGTGTGGCTGCCGGCATTCTTGTGCTTGCATTCCAAGGAATGGGGTAGGGACAACTGAACACTGCAGTGGGACAAGGACATGGACGGTGATTGTTGCAAGTCTACAACGACAGGTGCATGGCGGGAGGCATCTTCGCATGTGCCAAGGATCACTTATGATGGGCACACATTTAGGCAGTGACCTGGGAGTCAGAGATGTTTCCAGAGGTCTTCCCCTTGCTGTTCCCATGTCTTTTCAGCACTGTATGCATGTGTCTGATGATGTGTCACACACCACATGGCCAGATAAGGTTGTAAAATGTTAAAATGACATTTCCTGGTGAATGCATTTGTCTTGGTTGAAAGCAATGCAAAAGTGCAAAAATGTGTCAAAAATGCTACGTGTGTAGGAGTATTTTTGTTTTTGTTTATTTATTTTGCCTTATATACAAGTCATCACCCTGGAAAGGATGTTCCTTACGCCGTAAAAGTGGCGTAATACTCTGACGACGTTGTTGACAGCAGTGATCTGGGAGACAGAGATGCTTCCAGGGGTCTTCCCCATGCTGTTCCCATGTCATTTGAGCACAGTTCCCATCGATTTGGGCAATTTTTAGGCCCTCTGCAGACCGCCGTGGGGAGCCACCTGAAAAATGCTCAAGTTTCCCCTAGACTTATATTGGGCTCATTGCTTGGGTTGAGCACCCGAGTATTTAAATTTGCTCGACCCGAGCAACGAGTACTCGAGCATTTTAGTGCTCGCTCATCACTAATGACAACCAAAAACATCCAAATAATCCTGATCAAAAAGTTCACATACCCTGGTGATTTTGGCCTGATAACATGCACAGAATTGACACAAATGGGTTTGAATGGCTACTAAAGGTAACATCCTCACCTATGACCTGTTTGCTTGTAATCAGTGTGTGTGCATAAAGCTGAGTGAGTTTCTGGGATCCAGCCACTGACGTTTCTGGATTTTGAGATGGGGAAAGCAAAAGAATTATCAACGGATCTACGGGAAAAGGTAGTTGAACTGTATAACACAGGAAAGGGAGGCAAAAAGAGTATAACACAGGAAAGGGATACAAAAAGATATCCCAGGAATTGATAATGCCAGTCTGCAGTGTTCAAACTGTGATTAACAAATGGAAAATCAGATGCTCTGTAAAAACCAAACCACAGTCAGGTAGACCAACAAAAATTTCAGCCACAACTGCCAAGAAAATTGTTCGGGATGCAAAGAAAAACCAACAAATAACATCAGCTGAGAACACACTTAGGGGTGTACTCACTTTTGTTGCCAGCGGTTTAGACATTAATGGCTGTGTGTTGAGTTATTTTGCAGGCACACCAAATTTACAGTTAAACAAGCTGTACACTGACTACTGTACATTGTATCAAAGTGTCGCATCTTCAGTGTTGTCCCATCAAAAATATATATATGTATTCCGGCCCATTTTTGGAGTTTTGTGTGAAATTATGTCCAATTTGCCTTTTTTTTCTCAGTTTTTTTGTGTTGTTCCAATAAACACAAAGGAAATAAACATGCGTGTAATAAAACATGTGTAATTTTCTGAAACAATTTCAAGGGTGCCAGCACTTTCCGCCATGACTGTATATGCAGGTAGAGTCCTTAACCCCTTTACTACCCAAAGTGGTTTGCACGTTAATGAGAAGGCCAATTTTTACAATTCTGACCACTGTCACTTTATGAGGTAATTACTCTGGAACGCTTCAACGGATCCCCCTGGTTCTGAGAATATTTTTTCATGACATATTGTACTTTATGATTGTGGTAAAATTTCTTCGATATCACTTGTGTTTATTTGTGAAAAAAACAGATATTTGGCGAAAATTTGGAAAATTTTGCAATTTTCAAAATTTGAATTTTTATGCCCCTAAATCGGAGAGATATGTCACACAAAAAAAGTTAATAAATAACATTTCCCATATGTCTACTTTACATCAGCACAATTTTGGAACCCAAATTTATTTTTATTAGGGAGCTATAAGGGTTAAAATTGACCAGCGATTTCTCATTTTTCCAACAAAATTTACAAAACCATTTTATTAGGGACCGCATCACATTTGAAGTCACTTTGAAGGGTCTTTATGACTGAAAATACCCAAAAGTGACACCATTCTTAAAACTGCACCCCTCAGTGAATCGGGTCATCATGGCAACATCCGGGAAGCCGCGGCACACATTGCTGGACTCCGGCAGGAGAGGTGACTATCCCGATTACCTCCCCTTGCCCCCGCAATGCTGCGATCGCAGCATTGCGGGGGTTAATGTGCGGGACCTCTCACAGCACATAGCACCGGGTGTCAGCTGTGACAATCAGTTGACACCCGGCGGCGATCACGCCCGCACAGCCTGTGTGCGGGCGCGATCGCAAAGATGTACTAATACGTATCAGGCTCTTAAGTCCCAGGGCGCAGATACGTATCAGTACGTCTTGGGCTTTAAAGAAGTTAAAATTATGTGAAAATGGGAAAAGTCACAAAACTTTGCAACTTTTCAAGAGCTTTATGCCAGTTTTCTGGGAAAAACACTGGTGAATCGGGTTCATAATCTCTAATCCTTTCAGCTCCCTTTAATTAGACTACTTTCAACAAACTAATTATAAGTATTGGGTCTGTTTTTTTTTAATGCTTTTAAAATAATTGAAAATATTTTCAATCCCCTTTTGTTATAAGGATTTCCCAAAAAATAGCTAATCATAGGTTGTCCTGCATTCGTGACAGTGATTGACTGCGCGGTCACTTGGAAGTTTACATTGGCATCACTACAGGGCCTGTAAAGAAGGACTGTCAGGGACCCCCAGAGTGTGGTAAAATGCGCCAACTAATTCATAATTCATTTAATTCTCACACAATATACTAAGTTAGTGTAAGTCTACAAAAA
This sequence comes from Phyllobates terribilis, assembly GCF_046119375.1. NCBI lineage: Eukaryota > Metazoa > Chordata > Amphibia > Anura > Dendrobatidae > Phyllobates > Phyllobates terribilis. The sequence continues at coordinate 9,520,876 of NW_027362796.1, forward strand.
AGCAACAAAACTTGGTGCTAAAAAAATTGAGCATAACTTTTTGAAAAATGAGCCAGGTTATGCCAAATCTTACATATTTTGTGACTTTGTGATCAGTTATCAACACAAATATTTTACTCAAATTACCAGATCGATGGATAAGCATTGGGACTTTTCCCTAAATCTCTCCAAAACATCACCGCTTATAGAAGACCACCCTCATATCCAGATCAGATTTTCTGTGAGAGATGCCCAGACTCACAATATAGTATGCCTACTGGCCATCTATGAGAAGTCCACCCCAATGGAAGTCCAGTTATTAAAGAGGATTTTACTGTTTATATAAGGGGCAGACAATGACAGTGAAGGGCCCTTAATCAGGACTTCTGATCTGGGCCCCCCACCCTCCATCAGGCACCACCTACATATACATTTCCATGTATATTTATATTAGGCACACATATAAAATTTGCACATGCTAATACTCTATACACATTTTAACGTATGCATATACATAGTGCACACAAACATAAAATACGGACATACACATAAGATGCACATACACAGTATAGAGTCCCGGTAGTCCTCATAGTTTTAAGCATGGACCCTGGCAAATTGTAGACGGACTTTTATTGTTCATGGGCTTTAAGGGAGAGAGGCTTCCTTTGTGGAGGACACTCATGAATGCCATTTATTTGCAGTGTACACCGTGTCGTGTCATGGAAAACACTCACCCTAGTTTGGCTTTCTACTTCTTCAGCTAATAGCAATGAATTTGCCTGTCGATTTTCTTCTCATCAGAAGATGCTTTTGTTTAGATGTTAACTTCCATCTGACTGATAAGAAAAGCTTTGCTGATCTTCGTGTAGACTTCACATTTTTTGTAAAGAAATTATTTTCTTTCTCAGAAATGTCTTGTGACATTTCTCTTCTATGTGGTGCCACTTACCCTTCTCATCAGAGGACGCTTTTGTTTAGGTGTTAACTTCCATAGTCGGCCTGGACGTCTCTGTAAGATGGTTGCAGTTCCATCTTTGTTATAGTTTTGCATCACTTTTGCTACAGTATTCTGACTGATAAGTAAAGTTTTGCTGATCTTCTTGTAGACTTCACATTTATTGCAAAGAAATTATTTTCTTTCTCAGGTTTTGTGACATTTCCCTTCTATGTGGTGCCATTGCTGATAGCATGAAATGGGAAGGAGTTTTCTTTATTAAGTAACTTCCTTTTACAGACACCTGTCTGCTGGACATCTGTTTAATGAATAATTACACTTACCTGTGGTTCAGTTCTTGTTAATTAGAATTTTGTTGTCTAAACTTAGCTTTTCTCTTAAGACAGTTACTGGGATGTTCTCATTTTTGAAACATGATCTTGAATGAGTTTGTTAAGAAAATTACTTTTTTGGGGTCTGCAAAATACCAAATCTTGTTTGCATTCAATGGCTCAAATTTGCGAGAGTATTTTGTAGAATGGTATCCCATATAAAATGATGATTCTGAAAGGAAACTACAGGTTTGCTGACAAATCTATTTGGGTGTACTGATTTATGCTAAACACTGTATATATATATATATATATATATATATATATATATATATATATATATAACCTTATAAGTTTGGTATCACAGTAATCGTACTACTGACTCTGAATCATTTTGTCAGTTTGTTTTTACAACACAATACACACTGTAAAATGAAGGAACCCAAACCTGGCATTTTTTCTCATTTTTCAACACATTATATGATAAAATGAATGGTGTTGTTCAAAACTACAACACTAAGCGTCAGCACACTGTGATTTGCTGATCTGTAAGATGCGTTCTTTGTGCTGTGAAAATACACAGCTGTGATATCTCACCAAATATTCATAGTGGGAACTTAAAATTATGTTTTTCTGCCATGATTAAGGATGGTTTGGATGTATGAAACATGTTGACCTTTTATTTCTATCTTTGTGGAATTAAGGCTGCATGAACCAGTCACCAACCATTATCTGTATATGTACAAATATTAAGTGCTACTGAGTGCTGTAGGAAAAACTTAGAATAGTGAGGTGATTTGATAGTCCTGCCACAAATAATCTGTTTCTACTGCACACTTAAAATCTCTGATAGTGGGAATGAACCTGATTGCCTGCAGTAGTGCACTCCTGAGAGCTGGTGCAGCAGAGAAAATGTCTTGGACATGAGAGTGGGAGGTCCTGATGATGGAGGATGTTAATCTTAGCTCATTGGAGTGTAGATATGGTAGAGATGCAGGACTGTGCAGCAGTGTGGAGAGGTTTGTGGATGAGTGTAATGACTGGTACAGGGTGGAGACACCAGTGTAACTGCTGGACAGAAATATGAGACTGACTGCTGCATTAAGGATAATGAGAAATACATTTAGTGAGAAGAAGAGCAATTAGTGAGTTACAAGTATTTGTGAATTCAAGACAAAAAGGAATCAGAGCAATAGTAACAGATTTTACTTTTTTTTAATTAATAATGGGATGAATATAATCGTGAACATTATCAAAAGACTAAATCAAAGTCAGGAAGATAGCCGAGGTCAGATACCAGGTGATCAGTAAATGACAAGTCAGACGAGCAGTATGAATACCGCGGAGCCCGATGACAGAGGCGTTACTGAAACTTGTCCAGGTTGACCAGTCAGAAGGCCACAGGTAGATGGTGAAGGTCCTTCTATACAGCTCCAGCAGTGATGATGGATCTGCTGGACTTCAGGGCGCTGGATGCTTAGGTGTCCCGTTTTTTAGATGGTTTTAGGGCAACAGTGACAGCATGCAAATGCGCGAGCAGCCCTGGATAATCCACGCCGGCAGGATGATAAGATCCGGTGGAAGATGGAACCTATGAGAAGAGAAATAAATATAATGTAAGTGATGGGACTCCATATTACATGATAATGCTGTGCAGTCACTGTGGCCGGACGGCAGAGGAATATCATCATACAGAGGTCAGGGGTCATTGTCAGCAATCATACATGTGACAATCCCATCACTGACAGATGACATCTACTCCACATGAATTATTCTCACTGACATCACACAACATGGAGTTGATTCTCACACTTACCTCGTCTCTTTTTCCCATTTTTTCCATTTTCTGAGTTTTGTTGCTCCATACTCAGATTTATTGCCGATTTTCTTTCTTCATGAGATGGAAATTCTGATGAAAAATTAAAAAAAAAAATCAGTAACAATATATTCTTATAGGATCTGCTTTGTCATAATATGGATAACATAAGAGACCTATAGTATTGTATAAAACCATGTGGGAATATTTGAGCCTTGAAGTCAACATTCACATTGTTGGTGCTGTAGACATGTACATACCTGGCAATGGGGACGAGGGTGGCAAGATGGTAACAGCATCGTCTGTATTACATACAGGAACAGATACTTTCTGCCTGTTTGAAGAAGAAAAACATGTAAATCTCAAGTAAACTCCGTATAAAAGGGGTTGTCTCACTAGAAGAACATCGACTATAAGGCCTAGTAGGACATATGACTGTCATAGTGGGGAAGGTCTTCTGCTCAAGACTACCTTTAATAGAGAGCTGAGAGGAAAACAACTACCAAGAATGGCCGGCATTTCATACTACATCTCTCCTACAGTGAGGGCAGCACTAAAAGTGCATGACCGGCCACAATTATGGGCTGTTATCTCCAACAATTCCGAAAGCTGAAAGCACAATCACCCATAACCATGGGGTGGTGGATGCTGCATTTGATATTATGGTATTTATGTCCTATATTTGGTGTTGTGCACATATATCAGCCTGGAGCTCCCAGTAATGACCCCATAATCTACTCACATTTCTGAGATGTTTGTGTTGGATTCTGGTGTACACTCTGGAGGGGCCTTGGGATCCTCGTTGTTCACCATCCCGTTAGTGGTGGTAGAGTGCTAAATGTGGATAACAATAAGTTATTAAATATACATACTTTTTAATTTTATAGATCCTTTTTTTGTACATATTTTGGATTTATCGATCACATACTTACTTTAGAAAGCCTCTCAGAAGATGATGATGCAAATATTCGGAAGATAAAGTTCTCATCGTCCTCACTTGTGCCCTCCTTATCCTCTGAGATCAGATGGTTGTTTTCATCAGAGTGATCTATAAGACATAGGTAAAGAAGGATTGTTAGAGGGTGTCAGTATAACACAGTCGCTATATCTCACTAGGTTACTAGATGATACAACGTAATATACAGAATACATGAAAAAAAACTCCTGTACAAAATTAGGGAAATAGGGATACAGTACGAACCCATGGTCAACATAGCTGAGATCTATGAAGCATGGATAACATAGTAGACCAGAAAAACCATGTGGAAATATTTGAGCCTTGAAGTCAACATTCACATTGTTGGTGCTGTAGACATGTACATACCTGGCAATGGGGACGAGGGTGGCAAAATGGTAACAGCATACTCTGTATTACATACAGGAACAGATTCTTTCTGCCTGTTTGAAGAAGAAAAACATGTAAATCGTAAGTAAACACAGTATAAAATGGGTTGTCTCACTATAAGAACACTGACTATAAGGCCTAATAGGACATATGACTGTCATAATGGGGAAGGTTTTATGCTCAAAACTACCTTCCAAGGATCAGAACACAACTACCAAGAATGCCTGGCAAATAATACTACAGCTCTCCTACAGAGTAGGCAGTGCTAAAAATGCATGACCTGCCACAATTATGGGCTGTTATCTTCTGCATTTTCTGAAGCCAAAAGTACAATGACCGTTAACCATGAAGCGGTGAATGCTGCATTTGATATTCTGATATTTATGTCCTATATTTGGTGTTGTGTACATAGATCAGCCTGGAACTCCCAGTAATGAAGTAATGACCCTTTATAATCTACTCACATTTCTGAGATGTTTGTGTTGGTTTCTGGTGTATACTCTGGAGGGGCATTGGAATACTCATTGTTCACCATCCTGGTAGCGATGATACAGAGCTAAATACGGATAAAAATAAGATATAAAATATTTTTTTTATGTGCTTTTAGAGTTTTTTTAATTTTTTTTTACATATTTTGGATTTATTAATCACATACTTACTTTACAAAGCTTTTCAGAAGATGACGTAAAATTTTGGAAGTCAAGGCTCTCATTGTTCTCACTTGTGCCTTCCTCATCCTTTGAGACCAGATGTTTGTTTATATCAGAATGATCTACAAGAAATAGGTAATGAAGTATTATTAGAGGTTGTCAGTATAACACAGTCACTATTTATCACTATTATTAATGGGAACAGATGATCACATATTAGGGAAGATGAGACAAACAGTCGCTTAGTCTAGATGACGTCTCCTTCTACTTACTGATAAATAAGCTGGTGTCTGCATCTGAAACAAGCTGAGGAACATACTCCAGCTCCTGGCTCAGAATGTTGTCAAAGTCCAAGTCACTCAGGAATGGATGAACCTTGATCTCAAATGCTCCTCCTAGAAAAAGAAAAACAAAAGTGATGCGGACATAGTCAGGGATGGCTCCATATCTGAACAGTTTATCATAATCTGAACTAATGACAAAACTGAGCCGACATGAAGGAAATAAACTGAAAGTCTTAGTGTGGAGAACTAGAAATACAGTAGATGAGCTGATAGAGAAATGCTGATCTTCATGGACATGAGCGATATGTCCTTGGTCTAATAAGGGAATATTAATACTAGTATATCTGTTACCTGTCCCAAGTCTACGCACAGGATTTCTTCTGAGCAGCTCAGTGATGAGATTCTGAGCATCCAGGGGTGGAGCGCGATCACAATTCCAAATTAGTTCTCCTGTTACATAGAAAATTACAGAAAATAAAACCTCTTTACTGGACTGTAACATAAAGCAAAGGAAATAACTAAACAAATGTAACCAATCAACGCAATGATCGGTTTATTCTACTCACCAATGACAACCCTTTTATAAAGCTCAGTGAGGGAATCAGCATCAAATGGTACACATCCCAGCAGGAATTTATACAGGATGATCCCCAATGACCACCAGTCAACAGGTCTTCCATAGCCTTCTTTCAGGATGATCTCTGGGGCTATGTAACATGGGGTGCCACAGAACTGGAAACCAACAGAAGATAGAGATGAGAATCGATGAAACAATTATTATGACAAGTTATCATCGTTAAAACACAATGCAGAAGATAAAATATTAGTGGAAAAGTTCTCTAGAAAGCAAGAACGTAGAGAAGAGACAATAGTGTGATGAGATTTGCAAATAACAAGCTAAGTTCTTGTAGGTGATGCTGACCTCACGGTCCTGGAACTCTCTGGAGATGTCCACTGCTAATTCCTTGTAGGTGTTGGTTTTTGGCATCATTAGACCAAGTTTTGAAATCCCAAAATCGGTAACTTTAATATGTCCAGTAGATGTAATCAGGAGGCTGCAAAAGAGAAGATGGTTTTAGCCTCACAGACTGAATGATAATAAATGACAACTTTCCCCACTTTATTATACTACGGGGGCACTTACTTTTCCGGTTTCAGGTCTCTGTGCACCACACCGTAACTATGCAGGTATTCCACGGCAAGTACCGCCTCTGCAAAGTACAAGCGGGCCATGGGGACAGAGAAAGGACCCCTGGTGCTTAGAAGGGTCCCACAGTCTCCACCTATAGAAGAAAGGAAATATGACCGGTGAGGGGTTTACACAGAAGATAACCATGATATACCACGAGCAGATAACCATGATGTATAATGAGCAGTGAGCGGAAACATCCTGGGGAGATCACACAGATAGTGGCACACATAGAAATCACAAGACCCCATATCAAAAGTTGTAATTGCCCCCCACCCTAAAAAATAAAAAAGAAATATATTTATATCCCTGTTGAAGCAGCTTGGTGTTCTCACCAGCAATACAACTTTTATGGCCATTTTAGAGTATGATGCTCCCAAAAATGCCCACACCCACACTCAATGAGTATGGTATCCCCACAGTGAATCCTCCTAAGGAGGCCACCACTTAGAAGGAGGCCAGCCACAACCCCCTACTCGGTGTGATGGCACCCACAGCAACCCTCCCACTCAGGATAATGGTTCCCACAGTCCCTCACACGATATAATGGTCCGCATAACTCCCCCTCAGTATGATGTCCCCACACAGAATGGGGGCCTCCATATAGAGTGAGGACCCCCACAGCACCCCACTTAATATGATGACCTCCACTCAGCATTCACAGTCCCCCCCATATCTAGTCATATGGCCCCCTTTCAGTATTTTGGCCCCTACTAGCCACCTACTCAGTATTTTTGCCCCCACCAGCCCCACCTCCTTGAAGAAGCAAATACCGCTGAAATTGTGATGACAGGTGGAGGGATGCTGCCCACTGCCGAGCGTCGACAGACCCCCTCCGACTGATGAGCCCCATAGCGCCCCTGCACCAAGATCAATGAATTTACGAGCATCTTGGTAATAGATAACCTATAGTAAATGCTCTGTGGGGATGTAACCAACAATGTCCTAATGATATGAGCAGTGATAAGATGAAAGCAGACATGGGCTGAATATAATACAATAGATGTGTCTTACCTCCTACATACTCCATGACCATACACAGGTGAGATCTAGTTGGAAAGGAGCAGAGCATGGAGACCACAAAGGGACAATCAGCAAATGTTAAGATGTCCCTCTCCAGAAAGGCCCATTCCAATCTCTGTGCAGTATTTAGGTTCCGCTTAGCCATTTTCTTCATAGCAAAGGTCTGGTGTGAGTCTTTATGATGCACTAAGTAGACGGCCCTGGAGAGAAGGAGAATCCATCGGTTATAATAAATCCTTATTAATAATCCATCTATAGAAATCATTATATGTTTAATACTGGTATCCAAGGGGTAACATTTCTCCTTGCGGAGAGTGACATGTTAAGCTTGTCAAGGTGAGGAGACTTTTAAGCCTCAATGATCCTCTGGGAAATATGCAAATTGTCTCTTCAGAGAGGAAGAGAACTAGAACTCTAGTGCCCCTTATAGGAAGTAGTAATCCTAAAAGTCAATATCGACCCTTTAACGAGCCTTATCACATGACATGGAATAATAGCCATAACCAAAATCTCAATTTTCGGACACTATGTTTTGGGGTACAAGCACTCATCAGTGCAAAGTGTGAGATATGGTTTGGCTGGGTGAGAGGCATCTGACCGGGATCCAAGCGGTAACGTTTCTCCTTGCGGAAAAAGCCATGTTAAGCATGTCAAGGTGAGGAGACTTTTAAGCTGCAATGCTCTTCTGGGAAATATGCAAATTGTCTCTTTTCAGAGAGGAAGAGAACTAGCACCCTAGTGCCACCTATAGGAAGTAGCAATCCTATTTCCCAGAGGAGCATTGCGGCTTAAAAGTCTCCTCATGTCCGCAAGGAGAAACGTCAACCCCTTGGATACCGGTCAGACACCTCTCACCCAGTCAACCCATTTCTCACACTTTGCACTGAAGAGGGGCAGTACCCCAGAACACAGTTCCTGCAAATTGAGATTTTGGTTTTGGCTATTATCCTAAGTCATGCGACAAGGCTTGTTAAAGGGTCGATATTGACTTTTAGGATTGCTACTTCCTATAGGTGGAGTTCTAGTTTGCTTCCTCTCTGAAGAGACAATTTGCATATGTTTAATACTAGAAGTCTGGCCGCCACTATAAATCCACATCTAGAAATACATAAAATAGCACTACATAGATCACCTATGGGAGGTCTCCACAATGCCACTTCTGCCGGAGCCATCACCCAGGTCACATTATAGATACGAGAATCTATCGAAATTCTCTTTGGGCAGATTCGCTATAACTGACCAAATACAATTTAGTGCAAATAAAATTGGTCCAAAATGAATGTGCTCCAGGGCTCTCTTCTGCTTCTGAGGCCAGTGATTGGGCCCACATGGTCATGGTGGAGGGTGTAGATGTCATTGACGTCAATATGGTGTCACCCTTCATGTGACCATGTGTAGCCAACTTCTCTGATCAGCTTCATAATGGAGCCCCCCCCATCAAAACAAAGATCAGAGTGGAGAGCAGAAAAGCTCAGGTGGAGGAGGCAGCATAAGAACAGATGAGGGTCTAGCACAGGCGAATGTAATAATATTATATTATTATATATTATATTATATGTAATTATATTATTTAAATCGCTTTCCTTACAGTTTGATTTGCTACAGATCATATCATTTCCCTATGATAACACTGAATGGCAGAGTGCAGGGGCAGAAGCATTGTCATAGGGAACCCTGAGAAATGTGGATTATGGCAACAGAAATCTCACCCAAAATTTCCACTGCTGATGAGTTTGGAAGTTTCATAGTCGCTCATATGCGGCTTTCTCGCCGGAACCAATGAATCCATCACGCTCTATAAAAGAATAAGAAATAATACTGATTTATTGAAGATGCAGGAAAAAAGTTACAGATGCAAAAACTTCTCCCCCCATATTATGTCCCAGATGATTTACACTGATATGATGTTGGGAGGATACAAACCGGACGCTGGGCAGACCTGGCGCTAGCACCCTGCACACCCAGGCAAGTGCCGGGGCCCTGAGTAGGCGAGGGGCCCACTTGCTGTCGGGCACCCTGGCGCGCTATGGGACCGGTGAGCAGAGGAGAGTGCTTGCCCAGGACCACGGCCGGCACAATACTTACCTCTCCACAGCTGGTGAGCAGTGAGGTGAGCATTTGATTTTTTTTTTTATGTATGGAGGTATGGGGCATTATATGGGGGGAGAAGTGACATCCTGCATGGGGCATTATATGGGGGGAAGGTAGGGACATCCTGCGTGGGGTATTATATGGGGGGGGGAAGTGACATCCTGCATGGGGCATTATATGGGTGGGAGTGACATCCTGCATGGGGCATTATATGGGGTGAGAGGTGACATCCTACATGAGGCATTATATGGGGGGGACATCCTGCATGGGGCATTATATAGGGGGGTGACATCCTGCATGGGGCATTATATGGGGGGTGACATTCTGCAACGGGCATTATATGGGGGGAGTGACATCCTGCATGGGGTATTATATGGGGGGAGAAGTGACATCCTGCATGGGGCATTATATGGGGTGAGAGGTGACATCCTGCATGGGGCAATATATGGGGTGAGAGGTGACATACTACATGGGGCAGTATGTGTTGGGGGGACATCCTGCATGGGGCATTATATGGGGGGGTGACATCCTGCATGGGGCATTATATGGGGGGTGACATCCTGTATGGGCCATTATGTGGGGTGGGACATCCTGCATGGAGCATTATGTGGGGGGGACATCCTGCATGGGGAATTATATGGGGGGTGACATCCTGCATGGGGCATTATGTGGGGGGATATCCTGCATGGGGCATTATGTGTGGGGGACATCCTGCATGGGGCATTATGTGGGGTGGGACATCCTGCATGGGGCATTATGTGGAGGGGACATCCTGCATGGGGAATTATATGGGGGGTGACATCCTGCATGGGCCATTATGTGGGGGGGCACAGCCTGCATGGGGCATTATGTGGGGGGCACAGCCTGCTTGGGGCATTATGTGGGAGGGACATTCTGCATGGGGAATTATATGGGGGGTGACATCCTGCATGGGCCATTATGTGGGAGGGGGACATCCTGCATGGGGCATTATGTGGGGGGGGCACAGCCTGCATGTGGCATTATGTGGGGGGTCAAAGCCTGCATGGGGCATTATGTGGGGGTCACAGCCTGCATGGAGCATTATGTGGGGGGTCAAAGCCTGCATGGGGCATTATGTGGGGGGCACAGCCTGCATGGGGCATTATGTGTGGGGTCACAGCCTGCATGGGGCATTATATGGGAGCACAGCCTGCGTGGAGCATTTTATGGGGTCCATTATTCTATATGGAGCAATATATGGAGCTCATAATACGGTATAGAGGACTATGTGGTGCCATTATACTGTGTGGAGGACATTACTGTCCGGTCTGCACTGTGAGCTGTGAGGATTCGCCGCTTTCTGAGTTATTGTGGAATTTACAATAGATATCGCTCATGTAATGTAAGAAGTGAAATCTTCGGGCTTGTACTATATATATATATATATATATATATATATATATATATATATATATATATATATTTATCTGCGGTATCTGTGCATCATGAATCGTGGTATGTGTTAAAGGGGCCACTGAGACTCTTTCGCCCAGGGCCCACGAAATCCTGGAGCCGCCCTGCAACGGTCATCATACATTACTATAACATTCTGGATAATGTGGGAGATCACACAGAGGAGGACTTACAGGTAATCTGTCACCAGGTGTTTGCTATGTATTCTGAAAGCACCATGATGTAGGGGCAGAGACCCTGATTCCAGTGATGTGTTACTTACTAGGCTGTGTGTGGCTGTTTCAATAAAATCAGTAGATTATCACTAGAAGACTATCTGTCTAGCCAGGTAGTCCTATTGCTCTGTACCCCTGCCTCCACCACTGATTAGCAGCTTTCTGCCTATGCACAGTGTACACAGAAAGCTGCCAATCAATGGTGTGGGCGGGGTTATACAAGACTCAGCATTCAGAGCTCTGCAGCAGAAAAAAATAGTGATTTTATCACAACTGCTCCACCGAGTAAAGTAATCAACACATGGAATCAGGGTCTCTGTCCCTGCATCATGCTTCTCTCAGACCAAATAGCATAAACCTGGTGACAGATTCCCTGTAATTCACATGCAATTAACACCATAGGGTCATCTACACTTAGAATAGAGACGTCCCATGGTTGTATGGGGAATAATACTGGACGAGTCATTCACACCCCATGATCTGATGACACACACGCATCCCCCTCTATGATACTTACGGATTCTTGGATCTCCGGGATCTCACTAATTCCATTGTTAGGATTCAACAGCTCAGTTGTTTCTAAAATAATGATGAAGAAATGAAATGTATTAGAGGATATTATTCCTACATAGATAATACAGCAATATAACGGAGAAATGACAAGATGTCTGTAAATGGGATTAATACTCGTTATATGGGGATTCTAAATATGAGAATATACGGGGAATCCATAGATAAATGTAATGTAAATGATGAAGGAACCCCTTCATAAATAACAAAAGACTGACCATCACTTCCGAAAAGAAAATGGGTGTGAACAGGTGCATACTAAGAGTAGCCATCCAAATACATAACTAACAAAGTTGCACTCTGTAACGCTATAGCATGTAAACATGAAATAAATGAAATTTGAATTGCATTACTGCTGTAGAAAATAGGATAAAAGGAAGATACTTAGTGCATAATTTGGCCAATTCATGCATGGCCAGTAGCCACGGCCAGGCGACCTTCTTTTTCTGGGTGCATGCCAAGTAGCCACGGCAAGGTGACCTTTTTTTTTGCTGGGTGCATGCCCAGCAGTCACGGCAAGAAGACCTTCTTTTGCTGGGTGCATGCCCAGCAGTCACAACAAGGCGACCTTCTTTTGCTGGGTGCATGTCCAGCAGTGACGACAAGGTGACCTTCTTTTGCTGGGTGCATGCCTAGCAGCAACGGCAAGGCGACCTTCTTTTGCTCGGTGCATGCCCAGCAGTCACGGCAAGGCGACCTTTTTTGCTGGGAACCTATCTCCACCCATCAGCCCGGGGTGGTTTTAATTACAACAGGATCCTACATACCCATATAAATGTAGGCTTCAGCCTAGGAGAGGATTCACATTAGGAGAGGATTCCAACAAAAAGATCGCCTTGTCATTGGCTGCTGGGCATTCATGAATTGGCCAAATTATGTGCTCAATTTGCAAATTAGCCTGGAAGTGCACTGGGGGCGTGTCACTGCACTTGGATTTCTTCTTTCACGCCCCCAGCGCACTTCCATTCTGATTTGTATATGGTGTCTACTTTACATTTCTCCTGACTGGCACATTGGATTTCTACAAACAATTATTATTAGGGGACAATGGCCTATACCGTCACACCACTACTTCTATATGTAACAATGTGCTGCCAGGTTCACATTACACAGAGTAGAGAGTAAATCTAACATTATCCTCCGTCCTCTGTAATATCTGGACATTCCTTGTAGAAGGTCGGGTGATCGCTCACCTGTAATCAGATCGCTGTTCAGCTCCGGCTGACTCCTATTAGGGTCAGGGATTTTCGGGGTCACATTTTGCCCATATTTGGCGTCGCCTCCTGTTGTTTCCTGATAGATATAATATATATAATTAATATGTGGAAGATTTCACTAAATCACCAAATACATAAATCACGAAGGACTAAACCAAAATTTACAGATGCACCAATTGTAACTATACAAATCCCGCGCCATCTTCAGAACTTTTCTCAGAAAGTCTCCTCAGATACGGTGGATTAAGATACGTCTATTAATATTGATCCTTACCGGGCGTTCCAATGAGCGTTCTAGTATAGACAGGACTTTTTCGGCCAGTTCTTTAAAGACAGCCAAATCTTCAGTCTGAGATCTTTCTTCAGCCTATAAAGAAGGAAAAATGGAAAGGAGAATTTTGAGATGAGATCGGTCAGAATGGAGGCGGAAATTGTATGTGACATCGGTTCTCTGTCTGCAGATACAATGACTACATACTGTATTTGGGGACTCGTTGTGTTTTACCGTATTTTTTGGACTATAAGATGCCTTTTTTTCCAAAATGTTTGACCTCCCTTCTAACACTCTCGCACCCCTCCAATCTATCCTAAACTCTGCTGTCTGACTAATCCACCTGTCCCCCCGCTATTCCCTGGCTTTTCCCCTCGCTCCGCCAATCCCTTCACTGGCTCCACATTACCCAGAGACTCCAGTTCAAGACCCTAACCTTGGCATGCAAAGCCACCCACAACCTGTCTCCTCCATATATCTGTGACCTAGTCTCCCGGTACTTACCTGCACGCAACCTCCGATCCTCACAAGATCTTCTTCTCTACTCCCCTCTTATCTACTCTTCCCACAATCGCATACAAGATTTCTCCCGTGCATCCCCCCTACTCTGGAACTCTCCACCCCAGCATATCAGACAGATTATTAATAATAATAATTGTCTGAATGTAGCTTACCAGGGGGGTGGCTGTGGTGGAGTGAGGTCACAGGAGGTAGGGTCACTGCTGTAGGAAGCCGGCAGTAGAAGTGGGGTGCTGCTGCGGGCCCCGAGCTGGGAGGAGCGGGGTATCTAGGAGGTGCGAGGCTGCGGGCAATGGGCTTCAAGGAAATGTTAGTGGTGATTTAGGAGGGGAGTCCCCGCTCTGCCCATTGATTTTCTGGCGGTGGGCTTCAGGCAAATGGCCGCTGGAGGCAGTGCATGTGCAGATTTAGATCTCGGCTCAATGACGAGCTGAGATCTCAATCTGCGTATTGGCCATCTCCAGCAGCCTACTTCTTGAAGCCCACTGCAGAGAAATCAATAAGCAGAGCAGGGCCTCCCCTCCTGATTTACCGCTAACATTTCCTTGAAGCCCAGGGCCCGCAGCCTCGCACCTTCTGGGCACCCCGCTCCTCCCAGCTTGGGGCCCACAGCAGCGCCCCACTCCTACTGCCGACTTCCTGCAGCAGCGACTCTGCCTCCTGTGACCTCGCTCCACTGCCACCACCCCCCTCAGTAAGCAACCGAAAATTCGGACTATAAGACAGACCCCCATTTTATTATAATAAATGTTTTTCCTATTTACCCCCCAAAAATTTTTGGTGCGTCTTATGGTCTGCAAAATACGATATATTAGAAGAAAAAGCTTCTATCCCTCCATTATTATCTATTAATATTGAGATGTTCTGTGCAGAGTGTCCGCCACTTACCTGGTGTAGTAATGTCCTGATGTTCTGAAGTAAATCCGTCAGATAGTCTGACGTTAGACGACGTTGTCGGTGTTTGGTCAGGCAATCCTTTACTAGCTCCATCACCAGCCGGTGAGTGAAGCTGAGGACGCCATCGGGTGGTAGAAGCACACTGTTAGGACGATTGATCATAAGGATCAACAATAGTGCTTTTACCTGAGGAATGTCCAAAACAATTCCAGCCATAGTGAAAAACTGCAAGTGCTATCAGTCACTATAGAGCCAAGAAAGGCACGGGTGAGCCTATGTGCATTGTATATATAGCGACTGTGAGCAGTGATGTCACCATCACCTGTGATGTCATCACGGAATCTTGTGATAGAATCTTCACGGAGCAGCTCTGCGCAAATAGAATGCGGCCTGGTATTATATAAAGTGAAAACACCATACAATTAACTACCCATGTTATCATGGCCGTTCTATTTTATATCCAATTAGAACACAACCAGGATAAAGGTGTGTTCACAAGTTGCATTTTGGCAGCATTTTTTTTCTACCTCAAAAATTAAAGGAGGCAGGAAAAACGCTGCTTAAAATTCAGGTGTTTTTACTTGCGTTTTTTTTCCCATTCATTTGAATGGGTGAAAAATGCTACAAAACCTCTGAAAGACTTGACAAGCTGCAGATTTAAAAAAAATGCAAAAAAAACAGCATGTGAATGAGATTTCAGAAATGTCATTCACTAAGATGGTACTGTAAAACACAGCATTTTTGCTGCAGAAGAAAAAACAGTGAATACACCCTAAAGATATCCTCAGTCATATTATGGGAAATATTGTATATTTTGCATTTATTATCTCACGTGTTTTTCTTCACCACAGAACTTTTAAGGCTGTGTGCCCACTATGCGTTTTTTAGGCGTTTCTGCAGCGTAACTTCCGCCGCGGAAACACTTAAAAAACGCTTGGTGATAGGTCTGCAATGGTCCCCAATGATAATCCGCATGTGCTGTGCACATGCCGCGGAGATTTCCGCTGCAGATTATCATTGCGGAAAAATCCGCAGCACGTCCTTTAATTTTGCAGAGTCGCTGCGTTTTAGCCACCATTGACTTGCATTGGAACGCATAACATCCGAATGACTACAAATACACATGTGGATATTATGCGACTCAATGCGTGGATGGTACCCGGGTCTGGAGATGAAGAGACTCTCCTCCAGACCCGGGTACCATAGTACCTGTAGTTAAAATAGAATTAAAATAAAAAATAAACATATACTTACCTTCTGATGGCCCCTGTCTGCTCCCGGCGATGCTGCTGGCTCTTCGGCTGCTCGCGGTGGTAAAAGGACCTTCCATGACGACATTTAGTCATGTGACAGGTCACGCGACCACTGACATCGGCGGTCGCGTGACCTGTCACATGACTAAATGACGTCATGGAAGGTCCTCTTACAGCACCGTGATCCGCCGAAGACACCGGACGCACCGGAGAAGGAGATCGAGGACCATCGGAAGATGAGTATAATGTTTTTTTTTTTATTTTTCACCATTATTATTCTTTTTTTTTATTATTGATGCTGCATTTGCTTAGGAAAAATCCGCAGCATTTCTGCATCGTGGTCATATATCCTAACTCATTGGCGAACTGTTATACAAGGCTATATTCACACTAGACGTTTTTTTAGCGGGCTTTTTTATGCAAATTTTCAGCTGCGTTTTACAGTACCAACAAAGTCTATGAGATTTCCGAAATCTCATGCACAAAGCTTGCTTATTTGTCCTCAGTATTTTGTGCTTTCCATGGCTTTTTGCAATAGAGTATGTCACTTGTTTCAGCGTTTTTCACCCATTATAAAAAAGGGTGGTGGAAAAAAATGCTGAAAAAAAGCCTAGTGTGAAAATTTTGCTGTGCTTTTAGTGAAAAAAGCAAGTATGTGACACACATTTATTCTTGTGATTTTCCCAAGTTTAAACCATCTTGTCTTGGTCACCTGAGATAGCAGCTTGGATTATTACAGTTTAATTAAATTAGTGATGCCTACAAAGTAAACATTGGTTGAGCTAGGTGTGAGATTGAACAACACATGTGGCCCAGGGAGGTGTGAAAATGAACAATGCCTGAGCAACTCAATGGCAAACCATAATGTGAAAGTAAATAGTGTCCTACAAATTCAATGCACTGCCAGTGTCTTAGATAAACCATTCCAGAACAATTCACCTCCCCCCCTTGTTACATTTGTAATGTGTACTTTTTCATGAACATATGTCTTGCAATGGTGACCTGTTTTCATGTGTCTATGGTGGAAGCAAAGCTGAACTTTGGGATCCTGAAAAACGCACCAAAAATGCACCAAGAACCACTGCAAAAAAACACACCAAAACCTGCGTTTTTGACGCTACTTCTTTCCTGCCAAGAGACTATGTTTTGCTGCAGAAAAAAAAACACCTAGTGTGAATATAGCCTAAGACTTACTCTGCCAGCATTAATAGTCAATATTCTGTATATAAATAGGACTCCAATCCAGGTATTCAGTTTATCATAAACATGCCTGAGTTAATCTGCCAAATACACATAGTATGCTTTCTCATAGGTGAAATATAAATCCTGTTAAAGGTCCAAGTTGCAGCAGTTAAGCAGAACAAAACAGGCCTCTTCATTCTTTGTAGGTGGAAAAACTTTCGAAATTGTCAGTGTATCAAGTACTTATACTCCTGACTGTATATAGTATAATTGCCGCACTGCTACATACAGGTGCTTCTCAGAAAATTAGAATATCATCAAAAAGTGAATTTATTTCAGTTCTTCAATCCAAAAAGTGAAACTCATATATTATACAGAGTCATTACAAACAGAGTGATCTGTTTTAAGTGTTTATTTCTGCTAATGTTGATGATTATGGCTTACAGCCATGAAAACACAAAAGTCACTATCTCAGTAAATTAGAATTAACAATAAACACCTGCAAAGGCTTCCTAAGCATTTAAAAAGGTCCCTTAGTCTGTTTTAGTAGGCTCCACAATCATGGGCAAGACTGCTGACTTGACAGATGTCCAGAAGGCAGTCATTGACACACTCCTCAAGGAGAGTAAGCCACAAAAGGTCATTGCTAAAGAAGCAGCTGTTCACAGAGTGCTGTATCCGAGCATATTAATGGACGTGGAAGGAAAAAGTGTGGTAGAAAAAGGTGCACAAGCAACTGGGATAACCGCAGCCTTGAAAGGATTGCTAAGAAAAGGCCATTCAAAAATTTGGGGGAGATTCACAAGGAGTGGACTGCTCCTGGAGTCATTGCTTCAAGAGCCACCACACACAGACGTATCCAGGACATGGGCTACAAGTGTCGCATTGCTTGTGTCAAGCCCCTCATGACCAATAGACAACGCCAGAAGCGTCTTACCTGGGCCAAAGAGAAAAAGACCTGGACTGATGCTCAGTGGCCCAAGGTGTTGTGTTCAGATGAAAAGTAAATTTTGCATTTCATTTGGAAATCAAGGTCCCAGAGTCTGGAGGAAGAGTGGAGAGGCCACAATCCAAGCTGCTGAAGGTCTAGTGTGAAGTCTCCACAATCAGTGATGGTTTGGGGAGCCATGTCATCTGCTGGTGGAGGTCCACTGTGTTTTATCAAGACCAAAGTCAGCGCAGCCGTCTACCAGGACATTTTACAGCACTTCATGCTTCCCTCTGCCCACAAGCTTTATGGAGATGGAAATGTCATTCTCCAGCAGGACTTGGCCCCTGTCCACACGGCCAAAAGTACCAATACCTGGTTTACACACAACAGTATCACTGTGCTTGATTGGCAGCAAACTCGCCTGACCTTAACCCCATAGAGAATCTATTATAGAGAATCTATGGGGTATTGTCAAGAGGAAGATGAGACCCCAGACCCCACAATACAGATGAGCTGAAGGCTGCTATCAAAGCCACCTGGGCTTCCATAACACCTCAGCAGTGCCACAGGCTGATCCCTCCATGCCACATTGCCGCATTGATGCAGTAATTGATGCACAAGGAGCCCGAACAAGTATTGAGGGCATTTACTAAACATACATTTCAGTAGGCCAACTTTTCGGATTTTAAAAACATTTTTCAAGCTGTTGTTATGAAGTATTCTAATTTACTGAGATAATGACTTTTGTGTTTTCATTGGCTGTAAGCCATAATCATCAACATTAACAGAAATAAACACTTAAAATAGATCCTTCTGTGTGTAATGACTCTATATAATAGATCCCTCTGTGTGTAATGACTCTATATAATAGATCCCTCTGTGTGTAATGACTCTATATAATAGATCCCTCTGTGTGTAATGACTCTATATAATAGATCCCTCTGTGTGTAATGACTCTATATAATAGATCCCTCTGTGTGTAATGACTCTATATAATAGATCACTCTGTGTGTAATGACTCTATATAATAGATCCCTCTGTGTGTAATGACTCTATATAATAGATCACTCTGTGTGTAATGACTCTATATAATATAGGAGTTTCACTTTTTGCATTGAAGAACTGAAATAAACTAACTTTTGATGATATTCTAATTTTGTGAGAAGCACCTGTATATAGTATGAAGCCCCACTGCCCCATATGTGTATGTGTAATTTGATGCACATGACTCGCCTCCTGGGCCGTGGGGTACACGGAACCGGGCCTTCTAGTGTACGGTGCTGATGGGGGTAGTAGTGGCAACCCAATCCCGTGGCTCAGGGTGGTCAGACCAAATGGTGGCAGTCTATTTATCAGTGTTTTGAATGTCCGACTACGCCACCCGTGGATTGCGGTCAGGGATAACCGCCGCTGCGAGGCAGACTACTGAGGCTGGTGTTGGTGTGCAGCACAGGTGTAGGATAACTCCCCACGGGAAGAGTGTAGCCTCAGGGCAGTGTAGGTGGATGTTGGGGGTGATAGTGCAGGCCGCAATAGTAAGAGTTCAGAGTCCGCTTCAAACAGTTCAGGGTCTTTATTGTAGATATTATTAATGACCCAACAGTACCGGTTAGGAATGGGCCTGGGTGTCTGAGAGCATTCGGGCGAGCCCCACTGGTCAGGGTGAGTGTGTAGGCCTACCGTTCTCTCTATGCTCTTTCTGACTAACCCCCTTTTCGTGGTGTAATAGCCCACGTCCCTGAGCTGGCCGTGTACTTCTCGCCTGTATGGCATGCGACTAGGGCCTTGGGTACCTGTTGCTTGCTCCTCGCTGTACTGGTCCCTCTGTGTGGCGGAGCCTCCAGGCTTCTTAGGCCAAGGGACCTGAAATCCCTCGCAGGTTGGTTCTCTGCTGCTGGGCTTGTAACCCTGACTGCCCCGGACCCCAATGCCCGGTAGATTGGTTCTCTTCCAGGACCGGCTCTCGTCACCTCTGTCCCTGGCTTGCAGTTTCTCCTCTGCCTCACGGACTCCTCAGCTACAGCTGAACTGTCCCTCCTTCTCTGGGACTAGTCTCACTCCTGAGCTAGGTCTTCCAGTTCTCTCTAACCCTGCCCCCAGTTCCAGCTTTTATAGGGGCAGCCAGCTCCCCCTGCTGGCCTGGGACAGGAGGTGCTGTATGCTAATTGTCCCTAACCAGGGGACCTCCCTCCTGCTCTCAGACACAGATTATTGTTTGTGGCATCCAGGCCTGGGGTGACACATTCTCCCCTAGTAAAATTTAGTACTCTGGACTAAACAGGAAACACAAATGCAGGGTATAAATGACAACATAACATATATACAAGTATATTTTGTCCTTGAGGTCACGGTGCTTCCGTGACCGGGTGTCCATGTCACCCAACAAGGTGAAGTTTTCCACGGTGTGGGGACCTGTTTCCATAAACCCCAAGTTCCTGGCCTTGGGCGTGGCGACAAGGCTGACCTCTCTACTTTGGGCCACAAGGAGGCAACACCGGACAGATTTTTCTTCCGTGGCCATCTTCGAAAGAGGGCACCAAGTGCAACTATCTACAAGACAGTTCCGGTTATTCAGCGTCCATAACCTGTTAGTCCATGAACTAGAAAGACTGGAAAAACATAATTAGCAACCAGGCAACAAACATAAAACATTTACAATATACAGCATTTAGATCTTCCAGCGAGCTGGTATTTGCCCCCTAGTGCTCCGGGTTGACCTGCGTAACCCTCTGTCTGGTGGTGGTCTAACCTGACTTTCCCCACTAGCATTCAGGGTACAGCTACTAGCTGGGTTTACAGGCAGTGCAGGCAGCTATCTGCGGGTCCTTTGGCTTACCGCAGGTATGGCAGGCTCACTGTCAGCAGAGGGTTGACACTCCTGGGCTGCTGGCATGGGTTCTTCTGCCTCTAGGGCTGCTTGGTCTTCTGATTCCTTCTGCTCTCCTGTAGGTTCCTGCTGGGTTGGTTGAAGGAAGTGTAGGACGGGTACCACTATTGCATCATTTATCCGAGTCCAGGACCGGGGGAACTCTCCAAGAACTGTGCTGATCATTTCTTTCTTGTCTTCTGCGGGTTCAAGGTCATCTTGATCTTCTCCTGCACTCTGTAGTTGCTTGGTGCACCTTTTTAGGTGGTCTCTGTAGACGGTGCTAGTGGTTTCTCCTCCATCCTTGGTAATTACACATACCTTCGGGTTGTTGTGGTTGGACTGCAGTACTGTGTACGGGTCACTCTCCCACTGGTCATCTAGCTTGTGAAGCCTTCTCTTCCACTTCAGGACCTGCTCACCAGGTTCCAGGGGACCAGCAGGGGCGTGTTGGCTGAAGAGCCTCTCTTGCTTTTCTCTCGCTTGAGCCAGACTCCTCTCCACACTCTCCTGTACCTTCTTGTACTGTAGCCGCCATTCCGTATCCCAGTCCGCGTCTGGGGAGGTGTCCTCGGGGGTCAGGACTCCCATCTCCAGGTCTATCGGCAGCTTACCTGGTCTTGCCCTCATCAGGTAAGCCGGGGTGCAATTTGTAGCATTCACCGGGATATGGTTGTATAAGTCTATCAGGTCTGGCAGCTTCTCCGGCCACAGGCTGCGTTCTTCCAGGGGCAACGTTTTGAGGAGATCAATGACGATATTATTCATTTTCTCACATAGCCCGTTGGTTTGTGGGTGGTAAGACGTTGTCCGAATCTTCTTACAGCCGTAGAGGTTGCAGAACTCCTGGAAGATTTCAGCCTCAAACGCTGGACCTTGATCTGTCAAGACCTGTTCCGGATACCCGTGTGAACGGCAGAAGTGTTGTTGTAAGGCTCTGGCCGCTGTTTGGGCTGTCAAGTCTCTAACAGGAACCACCACCAGGAACCGGGAATAGTGGTCCACTATTGTCAGGGCATAGACGTAGCCCGACCGGCTTGGAGCCAGTTTCACATGGTCCAGAGCTACCAGCTCAAGAAGCTGCCTGGTGACGATGGGCATCAAGGGCGTCTTCTGGCTGGTACCGTCCTTCCTTCTGAGGTTACATGGGCCGCAGTCCCTGCACCACTTCTCTATGGCCCCTCTCATTCCGACCCAGTAGAACCGCTCTCTCAGTAGGAACTCCAGTTTCTTCCACCCGAAGTGTCCCGCTCTGTCATGGTAGGCCTCCAGGACCATTGCTGCATCTCGGCTCGGGACCACTACCTGCCAGGTCAGCTCGTGCGTCCAGTGGTTGACAAGCCTTCTGCACAACTTACCTTCGTAGAGGAATAGCCTGCTTTTCTCCTTCCATAACTGCTTGGCTTCCTCTGGAGCGTCTGAGCCAGGGATAGCATCTGCCTGGGTCAAGAGGTCTTTCACCAGGCGAATTGCAAGGTCACTATCTTGCGTTTCAGCCCAGCCGTGGTGAGGTAAGGGATTGAACATGACAGTGGTCAAGTCTTTGTCTCTTACACGGTGGGAGTACTGAGTGGACCCGTACCGGTGGAATGCAGGGAGCTCTATTTCCTCCAACTCGTCTGGATCTTCTCCCTCATCGGGCAAGTGGGGCATTCTCGATAGGGCATCTGCATTGGCATTGGCTCGGCCTGCCCGTTACTTGATGGTGAAGTCATAGTTTGCTAGCCGGGCCATCCACCGCTGCTCTAGGGCACCAAGTCTCGCATTGTCCAGATGTGTCTACGGATTGTTGTCCATGTACACAGTGAACTTCACAGAGGCCAGGTAATGCTTGAAACGTTCTGTTATGGCCCACACCACTGCCAAGGACTCCAGCTTAAAGGAGCTGTAATTCTCCGGGTTTCTCTCGGTGGGCCTCAGCTTCCGGCTGGCGTACGCGATCACCCTTTCTCTGCCCTGTTGGTTCTGTGACAGTACGGCTCCCAGTCCCATATTACTGGCGTCTGTGTGGAGGATAAAAGGCTGGCCATAATCAGGGTAGGCCAGGATCTCATCCCCCGTGAGGGCCATCTACAGCTGGCGGAAGGACTCCTCTTCCGGCTTGTCCCACTTGAAGGGTGGCTTTTGGCTTCTGGTCTTAGATTGTCCTATAAGGAGGTCCTGCATAGGGGGTTGCCATCTTGGTGAACCTGGGGATGAACCTTCGGTAGTAGCCTACCAACCCGAGGAACTGCCTCACTTCTTTTATGTTTGAGGGGCTTGGCCAGTTCTTTATTGCCGTGATTTTGTCAGGGTCGGGGTCTACTCCTTCTGCACTCACCACGTGTCCCAGGTACTGTACCTTCGGCTTTAACAGATGGCACTTGGAGGGTTTCACTTTCATGCCAAAGCCTGCCAGGGCCTCGAACACCTCGGCCAGGTGCTTTAGATGGTCCTCGTAAGTTTTCGAATAGACAATCACGTCGTCCAGGTAAAGTAGGACCGTCTCAAAGTTTCGGTGCCCTAGACAGCATTCCATCAGCCTCTGGAAGGTCCCGGGTGCGTTGCAGAGCCCAAACGGCATATAGTTGAATTCACTTAATCCCATCGGGGTGGTGAAGGCGGTCTTCTCCTTATAAGCCTCTGCCACAGGAACCTGCCAGTACCCACTAGTAAGGTCCAAAGTAGAGAAGAAATTAGCTGATTTTAGTGCGGCCAAAGACTCCTCTATTCTAGGCAACGGGTATGCGTCTTTATGGGTGATACGATTGACTTCTCTATTGTCCACGCACATTCTCATAGTACAGTCTTTCTTTTTTACCAGAAACAAGGGGGCTGCCAGGGGCTACAACTGTCTCTAATGACCCCAGCTTCCTTCACTTCTCTCAGCATGCCCTTTGCGTTCTGATAGTGTGCGGGGTGGTACAGGTCTGTATCTTTCTTTTATTGGTGGGTGGCTCCCCGTGGGGATGTGGTGTTCTACCCCTTTCACTCTGCCGAAGTCTAGTGGGTGCTTACTAAAGATTCACTCGTACTCTTGAACCACCCGGTAGACTCCCTGTTTTTGGTGCAAGGGAGTGGAGTCAGCACCCACGTGGAGTTTCTGGCACCAGTCCTCCTTGGGTTTCTGGGAACCATTACCCTCCGCCTGGGGAGATGGAGGCATTGGTTTCATGGCCCTGACAGCATTGTGTTCAACAGTATACAATTTGGCTAGTGTAGCGTACCGGGGCAAGTGTACTTCCCTTTCCCCAATGTTTAAGATCCGGACGGGCACCCTTCCATGGCGGACATCGACCACCCCCCGGGCTGTCAAAATGGTGGGCCTGCTGTCTGAGTACACGGGTTCTACAATGGCTTGGTAGTCTCTCCCTCTTAACCCGATTGCAGTCCGACACCAGATCATTTCACTTTTGGGGGGCATGGCAATGGGGAATGGGTCGCTCATCCTCACGCTACCGATCTCACCACCAGACAGTTCTACCTGTTGCCATCTCATCAGGGCTCTTATCTCCTTCTGGAGGAGCCTCTGTTGGCTGGAGCTCGCATTCATCGCTACCTGCTGCAAAATTACAATTACTTCTGAAAGACAATTTTCAATCACATTAGTACCCAAGGTTATTTTAGGGTGACTTTCTCGACGGTCAATGTCCACAATGATCACTCCCTGTGCCGGCAGTTCAACTTTACCAATCTTAATGGTCATCTCTCTGAACCCCACCTGCGGCATGGGTTGACCATTGCTGGCGATGATGCTCAAGTCATCGTCTGGATAACGAGTTATATCAGTGTCACTCCAGTACTGCTTGAAAAGTACATAGGGGATGGTAGTCGCTTGGGACCCGGTGTCCAGCAGTGCACTCATGGGGATACCGTCCAGCACTACGGGTAAAACCGGGCGTCCCCCTACGTACTTATCACGCCAATTAGATGGGCCTGGTGACCTTATGCCTGGGGGTTGGCCCTTTGCCCCAGGTCGGACCCATTTAAAGTACAGTACCTGGCTACGTGTCCCGGCTGGCTGCAACGGCGGCAAATCGGCTGTCCATCCTCAGTGTAATGATCGGCGGGTCTCCCTCTGAACGACGGGATCCTCCTCCGTCGACGCCACGGGACATCCTCCGGACTGGAAGCCAGCTTGATTGGTCCTGACGGGTCCATCTGTAACGACTGTACGGTCCAGGTCAATGCAGCAACACTCTTTGTTAGTTCTTGGACCTGATGGTGCAGGTTTGCAGGCGGGGATGGATTTAGGGCTTGCGCATCAGCCCCCACAAGGTCTGCGGGATAGGGCGCCGCCCCCTGGTGGTAAGGGATGGCAGGGCGCCGGGAAGCTACAGCGCCACCCGGTGCAGGTTCTCGGAGCTCCCGGATGGCCCTATCTTTGAACTGTGCAAAAGTCAAATCGGGGTTCTGTAGGGCCATGAGGCGCAGCTGGGTTCTGTGGGCGCTGGACAGCAGACCTTCTATGAACTGGTCAGTCAATAGTTTATCTGTATCCTGCACGCTGCCAGGGTCAGCTTGCTTAATTGCCCCCAAGGCTTCCTGTAAATTTAGGGCATAATCTCGGAAGCTATCTTGAGCTCGCTGCTTACATCCATAGAACCGCATTTTGATTTCTGCTGAGGTACGGGTATCAAAGGTGTCCCGTAGACGGGTCAGAACCCCCCTTACAGTCCTTTCTCCTCAGCTGTCCAAGACTTTACCTCCCGCTGGGCCGCACCAGTTAACTGCCCTATCAGTATGCTTACTTTCTGTTCTTCTGTCAGGGGATAAACTTTGAACAGTCTATACAGCCTTTCTTTAAAGTCGCCCAAGGTATGCGACTCGCCGGCATACTGGGGCAGCCAGGCCGCTCCGGGGATATAGGCAGGGGTGGATTAAGAGTAGCAAGGGCCCCGGGCAGTTTAGAAGGCGCGGGCCCCCTCCACACACCTGATTTATCACGTGACATGTCACATGATCCCCTGTGATAGATCATGTGATAGTTCACGGGAAATTAATTTGGCATAATATTAATTGTGCTGCCTCATCTGAGAGCAGCACAATATTGGGGCAGATACCCTGATTCCAGCGATGTGTCACTTTTTCAGCTGCTTGTTGTCATTTTGAGAAAATCACCATTTTATCTGCTGCAGATCTAGCAGCTCTCTGAATGCTGCGCTCTGTATAGCCCCACCCACACCACTGATTGGCAGCTTTCTGCCCATGCTCAGTGTACACAGAAATCTACTGATCAGTGATGGGGGTGGGGTCCTACAGAACTTACTAGTCATCTAGTGATAATTACCTTCTGACAAATCAATGATTTTATCAAAGCAACACTAAGCAGCCCAGTAAGTGACACATTACTGGAATCAGTGCCTCTAACCCTACATTATGCTGCTCTCAGATTAGGTGGCAAAAACCTGATGACAGATTCCCTTTAAAGGAGCTGTAAAGACAAAAAAGTTTATATTAAAAAAAATACAAGCCATTTGTTAAATTAACTTTTTTTCATTGTTAATTCACATTAGACTGTATCTTCAACACTTTTGTCAGCAGGTCTTATTACAGACTCTGAATAGAGCAGCTCTCTCCCTCTCCCTCTCCCTCAGCAGAAAGTCACAGCATGGTTAAAAAACGGGATCTTTTATGATTTTCTCATAATAAATAAAAAAGGACATGCAAGTCCTCCAAACTATTTTCGGTTTCTCTATAGGCGAGGTCCTAAATCTTTCTTGTTCTTTAGTTGATCACATGTCAAAAATGCAAAGCATTTACTATGAACTCGCCTAAAAAAATATACACTTGGAGAGTAATATCATCATCTGCATGTAAATATTCCTTGACTCTAAGGGCTCGCTCACACTGTCGTATAACACGGCCAAATGCTATTTGATGTTTTATCGGATAGGACTCGGCCCTATGTTATACTATGGGACAGTGCGATTATTGGCATGAGAAAATAATCTCATTCGATATTCGGACCATGTGCACCCATACAAGTCTATGGGTGCACGTAAAACATTGGACTGCACTCGGATGTCATCCAAGTGCAGTCCGATGAACACTCACAGAGACTATGGAGAAGATGGAGAAATTAAGTTCTCCATCTTCTCCATATCTGTGCTGCGAGAGAATCGGATCACACTCAGTTGAAGCTCTGACAGAGTTTGAGCCCAGTGTCATTAGCATAATTGGCCCTATTCTCTTGCATGAGAGAATATATGGCTTAGTGAGTGAACCCTAAAACTGAATAGTAGTGACGGACAGGCAGCTCACAAGCGGGATCCATGTAGCTCTCAGATGTCATGTAGGTAGGGCTTCATTCCATGGGGTAGGGCTTAATTTCAAGGTATATAAAAAAAATGGACTTCAAATAAAAATTAAATGAACACAAAAAGCACTAATTGAATTATTTTTTTCGTATTTATGTTTGCAGCCCCTTTAAAAACCCTTTGAGGACCAAGGCACATATATGTCCCATAGTTTTAAACTCGAAAAAAATTTGATTGAATAAAATTTAAGGTCCTCAAAGGTTTAAGTAGGTCATAAATTCATATGAATACTTGCTCATACAATTGCACATGCCAAAAGATGAAGAAGAACAGAATCAAAAATATGACATTAAGTGGAGCACTTACAGGTATTCAAGGTGAAAGAGACCAGCAAAGGCATCGTCTCGAATGACAGTAAATGAGTTAGAATTCAGCAAGCTGAAAATGAAGACAGCAGGTTAGAAGCGAACCAGACTTTATGGTGCTCAGAATTAGTCAAGCAGAATTTATTGACTGCTCTTGCAAAGCACTGAGACTGCCGCTGTGTATAGATGGCGCCGTGCGGCCTCCCGCTGTGTATAGATGGCGCCGTGCGGCCTCCCGCTGTGTATAGATGGCGCCGTGCGGCCTCCGGCTGTGTATAGATGACACCGTATAGATGGCTACGTGCGGCCTCCTGCTGAGTATACGTGTATAGATGGCTACGTGCGGCCTCCTGCTGAGTATAGATGCCACACGGCGCTACCCCAAGAGACAGCAGGAGGCCGCACAGCGCCATCTATACTCAGCGGGAGACCGCACGTAGCCATCTATACACAGCAGGAGGCCGCACGGCGACATCTATACTCAGCGGGGGGCCGCACGTAGCCATCTATACACAGCGGGGGGCGCACGTAGCCATCTATACACAGCGGGGGGGCCGCACGGCGCCGTCTATAAACAGCGGGGGGCCGCACGTAGCCATCTATACACAGCGGGGAGCGGCACGTAGCCATCTATACACAGCAGGAGGCCGCACGGAGCCCCCCCAGAGACATCAGGAGGCCGCACGGCGCCAACTATACTCAGCAGGAGGCCGCATGCAGTCATACACACACACAAACATATACAGACACGCATAAACACATTTGAAACACAAAAATACATACAAACAGACATCACACAATGACATCTGCCCACACACACACACACACACACAAACAGACAGACATCACACACACCTGCCCACACACACACACACCTGCCCACACACACACACCTGCCCACACACACATTTGTGTGTGTGTATGTATAGTGTGTGTGTGTGTATAATGTGTGTGTATGTATAGTGTGTGTGTATGTATAGTGTGTGTGTGTGTATGTATAGTGTGTGTGTGTGCGTGTATAATGTGTGTGTATGTATAGTGTGTATGTATAGTGTGTGTTTGTGTATAATTTGTGTGTGTATTTTTTTTTTAAGTTAAAAACAAGTAAAATGCTTGTGGCATCAATATCAAGACTCCAGATATAAGGGCCTATTCACACTGAATTTTGCAATGCATTCATCTCCTCTTTCCAGGCTTCTATCTAAATCCCTGAAAAATGGCATTCAGATGTGCCTTGACATAGCCATTGATTTGAACAAAGGCAAACCGAGGCTAAAGTCTGAATCTTTAGGCTCCATTTTCTCTGCTTTCAGATGTCTCATTTCAGACAGCACAATCCTGAATTTCAGGGATTCAGTTGTAAGCCTTGTGTAAAGACCTGAATGCAGCGCTGAATGTAGTGTGAATAGGTCCTTACATCCTACACCACCTCAGGGGATTGTTGTTATGGAGTATTGCCCCTGGGTGGCCGCAGTTATGACCACCACCAGGGCTCGCGGTCACCCACCCTAACTTTGGTATTCTGGGGAGCTGGTATAATGAATATCTGAGAAGAGCCCTAGAGAAGCAAGAACATTGGACAACCAAGAGGTGGTGGCCTCAAGTCAGGTGTAGTGTTCAACAGGGCAAGACTTTCTAACCTGCCCACACACACACACACACACACACACACATGTACACATACACACACCTGCCCACACAGACACACACAAACACACACCTGCCCACACAGACACACATACACACCTGCCAACACACACACACACCTGCCCACACACACACACAAACACACCTGCCCACACACACACACCTGCCCACACACACACACACCTGCCCACACACACACACATACACACCTGCCCACACACACACACAAACACCTGCCCACCCACACACACACCTGCCCACACACACACACCTGCCCACACACACACACACACCTGCCCACACACACACACACACCTGCCCACACAGACACCTGCCCACAAACACACACACACCCATATACATACACCTGCCCACACACACACCTGCCCACACACACACACCTGCCCACACACACACACACCTGCCCACACAGACACCTGCCCACACAGACACCTGCCCACACACACACACACACATATACACACACACACATATACACACACACACACCTGCCCACACAGACACCTGCCCCCACAGACACCTGCCCACAAACACACACACACCTGCCCACACACACACACACACACATATACACACACATATATACACACACACACACACCTGCCCACACAGACACCTGCCCCCACAGACACCTTCCCACAAACACACACACACCTGCCCACACACACATCTGCCCACACACACACACACTCACCATCCCCCGGCTCAATTCCTCCTGCCTGCTCTCTCTCTTTTCCGGTGCAGCACTGCAGGCCGGGGCGCACTGCATGACGTCACAGCTAGGAGACACAGCTGCGCACAGGGCCATGTCTCCTAGCAGTGACGCGGCCGGGCCAGCACAGGGAAGTTAACTGCTGCAGTGCTGGCCCGGCCGATGAAGAAGTAGCGGCGGCCGCTGCTGGGGGAGCGGTCCGGGCCTACCTTCTGGCAATCCTCTTCTGTAGGCCGCGGCTCCGCTCGCGATGCTCTGGGCGAGGACCTTGCGTTGCTCGGTGATGACGTCGGCATCCGCTGGATCTCCTTCCAGGACCTTGCGCAGCGTCTCAGCGTAGGGCGGGGCTTCAGGTCTCGCGCGTTTTTGGACGTCCACGCCCCTCTTCTTCCCGCGCGGCGTCCCGAAGATGGCGCCCGATGGCGGGAAATGGCTCCGATTGGTGGGAAATGGCCCCAAATGGCGGGAAACTTCACTCAGATATGTATAGAGTCTTTTCCAGGCATGCAATACCCGTTTGTGGAGGGTTGGTCACAATTCTGCCGACTACGCCAAAGCTGACTCGCCCCCTGGGCCGTGGGGTACACGGAATCGGACCTTCTAGTGTACGGTGCTGATGGGGGTAGTAGTGGCAACCCAATCCCGTGGCTCAGGGTGGTCAGACCAAATGGTGGCAGTCTATTTATCAGTGTTTTGAATGTCCGACTACGCCACCCGTGGATTACGGTTGGAGATAACCGCCGCTGCAAGGCAGACCGCTGAGGCTGGTGTTGGTGTGCAGCACAGGGGTAGGATAACTCCCCACGGGAAGAGTGTAGCCTCAGGGCAGTGTAGGTGGATGTTGGGGGTGATAGTGCAGGCCGCAATAGTAAGAGTTCAGAGTCCGCTTCAAACAGTTCAGGGTCTTTATTGTAGATATTATTAATGACCCAACAGTACCGGTTAGGAATGGGCCTGGGTGTCTGAGAGCATTCGGGCGAGCCCCACTGGTCAGGGTGAGTGTGTAGGCCTACCGTTCTCTCTATGCTCTTTCTGACTATCCCCCTTTTCGTGGTGTAATAGCCCACGTCCCTGAGCTGGCCGTGTACTTCTCTCCTGTATGGCTTGCGACTCAGGCCTTGGGTACCTGTTGCTTGCTCCTCGATGTACTGGTCCCTCTGTGTGTGGAGCCTCCAGGATTCTTAGGCCAAGGGACCTGAAATCCCTCGCAGGTTGGTTCTCTGCTGCTGGGCTTGTAACCCTGACAGCCTCGGACCCCAATGCCCGGTAGATTGGTTCTCTTCCAGGACCGGCTCTCGTCGCCTCTGTCCCCGGCTTGCAGTTTCTCCTCTGCCTCACGGACTCCTCAGCTACAGCTGAACTGTCCCTCCTTCTCTGGGACTAGTCTCACTCCTGAGCTGGGTCGTCCAGTTCTCTCTAACCCTGCCCCCAGTTCCAGCTTTTATAGGGGCAGCCAGCTCCCCCTGCTGGCCTGGGACAGGAGGTGCTGTATGCTAATTGTTCCTAACCAGGGGACCTCCCTCCTGCTTTCAGAAACAGATTATTGTTTGTGGCATCCAGGCCTGGGGTGACACACACACACTGCTCTATATTTAGTATGATGCCCCCACTCCTCCATATATATAGCATGATGGTGCCACTGCTCCATATACAGATGCATCTCACTAAATTAGAATATCATCAAAAAGTTAATTTATTTCAGTTCTTCAATACAAAAAGCTGTCTTTCAGCTCATTTGCATTGTTGAGTCTGGTGTCTCTCATCTTCCTCTTGACAATACCCCATAGATTCTCTATAATAGATTCTCTATGGGGTTAAGGTCAGGCGAGTTTGCTGCCAATCAAGCACAGTGATACTGTTGTGTGTAAACCAGGTATTGGTACTTTTGGCCGTGTGGACAGGGGCCAAGTCCTGCTGGAGAATGACATTTCCATCTCCAAAAAGCTTGTCGGCAGAGGGAAGCATGAAGTGCTGTGAAATGTCCTGGTAGACGGCTGTGCTGACTTTGGTCTTGATAAAACACAGTGGACCTACACCAGCAGATGACATGGCCCCCCAAACCATCACTGATTGTGGAGCCTTCACACTAGACCTCAAGCAGCTTGGATTGTGGACTGTCCACTCTTCCTCCAGACTCTGGGACCTTGATTTCCAAATGAAAATTGGAACTCTAGGACCTTGTGGAGTGTGTCAATGACTGCCTTCTGGACATCTGTCAAGTCAGCAGTCTTCCTCATGATTGTGGAGCATACTGAAACAGTATTGAAGAACTGGAATAAATTAACTTTTTGAAGATATTCTAATTTAGTGAGATGCACCTGTATATACTATGATGGTCCCACTGCCCCACATACATATAGTATAATGGCCCCACTACTCCATATGTAGTATGATGGACCCACTACTCCAGATATATAGTAGGATGGCTCCACTGCCCGATCATTTAAAAAAATAAAGTTTATTCTCACTTAATCCTGATTCCCTACATCACGGCCTCTGTCTCCTCTTCCATGGCGGGACTGCAGAGCAGAGCGATGCAATGATGTCATCGAGCCACCTGCGTGAGTATGCTGACATCTCGTTAACCGCAGGCCTATGGCGATCTGTGGCATATGAAAGAGATAGTGATAGGGGAGGGAGCTTGTGTCCCACTGCTTTATCATGCGACGCCTCTGCATAAGAGACATTAGGGCTACATTAGCTACGACACAGAAGACACTGGAGCTGGAGTATATAGAATAGGAGACACTGGGGCTGGCGTATATTCATCACAGGATACATTGGGGCTAGAGCATATACATCACAGAAGAAGCTGGAGTATATAGAATAGGAGACACTGGAGCTGGAGTATATAGAATAGGAGACTCTGGAGCTGGAGTATATAGAATAGGAGACACTGGGGCTGGAGTATATAGAATAGGAGACACTGGGGCTGTTGTATATAGAATAGGAGACACTGGGGCTGGCGCATATACAGTTCTGCTCAAAAGTTTACATACCCCGGCAGAATTTTTGCTTTCTTGGCCTTGTTTCAGAGAAAATGAATGATAACAAAAACACTTTTTCTCCACTCATGGTTATTGGTTGGGTGAAGCCATTTACTGTCACATTTCTGTGTTTTCTCTTTTTAAATCTTAATGACAACTAGTGATGAGCGAGCATGCTCGCTACTGCTCGGTGCTTGCCCGAGTATCTCACTACTCGAGATGCTCTGCGCTCACCGAGTATTTCCGGGTTGGTCGGGCGGGAAGTCGGGTCCCCTCCCTGCATGTTTGGCGCTCTTACAGAGCCAATGAACATGCAGGGATTGCCTGCCATGCACTGTAATGCCATAGCCATGTTGGTTGTGGGCATTACAGTGATTGGCTGGCCGCACAGCGTCATCAGGTCTATATCTGACCTGGCGCCGCCATGCTCATCACAGTCACTCCGGATCAGACAGTGTAGGGAGAGCTGCTGCTGCGTTAGGGAGAGATTTGATCGTGCATTAGGTAGTGTAGGGAGAAAAACCGCACATTACACATATCCATCTCAGCAAACAGTCCTTCTGAGGACTAATCCATCTGCAGAGATATCAGGCAGGCAGTGTATATAGGCCGGCAGGCAGTGTATATAGCAGACTGCAGTGCATATAGCACAAGAGGCTCCATTCCAATTCTGCCTTCTGCTGCTGTTAGATATTTCTGTACAAAGGCCCAGGTCTCAGGGGCCAGGAATACTTTTCTTTGGATCTTAATCCTCATTATTTGCTTATAAAGCAATCCAGAGAACACCTTTTTTCTGCGCCATTTGCTTGTTGGTACTGCAGAATACAGCCAGGTCCTTTCCATATTAGAGCGCTAGAAATCCAGCTATTTAAAACTGTGTTTTCTCCGTCACACGGATCACATATACGTTGTCAGAAAATACTCCCATTTCTAGCCTCCATTTTTTCAGTGTGTCAGTGAAGCAATTCACAGCAGTTTGCTGTTCACACTACTTACCTACAGGCCAGGTATTTAAAACTCTGTTTTCTCCATCACACCGATCACATATAACTTCGCTTCAAACTCAGTCATTTGTAGTGAGCGTGGAAGATACTATCCTCCATTTAAAATGGGCAAGGCACGTGGCAAGGGACGGGGAACTGGACGTGATGGTAATGGTGCATGCAGAGGCCGAGGACAAGGCCGTGGGCAAGCCGAAATTGTGCCACAACAAACACCCACATCTTCTCGCCTGACCTTCCTGTCCCAATTTCTAGGGGACCGCAGCACACCACTATTGAACCCAGATCAGTGTCAAAAGGTTGTTGGTTGGATAGCGGATAACGCTTCCAGTCACTTAGCCACCACCACCACCACCCTGTCTTCCACACGGTCAAGTCTCAGTAGCCATGAGTCTGGACCTCATATTCCTCACCCTGATCCTCCTTCCTCCCACCATGCCGAGTACCCAGAGACAACTGATCCCACACTTGGACAATCTGAAGAGCTGTTCACTATTCCATTTATAGATTCGGGCCTCTCGCCCGGTCCACTTGAAGCTGGGCAAGAGGAGATCACGTGTAGCGATGCCCAAATATTTGAGCAGCCACGGTCACACGAAGGCGACGGTGGGAAACTGTCACAAGAGGTGGACGATGATGAGACACAATTGGCAGAAAGTCAGGAATAGTACCAGGGTGCAGAAGTGGGAGACAAGGTGGTGGATGATATAGTAACTGACCCAACCTGGCAGGAGGACATGCAGAGCAAGGACAGCAGCACACAGGGGGAGGGAGGCAGAGCACCCCAACAGGCAGGAAGAAGCAGTGTGGTGACCGCAGACAGAAGGCAGGCTACCGTTTCCCGTAACACCAACACGAAGGAAGTTGCCACTACAACTGTTAGGTCTTCCCGAGTCTGGTTGTTTTTTAAAGACTCTGCCGATAACTCCAAAAAGGCCATTTGCATCACGAGCCAGACCAGCATCAGCAGGGGTGGCAAAATGACCAGCCTCACCACCACCAGCATGATCAGGCACATGGCAGCAAAGCACTCGACTTTGTGGGCCGAACACCAGGGTTCAGGAACAGTGTCTACAGGTGGCACCATTGCTTCTTCTGCTGTTGTGCATGCAAGTCAATCCCCTGTCCATAGTGCATGCAAAGATGCCTCCTGCCCTGCACCTGTCATTGCACACTCTCAAGTAGCAGCATCAGGAAGCACGTCCATGTCCTTGTCCCAGCGCAGCGTTCAGTTGTTCATACTCCAGTCCTTGGAATGCAAGCGCAAATATGCAGCCAATGTCCCACAGGCCACACTACTAAATTCTCACAATTCACGACTGCTTGGCTCGAAATGTTGCCTTTTAGGCTTGTGGAGACAGAAGCATTCCGCAACCTGATGGCGGCGGCCGTCCCTCGGTACTCTGTCCCCAGTAGTGTTGAGCCACCCCCGTAGTGTTCGAGTTCGGTTCGGTTCGTCGAACACCCGTGTGTTCGCCGAACTGTTCGTCGAACTGTTCGTCGAACACCTTCGAACACCGTTAAAACTGCTCAGAAGACACAACTAACACATGGAAAAGTGACAAGTACATATAGTCATGCGAAAATAAAAGAGGTGGAGGAGTAAAAGGAGGGGGAGACACAGATATAGGCATGTCATGCCCTTCTAAAATCCAAAAAGTGAGAAGCCGACACGGCCAGTCCGCACCTGCCCGTGCCACCTCCGTGTCGCCGGGTTTGTGCCAGAGCCGCGGTGAACCCTGATGGCCAGCCCCCCTCTCCCAATACTGGTGCCTGTCCGCTGGTGGGTCGAGCGAGCCCCCCTGTGGTGGAGGCAGCTCTAAGCTTTTTAATTTAAATTGTCTCTCTAATTTGAATGAATACACTTTAAATCCATTTACAAGGATCTATTGGAGGGCAAGTCTCATGCCAGCAGCCGCGTAATTCCAGCTCCAGTAGCGTCCACTAAAGCTGCTGCAGTTAAGCTTTTATAAGGATCGAGCTCGGCTGTCCACCGCAAGGCATCCTACTGCCAGTCCCAGCCCCTATGCCTTGGGGTGCCTCCTGATGCTCTTCTCTGAGTATCCCATGGTCCCGAAGCATTTCCTTTGAAAAAATTAAGTGTCTAAACTACAGGTGGTGTAGCTTGCTTAACAGCCGGGATAATCCGCTGACTAGCAGACACTGCTACTAGGCACAAAGTATTTCCTGGGCTAGATGCAGTTAAAAATTTGTAATTAGATACTCTCGTTGGATGCTGAGAAAGCATTCCATAGAGTCTCCTGGCACGCCATATATGATTCTCTTAAAAAGCTTAGGGTAGGGGTCTAGGGGACCCTTTTATAGCCAAAATCACGGCCCTGTATCGCAATACGTCACCTAGGCTGAAGATAAATGGAACTGTAGCACCCTGAGGGCTCGGTTGCTACAGACGTATTGCACCTCACCCAGAGGTGTGATATCTCACTCTCAGGTAAGGATGGAGTGTGGATCAGGACCCGACACCTGCATGCATTACACCACATTGCCGTGGGGCAGGGCGACCAATATGCCCCTGAGATGGGCACGACAGTCCCTGTCCCTGGCTGGAGTGGGGGGAGGGAACACTGAGGAAGGGGAACCCTGTAGTGCAGGAGCAGGAAGGAAGCAGTTCCTGGGTGCATTGAGAAGGGAGTATAAAAGGTGGGCACCATCTTAGTTCAGTGCAGAGAAGTCTGAGCAGAAGTGGCAGGGAGCAGGGGCTCTGCATGAGCTCTGCTCCGGAGGCGGGCCTAGTAACAGAGGCCCAGGCCTGGAAGAGGGAGAAGGAAGGAAGAGGAGCGGAGAAGGCTCCAGGAACGAGGAATGAAGGGATCCCAGGGGTGCGGACGGGCGAGTCGCCACCGCACGCCCGAATCCACCTGCGTGGAGGGGTCAGGCCAAAGGGGGAGACCGGTCCCCGAACTAGTGGAGGCAGGAAACGACCCTCAGCTAGAAACCGGAGGCTCTGACATTTTATGTGGCGCAGCCCCTCGCTACACCCGCTAGGAAGGCACCACATAGGGTCAGGGAAACTGGCGCCAAGTTTACCAAGAGGAGGCCCGAGGCAGCCGGACAGAAGTGTTGGTAAGAAAGGCCAGACAAAGGACACACAAAGGGGGTCCTGTGAAGTGCTCCAAAGTTATCTGGGAGTTGTCTGAGCCCCTCACCTGGTGAGCACAGTACGACGTGGGCAGCCGTTACCTGCAGACGTGGTCTGGATAATAAGAACTGTGAGTAAAGGCCCTGGACTGCATCACTGACTCCGTGTCGTTACTGCTGCTGCCCTGCACCATCACCCCCATCCTCCGCATACACTGCCCTGAGGCTATACTCCTCCCGTGGGGAGTTATGCTACGCTCTGCTGCACCCACAACACCAGCCTCAGCGGTCTGCCCTGTAGCGGCGGTTCACTCTGACCGCAATCCACGGGTGGCGTAGTCGGACATTTAAACATCAAAACAACATAAATAGTTCCGCCACTGGTTTGACCGCCCTGAGCCACGGAACCAGGTCGCCGCCACGAAGACTACAACCACCAGCATCCACCAAAAAGGGTCCGGCTCCGGGTGTCCCAAGGCCCAGGGGGTGCGTCAGAACATTTTCATCACCTTTCACAATCACCAATGGGACAAGGCAGGGATGTCCTCTGTCCACTCTCTTATACATCCTAGTGACGGAGCACCTGCTCTCATCAATTCGCCATAACCCCAATATTAGGTGGATTGAGGTGGGAGGCACCGAGTACAAGTGCTCTCTATTTGCTGATGATGTCCTAGTATATATCACTCAATCACATATATCCATCCATGCTGTTATGGCTGAAATAGATCACTTTGTTACATGGTAAAATTTTAAAATCAATGCAGCGAAGTCTGAGGCCCTCGATGTCTCCCTCCCCAAATCCATATAGGATTCCATCCAGTCCAACTTTCCCTTTGCCTGGCCCTCACAGGGTATCAAATACTTAGGAATTCCTATTCATAGAGACCTCTCCCATCTATGTTATCTTAATTTTGGGCCCTTTATTGAACAATTCCATACAGACCACGGTTGGCAAGTTAGAACTGTAAGATTCACTACGTGAACCGCTGGTGTTTTGTGGAAAAGCACATGTACACTGCGTTCCAAATTATTATGCAAAAAGTGTTTAGGAGTGATAAGGGAAGAATTTGTTTGTTTGTCAGTTAAACTCATTGATGGTGATGTGTGTCAGGGCTCTTTATATCACTGTAAGCAATTGCAGACACCTGTGCTAATTAGTTTGGCAGGTGTGTCCAATGAAAGGCAAGACTACTTAAGAAGGCTCTCTCACATTATTAAGCAGCCTACATTTTCTGCCAAAATGGGAAAGAAAAAGGATGTGTCGGCTGCTGAGAAGCAACAAATTGTGGAGTGTTTAGGTCAAGGCATGACTACAATCAACATTGTGCGATGATCAGGATGAAGTGTCTTGGCAATCAAGAAGTATGTAGCTGATTCACAGTACACAAGTGTGCGTGCTGATAAGGGCAAATTGAGGACTCTTTCCTACAGGCAATTACGTCAGGTTGAAAGAGCAGCGGCAAAAAAGCCTTGTCATAGCAGCAGACAAGTTTTTGAAGCTGCTTGTGCCTCCAACGTCCCCCGAACAACAAGATGCAGGGTCCTTCAGAGGTTTGCAGCTGTGCATACGCCATCCTGTCGACCTCCTCTATCCACTTCACACAAGCAGAAACGGCTCCAGTGGGCCAAACATTACATGAAGACTGATTTCAAAACTGTTTTGTTCACGGATGAGTGCCGTGCAGCGCTCGATGGTCCAGATGGATGGAGTGGAGGATGGCTGGTTGATGGAC
Source organism: Phyllobates terribilis (assembly GCF_046119375.1). Classification (NCBI taxonomy): domain Eukaryota; kingdom Metazoa; phylum Chordata; class Amphibia; order Anura; family Dendrobatidae; genus Phyllobates; species Phyllobates terribilis. The sequence goes on from NW_027362796.1 coordinate 9,559,681, forward strand.
ACCCCACGCAAACACGGCTACAGCGCCAACAAGGAGGAGGTGGAGTAATGTTTTGGGCTGGAATCATGGGGAGAGAGATTGTCGGCCCCTTTAGGATCCCTGAAGGCGCTAAAGATGAACTCCATAATGTATGTGGATTTTCTCAAACAGCACTTCCTGCCATGGTTCAAGAAGAAGAACCGTGTATTTCACAGCAAGATCATTTTTCTGCATGATAATGCACCATCTCATGCTGCACATAAAACATCTGCATCTCTGGCTGATATGGGCATAAAAGGGGACAAACTTATGGTGTGACCCCCATGCTCCCCTGACCTCTACCCCATTCAGAACCTTTGGAGCATCATTAAAAGGAGTGTCTATGATGGCGGGAGGCAGTTCACATCTAAGCAACAGCTCTGGGAGGGTATTCTGTCCTCATGCAAAACAATTGAAGCAGAAACCATCCAAAACCTGACAAATTCAATGGACGAGAGAGTTCAGAAGCTCCTTTCGAACAAGGGGTCCTATGTGAAAATGTAACATCACCTAGAATAAAGTTTTGAGTTGAAAACTGTTTGATTTCAGTTTCTAACAACCTGCTAATGCTTATAATTTCAAAAATGACCATTTTTTTGGTCTTTATTAAAATGAAAGGGTTGATCGAAAAGTTTGGGGGATCTAAGAGTGTGGCAACCCAGTAGTCATGATTACTTTGAATTCTGACAATATGAGGGTCATGCTGCAGGTAGTGCAGCAAGAAGGCACTTATGTGTCTTGCGCATCTCGGAGCCCCAAAATTATTTTCCGGGCTAGATGCAGCTAAAAATTATTTTTAATTTTAAATCTGGTGGAGCTTATTATAGATGGCCTAATAGGATCAGTGCTGCACACTGCTACAAAGCCCAAATTATTTTCCAGTCAAGATACAGATAAACATGATTAGTAATTTGAAAGCTTAAAACGTTTGGTAGGGTGATTTTAACCAATCATCAAGCTTTTACTCTCCCCAGGATGACACAGGGGTAGAAAAGTCGTTTCGGATCCATGATTTGTTCATCTTTATGAACGTGAGTCTGTCTACATTATCAGTGGAGAGCCGCGTGCGCTTATCTGTCAGCACACCACCAGCAGCGCTGAACACACGTTCAGACAGAACGCTGGCTGCGGGGCATGACAAGATCTCCAAGGCGTAAGTGGCTAGCTCCGGCCATTTATCCAGATTGGAAGCCCAAAAAGAGCAAGGGTCCAGTGACACAGTCGTGGCTTCAATGTTTACTTGGAGATACTCCTGTACCATCGTCTCTAGGCGTTGACTATGTGTCAGACTTCTTGTCTCCTGTGGCCTTGCAAAGGATGGGCTAAAAGAGTGGTGAAATGATTCCGCAAAATTGATGTTACCAGCAGATACTGTGGTTCTGTTACGGTTTGAGTGCTGAACACTTGACGGTCCCACGGTTGGCAAGTTGGAACTGTGAGATTCACTACGTGCACCACTGGTATTTTGTGGAAAAGCACATAGAATCATAGAATCATAGAATGGTAGAGTTGGAAGGGACCTCCTGGGTCATCTGGTCCAACCCCCTGCTCAAAGCAGGATTCACTAAACCATCTCAGACAGATGTCTGTCCAGCCTCTGTTTGAAGACGTCCATTGAAGGGGAACTCACCACCTCTCGTGGCAGCCTGTTCCACTCATTAATCACCCTAACTGTCAAAAAGTTTTTTCTAATATCTAATCTGTGTCTCCTCCCATTCAGTTTCATCCCATTGCTTCTAGTCTTTCCTTTTGCAAATGAGAATAAAGATGATCCTTCTACAATGTGACAGCCCTTGACATGTAAGATTCTGCAACAGTCTCTGCTGATACTCCTGCATGCGTGCATCCCTTTCTATGGCAGGAATAATTTCTGCAAATTTACTTTTGTACCGGGGATCTAACAGTGTGGCAACCCAGTAGTCAGGATTATTTCTAATTCTCACAATTCGAGGGTCATGTTGCAGGTAGTGCAGCAAGAAGGCACTCATGTGTGTTGCGCATCCAGGAGCACCAAGTTCCTGTTGTGTTGGTGGCGAGGTAACAATCATGCTTCCTTCCTCTGTCCTCTCCCCCCAACCTCGCACAACAGAAATGTGATCAAGGTCTCCCTCATCTGATGAGTCTTCCATCAGTTCGTCCTCCACTTCTTCCTGGGCTCCTGCACCTTCCTCATTAGTTTGGCTGCTACCATGCGCCCTGGTAAAACCATCTCCCCCACCCTCACATGCCTGCCGCCTTGGTGCTGCCGACCTTCTGGACCTTGCAGATGTTAGCCCTTCCGCATACAACTCCTCCTCCTCTACTTCCTCCACCTCCTCTTGTGCCACCACCTGACTCCGAATTCTGTTTAACATGTGCTCCAGCATGTAAATCACCGGAATAGTCATGCTGATAATGGCATCGTCAGCACTAAACATCTTCGTCGCCATTTCAAAACTGTGCAGAAGGGTGCATAGGTCCCTGATCTGAGACCACTCCTCCAGCGTGATTTGCCCCACCTCTGAATCTCGTTGGCCCAGGCTATACGTCAGAACGTATTGCACCAGGGCTTGTCGGTGCTGCCACAGTCGCTGCAACATGTGCAGAGTTGAATTCCACCGGGTAGGCACATCGCATTTTAGCCGGTGAAGTGGCAGGCCCAACGACTTCTGTAGAGATGTAAGTCGCTGAGCTGCAGGATGCGAACGGCGGAAGTGAGCACACAGCGACCGTGCCCTCTGCAGAAGGCCATCTAGTCTGGGATAGTGGGCTAAAAATTGCTGGACAACCAGGTTCAACACGTGAGCCATACAAGGCACGTGTGTGACATTGCCCCGGCGAAGGGCCGCACCCAGGTTTGCAGCATTGTCGCACACGGCCTTCCCTGGTTTCAGGTCCAGTGGAGACAACCATTCATTAAATTGGTTCTCCAGAGCTGACCACAACTCCTCAGCTGTGTGACTCACATTTCCCAGACATTTCAATGTAAAAACCGCCTGATGACGTTGAGCCCTACTGCCAGCATAGTAAGGAGGTGTGCAGGATCCCTTCTGCGCAGTTAGAAAGCTTGTGGCATGACCAGACAGGCTTTGGGTGCAGGTGGAAGACCAAGAGGAGGTTGAGGAGGCAGAAGCAGTGGAGGAACTTTGACATAAAGAGGATTGACGCACAACTCGTGGGGACGGCAAGACTTGGACAGCAGCCCCTTGTCCTGCTGTCACCATAGTTACCCAGTGCCCAGTCAGCGACATGTAACGCCCCTGTCCATGCCTACTCGTCCAAGTGTCTGTGGTGAAATGCACCCTGTCACACACAGAGTTTCTCAAAGAAGCGGTGATGTTGTGTGCGACATGCTGGTGGAGCGCAGGCACACCTTTCTTTGAGAAGTAGTGCCGACTGGGCATCTGGTACTGGGGCACTGCGACGGACATAAGGTCTCGAAAATCCTCTGTGTCCACCAGGCGGAAAGGCAGCATTTCTGTAGCCAAGAGCTTGCAGATGGTGAAATTCAACCTCTTAGCTTTCTCATGGCTAGGAGGAAATGGTCTTTTACTTGTCCACATCTGAGGGACCGAGGGCTGGCTATTGTGCTTAGACGGGGTTGATAAGGGTGTCCCCGGCAAACTGCCGGTCTGTGAGAAAGATGCAGGCGGACATGTTAGGTTGCCTTGATCCAAAGGTGGTGCTATCGATGTCGGACAGCGCTCAAAACCAGCTGGTGTTACCACCTCCAAAGAAAATGATGACCTGCCAATCACGCTGGCTGTTGCGGGTAAAGAGGTGGCAGGTCTGCGCCCCAAAACAGGTGTGACTGCTGTCCCCCAGTCACAGAGGATGAAGAGGCCGCGGATGCACAAGATATGGCAGACGGTGGTTGGCCCGGCCGGCTAGGCCGCATTGTAGCACACTGAGCTTCCCACTGCAACTTATGCTTCATGTCCATGTGCCGGTTCATGCATGAAGTACTCAAACTATGTATTTTTTGGCCTCTACTTAGCTTTTGCTGACAAATGTTACAGATAACACGAGTTGGGTCATCTTTATTGATCTGAAAAAATGCCCAGGCTATGCAAGGCTTAGCACCCATGCGACCTGAAGAGCCACCACGACTTGTGGTGAGAGGCAGAGTTGTGTTTGAGGATGCAGTTGTTGACGTGCTTCCAGTACTACGTCTCTGTCCAGGAAGGCGCAACCTGACCTCGTCATCACTAGCATCTTCCTCCACCTCCTCTGCTGACCTCATCTCTTGGCTGACTGTGGGTTGACAGTAAGTGGGATCTCCGACCTCATCATCATCACCCTGTGCGTTATCACACCCGTCGTCCTCAGAGCCAACCTGTTCCTGCCCTGACAAAAAACTAAAGTTGTCGCTCCAATCAGGTATTTGAGTCTTATCATCGTCTTCCTCATTGTCTCCACCAACAGGAGTTACAGTTTGGGAATGAGGGTCTACATTATGGTCAGAACCTTCTGCGTCTGGTCCTGGATCCGACTCATAAAGATTCTGGGCATCAGTGCAGATCATTTCCTCGTCTGGATTCACAGAAGCGCTGGAGTCGACCTCTGATTCCCAGGCTATAGTATGAGTAAACAGCTCTGCAGACTCAACCATCTGTTCTACCTCATACTCAGACGGGCAGCTGGAGATTTGGGAGCTGTGAGGAAGCAAGTGCGATTTGGGTGACACCTTTGAGGACTGGAGTATTTGTGATGTTGAAGTTGATGTGGAGGAGAGCCCACTTAAAGGAGCACTTGATATCCGTTGAAGCACCTGCTGTTTTTGTGCCTCATCTGGAATTTGTAGCGATTGGTGTGGCCGTTAGAAAGGGATCTTATCACATTGTCCGCTAAAAGAAGTAGACATTTTAGTTTGGCTGGAAGATGGTCTTTCTTCTGCAGATGTTACTGTTGCTTTAACACCTACCCCACGGACACAACCTTTTTTCCCCTTCCCAACACGCCTATTCCCCTTTCCACCAGCAGCAGGCCTTTTTCCACTCATTTGGGTGGTTAACTAATTCACAACTCTGGAGTTGTTTGCACAAAAAAACAATGGATGGTAACCGAGCAGAGCTGAGTGGCCAAACTGTGGTATTAGGCCAAAACTATTGGCTGGGTTAGATGCAGAAAAAAATTATTTTGAATTTGCAACCTGATGGAGGTCAGTATAGATGGACTAATAGAGAAAGTCCGACACACTACTAGAAGGCCAAATATTTTTTCAGAGGTAGATGCAGAAAAAAATATATTCAGTTTGCAACCTGATGGAGGTCAGTATAGATGGATTAATAGAACAAGACCCACACACAGCTAGAAGCCCAATATTTTTTCAGAGGTAGATGCACAAAAAACTATATTCAGTTTGCAACCTGATGGAGGTCAGTATAGATGGACTAATAGAACAAGTCCCACACACTGCTAGAAGCCCAAATATTTTTTCAGAGGTACTGTAGATGCAGATAAAAATTAGTTTTAATTTGCAACCTGATGGAGGTCAGTATAGATGGACTAATAGAGAAAGTCCGACACACTACTAGAAGGCCAAATATTTTTTCAGAGGTAGATGCAGAAAAAAATATATTCAGTTTGCAACCTGATGGAGGTCAGTATAGATGGACTAATACAACAAGTCCCGCACACAGCTAGAAGCCCAAATATTTTTTCAGAGGTACTGTAGATGCAGATAAAAATTATTTTTAATTTGCAACCTGATGGAGGTCAGTATAGATGGACTAATAGAGAAAGTCCGACACACTACTAGAAGGCCAAATATTTTTTCAGAGGTAGATGCAGAAAAAAATATATTCAGTTTGCAACCTGATGGAGGTCAGTATAGATGGACTAATACAACAAGTCCCACACACAGCTAGAAGCCCAAATATTTTTTCAGAGGTACTGTAGATGCAGATAAAAATTAGTTTTAATTTGCAACCTGATGGAGGTCAGTATAGATGGACTAATAGAGAAAGTCCGACACACTACTAGAAGGCCAAATATTTTTTCAGAGCTAGATGCAGAAAAAAATTATATTCAGTTTGCAACCTGATGGAGGTCAGTATAGATGGACTAATAGAACAAGTCCCACACACTGCTAGAAGCCCAAATATTTTTTCAGAGGTACTGTAGATGCAGATAAAAATTAGTTTTAATTTGCAACCTGATGGAGGTCAGTATAGATGGACTAATAGAGAAAGTCCGACACACTACTAGAAGGCCAAATATTTTTTCAGAGGTAGATGCAGAAAAAAACATATTCAGTTTGCAACCTGATGGAGGTCAGTATAGATGGATTAATAGAACAAGACCCACACACAGCTAGAAGCCCAATATTTTTTCAGAGGTAGATGCAGAAAAAACTATATTCAGTTTGCAACCTGATGGAGGTCAGTATAGATGGACTAATAGAACAAGTCCCACACACTGCTAGAAGCCCAAATATTTTTTCAGAGGTACTGTAGATGCAGATAAAAATTAGTTTTAATTTGCAACCTGATGGAGGTCAGTATAGATGGACTAATAGAGAAAGTCCGACACACTACTAGAAGGCCAAATATTTTTTCAGAGGTAGATGCAGAAAAAAATATATTCAGTTTGCAACCTGATGGAGGTCAGTATAGATGGACTAATAGAACAAGTCCCACACACTGCTAGAAGCCCAAATATTTTTTCAGAGGTACTGTAGATGCAGATAAAAATTAGTTTTAATTTGCAACCTGATGGAGGTCAGTATAGATGGACTAATAGAGAAAGTCCGACACACTACTAGAAGGCCAAATATTTTTTCAGAGGTAGATGCAGAAAAAAATATATTCAGTTTGCAACCTGATGGAGGTCAGTATAGATGGATTAATAGAACAAGACCCACACACAGCTAGAAGCCCAATATTTTTTCAGAGGTAGATGCAGAAAAAAATATATTCAGTTTGCAACCTGATGGAGGTCAGTATAGATGGACTAATAGAACAAGTCCCACACACTGCTAGAAGCCCAAATATTTTTTCAGAGGTACTGTAGATGCAGATAAAAATTAGTTTTAATTTGCAACCTGATGGAGGTCAGTATAGATGGACTAATAGAATGATGCTATGCCCAAAAGATTTTACTTCACTAGGTGCAGTAAAAAAATTGGTATTCTATACACAGGTGTTATATCTTGCAACACAGATAGGCTACTCCACTGACTAACACACTCTGCAATAGGCCAAAAAGGATTAGCTTTGCTAGATTCAGCCAAATGCTGTGAAAAAAACTTGCACAGCACTGGCACAGACCTGCCTGGCAAAAACTGATAGGAACTCATGTAACCTAGTCCTGAAAAGGACTGCAATTACAATTAGTCTTTACTCCCACAACCGATCTATTTAAGAGCACAGACCTCCCTGATAAAAGTCGTAGGAAATGCTGTAACCTAGTCCTTAAAAGGACTGCAATCACAACTATTCCCTACTCCCAAGCTATCTGTATATTTGTGCGAAAATTGGCTTGAAATTAACAAGGTATAGCGCACACAGCAACAGCGGTGCCGTCTAACACGCAGCTGCAGCAGTGAGAAAATGGTGGCGACGGGGAAAATGGCTTGGTCTTATAGGGCAAGGACATGTGACATACACTGCCAATGACACATGCCCTTGCTTGTGTGAAAAAAAGCACTTCGCTCCGTGTGTGCGCTGCTGATAGGCTGACAGATTACACCTCCCCACTGTAAATGCGGGAAAGAGAAAAAAAAATGGAGATCTTCATTGTTCCTGCAGAGATCCATCCCCTGCCCCTCCCCCCACCCCGCTGTACACTCAAACTGCGTATTAACATTAATTTTCATCATTACTGAGAAAAAATCCAGTTATGATTTTGGTGCACGAACAGTTATCGAACATAACCTCGAACAGCCGAATTTTTCTCAAATTGTTCGTGTTCGCCGAACGGCTCGAACACCGCCCAAAACAGCTCGAATTTGAGATTGGCGAACAGTTCGAGTAGAACAACGCTCATCTCTAGTCCCCAGCCGCCACTATTTCTCCCAGTGTGCCGTCCCCACATTACACAAGCACGTGTCCCAAAACATTAGCCGTGCCCTCAACAACGCAGTTACCGGTAAAGTCCACCTAACCACGGACACGTGGACAAGTGCTTGTGGGCAGGGATGGTACAGCTCGCTGATGGCGCACTGGGTTAACATAGTGGAAGCCGGGACCCAGTCGGACCTTGGGACGGAACACGTCCTCCCGACGCCAAGGATTGCAGGCCCTAGGTCAATCAGGGTTGCCGCCACGGTCTACAGCTCCTGAACCTCATGCTCCTCAGCCTCCTCCTCAGCCTCCATCTCCGAAATGACCACATCAGTCACAAGCTGGAAGCACTGCAGCACTGCCTCGGCCAAGCGGCAACAGGCTGTGCTGAAGCTAATATGCTTAGGTGAAAAAACACACAATGCTGAAGAGTTATGGACAGCTCTGAAAGAGCAGGCAGATCTGTTGCTCAAACCGCTGAACCTACAGCCAGGCATGGTCGTGTGTGACAATGGCCGGAACCTGGTGGCGGCTCTGAGGCAGGCGAGCTCACACACGTACCATGCCTGGCCCATGTGCTTAACCTCGTGGTTCAGCGGTTACTCAAATCCTACCCGGAGCTGCCGGATCTGCTTGTTAAAGTATGCCGCCTGTGTGCCCATTTTAGAAAGTCAGCTACAGCTTCCGCCGCCCTTGCAGTGTTTCAGCAGCGTTTGCAGCTTCTGGCTCACATACTGGTGTGTGATGTCCCCACACGTTGGAACTCTACATTGCAGATGTTGGGAAGGACTTGTGAGGAGAAGAGGGCAGTTGTTGAGTACCAGCATCAAAAAGGCTATCGGTATTCAGTTCAGACTCCACACATAAGACCTCAGTAGTGGACGTGGATGTCAGACATATGTACCATCCTCCAAAACTTTGAGGACTCCACCAAGATGGTGAGCGGCGATGACGCCATAATTAGCGTCACCATCCCGCTTCTCTGTCTTCTGAAACGCTATCTGCTCACAATCAAAGATGATGCGTTGCAGGCGGAGCACGATAAGATGGAGCAATTAACCATACAGGGTGATTACACACAGCCAAGCCTCATCTCATCTCAACGTGGATTGGGTGACAATGAGGAAGAGGAGGAGGAGGAAGGACAGGAACTAGTTTCATGCACTATAGACGGTGCTATCTGCACATCTGTCATACCGTCTGTTCAGCGTGTATGGCCAGAGGACAGAGAGGAGGAGGAGGAGAGCATGGTCAGTCATCCTCTTGGTGAGGACACGGAAGTCTTGCCTATTAGTAGTCTGGCACGCATGGCTGAGTTTATGTTATGCTGCCTTTCCCATGACCCTCGCATTCTCAAAATTTTAGGTGATTTCTGGTTGGTGATACTTCTAGACCCACTCTACAAGGAGAACTTTATATCTCTTATTCCTGAGGCGGACAGGTGTACAAAAATGAGGCAGTACCAGAAGGCCCTTGTTGCGGAACTATTAAAAAAATTCCCATCTGAAAACGCTGGAGGCAGAGGGCACACTTCGTTCGACAACCAAGGCCCCCACTCTGTCACTTCTTCTCTCTGACTGAACACTGTTCTAAGATGGTGCCCACCTTTTATACCTCCCTCTAGAACATGAGCCCAGGTGACCAGCAAACAATGGGCTCCTATCTACGCTCAGGAACCAACCCCTATCTGCTCCTACATCACTGGGTATTCCTACCCCCTCCCCACTCCAGCCAGGGACATGGTCTGTCGTGCCTGCATTTCTGTCTAATGGGAGCACCGTTGAGCTGTCCCTCGGAAATGGGGTGAGTGTGCTGTATGCAGCTAACTGAACCCTGGTCCATACTCCATCCTTACCCGGGAGTGGAATATCACACCTCTGGCAGAGGTGCAATACCCCTGTAGCGGCCGAGCCCTCGGGGCGCTACATTTTTATGATGCCTGTAAAAAAAATTTTTTATACAGTATGTTCATGTATACCCCCCAGGAGTAAATGTTTGTCAGCCCATACACTTAGTGCATGGCATTACAAGTATAGGAGGCCCGCTCCTTTCTAATGGTAACATTTTTTTATGATGCGCTCCTCCACGTCTCTTCCAAGGGCCATTGAAGTGCCTCCAAATTTTTGGCAGCCCTTGCAGTCACTGCATAGTCCAACACTATGGGAGACTCTCTCCTTTCTAATGGGAATTTGTCATTACTGTGGCCTGGTCTATGTGTCTTTAAATTCTTAGTGGGTTTTTTCCTAAACTTGGTCAGCCGTTGGACTCACTGCATACCCTATAACTGTATAGCAGACCCTCTCCTTTCTAATGGGAACATGTCATATCTTGTTACTGTGGCCCTGCTCTGTGTGTCTTTAAATTCTTAGTGGGGATTTTCCTAAAATCTGTCAGCCGTTGGACTCACTGCATACCCTATAACAGTATAGCCGACCCTATCATTTCTAATGGGAATTTGTCGTTACTGTGGCCCTGCTCTATGTGTCTTTAAATTCTTAGTGGGTTTTTTCCTAAAATTGGTCAGCCGTTGGACTCACTGCATACCCTATAACTGTATAGCAGACCCTGTCCTTTCTAATGGGAGCATGTCGTACCTTGTTACTGTGGCCCTGCTCTGTGTGTCTTTAAATTCTTATTGGGGTTTTTCATTAAAATTTGTCAGCTGTTGGATTCACTGCATACCCTATAACTGTATAGCAGACCCTCTACTTTCTAATGGGAACATGTCGTACCTTGTTACTGTGGCCCTGCTCTGTGTGTCCTTAAATTCTTAGTGGGGTTTTTCCTAAAATTTGTCAGCCGTTGGATTCACTGCATACCCTATAACTGTATAGCAGACCCTCTCCTTTCTAACGGGAACATGTCGTACCTTGTTACTGTGGCCATGCTCTTTGTGTCTTTAAATTGTTAGTGTTTTTTTTCAAAAATTTTGGCCACCCTTGCAGTCACAGCATGGTCATTACCACTATAGAAGACCCGCTCCTTTATAATGGGAACATTTTTTTTACTGAGACCCTCCTCTATGTCTCTTCAAAGGGGTATTAGGTTGCGTCCAAATTTTTGACAACCCTTGCAGTCACTGGATGCGCAATAACAGTATAGGAGACCCACTTGTTAATAATGGGAACAACAAAGCATAGCCCTCTGATGGCTCTCTAACAATAGCTAGGGCCGACTGCTGGCCTTTTAAGAATAGTAAGGGCCGTCTGATGTCCCTATAAAAATAGGCTTTATGACTTTCAAAGTCCCTCCATCATAAATAAAACAGGATGTGTCTGATGACACCACATTGCCAGATGAGGTTGTAAAATGTTAAAATGACATTTCCCGGTGAATGCATTTGTCATAAAAAATAACATAAAAAAACATAACAATAGGATCTTTCTTTAGTATAAAAAACAGCATCACCAATTTAACCTCAATGTAATCACATTGTTCAGCTCATGCACCTCCTCCTCCATCTCCGAAATGACCACATCAGTCACAAGCTGACAGCACTGCAGCACTGCCTTGGCCCAACAGCAACAGGCTGTGCTGAAGATAACATGCTTAATGCTTAATTGACAAACCGCCCAGCGCTGCATAGTTGTTGAAAGCTGTAACACAGCAGCTTGATCTGTGGCTCTCACCGCTGAACATACAGCAAGGCATGGTCGTGTGTAGAGATGAGCGTTGTTCGACTCGAACTGTTCGCCAATCTCAAATTCGAGCTGTTTTGGGCAGTGTTCGAGCCGTTCGGCGAACACGAACGATTTGAGAAAAATTCGGCTGTTCGAGGTTATGTTCGATAACTGTTCGTGCACCAAAATCATAACTGGATTTTTTCTCAGTAATGATGAAAATTAATGTTAATACGCAGTTTGAGTGTACAGCGGGGTGGGGGGAGGGACAGGGGATGGATCTCTGCAGGAACAATGAGGATCTCCATTTCTCTTTCCCGCATTTACAGTGGGGAGGTGCAATCTGTCAGCCTATCAGCAGCGCACACACGGAGCGAAGTGCTTTTTTTCACACAAGCAAGGGCATGTGTCATTGGCAGTGTATGTCACATGTCCTTGCCCTATAAGACCAAGCCATTTTCCCTGTCGCCACCATTTTCTCACTGCTGCAGCTGTGTGTTAGACGGCACCGCTGTTGCTGTGTGCGCTATACCTTGTTAATTTCAAGCCAATTTTCGCACAAATCTACAGATAGCTTGGGAGTAGGGAATAGTTGTGATTGCAGTCCTTTTAAGGACTAGGTTACAGCATTTCCTATGACTTTTATCAGGCAGGTCTGTGCTCTTAAATAGATAGATTGTGGGAGTAAAGACTAATTGTAATTGCAGTCCTTTTCAGGACTAGGTTACATCAGTTCCTATCAGTTTTTGCCAGGCAGGTCTGTGCCAGTGCTGTGCAAGTTTTTTTCACAGCATTTGGCTGAATCTAGCAAAGCTAATCCTTTTTGGCCTATTGCAGAGTGTGTTAGTCAGTGGAGTAGCCTATCTGTGTTGCAAGATATACCACCTGTGAATAGAATACCAATTTTTTTACTGCACCTAGTGAAGTAAAATCTTTTGGGCATAGCATCATTCTATTAGTCCATCTATACTGACCTCCATCAGGTTGCAAATTGAATATAATTTTTTTCTGCATCTAGCTCTGAAAAAATATTTGGGCTTCTAGCAGTGTGTGGGACTTGTTCTATTAGTCCATCTATACTGACCTCCATCAGGTTGCAAACTGAATATAATTTTTTTCTGCATCTAGCTCTGAAAAAATATTTGGCCTTCTAGCAGTGTGTGGGACTTGTTCTATTAGTCCATCTATACTGACCTCCATCACGCTGCAAATTCAAAATAATTTTTTGTCTGCATCTAGCTCTGAAAAAATATTTGGCCTTCTAGCAGTGTGTGGGACTTTCTCTATTAGTCCATCTATACTGACCTCCATCAGGCTGCAAATTAAAAATAATTTTTATCTGCATCTACCTCTGAAAAAATATTTGGCCTTCTAGCTGTGTGTGGGACTTGTTCTATTAGTCCATCTATACTGACCTCCATCAGGTTGCAAACTGAATATAATTTTTTTCTGCATCTAGCTCTGAAAAAATATTTGGCCTTCTAGCAGTGTGTGGGACTTTCTCTATTAGTCCATCTATACTGACCTCCATCAGGTTGCAAATTCAAAATAATTTTTTGTCTGCATCTAGCTCTGAAAAAATATTTGGCCTTCTAGCAGTGTGTGGGACTTTCTCTATTAGTCCATCTATACTGACCTCCATCAGGCTGCAAATTAAAAATAATTTTTATCTGCATCTACCTCTGAAAAAATATTTGGCCTTCTAGCTGTGTGTGGGACTTGTTCTATTAGTCCATCTATACTGACCTCCATCAGGTTGCAAACTGAATATAATTTTTTTCTGCATCTAGCTCTGAAAAAATATTTGGCCTTCTAGCAGTGTGTGGGACTTTCTCTATTAATCCATCTATACTGACCTCCATCAGGTTGCAAACTGAATATAATTTTTTTCTGCATCTAGCTCTGAAAAAATATTTGGCCTTCTAGCAGTGTGTGGGACTTTCTCTATTAGTCCATCTATACTGACCTCCATCAGGTTGCAAATTAAAAATAATTTTTTGTCTGCATCTAGCTCTGAAAAAATATTTGGCCTTCTAGCAGTGTGTGGGACTTTCTCTATTAGTCCATATATAATGACCTCCATCAGGTTGCAAACTGAATATATTTTTTTCTGCATCTACCTCTGAAAAAATATTGGGCTTCTAGCTGTGTGTGGGACTTGTTCTATTAATCCATCTATACAGACCTCCATCAGGTTGCAAACTGAATATAATTTTTTTCTGCATCTACCTCTGAAAAAATATTTGGGCTTCTAGCTGTGTGTGGGACTTGTTCTATTAGTCCATCTATACTGACCTCCATCAGGTTGCAAACTGAATATAATTTTTTTCTGCATCTAGCTCTGAAAAAATATTTGGCCTTCTAGCAGTGTGTGGGACTTTCTCTATTAGTCCATCTATACTGACCTCCATCAGGTTGCAAATTAAAAATAATTTATATCTGCATCTAGCTCTGAAAAAATATTTGGCCTTCTAGCAGTGTGTGGGACTTTCTCTATTAGTCCATCTATACAGACCTCCATCAGGTTGCAAATTAAAAATAAGTTTTATCTGCATCTAGCTCTGAAAAAATATTTAGCCTTCTAGCTGTGTGTGGGACTTGTTCTATTAGTCCATCTATACTGACCTCCATCAGGTTGCAAACTGAATATAATTTTTTTCTGCATCTAGCTCTGAAAAAATATTTGGCCTTCTAGCAGTGTGTGGGACTTTCTCTATTAGTCCATCTATACTGACCTCCATCAGGTTGCAAACTGAATATATATTTTTTCTGCATCTACCTCTGAAAAAATATTTGGCCTTCTAGCTGTGTGTAGGACTTGTTCTATTAGTCCATCTATACTGACCTCCATCAGGTTGCAAACTGAATACAATTTTTTTCTGCATCTACCTCTGAAAAAATATTTGGGCTTCTAGCTGTGTGTGGGACTTGTTCTATTAGTCCATCTATACTGACCTCCATCAGGTTGCAAATTGAATATAATTTTTTTCTGCATCTAACCCAGCCAATAGTTTTGGCCTAATACCACAGTTTGGCCACTCAGCTCTGCTCGGTTCCCATCCATTGTTTTTTTGTGCAAACAACTCCAGTGTTGTGAATTAGTTAACCACCAAAATGAGTGGAAAAAGGCCTGCTGCTGGTGGAAAGGGGAATAGGCGTCTTGGGAAGGGGAAAAAAGGTTGTGTCCGTGGGGTAGGTGTTAAAGCAACAGTAACATCTGCAGAAGAAAGACCATCTTCCAGCCAAACTAAAATGTCTACTTCTTTTAGCGGACAATGTGATAAGATCCCTTTCTTACGGCCACGCCAATCGCTACAAATTCCAGATGAGGCACAAAAACAGCAGGTACTTCAACGGATATCAAGTGCTCCTTTAAGTGGGCTCTCCTCCACATCAACTTCAACATCACAAATACTCCAGTCCTCAAAGGTGTCACCCCAATCGCACTTGCTTCCTCACAGCTCCCAAATCTCCAGCTGCCCATCTGAGTATGAGGTAGAACAGATGGTTGAGTCTGCAGAGCTGTTTACTCATACTATAGCCTGGGAATCAGAGGTTGACTCCAGCGCATCTGTGAATCCAGACGAGGAAATGATCTGCACTGATGCCCAGAATCTTTATGAGTCGGATCCAGGACCAGACGCAGAAGGTTCTGACCATAATGTAGACCCTCATTCCCAAACTGTAACTCCTGTTGGTGGAGACAATGAGGAAGACGATGATGAGACTCAAATACCTGATTGGAGCGACAACTTTAGTTTTTTGTCAGGGCAGGAACAGGTTGGCTCTGAGGACGACGGGTGTGATAACGCACAGGGTGATGATGATGAGGTTGGAGATCCCACTTACTGTCAACCCACAGTCAGCCAAGAGATGAGGTCAGCAGAGGAGGTGGAGGAAGATGCTAGTGACGACGAGGTCAGGTTGCGCCTTCCTGGACAGAGACGTAGTACTGGAAGCACGTCAACAACTGCATCCTCAAACACAACTCTGCCTCTCACCACAAGTCGTGGTGGCTCTTCAGGTCGCATGGGTGCTAAGCCTTGCATAGCCTGGCCATTTTTTCAGATCGATAAAGATGACCCAACTCGTGTTATCTGTAACATTTGTCAGCAAAAGCTAAGTAGATGCCAAAAAATACATAGTTTGAGTACTTCATGCATGAACCGGCACATGGACATGAAGCATAAGTTGCAGTGGGAAGCTCAGTGTGCTACAATGCGGGCTAGCCGGCCGGGCCAACCACCATCTGCCATATCTTGTGCATCCGCGGCCTCTTTATCCTCTGTGACTGGGGGGACAGCAGTCACACCTGTTTTGGGGCGCAGACCTGCCACCTCTTTACCCGCAACAGCCAGCGTGATTGGCAGGTCATCATTTTCTTTGGAGGTGGTAACACCAGCTGGTGTTGAGCGCTGTCCGACATCGATAGCACCACCTTTGGATCAAGGCAACCTAACATGTCCGCCTGCATCTTCCTCACAGACCGGCAGTTTGCCGGGGACACCCTTATCAACCCCGTCTAAGCACAATAGCCAGCCCTCGGTCCCTCAGATGTGGACAAGTAAAAGACCATTTCCTCCTAGCCATGAGAAAGCTAAGAGGTTGAATTTCACCATCTGCAAGCTCTTGGCTACAGAAATGCTGCCTTTCCGCCTGGTGGACACAGAGGATTTTCGAGACCTTATGTCCGTCGCAGTGCCCCAGTACCAGATGCCCAGTCGGCACTACTTCTCAAAGAAAGGTGTGCCTGCGCTCCACCAGCATGTCGCACACAACATCACCGCTTCTTTGAGAAACTCTGTGTGTGACAGGGTGCATTTCACCACAGACACTTGGACGAGTAGGCATGGACAGGGGCGTTACATGTCGCTGACTGGGCACTGGGTAACTATGGTGACAGCAGGACAAGGGGCTGCTGTCCAAGTCTTGCCGTCCCCACGAGTTGTGCGTCAATCCTCTTTATGTCAAAGTTCCTCCACTGCTTCTGCCTCCTCAACCTCCTCTCGGTCTTCCACCTGCACCCAAAGCCTGTCTGGTCATGCCACAAGCTTTCTAACTGCGCAGAAGGGATCCTGCACACCTCCTTACTATGCTGGCAGTAGGGCTCAACGTCATCAGGCGGTTTTTACTTTGAAATGTCTGGGAAATGTGAGTCACACAGCTGAGGAGTTGTGGTCAGCTCTGGAGAACCAATTTCATGAATGGTTGTCTCCACTGGACCTGAAGCCAGGGAAGGCCGTGTGCGACAATGCTGCAAACCTGGGTGCGGCCCACGTGTTGAACCTGGTTGTCCAGCAATTTTTAGCCCACTATCCCAGACTAGATGGCCTTCTGCAGAGGGCACGGTCGTTGTGTGCTCACTTCCGCCGTTCGCATCCCACAGCTCAGCGACTTACATCTCTACAGAAGTCGTTGGGCCTGCCACTTCACCGGCTAAAATGCGATGTGCCTACCCGGTGGAATTCAACTCTGCACATGTTGCAGCTACTGTGGCAGCACCGA
Source organism: Phyllobates terribilis (assembly GCF_046119375.1). Taxonomy (NCBI): domain Eukaryota; kingdom Metazoa; phylum Chordata; class Amphibia; order Anura; family Dendrobatidae; genus Phyllobates; species Phyllobates terribilis. The sequence continues at coordinate 9,576,809 of NW_027362796.1, forward strand.
CAAGCCCTGGTGCAATACGTTCTGACGTATAGCCTGGGCCAACGAGATCCAGAGGTGGGGCAAATCACGCTGGAGGAGTGGTCTCAGATCAGGGACCTATGCACCCTTCTGCACAGTTTTGAAATGGCGACGAAGATGTTTAGTGCTGACGATGCCATTATCAGCATGACTATTCCGGTGATTTACATGCTGGAGCACATGTTAAACAGAATTCGGAGTCAGGTGGTGGCACAAGAGGAGGTGGAGGAAGTAGAGGAGGAGGAGTTGTATGCGGAAGGGCTAACATCTGCAAGGTCCAGACGGTCGGCAGCACCAAGGCGGCAGGCATGTGAGGGTGGGGGAGATGGTTTTACCAGGGCGCATGGTAGCAGCCAAACTAGTGAGGAAGGTGCAGGAGCCCAGGAAGAAGTGGAGGACGAACTGATGGAAGACTCATCAGATGAGGGAGACCTTGATCACATTTCTGTTGTGCGAGGTTGGGGGGAGAGGACAGAGGAAGGAAGCATGATTGTTACCTCGCCACCAACACAACAGGGACTTGGTGCTCCTGGATGCGCAACACACATGAGTGCCTTCTTGCTGCACTACCTGCAACATGACCCTCGAATTGTGAGAATTAGAAATAATCCTGACTACTGGGTTGCCACACTGTTAGATCCCCGGTACAAAAGTAAATTTTCAGAAATTATTCCTGCCATAGAAAGGGATGCACGCATGCAGGAGTATCAGCAGAGACTGTTGCAGAATCTTACATGTGCTTTTCCACAAAACACCAGTGGTGCACGTAGTGAATCTCACAGTTCCAACTTGCCAACCGTGGGACCGTCAAGTGTTCAGCACTCAAACCGTAACAGAACCACAGTATCTGCTGGTAACATCAATTTTGCGGAATCATTTCACCACTTTTTTAGCCCATCCTTTGCAAGGCCACAGGAGACAAGAAGTCTGACACATAGTCAACGCCTAGAGACGATGGTACAGGAGTATCTCCAAGTAAACATTGAAGCCATGACTGTGTCACTGGACCCTTGCTCTTTTTGGGCTTCCAATCTGGATAAATGGCCGGAGCTAGCCACTTACGCCTTGGAGATCTTGTCATGCCCCGCAGCCAGCGTTCTGTCTGAACGTGTGTTCAGCGCTGCTGGTGGTGTGCTGACAGATAAGCGCACGCGGCTCTCCACTGATAATGTAGACAGACTCACGTTCATAAAGATGAACAAATCATGGATCCGAAACGACTTTTCTACCCCTGTGTCATCCTGGGGAGAGTAAAAGCTTGATGATTGGTTAAAATCACCCTACCAACCATTTTTTGCTTTCAAATTACTAATCATGTTTATCTGTATCTTGGCTGGAAAATAATTTGGGCTTTGTAGCAGTGTGCAGCACTGATTCTATTAGGCCATCTATAATAAGCTCCACCAGATTTAAAATTACTAATCATGTTTATCTGTATCTTGACTGGAAAATAATTTGGGCTTTGTAGCAGTGTGCAGCACTGATCCTATTAGGCCATCTATACTAAGCTCCACCAGATTTAAAATTAATAATAATTTTTAGCTGCATCTAGCCCGGAAAATAATTTTGGGGCTCCGAGATGCGCAAGACACATAAGTGCCTTCTTGCTGCACTACCTGCAACATGACCCTCATATTGTCAGAATTCGAAGTAATCATGACTACTGGGTTGCCACACTCTTAGATCCCCCAAACTTTTCGATCAACCTTTTCATTTTAATAAACACCAAAAAAATGGTCATTTTTGAAATTATAAGCATTAGCAGGTTATTAGAAACTGAAATCAAACAGTTTTCAACTCAAAACTTTATTCTAGGTGATGTTACATTTTCACATAGGACCCCTTGTTCGAAACGAGCTTCTGAACTCTCTCGTCCATTGAATTTGTCAGGTTTTGGATGGTTTCTGCTTCAATTGTTTTGCATGAGGACAGAATACCCTCCCAGAGCTGTTGCTTAGATGTGAACTGCCTCCCGCCATCATAGACACTCCTTTTGATGATGCTCCAGAGGTTCTGAATGGGGTAGAGGTCAGGGGAGCATGGGGGTCACACCATAAGTTTGTCCCCTTTTATGCCCATATCAGCCAGAGATGCAGATGTTTTATGTGCAGTATGAGATGGTGCATTATCATGCAAAAAAATGATCTTGCTGTGAAATACACGGTTCTTCTTCTTGAACCATGGCAGGAAGTGCTGTTTGAGAAAATCCACATACATTATGGAGTTCATCTTTAGCGCCTTCAGGGATCCTAAAGGGGCCGACAATCTCTCTCCCCATGATTCCAGCCCAAAACATTACTCCACCTCCTCCTTGTTGGCGCTGTAGCCGTGTTTGCGTGGGATGTCCATCAACCAGCCATCCTCCACTCCATCCATCTGGACCATCGAGCGCTACACGGCACTCATCCATGAACAAAACAGTTTTGAAATCAGTCTTCATGTAATGTTTGGCCCACTGGAGCCGTTTCTGCTTGTGGGAAGTGGATAGAGGAGGTCGACAGGATGGCGTATGCACAGCTGCAAACCTCTGAAGGACCCTGCATCTTGTTGTTCGGGGGACGTTGGAGGCACCAGCAGCTTCAAAAACTTGTCTGCTGCTATGACAAGGCTTTTTTGCCGCTGCTCTTTTAACCTGACGTAATTGCCTGTAGGAAAGAGTCCTCAATTTGCCCTTATCAGCACGCACACGTGTGTACTGTGAATCAGCTACATACTTCTTGATTGCCAAGACACTTCTTCCTGATCATCGCACAATGTTGATTGTAGTCATGCCTTGACCTAAACACTCCACAATTTGTTGCTTCTCAGCAGCCGACACATCCTTTTTCTTTCCCATTTTGGCAGAAAATGTAGGCTGCTTAATAATGTGAGACAGCCTTCTTAAGTAGTCTTGCCTTTCATTGGACACACCTGCCAAACTAATTAGCACAGGTGTCTGCAATTGCTTACAGTGATATAAAGAGCCCTGACACACATCACCATCAATGAGTTTAACTGACAAACAAACAAATTCTTCCCTTATCACTCCTAAACACTTTTTGCATAATAATTTGGAACGCAGTGTACATGTGCTTTTCCACAAAACACCAGTGGTTCACGTAGTGAATCTTACAGTTCTAACTTGCCAACCGTGGTCTGTATGGAGTTGTTCAATAAAGGGCCCAAAATTAAGATAACATAGATGGGAGAGGTCTCTATGAATAGGAATTCCTAAGTATTTGATACCCTGTGAGGGCCAGGCAAAGGGAAAGTTGGACTGGATGGAATCCTATATGGATTTGGGGAGGGAGACATCGAGGGCCTCAGACTTCGCTGCATTGATTTTAAAATTTGACCATGTAACAAAGTGATCTATTTCAGCCATAACAGCATGGATGGATATATGTGATTGAGTGATATATACTAGGACATCATCAGCAAATAGAGAGCACTTGTACTCGGTGCCTCCCACCTCAATCTACCTAATATTGGGGTTATGGCGAATTGATGAGAGCAGGTGCTCCGTCACTAGGATGTATAAGAGAGGGGACAGAGGACATCCCTGCCTTGTCCCATTGGTGATTGTGAAAGGTGATGAAAATGTTCTGATGCACCCCCTGGGCCTTGGGACACCCGGAGCCGGACCCTTTTTGGTGGATGCTGGTGGTTGTAGTCTTCGTGGCGGAGACCCGGTTCCGTGGCTCAGGGTTGTCAAACCAGTGGCGGAACTATTTATGTGGTTTTGATGTTTAAATGTCCGACTACGCCACCCGTGGATTGTGGTCAGAGTGAACCGCCGCTGCAGGGCAGACCGCTGAGGCTGGTGTTGTGGGTGCAGCAGAGCGTAGCATAACTCCCCACGGGAGGAGTATAGCCTCAGGGCAGTGTATGCGGAGGATGGGGGTGATGGTGCAGGGCAGCAGCAGTAACGACACGGAGTCAGTGATGCAGTCCAGGGCCTTTACTCACAGTTCTTATTATCCAGACCACGTCTGCAGGTAACGGCTGCCCACGTTGTACTGTGCTCACCAGGTGAGGGGCTCAGACAACTCCCAGATAAATTTGGAGCGCTTTGTGTGTCCTTTGTCTGGCCTTTCTTACCAACCCTTCTGTCCGGCTGCCTCGGGCCTCCTCTTGGTAAACTTGGCACCAGTTTCCCTGACCCTATGTGGTGCCCTCCTAGCGGGTGTAGCGAGGGGCTGCGCCACATAAAATGTCACAGCCTCCGGTTTCTAGCTGAGGGTCGTTTCCTGCCTCCACTAGTTTTGGGGACCGGTCTCCCCCTTTGGCCTGACCCCTCCACGCAGGTGGATTCGGGCGTGCGGTGGCGACTCGCCCGTCCGCACCCCTGGGATCCCTTCATTCCTCGTTCCTGGAGCCTTCTTCGCTCCTCTTCCTTCCTTCTCCCTCTTCCAGGCCTGGGCCTCTGTTACTAGGCCCGCCTCCGGAGCAGAGCTCATGCAGAGCCCCTGCTCCCTGCCACTTCTGCTCAGACTTCTCTGCACTGAACTAAGATGGTGCCCACCTTTTATACTCCCTTCTCAATGCACCCAGGAACTGCTTCCTCCCTGCTCCTGCACTACAGGGTTCCCCTTCCTCAGTGTTCCCTCCCCACACTCCAGCCAGGGACAGGGACTGTCGTGTCCATCTCAGAGGCATATTGGTCGCCCTGCCCCACGGCAATGTGGTGTAATGCATGCAGGTGTCGGGTCCTGATCCACACTCCATCCTTACCTGAGAGTGAGATATCACACCTCTGGGTGAGGTGCAATACCTCTGTAGCAACCGAGCCCTCAGGGTGCTACAGTTCCACTTATCATCAGCCTAGGTGACGTATTGTGATACAGGGCCGTGATTTTGGCTATAAAAGGGTCCCCTAGACACCTACCCCAAGCTTTTTAAGAGAATCATATATGGCGTGCCAGGAGACTCTATGGAATGCTTTCTCAGCATCCAACGAGAGTATCTAATTACAAATTTTTAACTGCATCTAGCCCAGGAAATACTTTGTGCCTAGTAGCAGTGTCTGCTAGTCAGCGGATTATCCCAGCTGTTAAGCAAGCTACACCACCTGTAGTTTGGACACTTAATTTTTTCAAAGGAAATGCTTCGGGACCACGGGATACTCAGTGAAGAGCATCAGGAGGCACCCCAAGGCATAGGGGCTGGGACTGGCAGTAGGATGCCTTGCGGTGGACAGCCGAGCTCGATCCTTATAAAAGCTTTTTAACTGCAGCAGCTTTAGTGGACGCTACTGGAGCTGGAATTACGCGGCTGCTGGCATGAGACTTGCCCTCCAATAGATCCTTGTAAATGGATTTAAAGTGTATTCATTCAAATTAGAGAGACAATTTAAATTAAAAAGCTTAGAGCTGCCTCCACCACAGGGGGGCTCGCTCGACCCACCAGCGGACAGGCACCAGTATTGGGAGAGGGGGGCTGGCCGTCAGGGTTCACCGCGGCTCTGGCACAAACCCGGCGACACGGAGGTGGCACGGGCAGGAGCGGACTGAACGTGTCGGCTTCTCACTTTTTGGATTTTAGAAGGGCATGACATGCCTATATCTGTGTCTCCCCCTCCTTTTACTCCTCCACCTCTTTTCTTTTCGCATGACTATATGTACTTGTCACTTTTCCATGTGTTAGTTGTGTCTTCTGAGCAGTTTGTCAGCTTTTGGACACCTTTGAAGGTGTTTTCTATGTGTTTCTATGTGTTTTTGTTTGCCTGCCATTGGTTTTAACGGTGTTCGAAGGTGTTCGACGAACAGTTCGACGAACACACGGGTGTTCGACGAACCGAACCGAACTCGAACACTACGGGGGTGGCTCAACACTAGTCGTGTGTTACAATGGGCGGAACCTGGTGACGGAGAAATGACAACCGGGGTAGATACAGTTTCCCTCTATGCCAGTCCTTTCACAGAGCTAAAGAATATGGCTGTGGTGAAATACAACTCCCACTGAGAAGCTGTTTCAGATTGAAAAACATTGTGCCCACCAGAGGATTTGTTTCTGAGGGCTAACCTTTCTCACCCGCTCAAGAGCCCCATAGCAGCTGCAAAGTTAGCGCTATCATGAACTCTCCTGAGGTAGAAGCCAAGGCACACCAGAGAATTCTCTGGTAGGACTGTCCAACCCAGCCTAGAAGCAGTCCCGGCTAAGAAAAGTGTGTGGGAAGATTCCAGGACACTCTATTTTTACTGAGGAGGAAACACATGCAAACATGGGGAGAACATACAAATTTCTTGCAGATGTTGTCCTTGCTGGGATTTGAACCCAGGATCCCAGTGCTGCAAGACTTCAGTGCTAACCACTGATCCAATGTGCTGCCGTTTACCCTCTAATATCTAACAGGCTGGAGAAACTTGAACCTACTGCCACTCTATCATCAGCTCCTTTGTGAGAAAATGTATTTGGGCAGCCACTCAGTCTACCAAATAAAATTCCAGAGAAGGAAATTGAGGATGGCTTCGCTTCTGGTACTGGGGGCAGTGCTAATACCATGGTGTTGTACCATAGTTTGCTGGAAATATTCCAGGCTGGTAGGAGTCAAGAAAATTCCCACAGAAAAGTACCAGCAGTAATGTTCAGGCCACATTTCAAGTGCAAGCAGCTTTAGAGGACTTCCTGGGAGAAATGACACGCAGGGTAGATACGGTTTCCCTCTATGCCAGTCCTTTCACCGAGCTAAATACAACTCTTAGCAAAAAAAGTTGTGGACTGGCTCCGTACCATCCCTGGCCACATTCACCTGTCCACGTGTTTGTGGTTAGGCGGTCCTTTCCAGTAAGTGCACTGGGGAGGGCACGGGTAATGTTATGGGACCCGTGCTTGTGGAAGGCGGAGGCGATACCGGGAAATATAGTGGCGGCTGGGGACCGAGTATGGACACCCGGCCGTCGCCGGCATGAGGTTATGAAAAGCTTCCGCCTCCACGAGCCTAAAAGGCCACATTTCAAGTGCAAGCAGCTGTCAAAAATTTGGCAGTATAGTATTGCAGCCTGTGGTTGTGTGGCTGCCGGCATTCTTGTGCTTGCATTCCAAGGAATGGGGTAGGGACAACTGAACACTGCAGTGGGACAAGGACATGGACGGTGATTGTTGCAAGTCTGCAACGACAGGTGCATGGCGGGAGGCATCTTCGCATGTGCCAAGGATCACTTATGATGGGCACACATTTAGGCAGTGACCTGGGAGTCAGAGATGTTTCCAGAGGTCTTCCCCTTGCTGTTCCCATGTCTTTTCAGCACTGTATGCATGTGTCTGATGATGTGTCACACACCACATGGCCAGATAAGGTTGTAAAATGTTAAAATGACATTTCCTGGTGAATGCATTTGTCTTGGTTGAAAGCAATGCAAAAGTGCAAAAACGTGTCAAAAATGCTACGTGTGTAGGAGTATTTTTGCTTTTGTTTATTTATTTTGCCTTATATACAAGCCATCACCCTGGAAAGGATGTTCCTTACGCCGTAAAAGTGGCGTAATACTCTGACGACGTTGTTGACAGCAGTGATCTGGGAGTCAGAGATGCTTCCAGGGGTCTTCCCCATGCTGTTCCCATGTCATTTGAGCACAGTTCCCATCGATTTGGGCAATTTTTAGGCCCTCTGCAGACCGCCGTGGGGAGCCACCTGAAAAATGCTCAAGTTTCCCCTAGACTTATATTGGGCTCATTGCTCGGGTTGAGCACCCGAGTATTTCAATTTGCTCGACCCAAGCAACGAGTACTCGAGCATTTTAGTGCTCGCTCATCACTAATGACAACCAAAAACATCCAAATAATCCTGATCAAAAAGTTCACATACCCTGGTGATTTTGGCCTGATAACATGCACAGAATTTGACACAAATGGGTTTGAATGGCTACTAAAGGTAACATCCTCACCTATGACCTGTTTGCTTGTAATCAGTGTGTGTGCATAAAGCTGAGTGAGTTTCTGGGATCCAGCCACTGACATTTCTGGATTTTGAGATGGGGAAAGCAAAAGAATTATCAACGGATCTACGGGAAAAGGTAGTTGAACTGTATAACACAGGAAAGGGAGGCAAAAAGAGTATAACACAGGAAAGGGATACAAAAAGATATCCCAGGAATTGATAATGACAGTCTGCAGTGTTCAAACTGTGATTAACAAATGGAAAATCAGATGCTCTGTAAAAACCAAACCACAGTCAGGTAGACCAACAAAAATTTCAGCCACAACTGCCAAGAAAATTGTTCGGGATGCAAAGAAAAACCAACAAATAACATCAGCTGAGAACACACTTAGGGGTGTACTCACTTTTGTTGCCAGCGGTTTAGACAGGGGCGGACACAGACTGTAGTGGGCCCCTGTGCAAGAAATTTTTGGGGGCCCCCCCCCTGCGCTTCATAAGGCAACAAAGTTATGTAAACATAACCCCCCCATGTGCAGCTCTCATCCCCCCCATGTGCAGCTCACCCCCCCGATGCATCTCTCATCCCCCCCCGTGCATCTCTCATCCCCCCCCGTGCATCTCTCACCCCCCCCATGTGCATCTCTCACCCCCCCATGTGCGTCTCTCACCCCCCCATGTGCATCTCTCACCCCCCCCATGTGCATCTCTCATCCCCCCCATGTGCATCTCTCATCCCCCCCATGTGCATCTCTCATCCCCCCCATGTGCATCTCTCATCCCCCCCATGTGCATCTCTCATCCCCCCCATCTGCATCTCTCATCCCCCCCATGTGCATCTCTCATCCCCCCCATGTGCATCTCTCATCCCCCCCATGTGCATCTCTCATCCCCACCATGTGCATCTCTCATCCCCCCCATGTGCATCTCTCACCCCCCCTCATGTGCATCTCTCATCCCCCCCACTCCTAGTTAATTAATTGTATTTAAGAAAAATAAAACTTGTTATACTTACCCCCATGCGATCCCTGCAGAATCCTGGCGCTCGTCCACGTCGCTGCCACCAGGCTCTCCTGACGTTCGGCCATGTGACGGTGCCACATACATAGCCAACAGCTTTTGTTTTGGCCAAAAGATTTTTAAAGCTGCCACTACGATAAGGTAGACTCTTCTGGCCGGGCCCTACTCTAACCTATTAAAATTTTCTTAAAATATCCAATACTCTTTTTAGATATATTTTTATTTAGTTTTCTTTAAGGGAATGTGTCATATACATTTTTTTTTTAAATGACCAATAATACCACATACAGGGAATACCGCCACACCATGACCAGACCACATATTACCACAACATAGTGACCGAATAATACCACACAGAAGGGAGAAAAACTGCCACACCATGACCAGACCACATATTACCACCACATTACTAATATTACCACCACATTACTAATATTACCATAAGTGTCATTATACACAGGAGCTCTATACATGGTATGTATAATGTAAGTGTCCAGGTAATCTAGTGATCACCAGTGACATTATACACAGGAGCTCTGTATATAGTGTCAGTGTACAGGTAATACAGTGATCACCAGTGACATTATACACAGGAGCTCTGTATATAGTGTACAGGTAATACAGGGATCACCAGTGACATTATACACAGGAGCTCTGTATATAGTGTACAGGTAATACATGGATCACCAGTGACATTATACACAGGAGCTCTGTATATATTGTCAGTGTACAGGTAATACAGTGATCACCAGTGACATTATACACAGGAGCTCTGTATATAGTGTCAGTGTACAGGTAATACAGTGATCACCAGTGACATTATACACAGGAGCTCTGTATATAGTGTACAGGTAATACAGGGATCACCAGTGACATTATACACAGGAGCTCTGTATATAGTGTACAGGTAATACAGGGATCACCAGTGACATTATACACAGGAGCTCTGTATATATTGTCAGTGTACAGGTAATACAGTGATCACCAGTGACATTATACACAGGAGCTCTGTATATAGTGTCAGTGTACAGGTAATACAGTGATCACCAGTGACATTATACACAGGAGCTCTGTATATAGTGTCAGTGTACAGGTAATACAGTGATCACCAGTGACATTATACACAGGAGCCCGGTACATAGTATATAGTGTAAGTGTACATGTAATGCACTGACTCACTGGTGACGTCTCTAGGTGAAGTCCTTCAGCTACGCTTTCCTCCTTCATCCAGCACAGACCGCCATCACGTCTTCCAGCCAGGACTCGTCTCTGCATAAAATAACACAGTTATCTAGAGCACATTCCCCAACTTCTACATTACGCAGCTGAATACAGACGTGCATCCACCATCAATATATGGTTAGTTATTATGCAACCTACCATTCCAAATATAAATTGTAATCCACCAAGGTGCCCCCATTAACTGTAAATAGGCACTTAATATATAATTTAATTAGAACCTCTACTCTATACTTCCTGCTCCCCGCATTCATTATTTACATGCACCCCCTGCCCCAATTCATTATATCATGTCCGTGCTCTCCCCACCCCATCGTCATTTATCATTTACTCTCCCCCACCCCACATTCATTATGTGCAGCTCATTATCCCCCTACTCCTAATTCCCCCATGTGCAGCTCATTTTCTCCCAATTCCCCCATGTGCAGCTCTCACCCCCCCATGAGCAGCTCTCACCACCCCCCCATGTGCACATCTCTCATCCCCCTCCCCCACATGTGCCCCTCTCTCATCCCCCTCCCCCACATGTGCCCCTCTCTCATCCCCCTCCCCCACATGTGCCCCTCTCTCATCCCCCCCATGTGCATCTCTCATCCCCCCCATGTGCATCTCTCATCCCCCCCACATGTGCCCCTCTCTCATCCTCCGCCATGTGCATCTCTTATCTCCCCCCCATGTGCATCTCTTATCTCCCCCCATGTGCATCTCTTATCTCCCCCCCATGTGCATCTCTTATCTCCCCCCCATGTGCATCTCTTATCTCCCCCCATGTGCATCTCTTATCCCCCCCCCACATGTGCACCTCTCTCATTCCCCCCACCCCATGTGCATCTTTTATCATCTCCCCCCCTCCCCCCACGTGCACCTCTCTCATCCCCCTCCCCCCACGTGCACCTCTCTCATCCCCCTCCCCCCACATGTGCACCTCTCTCATCCCCCCCACCCCATGTGCATCTTTTATCATCTCCCCCCACCCCATGTGCATCTTTTATCATCCCCCCCCCCCATGTGCATCTCTTATCTCACACACACACACACACACACACACACACACACACCTCCCATTCCCCCCACTCCTAGTAAATTGTATTTTGAAAAAAACAAAACTTGTTATACTTACCCCCATGCGATCCCTGCAGAATCCTGGCGCTCGTCCAAATCGCTGACACTAGGTTCTCCTGACTTCCGGCCATGTGACGGCGCCGTCACATGACCGGAAATCAGGGGAATCATGAAGGCGCTGCCGCAGGAGCGCAGCGCAGCGCTGAGATGTCCCGGACCCGGCGCTTAGCATGGGGCCGGGGGCCCCATGAGGAGAGAGACTCACAAGAGGGGGCCCCCAACGGGGCTCCAAGGGGGCCCCTACCGGCTGGGCCCCACACTGGAGTCAGGGCAGACATGCCCTGATGGCGGCCCTGCTGGAGGCTGGAGGGGCCCCCTCTCCCTCGGGGCCCCCGTTCAATGAACCGGCTGCACGGGCGGTAGTTCCGCCCCTGGGTTTAGACATTAATGTCTGTGTGTTGAGTTATTTTGCAGGCACACCAAATTTACAGTTAAACAAGCTGTACACTGACTACTGTACATTGTATCAAAGTGTCGCATCTTCAGTGTTGTCCCATCAAAAATATATATATGTATTCCGGCCCATTTTTGGAGTTTTGTGTGAAATTATGTCCAATTTCCCTTTTTTTTCTCAGTTTTTTTGTGTTGTTCCAATAAACACAAAGGAAATAAACATGCGTGTAATAAAACATGTGTAATTTTCTGAAACAATTTCAAGGGTGCCAGCACTTTCCGCCATGACTGTAAATGCAGGTAGAGTCCTTAACCCCTTTACAACCCAAAGTGGTTTGCACGTTAATGAGAAGGCCAATTTTTACAATTCTGACCACTGTCACTTTATGAGGTAATTACTCTGGAACGCTTCAACGGATCCCCCTGGTTCTGAGAATATTTTTTCATGACATATTGTACTTTATGATTGTGGGAAAATTTCTTCGATATCACTTGTGTTTATTTGTGAAAAAAACAGATATTTGGCGAAAATTTTGAAAATTTTGCAATTTTCAAAATTTGAATTTTTATGCCCTTAAATCGGAGAGATATGTCACACAAAAAAAGTTAATAAATAACATTTCCCATATGTCTACTTTACATCAGCACAATTTTGGAACCTAAATTTATTTTTATTAGGGAGCTATAAGGGTTAAAATTGACCAGCGATTTCTCATTTTTCCAACAAAATTTACAAAACCATTTTATTAGGGACCGCATCACATTTGAAGTCACTTTGAAGGGTCTTTATGACTGAAAATACCCAAAAGTGACACCATTCTTAAAACTGCACCCCTCAGTGAATCGGGTCATAATGGTAACATCCGGGAAGCCGCGGCACACATTGCTGGACGCCGGCAGGAGAGGTGACTATCCCGATCACCTCCCCTTGCCCCCCAATGCTGCGAACGACTTCGATCGCAGCATTGCGGGGGTTAATGTGCGGGACCTCTCCCAGCACATAGCACCGGGTGTCAGCTGTGACAATCAGTTGACACCCGGCGGCGATCACGCCTGCACAGCCTGTGTGCGCGATCGCAAAGATGTACTAATACGTATCAGGCTCTTAAGTCCCAGGGCGCAGATACGTATCAGTACGTCTTGGGCTTTAAAGAAGTTAAAATTATGTGAAAATGGGAAAAGTCACAAAACTTTGCAACTTTTCAGGAGCTTTATGCCAGTTTTCTGGCAAAAACACTGGTGAATCGGGTTCATAATCTCTAATCCTTTCAGCTCCCTTTAATTAGACTACTTTCAACAAACTAATTATAAGTATTGGGTCTGGTTTTTTTTAATGCTTTTAAAATAATTGGAAATATTTTCAATCCCCTTTTGTTATAAGGATTTCCCAAAAATTAGCTAATCATAGGTTGTCCTGCATTCGTGACAGTGATTGACTGCGCGGTCACTTGGAAGTTTACATTGGCATCACTACAGGGCCGGTAAAGAAGGACTGTCAGGGACCCCCAGAGTGTGGTAAAATGCGCCAACTAATTCATAATTCATTTAATTCTCACACAATATACTAAGTTAGTGTAAGTCTACAAAAAAGCAACAAAACTTGGTGCTAAAAAAATTGAGCATAACTTTTTGAAAAATGAACCAGGTTATGCAAAATCTTACATATTTTGTGACTTTGTGATCAGTTATCAACACAAATATTTTACTCAAATTACCAGATCGATGGATAAGAATTGGGACTTTTCCCTAAATCTCTCCAAAACATCACTGCTTATAGAAGACCACTCCCATATCCAGATCAGATTTTCTGTGAGAGATGCCCAGATTCACAATATAGTATGCCTACTGGCCATCTATGAGAAGTCCACCCCAATGGAAGTCCAGTTATTAAAGAGGATTTTACTGTTTATATAAGGGGCAGACAGTGACAGTGAAGGGCCCTTAATCAGGACTTCTGATCTGGGCCCCCCACCCTCCATCAGGCACCACCTACATATACATTTCCATGTATATTTATATTAGGCACACATATAAAATTTGCACATGCTAATACTCTATACACATTTTAGCGTATGCATATACATAGTGCACACAAACATAAAATACGGACATACACATAAGATGCACATACACAGTATAGAGTCCCGGTAGTCCTCATAGTTTTAAGCATGGACCCTGGCAAATTGTAGACGGACTTTTATTGTTCATGGGCTTTAAGGGAGAGAGGCTTCCTTTGTGGAGGACACTCATGAATGCCATTCATTTGCAGTGTACACCGTGTCGTGTCATGGAAAACACTCACCCTAGTTTGGCTTTCTACTTCTTCAGCTAATAGCAATGAATTTGCCTGTCGATTTTCTTCTCATCAGAAGATGCTTTTGTTTAGATGTTAACTTCCATCTGACTGATAAGAAAAGCTTTGCTGATCTTCGTGTAGACTTCACATTTTTTGTAAAGAAATTATTTTCTTTCTCAGAAATGTCTTGTGACATTTCTCTTCTATGTGGTGCCACTTACCCTTCTCATCAGAGGACGCTTTTGTTTAGGTGTTAACTTCCATAGTCGGCCTGGACGTCTCTGTAAGATGGTTGCAGTTCCATCTTTGTTATAGTTTTGCATCACTTTTGCTACAGTATTCTGACTGATAAGTAAAGTTTTGCTGATCTTCTTGTAGACTTCACATTTATTGCAAAGAAATTATTTTCTTTCTCAGGTTTTGTGACATTTCCCTTCTATGTGGTGCCATTGCTGATAGCATGAAATGGGAAGGAGTTTTCTTTATTAAGTAACTTCCTTTTACAGACACCTGTCTGCTGGACATCTGTTTAATGAATAATTACACTTACCTGTGGTTCAGTTCTTGTTAATTAGAATTTTGTTGTCTAAACTTAGCTTTTCTCTTAAGACTGTTACTGGGATGGTCTCATTTTTGAAACATGATCTTGAATGAGTTTGTTAAGAAAATTACTTTTTTGGGGTCAGCAAAATACCAAATCTTGCTTGCATTCAATGGCTCAAATTTGCGAGAGTATTTTGCAGTATAGTATCCCATATAAAATGATGATTCTGAAAGGAAACTACAGGTTTGCTGACAAATCTATTTGGGTGTACTGATTTATGCTAAGCACTGTATATATATATATATATATATATATATATATATATATATATATATATATATATAAACCTTATAAGTTTGGTATCACAGTAATCGTACTACTGACTCTGAATCATTTTGTCAGTTTGTTTTTACAACACAATACACACTGTAAAATGAAGGAACCCAAACCTGGCATTTTTTCTCATTTTTCAACACATTATATGATAAAATGAATGGTGTTGTTCAAAACTACAACACTAAGCGTCAGCACACTGTGATTTGCTGATCTGTAAGATGCGTTCTTTGTGCTGTGAAAATACACAGCTGTGATATCTCACCAAATATTCATAGTGGGAACTTAAAATTATGTTTTTCTGCCATGATTAAGGATGGTTTGGATGTATGAAACATGTTGACCTTTTATTTCTATCTTTGTGGAATTAAGGCTGCATGAACCAGTCACCAACCATTATCTGTATATGTACAAATATTAAGTGCTACTGAGTGCTGTAGGAAAAGCTTAGAATAGTGAGGTGATTTGATAGTCCTGCCACAAATAATCTGTTTCTACTGCACACTTAAAATCTCTGATAGTGGGAATGAACCTGATTGCCTGCAGTAGTGCACTCCTGAGAGCTGGTGCAGCAGAGAAAATGTCTTGGACATGAGAGTGGGAGGTCCTGATTATGGAGGATGTTAATCTTAGCTCATTGGAGTGTAGATATGGTAGAGATGCAGGACTGTGCAGCAGTGTGGAGAGGTTTGTGGATGAGTGTAATGACTGGTACAGGGTGGAGGCACCAGTGTAACTGCTGGACAGAAATATGAGACTGACTGCTGCATTAAGGATAATGAGAAATACATTTAGTGAGAAGAAGAGCAATTAGTGAGTTACAAGTATTTGTGAATTCAATACAAAAAGGAATCAGAGCAACAGTAACAGATTTTACTTTTTTTTAATTAATAATGGGATGAATAAAATCGTGAACATTATCAATAGACTAAATCGAAGTCAGGAAGATAGCCGAGGTCAGATACCAGGTGATCAGTAAATGACAAGTCAGACGAGCAGTATGAATACCGCAGAGCCCGATGACAGAGGCGTTACTGAAACTTGTCCAGGTTGACCAGTCAGAAGGCCACAGGTAGATGGTGAAGGTCCTTCTATACAGCTCCAGCAGTGATGATGGATCTGCTGGACTTCAGGACGCTGGATGCTTAGGTGTCCCGTCTTTTAGATGGTTTTAGGGCAACAGTGACAGCATGCAAATGCGCGAGCAGCCCTGGATAATCCACGCCGGCAGGATGATAAGATCCGGCGGAAGATGGAACCTATGACAAGAGAAATAAATATAATGTAAGTGATGGGACTCCATATTACGTGATAATGCTGTGCAGTCACTGTGGCCGGACGGCAGAGGAATATTATCATACAGAGGTCAGGGGTCATTGTCAGCAATCATACATGTGACAATCCCATCACTGACAGATGACATCTACTCCACATGAATTATTCTCACTGACATCACACAACATGGAGTTGATTCTCACACTTACCTCGTCTCTTTTTCCCATTTTTTCCATTTTCTGAGTTTTGTTGCTCCATACTCAGATTTATTTCCGATTTTCTTTCTTCATGAGATGGAAATTCTGATGAAAAATTTAAAAAAAAAATCAATAACAATATCTTCTTATAGGATCTGCTTTGTCATAATATGGATAACATAAGAGACCTATAGTATTGTATAAAAACCATGTGGGAATATTTGAGCCTTGAAGTCAACATTCACATTGCTGGTGCTGTAGACATGTACATACCTGGCAATGGGGACGAGGGTGGCAAGATGGTAACAGCATCGTCTGTATTACATACAGGAACAGATACTTTCTGCCTGTTTGAAGAAGAAAAACATGTAAATCTCAAGTAAACTCCATATAAAAGGGGTTGTCTCACTAGAAGAACACCGACTATAAGGACTAGTAGGACATATGACTGTCATAGTGGGGAAGGTCTTCTGCTCAAGACTACCTTTTATAGAGAGCTGAGAGGAAAACCACTACCAAGAATGGCCGGCATTTCATACTACATCTCTCCTACAGTGAGGGCAGCACTAAAAGTGCATGACCAGCCACAATTATGGGCTGTTATCTCCAACAATTCCGAAAGCTGAAAGCACAATGACCCATAACCATGGGGCGGTGGATGCTGCATTTGATATTATGGTATTTATGTCCTATATTTGATGTTGTGCACATATATCAGCCTGGAGCTCCCAGTAATGACCCCATAATCTACTCACATTTCTGAGATGTTTGTGTTGGATTCTGGTGTACACTCTGGAGGGGCCTTGGGATCCTCGTTGCTCACCATCCCGTTAGTGGTGGTAGAGTGCTAAATGTGGATAACAATAAGTTATTAAATATATATACTTTTTAATTTTGTAGATCCTTTTTTGTACATATTTTGGATTTATCGATCACATACTTACTTTAGAAAGCCTCTCAGAAGATGATGATGCAAATATTCGGAAGATAAAGTTCTCATCGTCCTCACTTGTGCCCTCCTTATCCTCTGAGATCAGATGGTTGTTTTCATCAGAGTGATCTACAAGACATAGGTAAGGAAGGATTGTTAGAGAGTGTCAGTATAACACAGTCGCTATAACTCACTAGGTTACTAGATGATACAACGTAATATACAGAATACATGAAAAAAAACTCCTGTACAAAATTAGGGAAATAGGGATACAGTACGAACCCATGGTCAACATAGCTGAGATCCATGAAACATGGATAACATAGTAGACCAGAAAAACCATGTGGAAATATTTGAGCCTTGAAGACAACATTCACACTGTTGGTGCTGTAGACATGTACATACCTGGCAATGGGGACGAGGGTGGCAAGATGGTAACAGCATCGTCTGTATTACATACAGGAACAGATTCTTTCTGCCTGTTTGAAGAAGAAAAACATGTAAATCGTAAGTAAACACAGTATAAAATGGGTTGTCTCACTATAAGAACACTGACTATAAGGCCTAATAGGACATATGACTGTCATAGTGGGGAAGGTTTTCTGCTCCAAACTACCTTCCATGGATCAGAACACAACTGACAAGAATGTCTGGCAAGTAATACTACAGCTCTCCTACAGAGTAGGCAGTGCTAAAAATGCATGACCTGCCACAATTATGGGCTGTTATCTTCTGCATTTTCTGAAGCCAAAAGTACAATGACCGTTAACCATGAAGCGGTGAATGCTGCATTTGATATTCTGATATTTATGTCCTATATTTGGTGTTGTGTACATAGATCAGCCTGGAACTCCCAGTATTGAAGTAATGACCCTTTATAATCTACTCACATTTCTGAGATGTTTGTGTTGGTTTCTGGTGTATACTCTGGAGGGGCATTGGGATCCTCATTGTTCACCATCCTGGTAGCGATGGTACAGAGCTAAATACGGATAAAAATAAGATATAAAATATTTTTTTTATGTACTTTTAGAGTTTTTTTAATTTTTTTTTACATATTTTGGATTTATTAATCACATACTTACTTTACAAAGCTTTTCAGAAGATGACGTAAAATTTTGGAAGTCAAGGCTCTCATTGTTCTCACTTGTGCCTTCCTCATCCTTTGAGACCAGATGTTTGTTTATATCAGAATGATCTACAAGAAATAGGTAATGAAGTATTATTAGAGGTTGTCAGTATAACACAGTCACTATTTATCACTAATATTAATGGGAACAGATGATCACATATTAGGGAAGATGAGACAAACAGTCGCTTAGTCTAGATGACGTCTCCTTCTACTTACTGATAAATAAGCTGGTGTCTGCGTCTGAAACAAGCTGAGGAACATACTCCAGCTCCTGGCTCAGAATGTTGTCAAAGTCCAAGTCACTCAGGAATGGATGAACCTTGATCTCAAATGCTCCTCCTAGAAAAAGAAAAAACAAAAGTGATGCAGACATAGTCAGGGATGGCTCCATATCTGAACAGTTTATCATATTCTGAACTAATGACAAAACTGAGCCGACATGAAGGAAATAAACTGAAAGTCTTAGTGTGGAGAACTAGAAATACAGTAGATGAGCTGATAGAGAAATGCTGATCTTCATGAACATGAGCGATATGTCCTTGGTCTAATAAGGGAATATTAATACTAGTATATCTGTTACCTGTCCCAAGTCTACGCACAGGATTTCTTCTGAGCAGCTCAGTGATGAGATTCTGAGCATCCAGGGGTGGAGCGCGATCACAATTCCAAATTAGTTCTCCTGTTACATAGAAAATTACAGAAAATAAAACCTCTTTACTGGACTGTAACATAAAGCAAAGGAAATAACTAAACAAATGTAACCAATCAACGCAATGATCGGATTATTCTACTCACCAATGACAACCCTTTTATAAAGCTCAGTGAGGGAATCAGCATCAAATGGTACACATCCCAGCAGGAATTTATACAGGATGATCCCCAATGACCACCAGTCAACAGGTCTTCCATAGCCTTCTTTCAGGATGATCTCTGGGGCTATGTAACATGGGGTGCCACAGAACTGGAAACCAACAGAACATAGAGATGAGAATCGATGAAACAATTATTATGACAAGATATCATCGTTAAAACACAATGCAGAAGATAAAATATTAGTGGAAAAGTTCTCTAGAAAGGAAGAACGTAGAGAAGAGATGTAGCACCCCGAGGACTCGGCTGCTACAGGGGTATTGCACCTCAAACCAGAGGTGTGGTATTCCACTCCCGGGTAAGGATGGAGTGTGGGACTGAGCTCAGATAGCTGCATGCACTACTCTCACCCCATTTCCGGGGGACAGAACAACGGTACTCCCACCAAATAGTTGTGCAGGTACGACAGCGTCTGTCCCTGGCTGGAGTGGGGAGGGGGGAGGAACATCCCAGTAGTGTAGGGGCAGATAGGGGAGGGGCTCTGGGCATAGAGGTAGGAGCCCATTGGGTGCTAGTCACCTGGGCTCACACATAGAGGGAGTATATATGGTGGGCACCATCTAGAGACAGGGTGAGTTCTGAGAGAGAGTTCAGCCAGGAGGGCTGACAGGGAGCTGTGGCTCCGGCTGGGCCCAGCTCCAGGGCCAGGCCTGTAGTGGAGAGAAGGAGGAAGAGAGGCCCAGAGACACAAGACAAGAGGGAACCCTGAGATCCCAGAAGTAAACCAGAAGGGTGAAGGGTTGGCAGAAAAGGGTACCGGATCCCAAGCTGGTAGAGGCTAATCATCCTTAGCCAGGAACCGGAGGTCGTGGACAAGTTTTGGCGCGACCCCTCGCCATATCCACCAGGAAGGCAGACCACGAATAGGGTCAGGGAAGCCGGGACAGGTTTCGCCACCAAAAGGCCCGAGGGAGCCGGACATAGGTGGGTCCCTGGTGAGGACGGCCAGTAGGAAGGAAGAGAGGGGAGCTCAGGACCACGCTCTGGAACTGCCCGGGAGTTGGCCGAGTCCCGCACCTGGTGGACGCAGCACGGCTTGGGTGGTCACTCTTGGCCGAAGTGACCGGAGCAACACCTGTGAGTAAAAGCCTTGAAACTACACCACACGTCTCTGAGCTTCCTTACTTCACCATCACCACCACTGTCATCTACATCTGCTGCCCTGAGGCCATACCCCTCCCGTTGGGGGTTATACCATCTACGCTGCACAATCCTATCACCGGCCTCAGCGGTCTGCCCTGCAGCGGCGGCCTCATAGCCGCAATCAACGGGTGGCGTAGTCGAACATTTTAACATCTACTGTAAAACAGTGCCGCTCAGTTTGACTCCCTGGGCACGGACCGGGTCACCGCCACGAGACTACTACTCCCATCGGATCCGGCTCCGGGTAAGCCCTCCCCCGTGCGCGCGATGCCGCGCAATGAAGGCCCAGGGGCGCGTCAGAGACAATAGTGTGATGAGATTTGCAAATAACAAGCTAAGTTCTTGTAGGTGATGCTGACCTCACGGTCCTGGAACTCTCTGGAGATGTCCACTGCTAATTCCTTGTAGGTGTTGGTTTTCGGTATCATTAGACCAAGTTTTGAAATCCCAAAATCGGTAACTTTAATATGTCCAGTAGATGTAATCAGGAGGCTGCAAAAGAGAAGATGGTTTTAGCCTCACAGACTGAATGATAATAAATGACAACTTTCCCCACTTTATTATACTACGGGGGCACTTACTTTTCCGGCTTCAGGTCTCTGTGCACCACACCGTAACTATGCAGGTATTCCACGGCAAGTACCGCCTCTGCAAAGTACAAGCGGGCCATGGGGACAGAGAAAGGACCCCTGGTGCTTAGAAGGGTCCCACAGTCTCCACCTATAGAAGAAAGGAAATATGACCGGTGAGGGGTTTATACAGAAGATAACCATGATATACCACGAGCAGATAACCATGATGTATAATGAGCAGTGAGCGGAAACATCCTGGGGAGATCACACAGATAGTGGCGTACATAGAAATCACAAGACCCCATATCAAAAGTTGTAATTGCCCCCCACCCTAAAAAATAAAAAAGAAATATATTTATATCCCTGTTGAAGCAGCTTGGTGTTCTCACCAGCAATACAACTTTTATGGCCATTTTAGAGTATGATGCTCCCAAAAATGCCCACACCCACACTCAATGAGTATGGTATCCCCACAGTGAATCCTCCTAAGGAGGCCACCACTTAGAAGGAGGCCAGCCACAACCCCCTACTCGGTGTGATGGCACCCACAGCAACCCTCCCACTCAGGATAATGGTTCCCACAGTCCCTCACACAATATAATTGTCCGCATAACTCCCCACTCAGTATGATGTCCCCACACAGAATGGGGGCCTCCATATAGAGTGAGGACCCCCACAGCACCCCACTTAATATGATGACCTCCACTCAGCATTCACAGTCCCCCCATATCTAGTCATATGGCCCCCTTTCAGTATTTTGGCCCCTACTAGCCACCTACTCAGTATTTTTGCCCCCACCAGCCCCACCTCCTTGAAGAAGCAAATACCGCTGAAATTGTAATGACAGGTGGAGGGATGCTGCCCACTGCCGAGCGTCGACAGACCCCCTCCGACTGATGAGCCCCATAGCGCCCCTGCACCAAGATCAATGAATTTACGAGCATCTTGGTAATAGATAACCTATAGTAAATGCTCTGTGGGGAAGTAACCAACAATGTCCTAATGATATGAGCAGTGATAAGATGAAAGCAGACATGGGCTGAATATAATACAATAGATGTGTCTTACCTCCTACATACTCCATGACCATACACAGGTGAGATCTAGTTGGAAAGGAGCAGAGCATGGAGACCACAAAGGGACAATCAGCAAATGTTAAGATGTCCCTCTCCAGAAAGGCCCATTCCAATCTCTGTGCAGTATTTAGGTTCCGCTTAGCCATTTTCTTCATAGCAAAGGTCTGGTGTGAGTCTTTATGATGTACTAAGTAGACGGCCCTGAAGAGAAGGAGAATCCATCGGTTATAATAAATCCTTATTAATAATCCATCTATAGAAATCATTATATGTTTAATACTGGTATCCAAGGGGTAACATTTCTCCTTGCGGAGAGTGACATGTTAAGCTTGTCAAGGTGAGGAGACTTTTAAGCCTCAATGATCCTCTGGGAAATATACAAATTGTCTCTTCAGAGAGAAAGAGAACTAGAACTCTAGTGCCCCTTATAGGAAGTAGTAATCCTAAAAGTCAATATCGACCCTTTAACGAGCCTTATCACATGACATGGAATAATAGCCATAACCAAAATCTCAATTTTCGGACACTATGTTTTGGGGTACAAGCACTCATCAGTGCAAAGTGTGAGATATGGTTTGGCGGGGTGAGAGGCATCTGACCGGGATCCAAGCGGTAACGTTTCTCCTTGCGGAAAAAGCCATGTTAAGCATGTCAAGGTAAGGAGACTTTTAAGCTGCAATGCTCTTCTGGGAAATATGCAAATTGTCTCTTTTCAGAGAGGAAGAGAACTAGCACCCTAGTGCCACCTGTAGGAAGTAGCAATCCTATTTCCCAGAGGAGCATTGCGGCTTAAAAGTCTTAAAAGTCTCCTCATGTCCGCAAGGAGAAACGTCAACCCCTTGGATACCGGTCAGACACCTCTCACCCAGTCAAACCATATCTCACACTTTGCACTGAAGAGGGGCAGTACCCCAGAACACAGTTCCTGCAAATTGAGATTTTGGTTTTGGCTATTATCCTAAGTCATGTGACAAGGCTTGTTAAAGGGTCAATATTGACTTTTAGGATTGCTACTTCCTATAGGTGGAGTTCTAGTTTGCTTCCTCTCTGAAGAGACAATTTGCATATGTTTAATACTAGAAGTCTGGCCGCCACTATAAATCCACATCTAGAAATACATAAAATAGGACTACATAGATCACCTATGGGAGGTCTCCACAATGCCACTTCTGCCGGAGCCATCACCCAGGTCACATTATAGATACGAGAATCTATCGAAATTCTCTTTGGGCAGATTCGCTATAACTGACCAAATACAATTTAGTGCAAATAAAATTGGTCCAAAATGAATGTGCTCCAGGGCTCTCTTCTGCTGCTGAGGCCAGTGATTGGGCCCACATGGTCATGGTGGAGGGTGTAGATGTCATTGACGTCAATATGGTGTCACCCTTCATGTGACCATGTGTAGCCAACTTCTCTGATCAGCTTCATAATGGAGCCCCCCCCATCAAAACAAAGATCAGAGTGGAGAGCAGAAAAGCTCAGGTGGAGGAGGCAACATAAGAACAGATGAGGGTCTAGCACAGGCAAATGTAATAATATTATATTATTATATATTATATTATATGTAATTATATTATTTAAATCGCTTTCCTTACAGTTTGATTTGCTACAGATCATATAATTTCCCTATGATAACACTGAATGGCAGAGTGCAGGGGCAGAAGCATTGTCATAGGGAACCCTGAGAAATGTGGATTATGGCAACAGAAATCTCACCCAAAATTTCCACTGCTGATGAGTTTGGAAGTTTCATAGTCGCTCATATGCGGCTTTCTCGCCAGAACCAATGAATCCATCACGCTCTATAAAAGAATAAGAAATAATACTGATTTATAGAAGATGCAGGAAAAAAGTTAGAGATGCAAAAACTTCTCCCCCCATATTATGTCCCAGATGATTTACACTGATATGATGTTGGGAGGATACAAACCGGACGCTGGGCAGACCTGGCGCTAGAACCCAGCACACCCAGGCAAGTGCCGGGGCCCTGAGTAGGCGAGGGGCCCACTTGCTGTCGGGCACCCTGGCGCGCTATGGGACCAGTGAGCAGAGGAGAGTGCTGCCAGCGCCAGCTAGTGGGACTTGCTCCCCCCCCCCAATGCTTGCCCAGGACCCCGGCCGGCACAATACTTACCTCTCCACAGCTGGTGAGCAGTGAGGTGAGCATTTGATTTTTTTTTTTATGTATGGAGGTATGGGGCATTATATCTGGGGAGAAGTGACATCCTGCATGGGGCATTATATGGGAGGGAGGTAGGGACATCCTGCGTGGGGTATTATATGGGGGGGGAGAAGTGACATCCTGCATGGGGCATTATATGGGGGGGAGTGACATCCTGCATGGGGCATTATATGGGGTGAGAGGTGACATCCTACATGAGGCATTATATGGGGGGGACATCCTGCATGGGGCATTATATAGGGGGGTGACATCCTGCATGGGGTATTATATGAGAGGGAGAAGTGACATCCTGCATGGGTCAATATATGGGGGGGAAGTGACATCCAGCATAGGGCTTTATATGGGGTGAGAGGTGACATTCTGCATGGGGCATTATATGGGGGGTGACATCCTGCATGGGGCATTATATGGGGGGAGTGACATCCTGCATGGGGTATTATATGAGGGGAAAAGTGACATCCTGCATGGGGCATTATATGGGGTGAGAGGTGACATCCTGCATGGGGCAATATATGGGGTGAGAGGTGACATCCTACATGGGGCCGTATGTGTTGGGGGGACATCCTGCATGGGGCATTATATGGGGGGGTGACATCCTGCATGGGGCATTATATGGGGGGTGACATCCTGTATGGGCCATTATGTGGGGTGGGACATCCTGCATGGAGCATTATGTGGGGGGGACATCCTGCATGGGGAATTATATGGGGGGTGACATCCTGCATGGGGCATTATGTGGGTGGGATATCCTGCATGGGGCATTATGTGTGGGGGACATCCTGCATGGGGCATTATGTGGGGTGGGACATCCTGCATGGGGCATTATGTGGAGGGGACATCCTGCATGGGGAATTATATGGGGGGTGGCATCCTGCATGGGCCATTATGTGGGGGGGCACAGCCTGCATGGGGCATTATGTGGGGGGCACAGCCTGCATGTGGCATTATGTGGGAGGGACATTCTGCATGGGGAATTATATGGGGGGTGACAT
The DNA here is from genome assembly GCF_046119375.1 of Phyllobates terribilis. Taxonomy (NCBI): domain Eukaryota; kingdom Metazoa; phylum Chordata; class Amphibia; order Anura; family Dendrobatidae; genus Phyllobates; species Phyllobates terribilis. Next base: position 9,602,002 of record NW_027362796.1, read on the forward strand.
CCTGCATGGGCCATTATGTGGGAGGGGGACATCCTGCATGGGGCATTATGTTGGGGGGGGCACAGCCTGCATGGGGCATTATTTGGGGGGTCAAAGCCTGCATGGGGCATTATGTGGGGGTCACAGCCTGCATGGAGCATTATGTGGGGGGTCAAAGCCTGCATGGGGCATTATGTGGGGGGCACAGCCTGCATGGGGCATTATGTGTGGGGTCACAGCCTGCATGGGGCATTATATGGGGGCACAGCCTGCGTGGAGCATTTTATGGGGTCCATTATTCTATATGGAGCAATATATGGAGCTCATAATACGGTATAGAGGACTATGTGGTGCCATTATACTGTGTGGAGGACATTACTGTCCGGTCTGCACTGTGAGCTGTGAGGATTCGCCGCTTTCTGAGTTATTGTGGAATTTACAATAGATATCGCTCATGTAATGTAAGAAGTGAAATCTTCGGGCTTGTACTATATATATATATATATATATATATATATATATATATATTTATCTGCGGTATCTGTGCATCATGAATCGTGGTATGTGTTAAAGGGGCCACTGAGACTCTGTCGCCCAGGGCCCACGAAATCCTGGAGCCGCCCTGCAACGGTCATCATACATTACTATAACATTCTGGATAATGTGGGAGATCACACAGAGGAGGACTTACAGGTAATCTGTCACCAGGTGTTTGCTATGTATTCTGAAAGCACCATGATGTAGGGGCAGAGACCCTGATTCCAGTGATGTGTTACTTACTAGGCTGTGTGTGGCTGTTTCAATAAAATCAGTAGATTATCACTAGAAGACTATCTGTCTAGCCAGGTAGTCCTATTGCTCTGTACCCCTGCCTCCACCACTGATTAGCAGCTTTCTGCCTATGCACAGTGTACACAGAAAGCTGCCAATCAAGACTCAGCATTCAGAGCTCTGCAGCAGAAAAAAATAGTGATTTTATCACAACTGCTCCACCGAGTAAAGTAATCAACACATGGAATCAGGTCTCTGTCCCTGCATCATGCTTCTCTCAGACCAAATAGCATAAACCTGGTGACAGATTCCCTGTAATTAAAATGTAATTAACACCATAGGGTCATCTACACTTAGAATAGAGACGTCCCATGGTTGTATGGGGGATAATACTGGACGAGTCATTCACACCCCATGATCTGATGACACACACGCATCCCCCTCTATGATACTTACGGATTCTTGGATCTCCGGGATCTCACTAATTCCATTGTTAGGATTCGACAGCTCAGTTGTTTCTAAAATAATGATGAAGAAATGAAATGTATTAGAGGATATTATTCCTACATAGATAATACAGCAATATAACGGAGAAATGACAAGATGTCTGTAAATGGGATTAATACTCGTTATATGGGGATTCTAAATATGAGAATATACGGGGAATCCATAGATAAATGTAATGTAAATGATGGAGGAACCCCTTCATAAATAACAAAAGACTGACCATCACTTCCGAAAAGAAAATGGGTGTGAACAGGTGCATACTAAGAGTAGCCATCCAAATACATAACTAACAAAGTTGCTCTCTGTAACGCTATAGCATGTAAACATGAAATAAATGAAATTTGAATTGCATTACTGCTGTAGAAAATAGGATAAAAGGAAGATACTTAATGCATAATTTGGCCAATTCATGCATGGCCAGCAGCCACGGCAAGGCGACCTTCTTTTTCTGGGTGCATGCCAAGTAGCCACGGCAAGGTGACCTTTTTTTGCTGGGTGCATGCCCAGCAGTCACGGCAAGACGACCTTCTTTTGCTGGGTGCATGCCCAGCAGTCACGACAAGGTGACCTTCTTTTGCTGGGTGCATGCCCAGCAGTCACGACAAGGCGACCTTCTTTTGCTGGGTGCATGCCTAGCAGCCACGGCAAGCCGACCTTCTTTTGCTCGGTGCATGCCCAGCAGTCACGGCAAGGCGACCTTTTTTGCTGAGAACCTATCTCCACCCATCAGCCCGGGGTGGTTTTAATTACAACAGGATCCTACCTACCCATATAAATGTAGGCTTCAGTCTAGGAGAGGATTCACATTAGGAGAGGATTCCAACAAAAAGATCGCCTTGTCATTGGCTGCAGGGCATTCATGAATTGGCCAAATTATGTGCTCAGTATCTTAGTTTTTTCCCATTTACTAGAGCAGTAATGCAATTTAAATTTAATTTATTTCATGTTACTTGCTATAGCACAGCAGAATGGACCCTCCATCACATGAATGAGGAACCCCCCACCCACGCTGCACATATGAGTGATGGTAAGAGAGCTGAAACATAGGAGAGATTTGCAAATTAGCCTGGAAGTGCACTGGGGGCGTGTCACTGCACTTGGATTTCTTCTTTCACGCCCCCAGCGCACTTCCATTCTGATTTGTATATGGTGTCTACTTTACATTTCTCCTGACTGGCACATTAGATTTCTGCAAACAATTATTATTAGGGGACAATGGCCTATACCGTCACACCACTACTTCTATATGTAACAATGTGCTGCCAGGTTCCCATTACACAGAGTAGAGAGTAAATCTAACATTATCCTCCGTCCTCTGTAATATCTGGACATTCCTTGTAGAAGGTCGGGTGATCGCTCACCTGTAATCAGATCGCTGTTCAGCTCCGGCTGACTCCTATTAGGGTCAGGGATTTTCGGGGTCACATTTTGCCCATATTTGGCGTCGCCTCCTGTTGTTTCCTGATAGATATAATATATATAATTAATATGTGGAAGATTTCACTAAATCACCAAATACATAAATCATGAAGGACTAAACCAACATTTACAGATGCACCAATTGTAACGATACAAATCCCGCGCCATCTTCAGACCTTTTCTCAGAAAGTCTCCTCAGATACGGTGGATTAAGATACGTCTATTAATATTGATCCTTACCGGGCGTTCCAATGAGCGTTCTAGTATAGACAGGACTTTTTCGGCCAGTTCTTTAAAGACAGCCAAATCTTCAGTCTGAGATCTTTCTTCAGCCTATAAAGAAGGAAAAATGGAAAGGAGAATTTTGAGATGAGAGCGGTCAGAATGGAGGCGGAAATTGTATGTGACATCGGTTCTCTGTCTGCAGATACAATGACTACATACTGTATTTGGGGACTCGTTGTGTTTTACCGTATTTTTTGGACTATAAGATGCCTTTTTTTCCAAAATTTTTGACCTCCCTTCTAACACTCTCGCACCCCTCCAATCTATCCTAAACTCTGCTGTCTGACTAATCCACCTGTCCCCCCGCTATTCCCTGGCTTTTCCCCTCGCTCCGCCAATCCCTTCACTGGCTCCACATTACCCAGAGACTCCAGTTCAAGACCCTAACCTTGGCATGCAAAGCCACCCACAACCTGTCTCCTCCATATATCTGTGACCTAGTCTCCCGGTACTTACCTGCACGCAACCTCCGATCCTCACAAGATCTTCTTCTCTACTCCCCTCTTATCTCCTCTTCCCACAATCGCATACAAGATTTCTCCCGTGCATCCCCCCTACTCTGGAACTCTCCACCCCAGCATATCAGACAGATTATTAATAATAATAATTGTCTGAATGTAGCTTACCAGGGGGGTGGCTGTGGTGGAGTGAGGTCACAGGAGGTAGGGTCACTGCTGTAGGAAGCCGGCAGTAGAAGTGGGGCGCTGCTGCGGGCCCCGAGCTGGGAGGAGCGGGGTATCCAGGAGGTGCGAGGCTGCGGGCCCTGGGCTTCAAGGAAATGTTAGCGGTGATTTAGGAGGGGAGTCCCCGCTCTGCCCATTGAATTTCTGGCGGTGGGCTTCAGGCAAATGGCCGCTGGAGGCAGTGCATGTGCAGATTTAGATCTCGGCTCAATGAGGAGCTGAGATCTCAATCTGCGTATTGGCCATCTCCAGCAGCCTACTTCTTGAAGCCCACTGCAGAGAAATCAATAAGCAGAGCAGGGCCTCCCCTCCTGAATTACCGCTAACATTTCCTTGAAGCCCAGGGCCCGCCTCCTCGCACCTTCTGGACACCCCGCTCCTCCCAGCTTGGGGCCCGCAGCAGCGCCCCACTCCTACTGCTGACTTCCTGCAGCAGCGACTCTGCCTCCTGTGACCTCGCTCCACTGCCACCACCCACCTCAGTAAGCAACCGAAAATTCGGACTATAAGACAGGACTATAAGACAGACCCCCATTTTATTATAATAAATGTTTTTTCTATTTACCTCACAAAAATTTTTGGTGCGTCTTATGGTCTGCAAAATATGATATATTAGAAGAAAAAGCTTCTATCCCTCCATTATTATCTGTTAATATTGAGATGTTCTGTGCAGAGTGTCCGCCACTTACCTGGTGTAGTAATGTCCTGATATTCTGAAGTAAATCCGTCAGATAGTCTGACGTTAGACGACGTTGTCGGTGTTTGGTCAGGCAATCCTTTACTAGCTCCATCACCAGCCGGTGAGTGAAGCTGAGGACGCCATCGGGTGGTAGAAGCACACTGTTAGGACGATTGATCATAAGGATCAACAATAGTGCTTTTACCTGAGGAATGTCCAAAACAATTCCAGCCATAGTGAAAAACTGCAAGTGCTATCAGTCACTATAGAGCCAAGAAAGGCACGGGTGAGCCTATGTGCATTGTATATATAGCGACTGTGAGCAGTGATGTCACCATCACCTGTGATGTCATCACGGAATCTTGTGATAGAATCTTCACGGAGCAGCTCTGCGCAAATAGAATGCGGCCTGGCATTATATAAAGTGAAAACACCATACAATTAACTACCCATGTTATCATGGCCGTTCTATTTTATATCCAATTAGAACACAACCAGGATAAAGGTGTGTTCACAAGTTGGATTTTGGCAGTATTTTTTTTCTACCTCAAAAATCAAAGGAGGCAGGAAAAACGCTGCTTAAAATTCAGGTGTTTTTACTTGTGTTTTTTTTTCCATTCATTTGAATGGGTGAAAAATGCTGCAAAACCTCTGAAAGACTTGACAAGCTGCAGATTTAAAAAAATGCAAAAAAAACAGCATGTGAATGAGATTTCAGAAATGTCATTCACTAAGATGGTACTGTAAAACACAGCATTTTTGCTGCAGAAGAAAAAACAGTGAATACACCCTAAAGATATCCTCAGTCATATTATGGGAAATATTGTATATTTCGCATTTATTATCTCACGTGTTTTTCTTCACCATAGAGCTTTTAAGGCTGTGTGTCCACTATGCGTTTTTTAGGCGTTTCTGCAGCGTAACTTCCGCCGCGCAAACACTTAAAAAACGCTTGGTGATAGGTCTGCAATGGTCCCCAATGATAATCCGCATGTGCTGTGCACATGCTGCAGAGATTTCCGATGCAGATTATCATTGCGGAAAACTCCGCAGCACGTCCTTTAATTCTGAAGAGTCGCTGCGATTTAGCCGCCATTGACTTGCATTGGAACGCATAACATCCGCATGACTACAAATACACATGTGGATATTATGCGACTCAATGCGTGGATGGTACCCGGGTCTGGAGATGAAGAGACTCTCCTCCAGACCCGGGTACCATAGTACCTGTAGTTAAAATAGAATTAAAATAAAAAATAAACATATACTTACCTTCTGATGGCCCCTGTCTGCTCCCGGCGGTGCTGCTGGCTCTTCCGCTGATCGCGGTGGTAAAAGGACTTTCCATGACGCCATTTAGTCATGTGACAGGTCACGCGACCGCTGACATCGGCGGTCGCGTGACCTGTCACATGACTAAATGACGTCATGGAAGGTCCTTTTACAGCATCGTGATCCGCCGAAGACACCGGACGCACCGGAGAAGGAGATCGAGGACCATCGGAAGATGAGTATAATATATTTTTTTTATTCTTCACCATTATTATTCTTTTTTTTTATTATTGATGCTGCATTTACAGCATTGTAACTTGGTCACACTATGTAAATCCATGCCGGTTGCATGGAATTATATAGTGTGACCAAGTTGTCAAGCACTTTTCCAAGTGATGCTAAAATCACTTGGCAAAGCGCTTGACAACCCAGGGAGATGCAGAAACGCTTAGGAAAAATCTGCAGCATTTCTGCATCGTGGTCATATATCCTAACTCATTGGCAAACTGTTATACAAGGCTATATTCACACTAGACGTTTTTTTAGCGGGCTTTTTTATGCAAATTTTCAGCTGCGTTTTACAGTACCAACAAAGTCTATGAGATTTCCGAAATCTCATGCACACAGCTTGCTTATTTGTCCTCAGTATTTTGTGCTTTCCATGGCTTTTTGCAATAGAGTATGTCACTTGTTTCAGCGTTTTTCACCCATTAAAAAAAGGGTGGTGGAAAAAAATGCTGAAAAAAAGCCTAGTGTGAACATTTTGCTGCGTTTTTAGTGAAAAAAGCAAGTATGTGACACACATTTATTCCTGGGATTTTCCCAACTTTAAACCATCTTGTCTTGGTCACCTGAGATAGCAGCTTGGATTATTACAGTTTAATTAAATTAGTGATGCCTGCAAAGTAAACATTGGTTGAGCTAGGTGTGAGATTGAACAACACGTGTGGCCCAGGGAGGTGTGAAAATGAACAATGCCTGAGCAACTCAATGGCAAACCATAATGTGAAAGTAAATAGTGTCCTACAAATTCAATGCACTGCCAGGGTCTTAGATAAACCATTCCAGACCAATTCACCCCCCCCCCCTGTTACATTTGTAATGTGTACTTTTTCATGAACATATGCCTTGCAATGGTGACCTGTTTTCATGTGTCTATGTTGGAAGCAAAGCTGAACTTTGGGATCCTGAAAAACGCACCAAAAATGCACCAAGCACCACTGCAAAAAAACACACCAAAACCTGCGTTTTTGACGCTACTTCTTTCCTGCCAAGAGATTATGTTTTGCTGCAGAAAAAAAACACCTAGTGTGAATATAGCCTAAGACTTACTCTGCCAGCATTAATAGTCAATATTCTGTATATAAATAGGACTCCAATCCAGGTATTCAGTTTATCATAAACATGCCTGAGTTAATCTGCCAAATACACATAGTATGCTTTCTCATAGGTGAAATATAAATCCTGTTAAAGGTCCAAGTTGCAGCAGTTAAGTAGAACAAAACAGACCTCTTCATTCTTTGTAGGTGGAAAAACTTTCGAAATTGTCAGTGTATCAAGTACTTATACTCCTCACTGTATATACTATAATTGCCGCACTGCTACATACAGGTGCTTCTCAGAAAATTAGAATATCATCAAAAAGTGAATTTATTTCAGTTCTCCAATCCAAAAAGTGAAACTCATATATTATACAGAGTCATTACAAACAGAGTGATCTGTTTTAAGTGTTTATTTCTGCTAATGTTGATGATTATGGCTTACAGCCAATGAAAACACAAAAGTCACTATCTCAGTAAATTAGAATTAACAAGAAACACCTGCAAAGGCTTCCTAAGCATTTAAAAAGGTCCCTTAGTCTGTTTTAGTAGGCTCCACAATCATGGGCAAGACTGCTGACTTGACAGATGTCCAGAAGGCAGTCATTGACACACTCCTCAAGGAGGGTAAGCCACAAAAGGTCATTGCTAAAGAAGCAGCTGTTCACAGAGAGCTGTATCCGAGCATATTAATGGACGTGGAAGGAAAAAGTGTGGTAGAAAAAGGTGCACAAGCAACCGGGATAACCGCAGCCTTGAAAGGATTGCTAAGAAAAGGCCATCCAAAAATTTGGGGGAGATTCACAAGGAGTGGACTGCTGCTGGAGTCACTGCTTCAAGAGCCACCACACACAGACGTATCCAGGACATGGGCTACAAGTGTCGCATTGCTTGTGTCAAGCCCCTCATGACCAATAGACAACGCCAGAAGCGTCTTACTTGGGCCAAAGAGAAAAAGACCTGGACTGATGCTCAGTGGCCCAAGGTGTTGTGTTCAGATGAAAAGTAAATTTTGCATTTAATTTGGAAATCAAGGTCCCAGAGTCTGGAGGGAGAGTGGAGAGGCCACAATCCAAGCTGCTGGAGGTCTAGTGTGAAGTCTCCACAATCAGTGATGGTTTGGGGAGCCATGTCATCTGCTGGTGGAGGTCCACTGTGTTTTATCAAGACCAAAGTCAGCGCAGCCGTCTACCAGGACATTTTACAGCACTTCATGCTTCCCTCTGCCCACAAGCTTTATGGAGATGGAAATGTCATTCTCTAGCAGGACTTGGCCCCTGTCCATACTGCCAAAAGTACCAATACCTGGTTTACACACAACAGTATCACTGTGCTTGATTGGCAGCAAACTCGCCTGACCTTAACCCCATAGAGAATCTATTATAGAGAATCTATGGGGTATTGTCAAGAGGAAGATGAGAGACACCAGACCCCCCAATACAGATGAGCTGAAGGCTGCTATCAAAGCCACCTGGGCTTCCATAACACCTCAGCAGTGCCACAGGCTGATCGCCTCCATGCCACATTGCCGCATTAATGCAGTAACTGATGCACAAGGAGCCCGAACAAGTATTGAGGGCATTTACTAAACATACATTTCAGTAGGCCAACTTTTCGGATTTTAAAAACATTTTTCAAGCTGTTGTTATGAAGTATTCTAATTTACTGAGATAATGACTTTTGTGTTTTCATTGGCTGTAAGCCATAGTCATCAACATTAACAGAAATAAACACTTAAAATAGATCCCTCTGTGTGTAATGACTCTATATAATAGATCCCTCTGTGTGTAATGACTCTATATAATAGATCCCTCTGTGTGTAATGACTCTATATAATAGATCCCTCTGTGTGTAATGACTCTATATAATAGATCCCTCTGTGTAATGACTCTATATAATAGATCCCTCTGTGTGTAATGACTATATAATAGATCCCTCTGTGTAATGACTCTATATAATAGATCACTCTGTGTGTAATGACTCTATATAATATAGGAGTTTCACTTTTTGCATTGAAGAACTGAAATAAACTAACTTTTGATGATATTCTAATTTTGTGAGAAGCACCTGTATATAGTATGAAGCCCCAATGCCCCATATGTTTATGTATAATTTGATGCACATGACTCGCCCCCTGGGCCGTGGGGTACATGGAACCGGGCCTTCTAGTGTACGGTGCTGATGGGGGTAGTAGTGGCAACCCGATCCCGTGGCTCAGGGTGGTCAGACCAAATGGTGGCAGTCTATTTATCAGTGTTTTGAATGTCTGACTACGCCACCCGTGGATTGCGGTCAGGGATAACCGCCGCTGCGAGGCAGACTGCTGAGGCTGGTGTTGGTCTGCAGCACAGGTGTAGGATAACTCCCCACGGGAAGAGTGTAGCCTCAGGGCAGTGTAGGTGGATGTTGGGGATGATAGTGCAGGCTGCAATAGTAAGAGTTCAGAGTCCGCTTCAAACAGTTCAGGGTCTTTATTGTAGATATTATTAATGACCCAACAGTACCGGTTAGGAATGGGCCTGGGTGTCTGAGAGCATTCGGGCGAGCCCCACTGGTCAGGGTGAGTGTGTAGGCCTACCGTTCTCTCTATGCTCTTTCTGACTATCCCCCTTTTCGTGGTGTAATAGCCCACGTCCCTGAGCTGGCCGTGTACTTCTCGCCTGTATGGCATGCGACTAGGGCCTTGGGTACCTGTTGCTTGCTCCTCGCTGTACAGGTCCCTCTGTGTGGCGGAGCCTCCAGGCTTCTTAGGCCAAGGGACCTGAAATCCCTCGCAGGTTGGTTCTCTGCTGCTGGGCTTGTAACCCTGACAGCCCCGGACCCCAATGCCCGGTAGATTGGTTCTCTTCCAGGACCGGCTCTCGTCGCCTTTGTCCCTGGCTTGCAGTTTCTCCTCTGCCTCACGGACTCCTCAGCTACAGCTGAACTGTCCCTCCTTCTCTGGGACAAGTCTCACTCCTGAGCTAGGTCTTCCAGTTCTCTCTAACCCTGCCCCCAGTTCCAGCTTTTATAGGGGCAGCCAGCTCCCCCTGCTGGCCTGGGACAGGAGGTGCTGTATGCTAATAGTTCCTAACCAGGGGACCTCCCTCCTGCTCTCAGACACAGATTATTGTTTGTGGCATCCAGGCCTGGGGTGACACATTCTCCCCTAGTAAAATTTAGTACTCCGGACTAAACAGGAAACACAAATACAGGGTATAAATGACAACATAACATATATACAAGTATATTTTGTCCTTGAGGTCACGGCGCTTCCGTGACCGGGTGTCCATTTCACCCAACAAGGTGAAGTTTTCCACGGTGTGGGGACCTGTTTCCATAAACCCCAAGTTCCTGGCCTTGGGCGTGGCGACAAGGCTGAGCTCTCTACTTTGGGCCACAAGGAGGCCACACCGGACAGATTTTTCTTCCGTGGCCATCTTCGAAAGAGGACACCAAGTGCAACTATCTACAAGATAGTTCCGGTTATTCAGCGTCCATAACCTGTTAGTCCATGAACTAGAAAGACTGGAAAAACATAATTAGCAACCAGGCAACAAACATAAAACATTTACAATATACAGCATTTAGATCTTCCAGCGAGCTGGTATTTGCCCCCTAGTGCTCCGGGTTGACCTGCGTAACCCACTGTCTGGTGGTGGTCTAACCTGACTTTCCCCACTAGCATTCAGGGTACAGCTACTAGCTGGGTTTACAGGCAGTGCAGGCAGCTATCTGCGGGTCCTTTGGCTTACCGCAGGTATGGCAGGCTCACTGTCAGCAGAGGGTTGACTCTCCTGGGCTGCTGGCATGGGTTCTTCTGCCTCTAGGGCTGCTTGGTCTTCTGATTCCTCCTGCTCTCCTGTAGGTTCCTGCTGGGTTGGTTGAAGGAAGTGTAGGACAGGTACCACTATTGCATCATTTATCCGAGTCCAGGATCGGGGGAACTCTCCAAGAACTGTGCTGATCATTTCTTTCTTGTCTTCTGCGGGTTCAAGGTCATCTTGATCTTCTCCTGCACTCTGTAGTTGCTCGGGGCACCTTTTTAGGTGGTGTCTGGAGATGGTGCTAGTGGTTTCTCCTCCATCCTTGGTAATTACACATACCTTCGGGATGTTGTGGTTGGACTGCAGTACTGTGTACGGGTCGCTCTCCCACTGGTCATCTAGCTTGTGAAGCCTTCTCTTCCGCTTCAGGACCTGCTCACCAGGTTCCAGGGGACCAGCATGGGCGTGTTGGTTGAAGAGCCTCTCTTGCTTTTCTCTCGCTTGAGCCAGACTCCTCTCCACACTCTCCTGTACCTTCTTGTACTGTAGCCGCCGTTCCGTATCCCAGTCCGCGTCTGGGGAGGTGTCCTCGGGGGTCAGGACTCCCATCTCCAGGTCTATTGGCAGCTTACCTGGTCTTGCCCGCATCAGGTAAGCCGGGGTGCAATTTGTAGCATTCACCGGGATATGGTTGTATAAGTCTATCAGGTCTGGCAGCTTCTCCGGCCACAGGCTGCGTTATTCCAGGGGCAACGTTTTGAGGAGAACAATGACGATATTATTCATTTTCTCACACAGCCCGTTGGTTTGTGGGTGGTAAGACGTTGTCCGAATCTTCTTACAGCCGTAGATGTTGCAGAACTCCTGGAAGATTTCAGCCTCAAACGCTGGACGTTGATCTGTCAAGACCTGTTCCGGATACCCGTGTGGACGGCAGAAGTGTTGTTGGAAGGCTCTGGCCGCTGTTTGGGCTGTCAAGTCTTTAACAGGAACCACCACCAGGAACCGGGAATAGTGGTCCACTATTGTCAGGGCATAGACGTAGCCCGACCGGCTTAGAGCCAGTTTCACATGCTCCAGAGCTACCAGCTCAAGAAGCTGCCTGGTGATGATGGGCATCAAGGGCGTCTTCTGGCTGGTACCGTCCTTCCTTCTGAGGTTACATGGGCCGCAGTCCCTGCACCACTTCTCTATGGCCCCTCTCATTCCGACCCAGTAGAACCGCTCTCTCAGTAGGAACTCCAGTTTCTTCCACCTGAAGTGTCCCGCTCTGTCATGGTAGGCCTCCAGGACCATTGCTGCATCTCGTCTCGGGACCACTACCTGCCAGGTCAGCTCGTGCGTCCGGTGGTTGACAAGCCTTCTGCACAGCTTACCTTCGTAGAGGAATAGCCTGCTTTTCTCCTTCCATAACTGCTTGGATTCCTCTGGAGCGTCCGAGCCAGGGCTAGCGTCTGCCTGGGTCAAGAGGTCTTTCACCAGGCGAATTGCAGGGTCACTATCTTGCGTTTCAGCCCAGCCGTGGTGAGGTAAGGGATTGAACATGACAGTGGTCAAGTCTTTGTCTCTTACACGGTGGGAGTACTGAGTGGTCCCGTACCGGTGGAATGCAGGGAGCTCTATTTCCTCCAACTTGTCTGGATCTTCTCCCTCATCGGGCAAGTGGGGCATTCTCGATAGGGCATCTGCATTGGCATTGGCTCGGCCTGCCCGGTACTTGATGGTGAAGTCATAGTTTGCTAGCCGGGCCATCCACCGCTGCTCTAGGGCACCAAGTCTCGCATTGTCCAGATGTGTCTACGGATTGTTGTCCGTGTACACAGTGAACTTCACAGAGGCCAGGTAATGCTTGAAACGTTCTGTTACGGCCCACACCACTGCCAAGGACTCCAGCTTAAAGGAGCTGTAATTCTCCGGGTTTCTCTCAGTGGGCCTCAGCTTCCGGCTGGCGTACGCGATCACCCTTTCTCTGCCCTGTTGGTTCTGTGACAGTACGGCTCCCAGCCCCACATTACTGGCGTCTGTGTGGAGGATAAAAGGCTGGCCATAATCAGGGTAGGCCAGGATCTCATCCCCCGTGAGGGCCATCTTCAGCTGGCGGAAGGACTCCTCTTCCGGCTTGTCCCACTTGAAGGGTGGCTTTTGGCTTCTGGTCTTAGATTGTCCTATAAGGAGGTCCTGCATAGGGGCTGCCATCTTGGTGAACCTGGGGATGAACCTTCGGTAGTAGCCTACCAACCCGAGGAACTGCCTCACTTCTTTTATGTTAGAGGGGCTTGGCCAGTTCTTTATTGCCGTGATTTTGTCAGGGTCAGGGGCTACTCCTTCTGCACTCACCACGTGTCCCAGGTACTGTACCTTCGGCTTTAACAGATGGCACTTGGAGGGTTTCACTTTCATGCCAAAGCCTGCCAGGGCATCGAACACCTCGGCCAGGTGCTTTAGATCAGTGGTCCCCAACCTTTTTTGCACCAGGGACCGGCTTGAAGCAAGATCATTTTTCCATGGCCCAGCAAGGAGGGGGTGGGGTGGGCGGGGCTTTGGTCATATGGGGGCGGGGTAATGGAGGGATTTGGAGTTTAGTGCATACTTATCATATAGTGTAGACCAGGTCCCCGCCAGGAGCTATGCCAGGAGCCCCACATAATGTGCTGTGCCAGGAGCCGCATCACTGAGGCCCCATCACGCCCTGCATTTACTTCATCCCAGGGGCGGACACAGACTGTAGTGGGCCCCTGTGCAAGAAATTTTTTGGGGCCCCCCCCGCCCTTCATAAGGCAACAAAGTTATGTAAACATAACCCCCCCATGTGCATCTCTCACCCCCCCATGTGCAGCTCACCCCCGTGCATCTCTCATCCCCCTCCGTGCATCTCTCATCCCCCTCCGTGCATCTCTCATCACCCCCCGTGCATCTCTCACCCCCCCGTGCATCTCTCATCTCTCCCCTCCCTCCCATGTGCATCTCTCATCTCTCCCCTCCCCCCATGTGCATCTCTCATCTCTCCCCTCCCCCCCATGTGCATCTCTCATCTCTCCCCTCCCCCCATGTGCATCTCTCATCTCTCCCCTCCCCCCCATGTGGATCTCTCATCTCTCCCCTCCCCCATGTGCATCTCTCATCTCTCCCCTCCCCCCCATGTGGATCTCTCATCTCTCCCCTCCCCCATGTGCATCTCTCATCTCTCCCCTCCCCCCCATGTGGATCTCTCATCTCTCCCCTCCCCCATGTGCATCTCTCATCTCTCCCCTCCCCCCATGTGCATCTCCCATTCCCCCCACTCCTAGTTAATTGTATTTAAAAAAAAATAAAACTTGTTATACTTACCCCCATGCGATCCCTGCAGAATCCTGGCGCTCGTCCAAATCGCTGACACCAGGTTCTCCTGACTTCCGGCCATGTGACGGCGCCGTCACATGACCGGAAGTCAGGGGAATCATGAAGGTGCTGCCGCAGCAGCGCAGCGCTAAGATGTTCCGGACCCGGCGCTTAGCATGCGGCCGGGGGCCCCATGAGGAGAGAGACGCACAAGAGGGGGGCTCCGAGGGGGCTCCTACCGGCCGGGCCCCATACTGGAGTCAGGGCAGTCATGCCCTGATGGCGGCCCTGCTGGAGGCTGGAGGGGCCCCCTCTCCCCGCGGACCGGCTGAAAATCCCCAACGGCCCGGTCCTAGTCCGCGGACCGGCGGTTGGGGACCTCTGCTTTAGATGGTCCTCGTAAGTCTTCGAATAGACAATCACGTCGTCCAGGTAAAGTAGGACCGTCTCAAAGTTTCGGTGCCCTAGACAGCATTCCATCAGCCTCTGGAAGGTCCCGGGTGCGTTGCAGAGCCCGAACGGCATATAGTTGAATTCACTTAATCCCATCAGGGTGGTGAAGGCGGTCTTCTCCTTATCAGCCTCTGCCACAGGAACCTGCCAGTACACACTAGTAAGGTCCAAAGTAGAGAAGAAATTAGCTGATTTTAGTGCGGCCAAAGACTCCTCTATTCTAGGCAACGGGTATGCATCTTTATGGGTGATACGATTGACTTCTCTATAGTCCACGTGTGTCACCCTGGCCTGGATGCCACAAGTGTAATTAAAGCTGTGTCTGAGAGCAAGGGGGGGTTCTCTAGTCAGGGGAACATTAGCATGCAATGCCTCCTGTCTCAGGCCAGTAGGGGGAGCTGGCTGCCCCTATAAAAGCTGGTACTGGGGGCAGGGTTAGAGGGGAACTGGATGGCCTGTCTCAGCACTGAGACGTGTCCCAGAGTGGAGCAGGGACAGAAAGTTGATTGCACCTAAGAGGAAGTGTGGCAGTAGGAGAGCCACAAGCCAGAGATAAGAGGCGAAGAGAGCCTGTCTTGGCAAATAAGAGACTGACTTTACCAGACTTTGGTGTCTGAGGCTGGGAGGATTCCACATTCCCCAGCAGAGAACCAGTCCGCAAGGGACTGTATATTCCTTGGCCTAAGAAGCCTGGAGGCCCTGCCACAACCGAAGGGACCAGTAAAGCCGTACAAGGCTGGGAGCAGAAAGGAACCCACGTCGCAGGCCATACAGGCGAGAATACACGGAAAGCTCGGAAACGTGGGCTGTTACCCTATAACGAGGAGATAGCCAGAAGGAGCACAGAAAGCACGGTAGGCCTACACCCTCACCCTGACCAGGGCCAATTTCCCCGTTGCTCTCAGACATCCAGGTCCCCTCCTAGCTGGGACTGTTTGTGGGTCAATTTACCTGTTCTAATAAAGACCCTGGACTGCAACCTGTTGTCTGCGTGCTCCTTGCTCCTCCAGCACTATCAGCACTGGGACACTCACTACCATCACTCCCAACATACATTATACTGCCCTGGGGCTGCACTCTTCCCGTGGGGAGTCACACTACCCTAGCTGCACACCTCATCAGCCCCAGCGGTCTGCATGCAGCGGCGGTTCCTAATGACCGCAAATCCACGGGTGGCGTAGTCGGACATAACCAATAACACATAACGGACTACCACTGGCCTGACCACCCTGAGCCACGGAACCGGGTTGCCACTACTACTCCCATCGTTCCCTATTGCCCGGCTCCGAGTGCCCCACGGCCCAGGGGGCGAGTCAGCTTTGGCGTAGTCTGCAGGATTTCGTGCCCGCAACCACCGGGTACTGCGTGCCTGAAAAAGACTTTTGTAACTTACCTGTGGCGAAGTTTCCCACCGTCCGGAGTCGTTTCCCGCCATCCGGAGCCGATTCCCGCCATCAGACGACATCTTGGACCGTTTCTCGCCGCCCGGAGTCGTTTCCCGCCATCCGGAGCCGATTCCCGCCATCGGACGCCATCTTGGACCATTTCCCGCCGTCTTCTGCCGTCTTCCCGCCATCTGCGGCTGCTTCCCGCCATCGGACGCCATCTTCAGGACGCCGCGCAGGGGGCATGGACGTCAAAACCGCGCGAGATCCGAAGCTCTGCCCCATGCACCGACGCTGCGCAAGGTCCTGGAAGGGAAAGAGAGCGACGCTGACGTCATCAGGACGCGACGCCAGGTCCTCATCCATAGCAGCAGCAGCGGAGCCGCGGCCTACAGAAAAGGATCGTCGGAAGGTAGGCCACGCTTAACTAGGGGGGAGGAAGATGTCGGACACAGAGGCGCCCACTACCACCAACGCAGCTGCAGCAGCGGTGATGCCCTTTTCCTTGCCCTACACTCCTGGAGCGGCCTGGTTGCCCAAGTACTCAGGGGAGCCCCATGCCCTAACTGACTTTAAGGAAAGGCTATACAGTTTGTTCCAGGTTTACCCCCTGACAGAGGAGCAGAAGGTCAGCATATTGACAGGGCAGTTAACTGGCGCAGCCCAAAGGGAGGTAAAATCATGGCCCACTGAGGAGAAAAGGACTGTGAAGGGTATTCTGGCCCGGCTGCGGGGTACCTTTGATACACGTACCTCCACTGAGATTAAAATGAGGTTCTATGGATGTAAGCAGCGGGCACAGGACAGCATCAGAGACTATGCCCTAAATCTGCAGTAAGCCTTGAGGGCTATTCAACAAACTGACCCTGGCAGTGTGCAGGAAACCGATAAGCTGCTAACAGAACAATTCATAGAAGGTCTGCTGTCTAGCGCCCACAGGGCCCAACTGCGCCTCATGTTCTTTCAGAACCCCGACCTGACCTTTGCCCAATTTAAGGACAGGGCCATAAGGGTGCTCCGTGAATCTGCAACCAGTGGCGCTATAAACCCCCGGCGCCCTGCTATCACCTACCACCAGGAGGCGGCGCCCTCCTCTATGGACTCCGTGGAGGCTGATGCACAGGCCCTGAATCAAGCCCCGTCGAAAGACCTGCATCACCAAGTCCAGGAGCTGACCAGGAGCGTCGCGGCGTTGACCAGGACCGTCCAGGCGTTACAAGTGGACCCATCAAAACCCATCGAGCTGGCTTCAAGTCCGGAGGA
Source organism: Phyllobates terribilis (assembly GCF_046119375.1). Classification (NCBI taxonomy): domain Eukaryota; kingdom Metazoa; phylum Chordata; class Amphibia; order Anura; family Dendrobatidae; genus Phyllobates; species Phyllobates terribilis. The sequence goes on from NW_027362796.1 coordinate 9,619,081, forward strand.
TGTCCCGTGGCGTCGACAGAGGAGGATCCCGTCGTTCCGAGGGAGGCCCACAGACCGCTACGCAGAGGATGGACAGCCCATTTGCCGTCGATGCAACCAGACCGGACACATTTCCAGGTACTGTAATTTAAACGGGTCCAACCGGGGGCAGAGGGCCGACCCCCAGGCATAAGATCACCAGGCCCTTATAATTGGCGTGATAAGTACGTTGGGGGGCGCCCGGTTTTACCCGTGGTGCTGGACGGTATCCCTATGAGCGCCTTGCTGGATACTGGGTCGCAAGTAACCACAATCCCTTATGTACTTTTTAAGCAGTATTGGACTGATGCTGATATCACACGGTATCCAGACAGTAACTTGAGCATCATCGCCAGTAATGGCTTACCCGTGCCGCAGATGGGGTTCAAGGAGATGACCATTAAAATTGGTAAAGTTGAACTGCCGGCACAGGGAGTGATTATTGTGGACATTGACCGTCATGAAAGTCACCCTAAAATAACTGTGGGTACTAACGTAATTGAAAATTGTCTTTCAGAGGTAATTGTAATTCTACAACAGGTGGCGGTGAATGCTAGTTCCAGCCAACAGAGAGTCCTCAACAAGGAGATAATAGCCCTGATGAGACGGCAGCAGGTAGAACTGTCTGGTGGTGAGATCGGTAGCGTAAGACTGAGTGACCCATTCCCCATTTCCATGCCTCCCAAAAGTGAAATGATGATCTGGTGTCGGACTGCAATCGGGTTGAGAGGTAGAGACTACCAAGCCATGGTAGAACCCGTGTACTCAAACAGCAGGCCCACCATTTTGACAGCCCGGGGGGTGGTTGATGTCCGTCATGGGAGGGTGCCCGTCCGCATCCTCAACATTGGGGAGAGGGAAGTACACTTACCCAGGTACGCTACACTCGCCAAACTGTTTGTTGTTGAACACCAAGCTATCAGGGCCGTGGAGCCCTTGCCTCCATCTCCACAGGCGGAGGGTAATGGCTCCCAGAAACAAAAGGAGGGCTGGTGGCAGAAACTCCACGTGGGTGCTGACTCCACTCCCCTGCACCAAAAACAAGGAGTCTACCGGGTGGTACAGGAGTACGAGAGAGTCTTTAGTAAGCACCCGCTAGACTTCGGCAGAGTAAAGGGGATAGAACACCACATCCCCACAGGGAGCCACCCACCAATAAAAGAGAGACACAGGCCTGTACCCCCTGCACATTATCAGAACGCCAAGGGCATGGTAAGAGAGATGAAAGAAGCTGGGGTCATTAGAGATAGCTGTAGCCCCTGGGCAGCCCCCTTGGTTCTGGTGAAAAAGAAAGACGGCACCATGAGAATGTGCGTGGACTATAGACAAATCAACCGTATCACCCACAAAGACGCATATCCGCTGCCTAGAATAGAGGAGTCTTTAGCCGCACTAAAATCTGCTAACTTCTTTTCTACTTTGGACCTTACTAGCGGGTACTGGCAGGTTCCTGTGGCAGAGGCTGACAAGGAGAAGACCGCCTTCACCACCCCGATGGGACTGAGTGAGTTCAACTGTATGCCCTTCGGGCTCTGCAACGCACCAGGGACCTTCCAGAGGCTGATGGAATGCTGTCTAGGGCACCGAAACTTCGAGACGGTCCTCCTTTACCTGGACGACGTGATCGTCTATTCGAAGACCTACGAGGACCATCTAAAGCACCTGGCCGAGGTGTTCGAAGCCCTTGCAGGCTACGGCCTGAAGGTGAAACCATCGAAGTGTCACCTGCTGAAACCAAAGGTCCAGTACCTAGGGCACGTGGTAAGCGCGGAAGGAGTGGCCCCCGACCCTGACAAGGTCACGGCAATCAAGAGCTGGCCAAGCCCCTCGAACATCAAAGAGGTGAGACAGTTTCTCGGGTTGGTAGGCTACTACCGAAGGTTCATCCCCGGGTTCACTAAGATGGCAGCTCCTATGCAGGACCTCCTGATTGGACAGTCTAAGTTCCGAAGTCAAAAGCCGCCCTTCAAGTGGGATAAACCGGAAGAGGAGTCCTTCCGCCAGCTAAAGATGGCCCTCACGGGGGATGAGATCCTGGCCTACCCTGATTATGGCCAGCCTTTCATTCTCCACACAGACGCCAGTAATGTGGGACTGGGAGCCGTACTGTCCCAAAACCAACAGGGCAGAGAACGGGTGATCGCGTACGCCAGTCGGAAGCTGAGGCCCACCGAGAGGAACCCGGAGAATTACAGCTCCTTCAAGCTAGAATTCTTGGCAGTGGTGTGGGCCGTGACGGAACGCTTCAAGCATTACCTGGCCTCCACAAAGTTCACCGTGTACATGGACAACAACCCGTTGACACACCTGGACAATGCAAGACTGGGTGCCCTGGAACAGCGGTGGATGGCCCGTCTCTCCAACTATGACTTCGTGATCAAGTACCGGGCAGGCAAAACCAACGCCAACGCGGACGCCCTATCAAGGATGCCTCACTTACCTGAAGGTGACGAAGACCCAGAAGAGCTGGAAGAGGTAGAACTCCCCGCGTTTCACCGGTATGGAGCCGCTCAACACTCTCACCGCGTGAAGGAGGAGGATCTAACAACTGTGATGATCAATCCCTTACCTCACCACAGCTGGGCCGAGACCCAAGATAGTGACCCTGCAGTCCGCCTGGTGAAAGATCTGCTGACCCGGGAAGACGCCCGCGTAGATCCAGATGCCCCAGAGGAAGCCAAGCAGCTATGGAAGGAGAAGAGCAAGCTGTTCCTCTACGAAGGCAAGTTGTGCAGAAGGATTGTTAACCACCGGACACACGAGCTGACCTGGCAAGTCGTGGTCCCAAGGCGGGATGCAGCTATGGTCCTGGGGGCTTACCACGACAGAGCGGGACACTTCGGTTGGAAGAAACTGGAGTTCCTTCTAAGAGGAAGGTTCTTTTGGGTCGGCATGAGAGGAGCTGTAGAAAAATGGTGCAGAGACTGTGGCCCTTGTCACCTAAGGAGGAAGGACCGCACCAGCCAGAAGACACCCTTGAGGCCCATCGTCACCACGCAGCCTCTTGAGCTGGTAGCTCTGGACCACGTCAAATTGGCTCCAAGCCGGTCCGGATACATCTACGCCCTGACAATCGTGGACCACTATTCCCGTTTTCTAGTGGTGGTCCCGGTAAAGGACTTGACAGCCCAATCAGCGGGCAGAGCCTTCCAGCAATACTTCTGCCATCCACACGGGTATCCGGAACAGGTCCTGACAGACCAGGGTCCAGCGTTCGAGGCTGAAATCTTCCTGAGTTCAACAACCTCTATGGCTGTAAGAAGATTCGTACAACGCCTTACCACCCCCAAACCAACGGGATGTGTGAGAAGATGAACAATATAGTCATTGATCTCCTGAAGACGTTGCCCCTGGAGGAACGCAGCCTGTGGCCAGAAAATCTGCCGGACCTGATAGACCTATACAACAATATCCCGGTGAATGCTACAAACTGCACCCCGGCTTACCTGATGCGAACCAGACCGGGTAAGCTGCCCGTAGACCTGGAGATGGGAGTCCTAATACCTGAGGACACCTCCCCGGATGCGGACTGGGATACGGAAAGGCAACTGCAGTACAAGAAGGTACAGGAGAGTGTGGAGAAGAGCCTGGCCCAGGTGAGAGAGAAGTAAGAAAGACTCTTCAATCAACACGCCCCTGCTGGTCCCCTAGAACCTGGTGAGCAAGTCCTAAAGCGAAAAAGAAGGCTACATAAGTTGGACGACCAGTGGGAAAGGGAACCCTACACCGTACTGCAGTCTGACCAAGACAACCCAAAGGTGTGCGTAATCACCAAGGACGGAGGAGAAACCACTAGTGTCGTCTCCAGAGACCACCTCAAAAGGTGCCCCGAGCAACTCCGTAGTGCAGAAGAGGATCAGAGTGACCTTGAACCCGCAGAGGACAAGGAAGAAATGATCAGCACCGTTCTCGGAGAGTTCCCTCAGTCCTGGACTCGCATAAATGATGCCATAGTGGTACCCGTCCTGCATTTCCTGCAACCGGCCCAGCAACAACCAACACCAGAGCCGGAAGGTGAAGAGGAGCAAGCGGTTCCAGAGGCAGAAGAGCCTGTTCCAGCAGCCCAGGAGAGTCAACCCTCTGCTGACAGTGAGCCTGCCATGCCTGCGGTAAGCCAAAGGACCCGCAGACAGCTGCCTGCCTTACCTGTACACTAAAATTGTAAATAACCCTGTTGCAAAATGTTGAAATGTTTGCCAAGTTACCTGCGTGATTATTAATAGCGTGTTTCAGTTTCTTGCAGCTACCGTAAGGACTCAAAGGTTATGGACTTTTTATAACCGGGACCTTGTATTGACTGCGTTTGGAGTCTAACCCAGGAATGAACTAAGACTGTAAAGGACTTGGGGTAGGACAGACCCCCACCTGGTTAAGGCTCCCGTTGTTCTGGTGATATGGACACCCGGTCACAGACCACACTGTGACCTAAAGAACTCAATTTGTGCGTCATCTGTCTATTAATGTTTTATTGTTATGCATATTGTCTTTGTCTACTGTTTAGTCCCGGAGTACTAAATTTCACTAGGGGGGAATGTATCACCCTGGCCTGGATGCCACAAGTGTAATTAAAGCTGTGTCTGAGAGCAAGGGGGAGGTTCTCTAGTCAGGGGAACATTAGCATGCAATGCCTCCTGTCTCAGGCCAGTAGGGGGAGCTGGCTGCCCCTATAAAAGCTGGTACTGGGGGCAGGGTTAGAGGAGAACTGGATGTGTCCCAGAGTGGAGCAGGGACAGAAAGTTGATTGCACCTAAGAGGAAGTGTGGCAGTAGGAGAGCCACAAGCCAGAGATAAGAGGCGAAGAGAGCCTGTCTTGGCAAATAAGAGACTGACTTTACCAGACTTTGGTGTCTGAGGCTGGGAGGATTCCACATTCACCAGCAGAGAACTAGTCCGCAAGGGACTGTATATTCCTTGGCCTAAGAAGCCTGGAGGCCCTGCCACAACCGAAGGGACCAGTAAAGCCATACAAGGCTGGGAGCAGAAAGGAACCCACGTCGCAGGCCATACAGGCGAGAATACACGGAAAGCTCGGAAACGTGGGCTGTTACCCTATAACGAGGAGATAGCCAGAAGGAGCACAGAAAGCACGGTAGGCCTACACCCTCACCCTGACCAGGGCCAATTTCCCCATTGCTCTCAGACATCCAGGTCCCCTCCTAGCTGGGACTGTTTGTGGGTCAATTTACCTGTTCTAGTAAAGACCCTGGACTGCAACCTGTTGTCTGCGTGCTCCTTGCTCCTCCAGCACTATCAGCACTGGGACTCTCACTACCATCACTCCCAACATCCATTATACTGCTCTGGGGCCGCACTCTTCCCGTGGGGAGTCACACTACCCTAGCTGCACACCTCATCAGCCCCAGCGGTCTGCATGCAGCGGCGGTTCCTAATGACCGCAAATCCACGGGTGGCGTAGTCGGACATAACCAATAACACATAACGGACTACCACTGGCCTGACCACCCTGAGCCACGGAACCGGGTTGCCACTACTACTCCCATCGTTCCCTATTGCCCGGCTCCGAGTGCCCCACGGCCCAGGGGGCGAGTCACATGCACATTCTCATAGTACCGTCTTTCTTTTTTACCAGAACCAAGGGGGCTGCCCAGGGGCTACAACTGTCTCTAATGACCCCGGCTTCCTTCATTTCTCTCAGAATGCCCTTTGCGTTCTGATAGTGTGCAGGGTGGTACAGGTCTGTATCTTTCTTTTATTGGTGGGTGGCTCCCCGTGGGGATGTGGTGTTCTACTCCTTTCACTCTGCCGAAGTCTAGCGGGTGCTTACTAAAGATTCTCTCGTACTCTTGAACCACCCGGTAGACTCCTTGTTTTTGGTGCAAGGGAGTGGAGTCAGCACCCACGTGGAGTTTCTGGCACCAGTCCTCCTTGGGTTTCTGGGAACCATTACCCTCTGCCTGGGGAGATGGAGGCAAGGGTTTCACGGCCCTGACAGCATTGTGTTCAACAGTATACAATTTGGCTAGTGTAGCATACCGGGGCAAGTGTACTTCCCTTTCCCCAATGTTTAAGATCCGGACGGGCACCCTTCCATGGCGGACATAGACCAACCCCCGGGCTGTCAAAATGGTGGGCCTGCTGTCTGAGTACACGGGTTCTACCATGGCTTGCTAGTCTCTCCCTCTTAACCCGATTGCAGTCCGACACCAGATCATTTCACTTTTGGGGGGCATAGCAATGGGGAACGGGTCACTCATCCTCACGCTACCGATCTCACCACCAGACAGTTCTACCTGTTGCCATCTCATCAGGGCTCTTATCTCCTTCTGGAGGACCCTCTGTTGGCTGGAGCTCGCATTCATCGCCACCTGCTGCAAAATTACAATTACTTCTGAAAGACAATTTTCAATCACATTAGTACCCAAGGTTATTTTAGGGTGACTTTCTCGACGGTCAATGTCCACAATGATCACTCCCTGTGCCGGCAGTTCAACTTTACCAATCTTAATGGTCATCTCTCTGAACCCCACCTGCGGCACGGGTTGACCATTGCTGGCGATGATGCTCAAGTCATCGTCTGGATAACGAGTTATATCAGTGTCACTCCAGTACTGCTTGAAAAGTACATAGGGGATGGTAGTCACTTGGGACCCGGTGTCCAGCAGTGCACTCATGGGGATACCGTCCAGCACTACGGGTAAAACCGGGCGTCCCCCTACGTAATTATCACGCCAATTAGATGGGCCTGATGACCTTATGCCTGGGGGTTGGCCCTTTGCCCCAGGTCGGACCCATTTAAACTAAAGTACCTGGCTACGTGTCCCGGCTGGCTGCAACGGCGGCAAATCGGCTGTCCATCCTCAGTGTAATGATCGGCGGGCCTCCCTCTGAATGACGGGATCCTCCTCCGTCGACGCCACGGGACATCCTCCGGACTGGAAGCCAGCTTGATTGGTCCTGACGGGTCCATCTGTAACGACTGTACGGTCCTGGTCAATGCAGCAACACGCTTTGTTAGTTCTTGGACCTGATGGTGCAGGTTTGCAGGCGGGGATGGATTTAGGGCCTGCGCATCAGCCCCCACAAGGTCTGCGGGATAGGGCGCCGCCCCCTGGTGGTAAGGGATGGCAGGGCGCCGGGAAGCTACAGCGCCACCCGGTGCAGGTTCTCGGAGCACCCGGATGGCCCTATCTTTGAACTGTGCAAAAGTCAAATCGGGGTTCTGTAGGGCCATGAGGCGCAGCTGGGTTCTGTGGGCGCTGGACAGCAGACCTTCTATGAACTGGTCAGTCAATAGTTTATCTGTATCCTGCACGCTGCCAGGGTCAGCTTGCTTAATTGCCCCCAAGGCTTCCTGTAAATTTAGGGCATAATCTCGGATGCTATCTTGAGCTCGCTGCTTACATCCATAGAACCGCATTTTGATTTCTGCTGAGGTACGGGTATCAAAGGTGTCCCGTAGACGGGTCAGAACCCCCCTTACAGTCCTTTTCTCCTCAGCTGTCCAAGACTTTACCTCCCGCTGGGCCGCACCAGTTAACTGCCCTATCAGTATGCTTACTTTCTGTTCTTCTGTCAGGGGATAAACTTTGAACAGGCTATACAGCCTTTCTTTAAAGTCAGCCAAGGTATGCGACTCGCCGGCATACTGGGGCAGCCAGGCCGCTCCGGGGATATAGGCAGGGGTGGATTAAGAGTAGCAAGGGCCCCGGGCAGTTTAGAAGGCGCGGGCCCCCTCCACACACCTGATTTATCATGTGACATGTCACATGATCCCCTGTGATAGATCATGTGATAGTTCACGGGAAATTAATTTGGCATAATATTAATTGTGGTGCCTCATCTGAGAGCAGCACAATATTGGGGCAGATACCCTGATTCCAGCGATGTGTCATTTTTTCAGCTGCTTGTTGTCATTTTGAGAAAATCACCGTTTTATCTGCTGCAGATCTAGCAGCTCTCTGAATGCTGCGCTCTGTATAGCCCCACCCACACCACTGATTGGCAGCTTTCTGCCCATGCTCAGTGTACACAGAAATCTACTGATCAGTGATGGGGGTGGGGTCCTACAGAACTTACTAGTCATCTAGTGATAATTACCTTCTGACAAATCAATGATTTTATCAAAACAACACTAAGCAGCCCAGTAAGTGACACATTACTGGAATCAGTGCCTCTAACCCTACATTATGCTGCTCTCAGATTAGGTGGCAAAAACCTGATGACAGATTCCCTTTAAAGGAGCTGTAAAGACAAAAAAGTTTGTATTAAAAAAAATACAAGCCATTTGTTAAATTAACTTTTTTTCATTGTTAATTCACATTAGACTGTATCTTCAACACTTTTGTCAGCAGGTCTTATTACAGACTCTGAATAGGGCAGCTCTCTCCCTCTCCCTCAGCAGAAAGTCACAGCATGGTTAAAAAACGGGATCTTTTATGATTTTCTCATAATAAATAAAAAAGGACATGCAAGTCCTCCAAACTATTTTCCGTTTCTCTATAGGGGAGGTCCTAAATCTTTCTTGTTCTTTAGTTGATCACATGTCAAAAATGCAAAGCATTTACTATGAACTCGCCTAAAAAAATATACACTTGGAGAGTAATATCATCATCTGCATGTAAATATTCCTTGACTCTAAGGGCTCGCTCACACTGTCGTATAACACGGCCGAATGCTATGTTAGGTTTTATCGGATAGGACTCGGCCCTATGTTATACTATGGGACAGTGCGATTATTGGCATGAGAAAATAATCTCATTCGATATTCGGACCATGTGCACCCATACAAGTCTATGGGTGCACGTAAAACATTGGACTGCACTCGGATGTCATCCAAGTGCAGTCCGATGAACACTCACAGAGACTATGGAGAAGATGGAGAAATTAAGTTCTCCATCTTCTCCATATCTGTGCTGCGAGAGAATCGGATCACACTCAGTTGAAGCTCTGACAGAGTTTGAGCCCAGTGTCATTAGCATAATTGGCCCTATTCTCTTGCATGAGAGAATATATGGCTTAGTGAGTGGACCCTAAAACTGAATAGTAGTGACGGACAGGCACCTCACAAGCGGGATCCATGTAGCTCTCAGATGTCATGTAGGTAGGGCTTCATTCCATGGGGTAGGGTTTAATTTCAAGGTATATAAAAAAAATGGACTTCAAATAAAAATTAAATGAACACAAAAAGCACTAAATGAATTATTTTTTTTGGATTTATGTTTGCAGCCCCTTTAAAAACCCTTTGAGGACCAAGGCACATATATGTCCCATAGTTTTAAACTGGAAAAAAATTTGATTGAATAAAATTTAAGGTCCTCAAAGGTTTAAGTAGGTCATAAATTCATATGAATACTTGCTCATACAATTGCACATGCCAAAAGATGAAGAAGAACAGAATCAAAAATATGACATTAAGTGGAGTACTTACAGGTATTCAAGGTGAAAGAGACCAGCAAAGGCATCGTCTCGAATGACAGTAAATGAGTTAGAATTCAGCAAGCTGAAAATGAAGACAGCAGGTTAGAAGCGAACCAGACTTTATGGTGCTCAGAATTAGTCAAGCAGAATTTATTGACTGCTCTTGCAAAGCACTGAGACTCCCGCTGTGTATAGATGGCGCCGTGCGGCCTCCCGCTGTGTATAGATGGCACCGTATAGATGGCTACGTGCGGCCTCCTGCTGAGTATACGTGTATAGATGGCTACGTGCGGCCTCCTGCTGAGTATAGATGCCCCAGAGACAGCAGGAGGCCGCACAGCGCCATCTATACACAGCAGGAGGCCGCACGGCGACATGTATACTCAGCGGGGGGCCGCACGTAGCCATCTATACACAGCGGGAGGCTGCACGGAGCCCCCCCAGAGACATCAGAAGGCCGCACGGCGCCAACTATACTCAGCAGGAGGCCGCATGCAGTCATACACACACACAAACATATACAGACACGCATAAACACATTTGAAACACAAAAATACATACAAACAGACATCACACAATGACATCTGCCCACACACACACACAAACAGACAGACATCACACACACACACACCTGCCCACACACACACACACACACCTGCCCACACACACACACCTGCCCACATACACATCTGTGTGTGTGTATGTATAGTGTGTGTGTGTGTGTGTGTGTATAATGTGTGTTTGTGTATAGTGTGTGTGTATGTATAGTGTGTGTGTGTGTATAATTTGTGTGTGTGTATTTTTTTTTAAGTTAAAAACAAGTAAAATGCTTGTGGCATCAATATCAAGAATCCAGATATAAGGGCCTATTCACACTGAATTTTTCAATGCATTCATCTCCTCTTTCCAGGCTTCTATCTAAATCCCTGAAAAATGGCATTCAGATGTGCCTTGACATAGCCATTGATTTGAACAAAGGCAAACCGAGGCTAAAGTCTGAATCTTTAGGCTCCATTTTCTCTGCTTTCAGATGTCTCATTTCAGACAGCACAATCCTGAATTTCAGGGATTCAGTTGTAAGCCTTGTGTAAAGACCTGAATGCAGCCCTGAATGTAGTGTGAATAGGTCCTTACATCCTACACCACCTCAGGGGATTGTTGTTATGGAGTATTGCCCCTGGGTGGCCGCAGTTATGACCACCACCAGGGCTCGCGGTCACCCACCCTAACTTTGGTATTCTGGGGAGCTGGTATAATGAATATCTGAGAAGAGCCCTAGAGAAGCAAGAACATTGGACAACCAAGAGGTGGTGGCCTCAAGTCAGGTGTAGTGTTCAACAGGGCAAGACTTTCTAACCTGCCCACACACACACACACACACACACACATATACACACACACACACCTGCCCACACAGACACACACACACACACACCTGCCCACACAGACACACACACACACCTGCCCACACAGACACACACACACCTGCCCACACACACACACACCTGCCCACACACACACACACCAGCCCGCACATATAATGAGGGCAATCCGGCATTAGACACCCCACCTGGAGCCGCGGGCCCCCTGCAGGCTCGGGGCCCTGGGCGGTCACCCGGATTGCCCTCATTATAATCCGCCTATGGATATAGGGCATGGAAAACGGCATCACAGCTGCAGCGGCTACACTGGTGGTAGAGGGTCCCTCCGCGTCCAACATCTTCCTCCCCCCTAGTTAACCGTGGCCTACCTTCTGGCGATCCTCTTCTGTAGGCCGCGGCTCCGCTCGCGATGCTCTGGGCGAGGACCTTGCGTTGCTCGGTGATGACGTCGGCATCCGCTGGATCTCCTTCCAGGACCTTGAGCAGCGTCTCAGCGTAGGGCGGGGCTTTTTGGACGTCCACGCCCCTCTTCTTCCCGTGCGGCGACCCGAAGATGGCGCCCGATGGCGGGAAACGGCTCCGATTGGCGGGAAATGGCCCCGAATGGCGGGAAACTTCACTCAGATATGTATAGAGTCTTTTCCAGGCACGCAATACCCGTTTGTGGCGGGTTGGTCACAATTCTGCCGACTACGCCAAAGCTGACTCGCCCCCTGGGCCGTGGGGTACACGAAACCGGGTCTTCTAGTGTACGGTGCTGATGGGGGTAGTAGTGGCTACCCGATCCCGTGGCTCAGGGTGGTCAGACCAAATGGTGGCAGTCTATTTATCAGTGTTTTGAATGTCCGACTACGCCACCCGTGGATTGCGGTTGGAGATAACCGCCGCTGCAAGGCAGACCGCTGAGGCTGGTGTTGGTGTGCAGCACAGGGGTAGGATAACTCCCCACGGGAAGAGTGTAGCCTCAGGGCAGTGTAGGTGGATGTTGGGGGTGATAGTGCCGCAATAGTAAGAGTTCAGAGTCTGCTTCAAACAGTTCAGGGTCTTTATTGTAGATATTATTAATGACCCAACAGTACCGGTTAGGAATGGGCCTGGGTGTCTGAGAGCATTCGGGTGAGCCCCACTGGTCAGGGTGAGTGTGTAGGCCTACCGTTCTCTCTATGCTCTTTCTGACTATCCCCCTTTTCGTGGTGTAATAGCCCACGTCCTTGAGCTGGCCGTGTACTTCTCTCCTGTATGGCTTGCGACTCAGGCCTTGGGTACCTGTTGCTTGCTCCTCGATGTACTGGTCCCTCTGTGTGGCAGAGCCTCCAGGCTTCTTAGGCCAAGGGACCTGAAATCCCTCGCAGGTTGGTTCTCTGCTGCTGGGCTTGTAACCCTGACAGCCTCGGACCCCAATGTCCGGTAGATTGGTTCTCTGCCAGGACCGGCTCTCGTCGCCTCTGTCCCTGGCTTGCAGTTTCTCCTCTGCCTCACGGACTCCTCAGCTACAGCTGAACTGTCCCTCCTTCTCTGGGACTAGTCTCACTCCTGAGCTAGGTCGTCCAGTTTTCTCTAACCCTGCCCCCAGTTCCAGCTTTTATAGGGGCAGCCAGCTCCCCCTGCTGGCCTGGGACAGGAGGTGCTGTATGCTAATTGTCCCTAACCAGGGGACCTCCCTCCTGCTTTTAGAAACAGATTATTGTTTGTGGCATCCAGGCCTGGGGTGCTCTATATTTAGTATGATGCCCCCACTCCTCCATATATATAGCATGATGGTCCCACTGCTCCATATACAGGTGCATCTCACTAAATTAGAATATCATCAAAAAGTTAATTTATTTCAGTTCTTCAATACAAAAAGCTGTCTTTCAGCTCATCTGCATTGTTGGGTCTGGTGTCTCTCATCTTCCTCTTGACAATACCCCATAGATTCTCTATAATAGATTCTCTATGGGGTTAAGGTCAGGCGAGTTTGCTGCCAATCAAGCACAGTGATACTGTTGTGTGTAAACCAGGTATTGGTACTTTTGACCGTGTGGACAGGGGCCAAGTCCTGTTGGAGAATGACATTTCCATCTCCAAAAAGCTTGTCGGCAGAGGGAAGCATGAAGTGCTGTAAAATGTCCTGGTAGCCGGCTGTGCTGACTTTGGTCTTGATAAAACACAGTGGACCTACACCAGCAGATGACATGGCCCCCCAAACCATCACTGATTGTGGAGCCTTCACACTAGACCTCAAGCAGCTTGGATTGTGGACTCTCCACTCTTCCTCCAGACTCTGGGACCTTGATTTCCAAATGAAAATTGGAACTCTAGGACCTTGTGGAGTGTGACAATGACTGCCTTCTGGACATCTGTCAAGTCAGCAGTCTTCCTCATGATTGTGGAGCATACTGAAACAGTATTGAAGAACTGGAATAAATTAACTTTTTGAAGATATTCTAATTTAGTGAGATGCACCTGTATATACTATGATGGTCCCACTGCCCCACATACATATAGTATAATGGCCCCACTACTCCATATGTAGTATGATGGACCCACTACTCCAGATATATAGTAGGATGGCTCCACTGCCCGATCATTTAAAAAAATAAAGTTTATTCTCACTTAATAATAATAATAATAATTTTTATTTATATAGCGCCAACATATTCCGCAGCACTTTACAATTAAGCGGGGACATGTAGAAACAATAAATTCAATACAAGGTGAAACAGTTTAACAGTTACATCAGGAGTGAGGTCCCTGCTCGCAAGCTTACAATCTACATGGACTTAATCCTGATTCCCTACATCACGGCCTCTGTCTCCTCTTCCATGGCGGGACAGCAGAGCAGAGCGATGCAATGATGTCACCGAGCCACCTGCGTGAGTATGCTGACATCTCGTTAACCGCAGGCCTATGGCGATCTGTGGCATATGAAAGAGATAGTGATAGGGCAGGGAGCTTGTGTCCCACTGCTTTATGATGCGACGCCTCTGCATAAGAGACATTAGGGCTACATTAGCTACATCACAGAAGACACTGGAGCTGGAGTATATAGAATAGGAGACACTGGGGCTGGCGTATCTTCATCACAGGATACATTGGGGCTAGAGCATATACATCACAGAAGAAGCTGGAGTATATAGAATAGGAGACACTGGGGCTGGAGTATATAGAATAGGAGACACTGGGGCTGGAGTATATAGAATAGGAGACACTGGGGCTGGCGTATATTCATCACAGGATACATTGGGGCTAGAGCATATACATCACAGAAGAAGCTGGAGTATATAGAATAGGAGACACTGGGGCTGGAGTATATAGAATAGAAGACACTGGGGCTGGCGCATATACAGTTCTGCTCAAAAGTTTACATACCCCGGCAGAATTTTTCCTTTCTTGGCCTTGTTTCAGAGAAAATTAATGATAATAAAAACACTTTTTCTCCACTCATGGTTATTGGTTGGGTGAAGCCATTTACTGTCACATTTCTGTGTTTTCTCTTTTTAAATCTTAATGACAACTAGTGATGAGCGAGCATGCTCGCTACTGCTCGGTGCTTGCCCGAGTATCTCACTGCTCGAGTGCTCTGCGCTCACCGAGTATTTCCGGGTTGGTCGGGCGGGAAGTCGGGTCCCCTCCCTGCATGTTTGGCGCTCTTACAGAGCCAATGAACATGCAGGAATTGCCTGACATGCACTGTAATGCCATAGCCATGTTGGTTGTGGGCATTACAGTGATTGGCTGGCCGCACAGCGTCATCAGGTCTATATCTGACCTTCCGCCGCCATGCTCATCACAGTCACTCCGGATCAGACAGTGTAGGGAGAGCTGCTGCTGCGTTAGGGAGAGATTTCATCGTGCATTAGGTAGTGTAGTGAGAAAAAACGCACATTACACATATCCATCTCAACAAACAGTCCTTCTGAGGACTAATCCATCTGCAGAGATATCAGGCAGGCAGTGTATATAGGCAGGCAGGCAGTGTATATAGCAGACTGCAGTGCATATAGCACAAGAGGCTCCATTCCAATTCTGCCTTCTGCTGCTGTTAGATATTTCTATACAAAGGCCCAGGTCTCAGGGGCCAGGAATACTTTTCTTTGGATCTTAATCCTCATTATTTGCTTATAAAGCAATCCAGAGAACACCGTTTTTCTGCGCCATTTGCTTGTTGGCACTGCAGAATACAGCCAGGTCCTTTCCATATTAGAGTGCTAGAAATCCAGCTATTTAAAACTGTGTTTTCTCCGTCACACGGATCACATATACGTTGTCAGAAAATACTGCCATTTCTGGCCTCCATTTTTTCAGTGTGTCAGTGAAGCAATTCACAGCAGTTTGCTGTTCACACTACTTACTTACAGGCCAGGTATTTAAAACTCTCTTTTCTCCATCACACCGATCACATATAACTTCGCTTCAAACTCAGTCATTTGTAGTGAGCGTGGAAGATACTATCCTCCATTTAAAATGGGCAAGGCACATGGCAAGGGACGGGGAACTGGACGTGATGGTAATGGTACATGCAGAGGCCGAGGACAAGGCCGTGGGCAAGCCGAAATTGTGCCACAACAAACACCCACATCTTCTCGCCTGACCTTCCTGTCGCAATTTCTAGGGGACCGCAGCACACCACTATTGAACCCAGATCAGTGTCAAAAGGTTGTTGGTTGGATAGCGGATAATGCTTCCAGTCACTTAGCCACCACCACCACCACCCTGTCTTCCACACGGTAAAGTCTCAGTAGCCGTGAGTCTGGACCGCATATTCCTCACCCTGATCCTCCTTCCTCCCACCATGCCGAGTACCCAGAGACATCTTATCCCACACTTGGACAATCTGAAGAGCTGTTCACTTTTCCATTTATGGATTCGGGCCTCTCGCCCGGTCCACTTGAAGCGGGCAAGAGGATATCACGTGTAGCGATGCCCAAATATTTGAGCAGCCACGGTCACACGAAGGCGACGGTGGGAAACTGTCACAAGAGGTGGACGATGATGAGACACAATTGGCAGAAAGTCAGGAATAGTACCAGGGTGCAGAAGTGGGAGACGAGGTGTGGATGATATAGTAACTGACCCAACCTGGCAGGAGGACATGCAGAGCAAGGACAGCAGCACACAGGGGGAGGGAGGCAGAGCACCCAACAGGCAGGAAGAAGCAGTGTGGTGGCCGCAGACAGAAGGCAGGCTACCGTTTCCCTTAACACCAACACGAAGGAAGTTGCCACTACAACTGTGTCTACAGGTGGCACCATTGCTTCTTCTGCTGTTGTGCATGCAAGCCAATCCCCTGTCCATAGTGCATGCAAAGATGCCTCCTGCCCTGCACCTGTCATTGCACACTCTCAAGTAGCAGCATCAGGAAGCACGTCCATGTCCTTGTCCCAGCGCAGCGTTCAGTTGTTCATACTCCAGTCCTTGGAATGCAAGCGCAAATATGCAGCCAACGTCCCACAGGCCACACTACTAAATTCTCACAATTCACGACTGCTTGGCTCGAAATGTTGCCTTTTAGGCTTGTGGAGACAGAAGCATTCCGCAACCTGATGGTGGCGGCCATCCCTCGGTACTATGTCCCCAGCCGCCACTATTTCTCCCAGTGTGCCGTCCCCACATTACACAAGCACGTGTCCCAAAACATTAGCCGTGCCCTCAACAACGCAGTTACCGGTAAAGTCCACCTAACCACGGACACGTGGACAAGTGCTTGTGGGCAGGGACGGTACATCTCGCTGATGGCACACTGGGTTAACATAGTGGAAGCCGGGACCCAGTCGGACCTTGGGACGGAACACGTCCTCCCGACGCCAAGGATTGCAGGCCCTAGGTCAATCAGGGTTGCCCCCACGGTCTACAGCTCCTGAACCTCATGCTCCTCAGCCTCCTCCTCCTCCTCAGCCTCCATCTCCGAAATGACCACATCAGTCACAAGCTGGAAGCACTGCAGCACTGCCTCGGCCAAGCGGCAACAGGCTGTGCTGAAGCTATTATGCTTAGGTGAAAAAACACACAATGCTGAAGAGTTATGGACAGCTCTGAAAGAGCAGGCAGATCTGTGGCTCAAACCGCTGAACCTACAGCCAGGCATGGTCGTGTGTGACAATGGCCGGAACCTGGTGGCGGCTCTGAGTCGAGGCGAGCTCACACACGTACCATGCCTAGCCCATGTGCTTAACCTCGTTGTTCAGCGGTTACTCAAATCCTACCCCGAGCTGCCGGATCTGCTTGTTAAAGTATGCCGCCTGTGTGCCCATTTTAGAAAGTCAGCTACAGCTTCCGCCGCCCTTGCAGTGTTTCAGCAGCGTTTGCAGCTTCTGGCTCACAGACTGGTGTGTGATGTCCCCACACGTTGGAACTCTACATTGCAGATATTGGGAAGGATTTGTGAGCAGAAGAGGGCAGTTGTTGAGTACCAGCATCAAAGAGGCTATCGGTATTCAGTTCAGACTCCACACATAAGACCTCAGTAGTGGACGTGGATGTCAGACATATGTACCATCCTCCAAAACTTTGAGGACTCCACCAAGATGGTGAGCGGCGATGACGCCATAATTAGCCTCACCATCCCGCTTCTCTGTCTTCTGAAACGCTCTCTGCTCACAATCAAAGATGATGCATTGCAGGCGGAGCACGATAAGATGGAGCAATTAACCATACAGGGTGATTACACACAGCCAAGCCTCATCTCATCCCAACGTGGATTGGGTGACAATGAGGAAGAGGAGGAGGAGGAAGGACAGAAACTAGTTTCATGCACTATAGACGGTGATTTCTGCACAGCTGTCATACCGTCTGTTCAGCGTGGATGGCCAGAGGACAGAGAGGAGGAGGAGGAGAGCATGGTCAGTCATCCTCTTGGTGAGGACACA
This sequence comes from Phyllobates terribilis, assembly GCF_046119375.1. Classification (NCBI taxonomy): domain Eukaryota; kingdom Metazoa; phylum Chordata; class Amphibia; order Anura; family Dendrobatidae; genus Phyllobates; species Phyllobates terribilis. The sequence goes on from NW_027362796.1 coordinate 9,636,707, forward strand.
GAAGTCTTGCCTGTTAGTAGTCTGGCACGCATGGCTGAGTTTATGTTATGCTGCCTTTCCCATGACCCTCGCATTCTCAAAATTTTAGGTCATTACTGGTTGGTGACACTTCTAGACCCACTCTACAAGGAGAACTTTATATCTCTTATTCCTGAGGCGGACAGGTGTACAAAAATGAGGCAGTACCAGAAGGCCCTTGTTGCGGAACTATTAAAAAAATTCCCATCTGAAAACGCTGGAGGCAGAGGGCACACTTCGTTCGACAACCAAGGAGTACAGGCGAGAGAGACACAACTTCAATCCAGCAGAGGCAGGGGAACACTGTCAAAGTTCTGGGAGAGTTTTCTCAGACCCTCCCATCGCACAGGCCCTGAGGCGCAGGGTACTCTCACAAGGAGTGCAAAGTTTGGGAAGATGCTGAGGGAGTACCTTGCCGTACCGTACCAACGTCCTCCGTGATTCCTCTGTGCCGTATAAATATTGGGTATCCAAGCTAGATATGTGGAATGAACTGGCTCTCTATGCCTTGGCGGTCCTGGCCTACCCTGCCGCCAGCGTTTTATCAGATCGGGTTTTTAGTGCCGCTGGTGGAATTATAACTGATAAGCGCATCCTCCTGTCAACTGAAAATGCTGACAGGCTGACTCTTATAAAAATGAATAAGGGCTGGGTTGGGCCAGACTTCTCAACACCACCGAATTATAGCAGCGTAACATAAACTCAAATCCAGTGTCTTTTCTTGGGAGGTGTATTCCCATGCACCTTTTCACACCCACACATGGGTATACGCTTCCTGATTTTGGCTATTTGCTCTTGTCCTCCTCCTTCTCCTCATCCTCCACCACCATATCACCAGGGTGACCGTGGTCCATGATGCAACACCCACATAATTTTTTTAAAGGGTGTTTGACTCGCCCCTGGGCCGTGGGGCACTCGGAGCCGGGCAATAGGGAGACGGTGGGGGTAGTAGTGGCGTCTCGGTTCCGTGGCTCAGGGTGGTCAGACCAGTGGTAGTCCTTTAGCAGTCCTAAGTGATGTCCGACTACGCCACCCGTGGATTGTGGTTATTATGAACCGCCGCTGCAAGGCAGACCACAGGGGCTGATGATGTATGCAGCTGAGGTAGTGTGACTCCCCACGGGAAGAGTGCAGCCCCAGGGCAGTGTAGTGGATGGTGGGGGTGATGGTGCAGAGAGTCCCAGTGCCGTTAGTGCTGGAGGAGCGAAAGAGTACACAGACAACGTACTGCAGTCCAATGTCTTTTACTCACAGTTCATGTACTCCGGGTCACTTATGTCAGCAATGACCGCCCTAGCCGTGCTGCGTCCACAAGGTGAGGGGCTCGGTAAACCCCAGGCAGTTCAGGAGCATGGCACAGGACCCCCTTCAATCCTTTCTCTGGCCTGCCTCACCAGTGACCCACTTTTTTCCAGCTGCCGCGGACTTGTGCGTGTAAACGTGGTTCCCGTTCCCCGCTGTCCTATATGGTGCCTTCCTAGCAGGTTTGATGAGGTGTCGCACCAATAAATGATCACGACCTCTGGTCTTTGGCTGAGGGCTGTTTCTCCTCCACCAACTTGGGATCCGGTACCCTTAATCTGCCTGACCCTTCACCCTGTATTCTCGTGGGTTCTTAGGGTCCCTTCTGCAGTCTTGTTCCTGAGCCCTTCTGTTTCTCTCTTTCTCTTCTGTTCCTTTCTGTTCTTGTTCCTTTCTGTTCTTGTTCCTTTCTGTTCCTGGCCTTCACCCTAGGCCTGCCTCGTGGAGCTGGGCCCAGACTGAGCCACAGCTCCCTGTCAGCCCTCTCTGGCTGAACTCCTTCTCTTACTCCACTCACTGAACTTCTCTTCTTCTCTTCTCTCTGTGCTGGCTGGGCCTCAGAGGCTAGGCCTGCCTAAGGAGAAGAGCCCCTTGCAGAGGCCCCCACTCCGTCACTTCTTCTCTCTGACTGAACACTGTTCTAAGATGGTGCCCACCTTTTATACCTCCCTCTAGAACATGAGCCCAGGTGACCAGCAACCAATGGGCTCCTATCTACGCTCAGGAACCAACCCCTATCTGCTCCTACATCACTGGGTATTCCTACCCCCTCCCCACTCCAGCCAGGGACATGGTCTGTTGTGCCTGCATTTCTGTCTAATGGGAGCTGTCCCTCGGAAATGGGGTGAGTGTGCTAACTGAACCCTGGTCCATACTCCATCCTTACCTGGGAGTGGAATATCACACCTCTGGCAGAGGTGCAATACCCCTGTAGCGGCCGAGCCCTCGGGGCGCTACATTTTTATGATGCCCGTAAAAAAAAATTTTATACAGTATGTTCATGTATACCCCCCAGGAGTAAATGTTTGTCAGCCCACGTCTCTTCCAAGGGCCATTGAAGTGCCTCCAAATTTTTGGCAGCCTTTGCAGTTACTGCATAGTCCAACACTATGGGAGACTCTCTCCTTTCTAATGGGAATTTGTCATTTCTGTGGCCTGGTCTATGTGTCTTTAAATTCTTAGTGGGTTTTTTCCTAAACTTGGTCAGTCGTTGGACTCACTGCATACCCTATAACTGTATAGCAGACCCTCTCCTTTCTAATGGGAACATGTAATATCTTGTTACTGTGGCCCTGCTCTGTGTGTCTTTAAATTCTTAGTGGGGATTTTCCTAAAATCTGTCAGCCGTTGGACCCTATCATTTCTAATGGGAATTTGTCGTTACTGTGGCCCTGCTCTATGTGTCTTTAAATTCTTAGTGGGTTTTTTCCTAAAATTGGTCAGCTGTTGGACTCACTGCATACCCTATAACTGTATAGCAGACCCTGTCCTTTCAAATGGGAGCATGTCGTACCTTGTTACTGTGGCCCTGCTCTTTGTGTCTTTAAATTGTTAGTGTTTTTTTTCAAAAATTTTGGCCACCCTTGCAGTCACAGCATGACCATAAACACTATAGAAGACCCGCTCCTTTATAATGGGAACATTTTTTTTACTGAGACCCTCCTCTATGTCTCTTCAAAGGGGTATTAGGTTGCGTCCAAATTTTTGACAACCCTTGCAGTCACTGGATGCGCAATAACAGTATAGGAGACCCACTTGTTAATAATGGGAACAACAAAGCATAGCCCTCTGATGGCTCTCTAACAATAGCTAGGGCCGACTGCTGGCCTTTTAAGAATAGTAAGGGCCGTCTGATGTCCCTATAAAAATAGGCTTTATGACTTTCAGAGTCCCTCCATCATAAATAAAACAGGATGTGTCTGATGACACCACATTGCCAGATGAGGTTGTAAAATGTTAAAATGACATTTCCCGGTGAATGCATTTGTCATAAAAAATAACATAAAAAACATAACAATAGGATCTTTCTTTAGTATAAAAAACAGCATCACCAATTTAACCTCAATGTAATCACATTGTTCAGCTCATGCACCTCCTCCTCCATCTCCGAAATGACCACATCAGTCACAAGCTGACTGCACTGCAGCACTGCCTTGGCCAAACAGCAACAGGCTGTGCTGAAGATAACATGCTTAATGCTTAATTGACAAACCGCCCAGCGCTGCATAGTTGTTGAAAGCTGTAACACAGCAGCTTGATCTGTGGCTCTCACCGCTGAACATACAGCCAGGCATGGTCGTGTGTTACAATGGGCGGAACCTGGTGACGGAGAAATGACAACCGGGGTAGATACGGTTTCCCTCTATGCCAGTCCTTTCACAGAGCTAAAGAATATGGCTGTGGTGAAATGCAACTCCCACTGAGAAGCTGTTTCAGATTGAAAAACATTGTGCCCACCAGAGGATTTGTTTCTGAGAGCTAACCTTTCTCACCCGCTCAAGAGCCCCATAGCAGCTGCAAAGTTAGCGCTATCATGAACTCTCCTGAGGTAGAAGCCAAGGCACACCAGAGAATTCTCTGGTGGGACTGTCCAACCCTGCCGAGAAGCAGTCCTGGCTAAGAAAAGTGTGTGGGAAGATTCCAGGACACTATATTTTTACTGAGGAGGAAACACATGCAAACATGGGGAGAACATACAAATTTCTTGCAGATGTTGTCCTTGCTGGGATTTGAACCCAGGATCCCAATGCTGCAAGACTTCAGTGCTAACCACTGATCCAATGTGCTGCCGTTCACCCTCTAATATCTAACAGGCTGGAGAAACTTGAACCTACTGCCACTCTATCATCAGCTCCTTTGTGAGAAAATGTATTTGGGCAGCCACTCAGTCTACCAAATAAAATTCCAGAGAAGGAAATTGAGGATGGCTTCGCTACTGGTACTGGGGGCAGTGCTAATACCATGGTGTTGTACCATAGTTTGCTGGAAATATTCCAGGCTGGTAGGAGGCAAGAAAATTCCCACAGAAAAGTACCAGCAGTAATGTTCAGGCCACATTTCAAGTGCAAGCAGCTTTAGAGGACTTCCTGGGAGAAATGACACGCAGGGTAGATACGGTTTCCCTCTATGCCAGTCCTTTCACTGAGCTAAATACAACTCTTATCAAAAAAAGTTGTGGACTGGCTCCGTACCGTCCCTGGCCACATTCACCTGTCCACGTGTTTGTGGTTAGGCAGTCCTTCTTAGTAAGTGCACTGGGTAGGGCATGGGTAATGTTGTGGGACCCGTGCTTGTGGAAGGCGAAGGCGATACCGGGAAAAATACTGGCGGCTGGGGACCGAGTATGGACACCCGGCCGCCGCCTGCATGAGGTTGTGAAAAGCTTCCATCTCCACAAGCTTAAAAGGCCATATTTCAAGTGCAAAGAGCTGCCCAGAAATCTGTCAGTTTAGTGTTGCGGCCTGTGTTGGCTGGCTGCATACTTGCAATTGCATTCCAAGTAACAGAAAACTAAGCAGATGATGGCCTCTATCATCATCATGGCCTCACCTCGGCACTATGAACTCTCCTGAAGGAGAAGCCAGGGCCCGCCGGAGGAGTCTGCGGTTCTCTGGTGGGCCCGTCCAACCCTGCCGAAAAGCAGCCCTGGCTAAGAAAAGTGTGGGGGAAGGTTCCTGGACACTCTATGGCTGCTTTTTTAATGCGGATCGGCCATGCTTATGCATGTTATTTCTCAAAACGCATTACGGATCAGGCCATTTTCCAACTCTGTATTCAAGAAATTAAATGCGCAAAGAAAGATGTGTGTGTGTCAAAGCACCATTGACAAGTGCGAGTTGATGTTGGATGGGCTGCCATTGCTTCTGCAACAAGCTCAATTACAGGATTTTCTGGGAGAAATGACAAGCAGGGTAGATACGGTTTCCCTCTATGCCAGTCCTTTCACCGAGCTAAATACAACTCTTAGCAAAAAAAAGTTGTGGACTGGCTCCGTACCGTCCCTGGCCACATTCACCTGTCAACGTGTTTGTGGTTAGGCGGTCCTTCCCAGTAAGTGCACTGGGGAGGGCACGGGTAATGTTATGGGACCCGTGCTTGTGGAAGGCGGAGGCGATACCGGGAAATAGAGTGGCGGCTGGGGACCGAGTATGGACACCCGGCCGCCGCCGGCATGAGGTTATGAAAAGCTTCCGCCTCCACGAGCCTAAAAGGCCACATTTCAAGTGCAAGCAGCTGTCAAAAATTTGTCAGTATAGTATTGCAGCCTGTGGGTGGGTGGCTGCCGGCATTCTTGTGCTTGCATTCCAAGGAATGGGGTAGGGACAACTGAACACTGCAGTGGGACAAGGACGTGGACGGTGATTGTTGCAAGTCTGCAACGACAGGTGCATGGCGGGAGGCATCTTCGCATGTGCCAAGGATCACTTATGATGGGCACACATTTAGGCAGTGACCTGGGAGTCAGAGATGTTTCCAGAGGTCTTCCCCTTGCTGTTCCCATGTCTTTTCAGCACTGTATGCATGTGTCTGATGATGTGTCACACACCACATGGCCAGATAAGGTTGTAAAATGTTAAAATGACATTTCCTGGTGAATGCATTTGTCTTGGTTGAAAGCAACGCAAAAGTGCAAAAACGTGTCAAAAATGCTACGTGTGAACATAGCCCAAGGTGTGTAGGAGTATTTTTGTTTTTGTTTATTTATTTTGCCTTATATACAAGTCATCACCCTGGAAAGGATGTTCCTTACGCCGTAAAAGTGGCGTAATACTCTGACGACGTTGTTGACAGCAGTGATCTGGGAGTCAGAGATGCTTCCAGGGGTCTTCCCCATGCTGTTCCCATGTCATTTGAGCACAGTTTCCATCGATTTGGGCAATTTTTAGGCCCTCTGCAGACCGCCGTGGGGAGCCACCTGAAAAATGCTCAAGTTTCCCCTAGACTTATATTGGGCTCATTGCTCGGGTTGAGCACCCGAGTATTTCAATTTGCTCGACCCGAGCAACGAGTACTCGAGCATTTTAGTGCTCGCTCATCACTAATGACAACCAAAAACATCCAAATAATCCTGATCAAAAAGTTCACATACCCTGGTGATTTTGGCCTGATAACATGCACAGAATTTGACACAAATGGGTTTGAATGGCTACTAAAGGTAACATCCTCACCTATGACCTGTTTGCTTGTAATCAGTGTGTGTGCATAAAGCTGAGTGAGTTTCTGGGATCCAGCCACTGACGTTTCTGGATTTTGAGATGGGGAAAGCAAAAGAATTATCAACGGATCTCCGGGAAAAGGTAGTTGAACTGTATAACACAGGAAAGGGAGGCAAAAAGAGTATAACACAGGAAAGGGATACAAAAAGATATCCCAGGAATTGATAATGCCAGTCTGCAGTGTTCAAACTGTGATTAACAAATGGAAAATCAGATGCTCTGTAAAAACCAAACCACAGTCAGGTAGACCAACAAAAATTTCAGCCACAACTGCCAAGAAAATTGTTCGGGATGCAAAGAAAAACCAACAAATAACATCAGCTGAGAACACACTTAGGGGTGTACTCACTTTTGTTGCCAGTGGTTTAGACATTATTGGCTGTGTGTTGAGTTATTTTGCAGGCACACCAAATTTACAGTTAAACAAGCTGTACACTGACTACTGTACATTGTATCAAAGCGTCGCATCTTCAGTGTTGTCCCATCAAAAATATATATATGTATTCCGGCCCATTTTTGGAGTTTTGTGTGAAATTATGTCCAATTTGCCTTTTTTTTCTCAGTTTTTTTGTGTTGTTCCAATAAACACAAAGGAAATAAACATGCGTGTAATAAAACATGTGTAATTTTCTGAAACAATTTCAAGGGTGCCAGCACTTTCCGCCATGACTGTATATGCAGGTAGAGTCCTTAACCCCTTTACAACCCAAAGTGGTTTGCACGTTAATGAGAAGGCCAATTTTTACAATTCTGACCACTGTCACTTTATGAGGTAATTACTCTGGAACGCTTCAACGGATCCCCTGGTTCTGAGAATATTTTTTCATGACATATTGTACTTTATGATTGTGGTAAAATTTCTTCGATATCACTTGTGTTTATTTGTGAAAAAAACAGATATTTGGCGAAAATTTTGAAAATTTAGCAATTTTCAAAATTTGAATTTTTATGCCCTTAAATCGGAGAGATATGTCACACAAAAAAAGTTAATAAATAACATTTCCCATATGTCTACTTTACATCAGCACAATTTTGGAACCCAAATTTATTTTTATTAGGGAGCTATAAGGGTTAAAATTGACCAGCGATTTCTCATTTTTCCAACAAAATTTACAAAACCATTTTATTAGGGACCGCATCACATTTGAAGTCACTTTGAGGGGTCTTTATGACTGAAAATACCCAAAAGTGACACCATTCTTAAAACTGCACCCCTCAGTGAATCGGGTCATCATGGCAACATCCGGGAAGCCGCGGCACACATTGCTGGACGCCGGCAGGAGAGGTGACTATCCCGATCACCTCCCCTTGCCCCCGCAATGCTGCGAACGACTTCGATCCCAGCATTGCGGGGGTTAATGTGCGGGACCTCTCCCAGCACATAGCACCGGGTGTCAGCTGTGACAATCAGTTGACACCCGGCGGCGATCACGCCCGCACAGCCTGTGTGCGCGATCGCAAAGATGTACTAATACGTATCAGGCTCTTAAGTCCCAGGGCGCAGATACGTATCAGTACGTCTTGGGCTTTAAAGAAGTTAAAATTATGTGAAAATGGGAAAAGTCACAAAACTTTGCAACTTTTCAAGAGCTTTATGCCAGTTTTCTGGCAAAAACACTGGTGAATCGGGTTCATAATCTCTAATCCTTTCAGCTCCCTTTAATTAGACTACTTTCAACAAACTAATTATAAGTATTGGGTCTGTTTTTTTTTAATGCTTTTAAAATAATTGTAAATATTTTCAATCCCTTTTTTGTTATAAGGATTTCCCAAAAATTAGCTAATCATAGGTTGTCCTGCATTCGTGACAGTGATTGACTGCGCGGTCACTTGGAAGTTTACATTGGCATCACTACAGGGCCGGTAAAGAAGGACTGTCAGGGACCCCCAGAGTGTGGTAAAATGCGCCAACTAATTCATAATTCATTTAATTCTCACACAATATACTAAGTTAGTGTAAGTCTACAAAAAAGCAACAAAACTTGGTGCTAAAAAAATTGAGCATAACTTTTTGAAAAATGAACCAGGTTATGCCAAATCTTACATATTTTGTGACTTTGTGATCAGTTATCAACACAAATATTTTACTCAAATTACCAGATCGATGGATAAGAATTGGGACTTTTCCCTAAATCTCTCCAAAACATCACCGCTTATAGAAGACCACCCTCATATCCAGATCAGATTTTCTGTGAGAGATGCCCAGATTCACAATATAGTATGCCTACTGGCCATCTATGAGAAGTCCACCCCAATGGAAGTCCAGTTATTAAAGAGGATTTTACTGTTTATATAAGGGGCAGACAATGACAGTGAAGGGCCCTTAATCAGGACTTCTGATCTGGGCCCCCCACCCTCCGTCAGGCACCACCTACATATACATTTCCATGTATATTTATATTAGGCACACATATAAAATTTGCACATGCTAATACTCTATACACATTTTAACGTATGCATATACATAGTGCACACAAACATAAAATACGGACATACACATAAGATGCACATACACAGTATAGAGTCCCGGTGGTCCTCATAGTTTTAAGTATGGACCCTGGCAAATTGTAGACAGACTTTTATTGTTCATGGGCTTTAAGGGAGAGAGGCTTCCTTTGTGGAGGACACTCATGAATGCCATTCATTTGCAGTGTACACCGTGTCGTGTCATGGAAAACACTCGCCCTGGTTTGGCTTTCTACTTCTTCAGCTAATAGCAATGAATTTGCCTGTCGATTTTCTTCTCATCAGAAGATGCTTTTGTTTAGATGTTAACTTCCATCTGACTGATAAGAAAAGCTTTGCTGATCTTCTTGTAGACTTCACATTTCTTGTAAAGAAATTATTTTCTTTCTCAGAAATGTCTTGTGACATTTCTCTTCTATGTGGTGCCACTTACCCTTCTCATCAGAGGACGCTTTTGTTTAGGTGTTAACTTCCATAGTCGGCCTGGACGTCTCTGTAAGATGGTTGCAGTTCCATCTTTGTTATAGTTTTGCATCACTTTTGCTACAGTTTTCTGACTGATAAGTAAAGTTTTGCTGATCTTCTTGTAGACTTCACATTTATTGCAAAGAAATTATTTTCTTTCTCAGGTTTTGTGACATTTCCCTTCTATGTGGTGCCATTGCTGATAGCATGAAATGGGAAGGAGTTTTCTTTATTAAGTAACTTCCTTTTACAGACACCTGTCTGCTGGACATCTGTTTAATGAATAATTACACTTAGCTGTGGTTCAGTTCTTGTTAATTAGAATTTTGTTGTCTAAACTTAGCTTTTCTCTTAAGACTGTTACTGGGATGTTCTCATTTTTGAAACATGATCTTGAATGAGTTTGTTAAGAAAATTACTTTTTTGGGGTCTGCAAAATACCAAATCTTGTTTGCATTCAATGGCTCAAATTTGCGAGAGTATTTTGTAGTATGGTATCCCATATAAAATGATGATTCTGAAAGGAAACTACAGGTTTGCTGACAAATCTATTTGGGTGTACTGATTTATGCTAAACACTGTATATATATATATATATATATATATATATATATATATATATATAAACCTTATAAGTTTGGTATCACAGTAATCGTACTACTGACTCTGAATCATTTTGTCAGTTTGTTTTTACAACACAATACACACTGTAAAATGAAGGAACCCAAACCTGGCATTTTTTCTCATTTTTCAACACATTATATGATAAAATGGATGGTGTTGTTCAAAACTACAACACTAAGCGTCAGCACACTGTGATTTGCTGATCTGTAAGATGCGTTCTTTGTGCTGTGAAAATACACAGCTGTGATATCTCACCAAATATTCATAGTGGGAACTTAAAATTATGTTTTTCTGCCATGATTAAGGATGGTTTGGATGTATGAAACATGTTGACCTTTTATTTCTATCTTTGTGGAATTAAGGCTGCATGAACCAGTCACCAACCATTATCTGTATATGTACAAATATTAAGTGCTACTGAGTGCTGTAGGAAAAACTTAGAATAGTGAGGTGATTTGATAGTCCTGCCACAAATAATCTGTTTCTACTGCACACTTAAAATTTCTGATAGTGGGAATAAACCTGATTACCTGCAGTAGTGCACTCCTGAGAGCTGGTGCAGCAGAGAAAATGTCTTGGACATGAGAGTGGGAGGTCCTGATTATGGAGGATGTTAATCTTAGCTCATTGGAGTGTAGATATGGTAGAGATGCAGGACTGTGCAGCAGTGTGGAGAGGTTTGTGGATGAGTGTAATGACTGGTACAGGGTGGAGGCACCAGTGTAACTGCTGGACAGAAATATGAGACTGACTGCTGCATTAAGGATAATGAGAAATACATTTAGTGAGAAGAAGAGCAATTAGTGAGTTACAAGTATTTGTGAATTCAAGACAAAAAGGAATCAGAGCAACAGTAACAGATTTTACTTTTTTTTAATTAATAATGGGATGAATAAAATCGTGAACATTATCAAAAGACTAAATCAAAGTCAGGAAGATAGCCGAGGTCAGATACCAGGTGATCAGTAAATGACAAGTCAGACGAGCAGTATGAATACCGCGGAGCCCGATGACAGAGGCGTTACTGAAACTTGTCCAGGTTGACCAGTCAGAAGGCCACAGGTAGATGGTGAAGGTCCTTCTGTAGCACCCTGAGGATTCGGCTGCTACAGGGGTATTGCACCTCAACCCAGAGGTGTGATATTCCACTCCCGGGTAAGGAAGGAGTGTGGAACTGAGCTCGGTAGGCTGCATGCACTACATACATCCCATTTCCGAGGAGCAGACCGACGGTACTCCCACTTAGAAATGTGCAGGTACGACCGAGTCTGTTCCTGGCTGGAGTGGGAGGGGGGTGGTACATCCCAAGTAGTGTAGGGGCAGATAGGGGGAGCAGCCTGGGTAAAGATAGGAGCTCATTGGGTGCTGGTCACCTGAGCTCACACATAGAGGGTGTATATAAGGTGGGCACCAACTAAGAACAGGGTCAGTTGCAGAGAGAAAGTCAGCGAGCGGAGGAGAAGAGAGACCCAGAGTGAGAGAGGAGAAAGAAAGAGAGACCCAGAGGGGGAAACAGAAGAAAAGGACTCTAAGACCCCAAATTAAATCCCCGGGTGAAGAGTCGGCACAGGGTACCGGAACCCAAGCTGGTGGGGGCAAAAACACACCCCAGCCAGAGACCGGAGACCGTGGGCAGCGTTTGCCACGGCCACCCACCACATCCACCACGAAGGCATACCACGAGGAGGGTCAGGGAACCCAAGGCCAAGGGTCTCCCAACAGAAGGCCCGAGGGAGCTGGACCTGGGTGGATCAATAGTGGGGACGGCCAGAGAAAGGACAGAAGGAGAGCTCAGGGTCACGCTCCGGACTTATTTGGGGGTTGGCTGGATCCAGAACCTGGTGGACGCAGCACGGCTCGGGAGGTCACTCGAAGCTGGAGTGACCAGAACATCAGCAGTGAGTAAACATCCTAACCTGCATAACCCGACTCTGTCTCTGATTGCCGTCTACACTGCATCACCACAACTCCCATCCTCTGCACCTGATCCCCCTGAGGCTATACCCCTCCCGTTGGGGGTTATCCTATCAAGCTGCACCAACACCACCAGCCTCAGCGGACCCTGCTGCAGCGGCGGCCACAGTGACCGCAACACAACGGGTGGCGTAGTCGACATTAAGAACTTGATAACATCTGTAGGACTGCCACATACAACTGAGTTTGACACCCTGGGCACGGACCGGGTCACAGCCACTCGGAAGACTACAACCCCCATCTGATCCGGCTCCGGATATTCCCCCTAAAGAATATGGCCCAGGGGGCGCGTCAACTTTGGCGTAGTCGGCAGGATTACGTGCCCACAACACCCGGGTACTGCGTGCCTGAAGGAAAGTGCAAGTTTACCTCAAGAAGAAGTCTCCTGCCGGTTCCGGAGGGTCCCCGCCATCGGACCCCATCACCAGTCGATTCCAGCCGGTTGTCCGCCATTAACAGCGTTTTCCCGCCATCTGCAGAGTTTCCCGCCACTGGGAAGCGATTCCCGCCATTTCCAAAGGTTTCCCGCCTTGCCAGAGCGGACGCCATTATGGGCGTGCCAGAGGGTGGCGAGAGGCCACCTCCCATCGTGGGCCAGGACCGAAAATGGCGCCAAAAGTGGAAACCGCCCCCACCAACAGAGACTGTGATGCTAGAGGTGTCTGTCGGCGTGAAAGAACTGCCCCTGGAGCTGACAATCACCAAGTGGCCCCGGGACCGCCCTCGAAGTGGGAGGAGACGAAAGAAAAGAACGAAGATGGGTGCCGCCTGGAGCAGTCTGGAGCGAGCGCACCCGGAGGCAAGAAGCCTGGAGAAGAGTAACGGAGGAGCTCACCCGGAGATGGCGAGAGAGCAGAGCAGCACCGGCCCGCTGGCCAGGAGCCTGCTGGAAGAAGAGCAGAGCAGCACCGACCCGTTGGTCAGGAGCCTGCTGGAAACCACGACCCCACTAGGCCTAGTGGAGGTCCTCGCACAGCTCCCCCGAGACCGGGAGTGTGCACAGACCGCTCTGGAGGGCCTCGCACGGAGGATGGCCCGGGTACAGCGAGAGACATTGGCGGAGTGGAGCCGAGAGATGGCCCAGCAAACCAAGACCCGGAGCACGCCAGCCAAGATGAGGAGACAGACCGCCTCTGAGGATGGCGCGGGAGGACCCAAGGCCGGAGACGGCGCCGAGAAGGGAGCCGAACGCATGGAGGCAGGTAAAGGGGACGTCTATACCCCAAACCGGGACACCGCTTACCTGTCCCAGCTCCCCGTCGCAGAGCCCGAAAGTCCCCCTGCTGTGCCCGAAAACGCCATGTCACCGACGCAGACTAGGCCCCAACCGGAAGCCGCCGCCGCGACCCCTGTGACGCCATGCGCACCGACCCCGAGCGTGGCAAAACAGGAAGTAACACCAGCCTGGTCGCAGGGCCTAGAATTCCCGGGCGTCGCATCACCAACAGCGCCCCCTACCTCCGCGGAGCCTCCGGCCTGGCCGCAAGGCCAGGTAGCCCAGGGCGCCGCCGTCCTAACGGTGCCCTTCACCTTCCAGGTGCCCCAGGCCTGGCCGCAAGGCCTGGGCAACCCGGGCGCCACCACCACCGCGCCCGCACCCGTAAAACCAAGGGTGCCGCGTCTGGGAGAGGACTTGTTTGCCCAGCACACGTGGCCGGACGGGCAGCCTTTCATCTGGCCCCAGAAATATTATGAACTGGAGCACCAGAGGAGAGTTGGGGCCATGTGTGCACCCCTGATTCCGGCTCCGAAGCCCGTGATAAGGATCTCGCCCCCGCTTGAAGAGACCCAATTTGAGTGGGACCCCACCGGAGAAGACCTAATGGGGTTCACTCAAGAAACCAGGGCAGCTGCAGCGGAGCGTGCTGAGTGCTGCCGACAGCAGCTCGAGGAGTTTGCGAGGGAGCGGAGAGAGAGGCGGGTCCGGGAACAACAGGCCCAAATAAGGAGCGCCGAGCAGAAGAGCCGAACCAGGAGGGACCCCCGTGCAGCGCACAGTCCCCGCACCACTGGGACTGTAATCAAGTTCAACATGCAGCACGGGTGGGGCTTCATCCGAGACCACAACACCCCCGGCGACGTCTTTGTCACGCGCAGAGATGTGGAGTCCCATCTGCCGGAGGGGCACAGAGGTCGTGACCTTTATATCGGGGACGAGGTCACCTTTACCCGGCACAAGTGTGCCAAAGGACCTTACGCCCTCCATGTGCATCGCCTGACAGAGGAGGAGCTGCGATGTGAGGAGGAAGAGCAAGAGGATCCGGACGGGTCTGAAGCTGAGATCCCCAAAGAAGGAGCAGGAGGAAGACGTTGTTGAGTACAGCGGAGCAGGTGCTGTAAATAGTTACCCGATCGGGGTACAAAGAAACTGTTATTGCTAATATAGTCCCCGTTGGGACCAGCTGAGTGAACTGTTCACCCGTTTACCCTTAATCCCACAGGCTGAGGACTGTGAGCAGCCATTCCCTTTCCCTCCTTAACTGGCCGAGGACTGAGAGCGGCCATATCCTTGTATATAGTTGCGCGTCCTAAAGCGCCCCCTACTGGTTTTACTGTAAAACCACCTTAAGGAAAAGAACTGTCGCACTTTGCCCGGTCAACAGTTGCCCAGTGACCGGAGGAGGAGCCAGAGGCGACGAGAATGTTTTATCTGAAAAGTTTTATATATATATAATGTTTTATATGTTTTATATGTTTATGTTTATATGAAAAATTTTGTATGTTTTGTGATGTTTTTGTCTTACAGCCCGAGGACGTGCTGTGGTTTACCAGGGGGGAATGTAGCACCCTGAGGATTCGGCTGCTACAGGGGTATTGCACCTCAACCCAGAGGTGTGATATTCCACTCCCGGGTAAGGAAGGAGTGTGGAACTGAGCTCGGTAGGCTGCATGCACTACATACATCCCATTTCCGAGGAGCAGACCGACGGTACTCCCACTTAGAAATGTGCAGGTACGACCGAGTCTGTTCCTGGCTGGAGTGGGAGGGGGGTGGTACATCCCAAGTAGTGTAGGGGCAGATAGGGGGAGCAGCCTGGGTAAAGATAGGAGCTCATTGGGTGCTGGTCACCTGAGCTCACACATAGAGGGTGTATATAAGGTGGGCACCAACTAAGAACAGGGTCAGTTGCAGAGAGAAAGTCAGCGAGCGGAGGAGAAGAGAGACCCAGAGTGAGAGAGGAGAAAGAAAGAGAGACCCAGAGGGGGAAACAGAAGAAAAGGACTCTAAGACCCCAAATTAAATCCCCGGGTGAAGAGTCGGCACAGGGTACCGGAACCCAAGCTGGTGGGGGCAAAAACACACCCCAGCCAGAGACCGGAGACCGTGGGCAGCGTTTGCCACGGCCACCCACCACATCCACCACGAAGGCATACCACGAGGAGGGTCAGGGAACCCAAGGCCAAGGGTCTCCCAACAGAAGGCCCGAGGGAGCTGGACCTGGGTGGATCAATAGTGGGGACGGCCAGAGAAAGGACAGAAGGAGAGCTCAGGGTCACGCTCCGGACTTATTTGGGGGTTGGCTGGATCCAGAACCTGGTGGACGCAGCACGGCTCGGGAGGTCACTCGAAGCTGGAGTGACCAGAACATCAGCAGTGAGTAAACATCCTAAACTGCATAACCCGACTCTGTCTCTGATTGCCGTCTACACTGCATCACCACAACTCCCATCCTCTGCACCTGATCCCCCTGAGGCTATACCCCTCCCGTTGGGGGTTATCCTATCAAGCTGCACCAACACCACCAGCCTCAGCGGACCCTGCTGCAGCGGCGGCCACAGTGACCGCAACACAACGGGTGGCGTAGTCGACATTAAGAACTTGATAACATCTGTAGGACTGCCACATACAACTGAGTTTGACACCCTGGGCACGGACCGGGTCACAGCCACTCGGAAGACTACAACCCCCATCTGATCCGGCTCCGGATATTCCCCCTAAAGAATATGGCCCAGGGGGCGCGTCACTTCTATACAGCTCCAGCAGTGATGGTGGATCTGCTGGACTTCAGGGCGCTGGATGCTTAGGTGTCCCGTCTTTTAGATGGTTTTAGGGCAACAGTGACAGCATGCAAATACGCGAGCAGCCCTGGATAATCCACGCCGGCAGGATGATAAGATCCGGCGGAAGATGGAACCTATGAGAAGAGAAATAAATATAATGTAAGTGATGGGACTCCATATTACATGATAATGCTGTGCAGTCACTGTGGCCGGACGGCAGAGGAATATTATCATACAGAGGTCAGGGGTCATTGTCAGCAATCATACATGTGACAATCCCATCACTGACAGATGACATCTACTCCACATGAATTATTCTCACTGACATCACACAACATGGAGTTGATTCTCACACTTACCTCGTCTCTTTTTCCCATTTTTTCCATTTTCTGAGTTTTGTTGCTCCATACTCAGATTTATTGCCGATTTTCTTTCTTCATGAGATGGAAATTCTGATGAAAAATTTTTAAAAAAAATCAATAACAATATATTCTTATAGGATCTGCTTTGTCATAATATGGATAACATAAGAGACCTATAGTATTGTATAAAACCATGTGGGAATATTTGAGCCTTGAAGTCAACATTCACATTGCTGGTGCTGTAGACATGTACATACCTGGCAATGGGGACGAGGGTGGCAAGATGGTAACAGCATCGTCTGTATTACATACAGGAACAGATACTTTCTGCCTGTTTGAAGAAGAAAAACATGTAAATCTCAAGTAAACTCCGTATAAAAGGGGTTGTCTCACTAGAAGAACACCGACTATAAGGCCTAGTAGGACATATGACTGTCATAGTGGGGAAGGTCTTCTGCTCAAGACTACCTTTTATAGAGAGCTGAGAGGAAAACAACTACCAAGAATGGCCGGCATTTCATACTACATCTCTCCTACAGTGAGGGCAGCACTAAAAGTGCATGACCGGCCACAATTATGGGCTGTTATCTCCAACAATTCCGAAAGCTGAAAGCACAATGACCCATAACCATGGGGCGGTGGATGCTGCATTTGATATTATGGTATTTATGTCCTATATTTAATGTTGTGCACATATATCAGCCTGGAGCTCCCAGTAATGACCCCATAATCTACTCACATTTCTGAGATGTTTGTGTTGGATTCTGGTGTACACTCTGGAGGGGCCTTGGGATCCTCATTGTTCACCATCCCGTTAGTGGTGGTAGAGTGCTAAATGTGGATAACAATAAGTTATTAAATATATATACTTTTTAATTTTGTAGATCCTTTTTTGTACATATTTTGGATTTATCGATCACATACTTACTTTAGAAAGCCTCTCAGAAGATGATGATGCAAATATTCGGAAGATAAAGTTCTCATCGTCCTCACTTGTGCCCTCCTTATCCTCTGAGATCAGATGGTTGTTTTCATCAGAGTGATCTACAAGACATAGGTAAGGAAGGATTGTTAGAGGGTGTCAGTATAACACAGTCGCTATATCTCACTAGGTTACTAGATGATACAACGTAATATACAGAATACATGAAAAAAAACTCCTGTACAAAATTAGGGAAATAGGGATACAGTACGAACCCATGGTCAACATAGCTGAGATCCATGAAACATGGATAACATAGTAGACCAGAAAAACCATGTGGAAATATTTGAGCCTTGAAGTCAACATTCACATTGTTGGTGCTGTAGACATGTACATACCTGGCAATGGGGACGAGGGTGGCAAGATGGTAACAGCATCGTCTGTATTACATACAGGAACAGATTCTTTCTGCCTGTTTGAAGAAGAAAAACATGTAAATCGTAAGTAAACACAGTATAAAATGGGTTGTCTCACTATAAGAACACTGACTATAAGGCCTAATAGGACATATGACTGTCATAGTGGGGAAGGTTTTCTGCTCAAAACTACCTTCCATGGATCAGAACACAACTACCAAGAATGTCTGGCAAGTAATACTACAGCTCTCCTACAGAGTAGGCAGTGCTAAAAATGCATGACATGCCACAATTATGGGCTGTTATCTTCTGCATTTTCTGAAGCCAAAAGTACAATGACCGTTAACCATGAAGCGGTGAATGCTGCATTTGATATTCTGTTATTTATGTCCTATATTTGGTGTTGTGTACATAGATCAGCCTGGAACTCCCAGTAATGACCCTTTCTAATCTACTCACATTTCTGAGATGTTTGTGTTGGTTTCTTGTGTATACTCTGGAGGGGCATTGGGATCCTCATTGTTCACCATCCTGGTAGCGATGGTACAGAGCTAAATACGGATAAAAATAAGATATAAAATATTTTTTTTATGTACTTTTAGAGTTTTTTTTATTTTTTTTTACATATTTTGGATTTATTAATCACATACTTACTTTACAAAGCTTTTCAGAAGATGACGTAAAATTTTGGAAGTCAAGGCTCTCATTGTTCTCACTTGTGCCTTCCTCATCCTTTGAGACAAGATGTTTGTTTATATCAGAATGATCTACAAGAAATAGGTAATGAAGTATTATTAGAGGTTGCCAGTATAACACAGTCACTATTTATCACTAATATTAATGGGAACAGATGATCACATATTAGGGAAGATGAGACAAACAGTCGCTTAGTCTAGATGACGTCTCCTTCTACTTACTGATAAATAAGCTGGTGTCTGCGTCTGAAACAAGCTGAGGAACATACTCCAGCTCCTGGCTCAGAATGTTGTCAAAGTCCAAGTCACTCAGGAATGGATGAACCTTGATCTCAAATGCTCCTCCTAGAAAAAGAAAAGCAAAAGTGATGCGGACATAGTCAGGGATGGCTCCATATCTGAACAGTTTATCGTAATCTGAACTATTGACAAAACTGAGCCGATATGAAGGAAATAAACTGAAAGTCTTAGTGTGGAGAACTAGAAATACAGTAGATGAGCTGATAGAGAAATGCTGATCTTCATAGACATGAGCGATATGTCCTTGGTCTAATAAGGGAATATTAATACTAGTATATCTGTTACCTGTCCCAAGTCTACGCACAGGATTTCTTCTGAGCAGCTCAGTGATGAGATTCTGAGCATCCAGGGGTGGAGCGCGATCACAATTCCAAATTAGTTCTCCTGTTACATAGAAAATTACAGAAAATAAAACCTCTTTACTGGACTGTAACATAAAACAAAGGAAATAACTAAACAAATGTAACCAATCAACGCAATGATCGGATTATTCTACTCACCAATGACAACCCTTTTATAAAGCTCAGTTAGGGAATCAGCATCAAATGGTACACATCCCAGCAGGAATTTATACAGGATGATCCCCAATGACCACCAGTCAACAGGTCTTCCACAGCCTTCTTTCAGGATGATCTCTGGGGCTATGTAACATGGGGTGCCACAGAACTGGAAACCAACAGAAGATAGAGATGAGAATCGATGAAACAATTATTATGACAAGATATCATCGTTAAAACACAATGCAGAAGATAAAATATTAGTGGAAAAGTTCTCTAGAAAGGAAGAACGTAGAGAAGAGACAATAGTGTGATGAGATTTGCAAATAACAAGCTAAGTTCTTGTAGGTGATGCTGACCTCACGGTCCTGGAACTCTCTGGAGATGTCCACTGCTAATTCCTTGTAGGTGTTGGTTTTCGGTATCATTAGACCAAGTTTTGAAATCCCAAAATCGGTAACTTTAATATGTCCAGTAGATGTAATCAGGAGGCTGCAAAAGAGAAGATGGTTTTAGCCTCACAGACTGAATGATAATAAATGACAACTTTCCCCGCTTTATTATACTACGGGGGCACTTACTTTTCTGGCTTCAGGTCTCTGTGCACCACACCGTAACTGTGCAGGTATTCCACGGCAAGTACCGCCTCTGCAAAGTACAAGCGGGCCATGGGGACAGAGAAAGGACCCCTGGTGCTTAGAAGGGTCCCACAGTCTCCACCTATAGAAGAAAGGAAATATGACCGGTGAGGGGTTTATACAGAAGATAACCATGATATACCACGAGCAGATAACCATGATGTATAATGAGCAGTGAGCGTAAACATCCTGGGGAGATCACACAGATAGTGGCGTACATAGAAATCACAAGACCCCATATCAAAAGTTGTAATTGCCCCCCACCCTAAAAAATAAAAAAGAAATATATTTATATCCCTGTTGAAGCAGCTTGGTGTTCTCACCAGCAATACAACTTTTATGGCCATTTTAGAGTATGATGCTCCCAAAAATGCCCACACCCACACTCAATGAGTATGGTATCCCCACAGTGAATCCTCCTAAGGAGGCCACCACTTAGAAGGAGGCCAGCCACAACCCCCTACTCGGTGTGATGGCACCCACAGCAACCCTCCCACTCAGGATAATGGTTCCCACAGTCCCTCACACAATATAATGGTCCGCATAACTCCCCACTCAGTATGATGTCCCCACACAGAATGGGGGCCTCCATATAGAGTGAGGACCCCCACAGCACCCCACTTAATATGATGACCTCCACTCAGCATTCACAGTCCCCCCATATCTAGTCATACGGCCCCCTTTCAGTATTTTGGCCCCTACTAGCCACCTACTCAGTATTTTTGCCCCCACCAGCCCCACCTCCTTGAAGAAGCAAATAACGCTGAAATTGTGATGACAGGTGGAGGGATGCTGCCCACTGCCGAGCGTCGACAGACCCCCTCCGACTGATGAGCCCCATAGCGCCCCTGCGCCAAGATCAATGAATTTACGAGCATCTTGGTAATAGATAACCTATAGTAAATGCTCTGTGGGGATGTAACCAACAATGTCCTAATGATATGAGCAGTGATAAGATGAAAGCCGACATGGGCTGAATATAATACAATAGATGTGTCTTACCTCCTACATACTCCATGACCATACACAGGTGAGATCTAGTTGGAAAGGAGCAGAGCATGGAGACCACAAATGGACAATCAGCAAATGTTAAGATGTCCCTCTCCAGAAAGGCCCATTCCAATCTCTGTGCAGTATTTAGGTTCCGCTTAGCCATTTTCTTCATAGCAAAGGTCTGGTGTGAGTCTTTATGATGCACTAAGTAGACGGCCCTGGAGAGAAGGAGAATCCATAGGTTATAATAAATCCTTATTAATAATCCATCTATAGAAATCATTATATGTTTAATACTGGTATCCAAGGGGTAACATTTCTCCTTGCGGAGAGTGACATGTTAAGCTTGTCAAGGTGAGGAGACTTTTAAGCCTCAATGATCCTCTGGGAAATGTGCAAATTGTCTCTTCAGAGAGGAAGAGAACTAGAACTCTAGTGCCACCTATAGGAAGTAATAATCCTAAAAGTTAATATCGACCCTTTAACGAGCCTTATCACATGACATGGAATAATAGCCATAACCAAAATCTCAATTTTCGGACACTATGTTTTGGGGTACAAGCACTCATCAGTGCAAAGTGTGAGATATGGTTTGGCTGGGTGAGAGACATCTGACCGGGATCCAAGCGGTAACGTTTCTCCTTGCGGAAAAAGCCATGTTAAGCATGTCAAGGTGAGGAGACTTTTAAGCTGCAATGCTCTTCTGGGAAATATGCAAATTGTCTCTTTTCAGAGAGGAAGAGAACTAGCACCCTAGTGCCACCTATAGGAAGTAGCAATCCTATTTCCCAGAGGAGCATTGCGGCTTAAAAGTCTCCTCATGTCCGCAAGGAGAAACGTCAACCCCTTGGATACCGGTCAGACACCTCTCACCCAGTCAAACCATATCTCACACTTTGCACTGAAGAGGGGCAGTACCCCAGAACACAGTTCCTGCAAATTGAGATTTTGGTTTTGGCTATTATCCTAAGTCATGTGACAAAGCTTGTTAAAGGGTCGATATTGACTTTTAGGATTGCTACTTCCTATAGGTGGAGTTCTAGTTTGCTTCCTCTCTGAAGAGACAATTTGCATATGTTTAATACTAGAAGTCTGGCCGCCACTATAAATCCACATCTAGAAATACATAAAATAGCACTACATAGATCACCTATGGGAGGTCTCCACAATGCCACTTCTGCCGGAGCCATCACCCAGGTCACATTATAGATACGAGAATCTATCGAAATTATCTTTGGGCAGATTCGCTATAACTGACCAAATATAATTTAGTGCAAATAAAATTGGTCCAAAATGAATGTGCTCCAGGGCTCTCTTCTGCTGCTGAGGCCAGTGATTGGGCCCACATGGTCATGGTGGAGGGTGTAGATGTCATTGACGTCAATATGGTGTCACCCTTCATGTGACCATGTGTAGCCAACTTCTCTGATCAGCTTCATAATGGAGCCCCCCCCCATCAAAACAAAGATCAGAGTGGAGGAGGCAGCATAAGAACAGATGAAGGTCTAGCACAGGCGAATGTAATAATATTATATTATTATATATTATATTATATGTAATTATATTATTTAAATCGCTTTCCTTACAGTTTGATTTGCTACAGATCATATAATTTCCCTATGATAACACTGAATGGCAGAGTGCAGGGGCAGAAGCATTGTCATAGGGAACCCTGAGAAATGTGGATTATGGCAACAGAAATCTCACCCAAAATTTCCACTGCTGATGAGTTTGGAAGTTTCATAGTCGCTCATATGCGGCTTTCTCGCCGGAACCAATGAATCGATCACGCTCTATAAAAGAATAAGAAATAATACTGATTTATTGAAGATGCAGGAAAAAAGTTACAGATGCAAAAACTTCTCCCCCCATATTATGTCCCAGATGATTTACACTAATATGATGTTGGGAGAATACAAACTGGACGCTGGGCAGACCTGGCGCTAGCACCCTGCACACCCAGGCAAGTGCCGGGGCCCTGAGTAGGCGAGGGGCCCACTTGCTGTCGGGCACCCTGGCGCGCTATGGGACCGGTGAGCAGAGGAGAGTGGTGCCAGCGCCAGCTAGTGGGCCTTGCCCCCCCCCCCATGCTTGCCCAGGACCACGGCCGGCACAATACTTACCTCTCCACAGCTGGTGAGCAGTGAGGTGAGCATTTGATTTTTTTTTTTATGTATGGAGGTATGGGGCATTATATGGGGGGAGAAGTGACATCCTGCATGGGGCATTATATGGGGGGAGGTAGGGACATCCTGCGTGGGGTATTACATGGGGGGGGGGAGTGACATCCTGCATGGGGCATTATATGGGGGGAGTGACATCCTGCATGGGGCATTATATGGGGTGAGAGGTGACATCCTACATGAGGCATTATATGGGGGGGACATCCTGCATGGGGCATTATATAGGGGGGTGACATCCTGCATGGGGTATTATATGAGGGGGAGAAGTGACATCCTGCATGGGTCATTATATGGGTGGTGGGGAAGTGACATCCAGCATAGGGCTTTATATGGGGTGAGAGGTGACATTCTGCATGGGGCATTATATGGGGGGTGACATCCTGCATGGGGCATTATATGGGGGGAGAAGTGACATCCTGCATGGGGCATTATATGGGGTGAGAGGTGACATCCTGCATGGGGCAATATATGGGGTGAGAGGTGACATCCTACATTATATGAGGGGGAGAAGTGACATCCTGCATGGGTCATTATATGGGTGGGGGGAAGTGACATCCAGCATAGGGCTTTATATGGGGTGAGAGGTGACATCCTGCATGGGGCATTATATGGGGGGAGAAGTGACATCCTGCATGGGGCATTATATGGGGTGAGAGGTGACATCCTGCATGGGGCAATATATGGGGTGAGAGGTGACATCCTACATTATATGAGGGGGAGAAGTGACATCCTGCATGGGTCATTATATGGGTGGGGGGAAGTGACATCCAGCATAGGGCTTTATATGGGGTGAGAGGTGACATTCTGCATGGGGCATTATATGGGGGGTGACATCCTGCATGGGGCATTATATGGGGGGAGAAGTGACATCCTGCATGGGGCATTATATGGGGTGAGAGGTGACATCCTGCATGGGGCAATATATGGGGTGAGAGGTGACATCCTACATGGGGCAGTATGTGTTGGTGGGACATCTTGCATGGGGCATTATATGGGGGGGTGATATTCTTCATGGGCATTATATGGGGGGTGACATCCTGTATGGGCCATTATGTGGAGTGGGACATCCTGCATGGAGCATTATGTGGGGGGGACATCCTGCATGGGGAATTATATGGGGGGTGACATCCTGCATGGGGCATTATGTGGGGGGGATATCCTGCATGGGGCATTATGTGTGGGGGACATCCTGCATGGGGCTTTATGTGGGGTGGGACATCCTGCATGGGGCATTATGTGGAGGGGACATCCTGCATGGGGAATTATATGGGGGGTGACATCCTGCATGGGCCATTATGTGGGGGGGCACAGCCTGCATGGGGCATTATGTGGGGGCACAGCCTGCTTGGGGCATTATGTGGGAGGGACATTATGCATGGGGAATTATATGGGGGGTGACATCCTGCATGGGCCATTATGTGGGAGGGGGACATCCTGCATGGGGCATTATGTGGGGGGGGGCACAGCCTGCATGGGGCATTATGTGGGGGGTCAAAGCCTGCATGGGGCATTATGTGGGGGTCACAGCCTGCATGGAGCATTATGTGGGGGGTCAAAGCCTGCATGGGGCATTATGGGGGGGGCACAGCCTGCATGTGGCATTATGTGTGGGGTCACAGCCTGCATGGGGCATTATATGGGGGCACAGCCTGCGTGGAGCATTTTATGGGGTCCATTATTCTATATGGAGCAATATATGGAGCTCATAATACGGTATAGAGAACTATGTGGTGCCATTATACTGTGTGGAGGACATTACTGTCCGGTCTGCACTGTGAGCTGTGAGGATTCGCCGCTTTCTGAGTTATTGTGGAATTTACAATAGATATCGCTCATGTAATGTAAGAAGTGAAATCTTCGGGCTTGTACTATATATATATATATATATATATATATATATATATATATATATATATATTTATCTGCGGTATCTGTGCATCATGAATCGTGGTATGTGTTAAAGGGGCCACTGAGACTCTTTCGCCCAGGGCTCACAAAATCCTGGAGCCGCCCTGCAATGGTCATCATGCATTACTATAACATTCTGGATAATGTGGGAGATCACACAGAGGAGGACTTACAGGTAATCTGTCACCAGGTGTTTGCTATGTATTCTGAAAGCACCATGATGTAGGGGCAGAGACCCTGATTCCAGTGATGTGTTACTTACTAGGCTGTGTGTGGCTGTTTCAATAAAATCAGTAGATTATCACTAGAAGACTATCTGTCTAGCCAGGTAGTCCTATTGCTCTGTACCCCTGCCTCCACCACTGATTAGCAGCTTTCTGCCTATGCACAGTGTACACAGAAAGCTGCCAATCAATGGTGTGGGCGGGGTTATACAAGACTCAGCATTCAGAGCTCTGCAGCAGAAAAAAATAGTGATTTTATCACAACTGCTCCACCGAGTAAAGTAATCAACACATGGAATCAGGGTCTCTGTCCCTGCATCATGCTTCTCTCAGACCAAATAGCATAAACCTGGTGACAGATTCCCTGTAATTCAAATGTAATTAACACCATAGGGTCATCTACACTTAGAATAGAGACGTCCCATGGTTGTATGGGGGATAATACTGGACGAGTCATTCACACCCCATGATCTGATGACACACACGCATCCCCCTCTATGATACTTACGGATTCTTGGATCTCCGGGATCTCACTAATTCCATTGTTAGGATTCGACAGCTCAGTTGTTTCTAAAATAATGATGAAGAAATGAAATGTATTAGAGGATATTATTCCTACATAGATAATACAGCAATATAACGGAGAAATGACAAGATGTCTGTAAATGGGATTAATACTCGTTATATGGGGATTCTAAATATGAGAATATACGGGGAATCCATAGATAAATGTAATGTAAATGATGGAGGAACCCCTTCATAAATAACAAAAGACTGACTATCACTTCCGAAAAGAAAATGGGTGTGAACAGGTGCATACTAAGAGTAGCCATCCAAATATATAACTAACAAAGTTACACTCTGTAATGCTATAGCATGTAAACATGAAATAAATGAAATTTGAATTGCATTACTGCTGTAGAAAATAGGATAAAAGGAAAATACTTAGTGCATGATTTGGCCAATTCATGCATGGCCAGCAGCCACGGCAAGGCGACCTTCTTTTTCTGGGTGCATGCCAAGTAGCCACGGCAAGGTGACTTTTTTTTTTGCTGGGTGCATGCCCAGCAGTCACGGCAAGACGACCTTCTTTTGCTGGGTGCATGCCCAGCAGTCACGACAAGGTGACCTTCTTTTGCTGGGTGCATGCCCAGCAGTCACGACAAGGCGACCTTCTTTTGCTGGGTGCATGCCTAGCAGCCACGGCAAGGCGACCTTCTTTTGCTCGGTGCATGCCCAGCAGTCACGGCAAGGCGACCTTTTTTGCTGGGAACCTATCTCCACACATCAGCCCGGGGTGGTTTTAATTACAACAGGATCCTACCTACCCATATAAATGTAGGCTTCAGCCTAGGAGAGGATTCACATTAGGAGAGGATTCCAACAAAAAGATCGCCTTGTCATTGGCTGCTGGGCATTCATGAATTGGTCAAATTATGTGCTCAGTATCTTAGTTTTTTCCCATTTTCTAGAGCAGTAATGCAATTTAAATTTAATTTATTTCATGTTACTTGCTGTAGCACTGCAGAATGGACCCTCCATCACATGAATGAGAAAGCCCCCACCCACGCTGCACATACGAGTGATGGTAAGAGAGCTGAAACATAGGAGAGATTTGCAAATTAGCCTGGAAGTGCACTGGGGGCGTGTCACTGCACTTGGATTTCTTCTTTCTCGCCCCCAGCGCACTTCCATTCTGATTTGTATATGGTGTCTACTTTACATTTCTCCTGACTGGCACATTGGATTTCTACAAGCAATTATTATTAGGGGACAATGGCCTATACCGTCACACCACTACTTCTATATGTAACAATGTGCTGCCAGGTTCCCATTACACAGAGTAGAGACTAAATCTAACATTATCCTCCGTCCTCTGTAATATCTGGACATTCCTTGTAGAAGGTCGGGTGATCGCTCACCTGTAATCAGATCGCTGTTCAGCTCCGGCTGACTCCTATTACGGTCAGGGATATTCGGGGTCACATTTTGCCCATATTTGGCGTCGCCTCCTGTTGTTTCCTGATAGATATAATATATATAATTAATATGTGGAAGATTTCACTAAATCACCAAATACATAAATCATGAAGGACTAAACCAACATTTACAGATGCACCAATTGTAACGATACAAATTCCGCGCCATCTTCAGACCTTTTCTCAGAAAGTCTCCTCAGATACGGTGGATTAAGATACGTCTATTAATATTGATCCTTACCGGGCGTTCCAATGAGCGTTCTAGTATAGACAGGACTTTTTCGGCCAGTTCTTTAAAGACAGCCAAATCTTCAGTCTGAGATCTTTCTTCAGCCTATAAAGAAGGAAAAATGGAAAGGAGAATTTTGAGATGAGAGCGGTCAGAATGGAGGCGGAAATTGTATGTGACATCGGTTCTCTGTCTGCAGATACAATGACTACATACTGTATTTGGGGATTCGTTGTGTTTTACCGTATTTTTTGGACTATAAGATGCCTTTTTTTCCAAAATTTTTGACCTCCCTTCTAATACTCTCGCACCCCTCCAATCTATCCTAAACTCTGCTGTCTGACTAATCCACCTGTCCCCCCGCTATTCCCTGGCTTCTCCCCTCGCTCCGCCAATCCCTTCACTGGCTCCACATTACCCAGAGACTCCAGTTCAAGACCCTAACTTTGGCATGCAAAGCCACCCACAACCTGTCTCCTCCATATATCTGTGACCTAGTCTCCCGGTACTTACCTGCACGCAACCTCCGACCCTCACAAGATCTTCTTCTCTACTCCCCTCTTATCTCCTCTTCCCACAATCGCATACAAGATTTCTCCCGTGCATCCCCCCTACTCTGGAACTCTCCACCCCAGCATATCAGACAGATTATTCATAATAATAATTGTCTGAATGTAGCTTACCAGGGGGGTGGCTGTGGTGGAGTGAGGTCACAGGAGGTAGGGTCACTGCTGTAGGAAGCCGGCAGTAGAAGTGGGGCGCTGCTGCGGGCCCCGAGCTGGGAGGAGCGGGGTATCCAGGAGGTGTGAGGCTGCGAGCCCTGGGCTTCAAGGAAATGTTAGCGGTGATTTAGGAGGGGAGTCCCCGCTCTGCCCATTGATTTTCTGGCGGTGGGCTTCAGGCAAATGGCCGCTGGAGGCAGTGCATGTGCAGATTTAGATCTCGGCTCAATGACGAGCTGAGATCTCAATTTGCGTATTGGCCATCTCCAGTAGCCTACTTCTTGAAGCCCACTGCAGAGAAATCAATAAGCAGAGCAGGGTCTCCCCTCCTGAATTACCGCTAACATTTCCTTGAAGCCCAGGGCCCGCCGCCTCGCACCTACTGGACACCCCGCTCCTCCCAGCTTGGGGCCCACAGCAGCACCCCACTCCTACTGCCAACTTCCTGCAGCAGCGACTCTGCCTCCTGTGACCTCGCTCCACTGCCACCACCCCCCTCAGTAAGCAACCGAAAATTCGGACTATAAGACAGGACTATAAGACAGACCCCCATTTTATTATAATAAATGTTTTTCCTATTTACCTCCCAAAAATTTTTGGTGCGTCTTATGGTCTGCAAAATACGATATATTAGAAGAAAAAGCTTCTATCCCTCCATTATTATCTGTTAATATTGAGATGTTCTGTGCAGAGTGTCCGCCACCTACCTGGTGTAGTAATGTCCTGATGTTCTAAAGTAAATCCGTCAGATAGTCTGACGTTAGACTACGTTGTCGGTGTTTGGTGAGGCAATCCTTTACTAGCTCCATCACCAGCCGGTGAGTGAAGCTGAGGACGCCATCGGGTGGTAGAAGCACACTGTTAGGACGATTGATCATAAGGATCAACAATAGTGCTTTTACCTGAGGAATGTCCAAAACAATTCCAGCCATAGTGAAAAACTGCAAGTGCTATCAGTCACTATAGAGCCAAGAAAGGCACGGGTGAGCCTATGTGCATTGTATATATAGCGACTGTGAGCAGTGATGTCACCATCACCTGTGATGTCATCACGGAATCTTGTGATAGAATCTTCACGGAGCAGCTCTGCGCAAATAGAATGCGGCCTGGTAATATATAAAGTGAAAACACCATACAATTAAATACCCATGTTATCATGGCCGTTCTATTTTATATCCAATTAGAACACAACCAGGATAAAGGTGTGTTCACAAGTTGGATTTTGGCAGTATTTTTTTTCTACCTCAAAAATCAAAGGAGGCAGGAAAAACGCTGCTTAAAATTCAGGTGTTTTTACTTGTGTTTTTTTTTCCATTCATTTGAATGGGTGAAAAATGCTGCAAAACCTCTGAAAGACTTGACAAGCTGCAGATTTAAAAAAAATGCAAAAAAAACAGCATGTGAATGAGATTTCAGAAATGTCATTCACTAAGATGGTACTGTAAAACACAGCATTTTTGCTGCAGAAGAAGAAACAGTGAATACACCCTAAAGATATCCTCAGTCATATTATGGGAAATATTGTATATTTCGCATTTATTATCTCACGTGTTTTTCTTCACCATAGAACTTTTAAGGCTGTGTGCCCACTATGCGTTTTTTAGGCGTTTCTGCAGCGTAACTTCCGCCGCGGAAACACTTAAAAAACGCTTGGTGATAGGTCTGCAATGGTCCCCAATGATAATCCGCATGTACTGTGCACATGACGCGGAGATTTCCGCTGCGGATTATCATTGCGGAAAAATCCGCAGCACGTCCTTTAATTCTGCAGAGTCGCTGCGATTTAGCCGCCATTGACTTGCATTGGAACGCATAACATCCGAATGATTACAAATACACATGTGGATATTATGCGACTCAATGCGTGGATGGTACCCGGGTCTGGAGATGAAGAGACTCTCCTCCAGACCCGGGTACCATAGTACCTGTAGTTAAAATAGAATTAAAATAAAAAATAAACATATACTTACCTTCTGATGGCCCCTGTCTGCTCCCGGCGGTGCTGCTGGCTCTTCGGCTGCTCGCGGTGGTAAAATGACCTTCCATGACGCCATTTAGTCATGTGACAGGTCACGCGACCGCTGACATCGGCGGTCGCGTGACCTGTCACATGACTAAATGACGTCATGGAAGGTCCTTTTACAGCACCGTGATCCGCCGAAGACACAGGACGCACCGGAGAAGGAGATCGAGGACCATCGGAAGATAAGTATAATGGGTTTTTTTTATTTTTCACCATTATTATTCTTTTTTTTTATTATTGATGCTGCATTTGCAGCATTGTAACTTGGTCACACTATATAAATCCATGCCGGTTGCATGGAATTATATAGTGTGACCAAGTTGTCAAGCACTTTTCCAAGTGATGCTAAAATCACTTGGCAAAGCGCTTGACAACCCAGGGAGATGCAGAAACGCTTAGGAAAAATCCGCAGCATTTCTGCATCGTGGTCATATATCCTAACTCATTGGCGAACTGTTATACAAGGCTATATTCACACTAGACGTTTTATTAGTGGGCTTTTTTATGCAAATTTTCAGCTGCGTTTTACAATACCAACAAAGTCTATGAGATTTCCGAAATCTCATGCACAAAGCTTGCTTATTTGTCCTCAGTATTTTGTGCTTTCCATGGCTTTTCGCAATAGAGTACGTCACTTGTTTCAGCGTTTTTCACCCATTAAAAAAAGGGTGGTGGAAAAAAATGCTGAAAAAAAGCCTAGTGTGAACATTTTGCTGCGTTTTTAGTAAAAAAAGCAAGTATGTGACACACATTTACTTTTGTGATTTTCCCAAGTTTAAACCATCTTGTCTTGATCACCTGAGATAGCAGCTTGGATTATTACAGTTTAATTAAATTAGTGATGCCTACAAAGTAAACATTGGTTGAGCTAGGTCTGAGATTGAACAACACGTGTGGCCCAGGGAGGTGTGAAAATGAACAATGCCTGAGCAACTCAATGGCAAACCATAATGTGAAAGTAAATAGTGTCCTACAAATTCAATGCACTGCCAGGGTCTTAGATAAACCATTCCAGACCAATTCACCCCCCCCCTGTTACATTTGTAATGTGTACTTTTTCATGAACATATGTCTTGCAATGGTGACCTGTTTTCATGTGTCTATGGTGGAAGCAAAGCTGAACTTTGGGATCCTGAAAAACGCACCAAAAATGCACCAAGAACCACTGCAAAAAAACAATCCAAAACCTGCGTTTTTGACGCTACTTCTTTCCTGCCAAGAGATTATGTTTTGCTGCAGAAAAAAAAACACCTAGTGTGAATATAGCCTAAGACTTACTCTGCCAGCATTGATAGTCAATATTCTGTATACAAATAGGACTCCAATCCAGGTATTCAGTTTATCATAAACATGCCTGAGTTAATCTGCCAAATACACATAGTATGCTTTCTCATAGGTGAAATATAAATCCTGTTAAAGGTCCAAGTTGCAGCAGTTAAGTAGAACAAAACAGACCTCTTCATTCTTTGTAGGTGGAAAAACTTTCGAAATTGTCAGTGTATCAAGTACTTATACTCCTGACTGTATATAGTATAATTGCCGCACTGCTACATACAGGTGCTTCTCAGAAAATTAGAATATCATCAAAAAGTGAATTTATTTCAGTTCTTAAATCCAAAAAGTGAAACTCATATATTATACAGAGTCATTACAAACAGAGTGATCTGTTTTAAGTGTTTATTTCTGCTAATGTTGATGATTATGGCTTACAGCCAATGAAAACACAAAAGTCATTATCTCAGTAAATTAGAATTAACAAGAAACACCTGCAAAGGCTTCCTAAGCATTTAAAAAGGTCCCTTAGTCAGTTTCAGTAGGCTCCACAATCATGGGCAAGACTGCTGACTTGACAGATGTCCAGAAGGCAGTCATTGACACACTCCTCAAGGAGGGTAAGCCACAAAAGGTCATTGCTAAAGAAGCAGCTGTTCACAGAGTGCTGTATCCGAGCATATTAATGGACGTGGAAGGAAAAAGTGTGGTAGAAAAAGGTGCACAAGCAACTGGGATAACCGCAGCCTTGAAAGGATTATTGCTAAGAAAAGGCCATTCAAAAATTTGGGGGAGATTCACAAGGAGTGGACTGCTGCTGGAGTCATTGCTTCAAGAGCCACCACACACAGACGTATCCAGGACATGGGCTACAAGTGTCGCATTGCTTGTGTCAAGCCCCTCATGACCAATAGACAACGCCAGAAGCGTCTTACCTGGGCCAAAGAGAAAAAGACCTGGACTGATGCTCAGTGGCCCAAGGTGTTGTTTTCAGATGAAAAGTAAATTTTGCATTTCATTTGGAAATCAAGGTCCCAGAGTCTGGAGGAAGAGTGGAGAGGCCACAATCCAAGCTGCTGGAGGTCTAGTGTGAAGTCTCCACAATCAGTGATGGTTTGGGGGGGCCATGTCATCTGCTGGTGGAGGTCCACTGTGTTTTATCAAGACCAAAGTCAGCGCAGCCGTCTACCAGGACATTTTACAGCATTTCATGCTTCCCTCTGCCGACAAGCTTTATGGAGTTGGGAATGTCATTCTCCAGCAGGACTTGGCCCCTGTCCACACGGCCAAAAGTACCAATACCTGGTTTACACACAACAGTATCATTGTGCTTGATTGGCAGCAAGCTCGCCTGACCTTTACCCCATAGAGAATCTATTATAGAGAATCTATGGGGTATTGTCAAGAGGAAGATGAGACCCCAGACCCCACAATACAGATGAGCTGAAGGCTGCTATCAAAGCCACCTGGGTTTCCATAACACCTCAGCAGTGCCACAGGCTGATCCCTCCATGCCACATTGCCGCATTGATGCAGTAATTGATGCACAAGGAGCCCAAACAAGTATTGAGGGCATTTACTAAACATACATTTCAGTAGGCCAACTTTTCGGATTTTAAAAACATTTTTCAAGCTGTTGTTATGAAGTATTCTAATTTACTGAGATAATGACGTTTGTGTTTTCATTGGCTGTAAGCCATAATCATCAACATTAACAGAAATAAACACTTAAAATAGATCCCTCTGTGTGTAATGACTCTATATAATAGATCCCTCTGTTTGTAATGACTTTATATAATAGATCCCTCTGTGTGTAATGACTCTATATAATAGATCGCTCTGTGTGTAATGACTCTATATAATAGATCCCTCTGTGTGTAATGACTCTATATAATAGATCCCTCTGTGTGTAATGACTCTATATAATAGATCCCTCTGTGTGTAATGACTGTATATAATAGATCCCTCTGTGTGTAATGACTCTATATAATAGATCCCTCTGTGTGTAATGACTGTATATAATAGATCCCTCTGTGTGTAATGACTCTATATAATAGATCCCTCTGTGTGTAATGACTCTATATAATAGATCCCTCTGTGTGTAATGACTCTATATAATAGATTCCTCTGTGTGTAATGACTGTATATAATAGATCCCTCTGTGTGTAATGACTCTATATAATAGATCCCTCTGTGTGTAATGACTCTATATAATAGATCCCTCTGTGTAATGACCCTATATAATAGATCCCTCTGTGTAATGACTCTATATAATAGATCCCTCTGTGTGTAATGACTCTATATAAGAGATCCCTCTGTGTGTAATGACTCTATATAATAGATCCCTCTGTGTGTAATGACTCTATATAATAGATCCCTCTGTGTGTAATGACTTTATATAATAGATCCCTCTGTGTGTAATGACTCTATATAATAGATCCCTCTGTGTGTAATGACTGTATATAATAGATCCCTCTGTGTGTAATGACTCTATATAATAGATCCCTCTTTGTAATGACTCTATATAATAGATCCCTCTGTGTGTAATGACTCTATATAATATAGGAGTTTCACTTTTTGCATTGAAGAACTGAAATAAACTAACTTTTGATGATATTCTAATTTCGTGAGAAGCACCTGTATATAGTATGAATCCCCACTGCCCCATATGTGTATGTATAATTTGATGCACATGACTCGCCCCCTGGGCCGTGGGGTACACGGAACCGGGCCTTCTAGTGTACGGTGCTGATGGGGGTAGTAGTGGCAACCCGATCCCGTGGCTCAGGGTGGTCAGACCAAATGGTGGCAGTCTATTTATCAGTGTTTTGAATGTCCGACTACGCCACCCGTGGATTGCGGTCAGGGATAACCGCCGCTGCGAGGCCGACTGCTGAGGCTGGTGTTGGTGTGCAGCACAGGTGTAGGATAACTACCCACGGGAAGAGTGTAGTCTCAGGGCAGTGTAGGTGGATGTTGGGGGTGATAGTGCAGGCCGCAATAGTAAGAGTTCAGAGTCCGCTTCAAACAGTTCAGGGTCTTTATTGTAGATATTATTAATGACCCAACAGTACCGGTTAGGAATGGGCCTGGGTGTCTGAGAGCATTCGGGCGAGCCCCACTGGTCAGGGTGAGTGTGTAGGCCTACCGTTCTCTCTATGCTCTTTCTGACTATCCCCCTTTTCGTGGTGTAATAGCCCACGTCCCTAAGCTGGCCGTGTACTTCTCGCCTGTATGGCATGCGACTAGGGCCTTGGGTACCTGTTGCTTGCTCCTCGCTGTACTGGTCCCTCTGTGTAGCGGAGCCTCCAGGCTTCTTAGGCCAAGGGACCTGAAATCCCTCGCAGGTTGGTTCTCTGCTGCTGGGCTTGTAACCCTGACAGCCCTGGACCCCAATGCCCGGTAGATTGGTTCTCTTCCAGGACCGGCTCTCGTCGCCTCTGTCCCTGGCTTGCAGTTTCTCCTCTGCCTCACGGACTCCTCAGCTACAGCTGAACTGTCCCTCCTTCTCTGGGACTAGTCTCACTCCTGAGCTAGGTCTTCCAGTTCTCTCTAACCCTGCCCCCAGTTCCAGCTTTTATAGGGGCAGCCAGCTCTCCCTGCTGGCCTGGGACAGGAGGTGCTGTATGCTAATTGTCCCTAACCAGGGGACCTCCCTCCTGCTCTCAGACACAGATTATTGTTTGTGGCATCCAGGCCTGGGGTGACACATTCTCCCCTAGTAAAATTTAGTACTCCGGACTAAACAGGAAACACAAATACAGGGTATAAATGACAACATAACATATATACAAGTATATTTTGTCCTTGAGGTCACGGCGCTTCCGTGACCGGGTGTCCATGCCACCCAACAAGGTGAAGTTTTCCACGGTGTGGGGACCTGTTTCCATAAACCCCAAGTTCCTGGCCTTGGGCGTGGCGACAAGGCTGAGCTCTCTACTTTGGGCCATAAGGAGGCCACACCGGACAGATTTTTCTTCCGTAGCCATCTTCGAAAGAGGGCACCAAGTGCAACTATCTACAAGACAGTTCCGGTTATTCAGCGTCCATAACCTGTTAGTCCATGAACTAGAAAGACTGGAAAAACATAATTAGCAACCAGGCAACAAAAATAAAACATTTACAATATACAGCATTTAGATCTTCCAGCGAGCTGGTATTTGCCCCCTAGTGCTCCGTGTTGACCTGCGTAACCCACTGTCTGGTGGTGGTCTAACCTGACTTTCCCCACTAGCATTCAGGGTACAGCTACTAGCTGGGTTTACAGGCAGTGCAGGCAGCTATCTGCGGGTCCTTTGGCTTACCGCAGGTATGGCAGGCTCACTGTCAGCAGAGGGTTGACTCTCCTGGGCTGCTGGCATGGGTTCTTCTGCCTCTAGGGCTGCTTGGTCTTCTGATTCCTCCTGCTCTCCTGTAGGTTCCTGCTGGGTTGGTTGAAGGAAGTGTAGGACGGGTACCACTATTGCATCATTTATCCGAGTCCAGGACCGGGGGAACTCTCCAAGAACTGTGCTGATCATTTCTTTCTTGTCTTCTGCGGGTTCAAGGTCATCTTGATCTTCTCCTGCACTCTGTAGTTGCTTGGGGCACCTTTTTAGGTGGTCTCTGGAGACGGTGCTAGTGGTTTCTACTTCATCCTTGGTAATTACACATACCTTCGGGTTGTTGTGGTTGGACTGCAGTACTGTGTACGGGTCGCTCTCCCACTGGTCATCTAGCTTGTGAAGCCTTCTCTTCCGCTTCAGGACCTGCTCACCAGGTTCCAGGGGACCAGCAGGGGCGTGTTGGTTGAAGAGCCTCTCTTGCTTTTCTCTCGCTTGAGCCAGACTCCTCTCCACACTCTCCTGTACCTTCTTGTACTGTAGCCGCCGTTCCGTATCCCAGTTCGCATCTGGGGAGGTGTCCTCGGGGGTCAGGACTCCCATCTCCAGGTCTATCGGCAGCTTACCTGGTCTTGCCCTCATCAGGTAAGCCGGGGTGCAATTTGTAGCATTCACCGGGATATGGTTGTATAAGTCTATCAGGTCTGGCAGCTTCTCCGGCCACAGGCTGCGTTCTTCCAGGGGCAACGTTTTGAGGAGATCAATGACGATATTATTCATTTTCTCACATAGCCCGTTGGTTTGTGGGTGGTAAGACGTCCGAATCTTCTTACAGCCGTAGAGGTTGCAGAACTCCTGGAAGATTTCAGCCTCAAACGCTGGACCTTGATCTGTCAAGACCTGTTCCAGGTACCCGTGTGGATGGCAGAAGTGTTGTTGGAAGGCTCTGGCCGCTGTTTGGGCTGTCAACTCTTTAACAGGAACCACCACCAGGAACCGGGAATAGTGGTCCACTATTGTCAGGGCATAGACGTAGCCCGACTGGCTTGGAGCTAGTTTCACATGGTCCAGAGCTACCAGCTCAAGAGGCTGCCTGGTGACGATGGGCATCAAGGGCGTCTTCTGGCTGGTACCGTCCTTCCTTCTGAGGTTACATGAGCCGCAGTCCCTGCACCACTTCTCTATGGCCACTCTCATTCCGACCCAGTAGAACCGCTCTCTCAGTAGGAACTCCAGTTTCTTCCACCCGAAGTGTCCCGCTCTGTCATGGTAGGCCTCCAGGACCATTGCTGCATCTCGTCTCGGGACCACTACCTGCCAGGTCAGCTCGTGCGTCCGGTGGTTGACAAGCCTTCTGCACAGCTTACCTTCGTAGAGGAATAGCCTGCTTTTCTCCTTCCATAACTGCTTGGCTTCCTCTGGAGCGTCCGAGCCAGGGCTATCGTCTGCCTGGGTCAACAGGTCTTTCACCAGGCGAATTGCAGGGTCACTATCTTGCATTTCAGCCCAGCCGTGGTGAGGTAAGGGATTGAACATGACAGTGGTCAAGTCTTTGTCTCTTACACGGTGGGAGTACTGAGTGGCCCCGTACCGGTGGAATGCAGGGAGCTCTATTTCCTCCAACGCGTCTGGATCTTCTCCCTCATCGGGCAAGTGGGGCATTCTCAATAGGGCATCTGCATTGGCATTGGCTCGGCCTGCCCGGTACTTGATGGTGAAGTCATAGTTTGCTAGCCGGGCCATCCACCGCTGCTCTAGGGCACCAAGTCTCGCATTGTCCAGATGTGTCTACGGATTGTTGTCCGTGTACACAGTGAACTTCACAGAGGCCAGGTAATGCTTGAAACGTTCTGTTACGGCCCACACCACTGCCAAGGACTCCAGCTTAAAGGAGCTGTAATTCTCCGGGTTTCTCTCGGTGGGCCTCAGCTTCCGGCTGGCGTATGCGATCACCCTTTCTCTGCCCTGTTGGTTCTGTCACAGTACGGCTCCCAGCCCCACATTACTGGCGTCTGTGTGGAGGATAAAAGGCTGGCCATAATCAGGGTAGGCCAGGATCTCATCCCCCGTGAGGGCCATCTTCGGCTGGCGGAAAGACTCCTCTTCCGGCTTGTCCCACTTGAAGGGTGGCTTTTGGCTTCTGGTCTTAGATTGTCCTATAAGGAGGTCCTGCATAGGGGCTGCCATCTTGGTGAACCTGGGGATGAACCTTCGGTAGTAGCCTACCAACCCGAGGAACTGCCTCACTTCTTTTATGTTAGAGGGGCTTGGCCAGTTCTTTATTGCCGTGATTTTGTCAGGGTCGGGGGCTACTCCTTCTGCACTCACCACGTGTCCCAGGTACTGTACCTTCGGCTTTAACAGATGGCACTTGGAGGGTTTCACTTTCATGCCAAAGCCTGCCAGGGCCTCGAACACCTCGGCCAGGTGCTTTAGATGGTCCTCGTAAGTCTTCGAATAGACAATCACGTCGTCCAGGTAAAGTAGGACCGTCTCAAAGTTTCGGTGCCCTAGACAGCATTCCATCAGCCTCTGGAAGGTCCCGGGTGCGTTGCAGAGCCCGAACGGCATATAGTTGAATTCACTTAATCCCATCGGGGTGGTGAAGGCGGTCTTCTCCTTATCAGCCTCTGCCACAGGAACCTGCTAGAACCCACTAGTAAGGTCCAAAGTAGAGAAGAAATTAGCTGATTTTAGTGCGACCAAAGACTCCTCTATTCTAGGCAACGGGTATGCGTCTTTATGGGTGATACGATTGACTTCTCTATAGTCCACGCACATTCTCATAGTACAGTCTTTCTTTTTTACCAGAACCAAGGGGGCTGCCCAGGGGCTACAACTGTCTCTAATGACCCCGGCTTCCTTCATTTCTCTCAGCATGCCCTTTGCGTTCTGATAGTGTGCGGGGTGGTACAGGTCTGTATCTTTCTTTTATTGGTGGGTGGCTCCCCGTGGGGATGTGGTGTTCTACCCCTTTCACTCTGCCGAAGTCTAGTGGGTGCTTACTAAAGATTCTCTCGTACTCTTGAACCACCCGGTAGACTCCTTGTTTTTGGTGCAAGGGAGTGGAGTCAGCACCCATGTGGAGTTTCTGGCACCAGTCCTCCTTGGGTTTCTGGGAACCATTACCCTCCGCCTGGGGAGATGGAGGCAAGGGTTCCATGGCCCTGACAGCATTGTGTTCAACAGTATACAATTTGGCTAGTGTAGCGTACCGAGGCAAGTGTACTTCCCTTTCCCCAATGTTTAAGATCCGGACGGGCACCCTTCCATGGCGGACATCGACCACCCCCCGGGCTGTCAAAATGGTGGGCCTGCTGTCTGAGTACACGGGTTCTACCATGGCTTGGTAGTCTCTCCCTCTTAACCCGATTGCAGTCCGACACCAGATCATTTCACTTTTGGGGGGCATGGCAATGGGGAACGGGTCGCTCATCCTCACGCTACCGATCTCACCACCAGACAGTTCTACCTGTTGACATCTCATCACGGCTCTTATCTCCTTCTGGAGGACCCTCTGTTGGCTGGAGCTCGCATTCATCGCCACCTGCTGCAAAATTACAATTGCTTCTGAAAGACAATTTTCAATCACATTAGTACCCAAGGTTATTTTAGGGTGACTTTCTCGACGGTCAATGTCCACAATGATCACTCCCTGTGCCGACCCGGCAGTTCAACTTTACCAATCTTAATGGTCATCTCTCTGAACCCCACCTGCGACACGGGTTGACCATTGCTGGCGATGATGCTCAAGTCATCGTCTGGATAACGAGTTATATCAGTGTCACTCCAGTACTGCTTGAAAAGTACATAGGGGATGGTAGTCACTTGGGACCCGGTGTCCAGCAGTACACTCATGGGGATACAGTCCAGCACTACAGGTAAAACCGGGCGTCCCCCTACGTACTTATCACGCCAATTAGATGGGCCTGATGACCTTATGCCTGGGGGTTGGCCCTTTGCCCCAGGTCGGACCCATTTAAAGTACAGTACCTGGCTACGTGTCCCGGCTGGCTGCAACGGCGGCAAATCGGCTGTCCATCCTCAGTGTAATGATCGGCGGGCCTCCCTCTGAACGACGGGATCCTCCTCCGTCGACGCCACGGGACATCCTCCGGACTGGAAGCCAGCTTGATTGGTCCTGACGGGTCCATCTGTAACGACTGTACGGTCCTGGTCAATGCAGCAACACTCTTTGTTAGTTCTTGGACCTGATGGTGCAGGTTTGCAGGCGGGGATGGATTTAGGGCCTGCGCATCAGCCCCCACAAGGTCTGCGGGATAGGGCGCCGCCCCCTGGTGGTAAGGGATGGCAGGGCGCCGGGAAGCTACAGCTCCACCCGGTGCAGGTTCTCGGAGCACCCGGATGGCCCTATCTTTGAACTGTGCAAAAGTCAAATCGGGGTTCTGTATGGCCATGAGACGCAGCTGGGTTCTGTGGGCGCTGGACAGCAGACCTTCTATGAACTGGTCAGTCAATAGTTTATCTGTATCCTGCACGCTGCCAGGGTCAGCTTGCTTAATTGCCCCCAAGGCTTCCTGTAAATTTAGGCCATAATCTCGGATGCTATCTTGAGCTCGCTGCTTACATCCATAGAACCGCATTTTGATTTCTGCTGAGGTACGGGTATCAAAGGTGTCCCGTAGACGGGTCAGAACCCCCCTTACAGTCCTTTTCTCCTCAGCTGTCCAAGACTTTACCTGCCGCTGGGCCGCACCAGTTAACTGCCCTATCAGTATGCTTACTCTCTGTTCTTGTGTCAGGGGATAAACTTTGAACAGGCTATACAGCCTTTCTTTAAAGTCGCCCAAGGTATGCGACTCGCCGGCATACTGGGGCAGCCAGGCCGCTCCGGGGATATAGGCAGGGGTGGATTAAGAGTAGCAAGGGCCCCGGGCAGTTTAGAAGGCGCGGGCCCCCTCCACACACCTGATTTATCACGTGACATGTCACATGATCCCCTGTGATAGATCATGTGATAGTTCACAGGAAATTAATTTGGCATAATATTAATTGTGCTGCCTCATCTGAGAGCAGCACAATATTGGGGCAGATACCCTGATTCCAGCAATGTGTCACTTTTTCAGCTGCTTGTTGTCATTTTGAGAAAATCACCGTTTTATCTGCTGCAGATCTAGCAGCTCTCTGAATGCTGCGCTCTGTATAGCCCCACCCACACCACTGATTGGCAGCTTTCTGCCCATGCTCAGTGTACACAGAAATCTACTGATCAGTGATGGGGGTGGGGTCCTACAGAACTTACTAGTCATCTAGTGATAATTACCTTCTGACAAATCAATGATTTTATCAAAACAACACTAAGCAGCCCAGTAAGTGACACATTACTGGAATCAGTGCCTCTAACCCTACATTATGCTGCTCTCAGATTAGGTGGCAAAAAACCTGATGACAGATTCCCTTTAAAGGAGCTGTAAAGACAAAAAAGTTTGTATTAAAAAAAATACAAGCCATTTGTTAAATTAACTTTTTTTCATTGTTAATTCACATTAGACTGTATCTTCAACACTTTTGTCAGCAGGTCTTATTACAGACTCTGAATAGGGCAGCTCTCTCCCTCTCCCTCAGCAGAAAGTCACAGCATGGTTAAAAAACGGGATCTTTTATGATTTTCTCATAATAAATAAAAAAGGACATGCAAGTCCTCCAAACTATTTTCCGTTTCTCTATAGGGGAGGTCCTAAATCTTTCTTGTTCTTTAGTTGATCACATGTCAAAAAGGCAAAGCATTTACTATGAACTCGCCTAAAAAAATATACACTTGGAGAGTAATATCATCATTTGCATGTAAATATTCCTTGACTCTAAGGGCTCGCTCACACTGTCATATAACACGGCCGAATGCTATGTGATGTTTTATCGGATAGGACTCGGCCCTATGTTATACTATGGGACAGTGCGATTATTGGCATGAGAAAATAATATCATTCGATATTCGGACCATGTGCACCCATACAAGTCTATGGGTGCACGTAAAACATTGGACTGCACTCGGATGTCATCCAAGTGCAGTCCGATGAACACTCACAGAGACTATGGAGAAGATGGAGAAATTAAGTTCACCATCTTCTCCATATCTGTGCTGCGAGAGAATCAGATCACACTCAGTTGAAGCTCTGACAGAGTTTGAGCCCAGTGTCATTAGCATAATTGGCCCTATTCTCTTGCATGAGAGAATATATGGCTTAGTGAGTGGACCCTAAAACTGAATAGTAGTGACGGACAGGCACCTCACAAGCGGGATCCATGTAGCTCTCAGATGTCATGTAGGTAGGGCTTCATTCCATGGGGTAGG
Source organism: Phyllobates terribilis (assembly GCF_046119375.1). Taxonomy (NCBI): domain Eukaryota; kingdom Metazoa; phylum Chordata; class Amphibia; order Anura; family Dendrobatidae; genus Phyllobates; species Phyllobates terribilis. The sequence continues at coordinate 9,678,772 of NW_027362796.1, forward strand.
GCTTAATTTCAAGGTATATAAAAAAAATGGACTTCAAATAAAAATTAAATGAACACAAAAAGCACTAATTTAATTATTTTTTTCGTATTTATGTTTGCAGCCCCTTTAAAAACTCTTTGAGGACCAAGGCACATATATGTCCCATAGTTTTAAACTGGAAAAAAATTTGATTGAATAAAATTTAAGGTCCTCAAAGGTTTAAGTAGGTCATAAATTCATATGAATACTTGCTCATACAATTGCACATGCCAAAAGATGAAGAAGAACAGAATCAAAAATATGACATTAAGTGGAGCACTTACAGGTATTCAAGGTGAAAGAGACCAGCAAAGGCATCGTCTCGAATGACAGTAAATGAGTTAGAATTCAGCAAGCTGAAAATGAAGACAGCAGGTTAGAAGCGAACCAGACTTTATGGTGCTCAGAATTAGTCAAGCAGAATTTATTGACTGCTCTTGCAAAGCACTGAGACTCCCGCTGTGTATAGATGGCGCCGTGCGGCCTCCCGCTGTGTATAGATGGCGCCGTGCGGCCTCCCGCTGTGTATAGATGGCACCGTATAAATGGCTACGTGCGGCCTCCTGCTGAGTATACATGTATAGATGGCTACGTGCGGCCTCCTGCTGAGTATAGATGCCGCACGGTGCTACCCCCAGAGACAGCAGGAGGCCGCACAGCGCCATCTATACTCAGCGGGAGACCGCACTTAGCCATCTATACACAGCAGGAGGCCGCACGGCGACATCTATACTCAGCGGGGGGCCGCACGTAGCTATCTATACACAGCAGGGGGTGCACGTAGCCATCTATACACAGCGGGGGGGCCGCACGGCGCTGTCTATAAACAGCGGGGGGCCGCACGTAGCCATCTATACACAGCGGGGAGCCGCAAATAGCCATCTATACACAGCAGGAGGCCGCACGGAGCCCCCCCAGAGACATCAGGAGGCCGCACGGCGCCAACTATACTCAGCAGGAGGCAGCATGCAGTCATACACACACACAAACATATACAGACATGCATAAACACATTTGAAACACAAAAATACATACAAAGAGACATCACACAATGACATCTGCCCACACACACACACACACACACAAACAGACAGACATCACACACACACCTGCCCACACACACACACACCTGCCCACACACACACACCTGCCCACACACACATTTGTGTGTGTGTATGTATAGTGTGTGTGTGTATAATGTGTGTGTATGTATAGTGTGTGTGTATGTATAGTGTGTGTGTGTATGTATAGTGTGTGTGTGTGTGTATAATGTGTGTGTATGTATAGTGTGTATGTATAGTGTGTGTGTGTATGTATAGTGTGTGTGTATGTATAGTGTGTGTGTGTGTGTGTGTGTGTAAAATTTGTGTGTGTATTTTTTTTTTAAATTAAAAACAAGTAAAATGCTTGTGGCATCAATATCAAGACTCCAGATATAAGGGCCTATTCACACTGAATTTTGCAATGCATTCATCTCCTCTTTCCAGGCTTCTATCTAAATCCCTGAAAAATGGCATTCAGATGTGCCTTGATATAGCCATTGATTTGAACAAAGGCAAACCGAGGCTAAAGTCTGAATCTTTAGGCTCCATTTTCTCTGCTTTCAGATGTCTCATTTCAGACAGCACAGTCCTGAATTTCAGGGATTCAGTTGTAAGCCTTGTGTAAAGACCTGAATGCAGCGCTGAATGTAGTGTGAATAGGTCCTTACATCCTACACCACCTCAGGGGATTGTTGTTATGGAGTATTGCCCCTGGGAGGCCGCAGTTATGACCACCACCAGGGCTCGCGGTCACCCACCCTAACTTTGGTATTCTGGGGAGCTGGTATAATGAATATCTGAGAAGAGCCCTAGAGAAGCAAGAACATTGGACAACCAAGAGGTGGTGGCCTCAAGTCAGGTGTAGTGTTCAACAGGGCAAGACTTTCTAACCTGCCCACACACACACACACACATGTACACATACACACACCTGCCCACACAGACACACACAAAAACACACCTGCCCACACAGACACACACACACACACCTGCCCCCCCATCACACACACACACCTGCCCACACACATACACACCTGCCCACACACACACACACCTGCCCACACACACACACCTGCCCACACACAAACACACCTGCCCACACACACACACCTGCCCACACACACACACACACACCTGCCCACACACACACACATACACACCTGCCCACACACACACAAACACCTGCCCACCCATATACACACACCTGCCCACACACACACCTGCCCACACACACACCTGCCCACACAGACACCTGCCCACACAGACACACACACATATACACACACACATATACACACACACACACCTGCCCACACAGACACCTGACCCCACAGACACCTGCCCACAAACACACACACACCTGCCCACACACACACACACACATATACACACACACACACACCTGCCCACACAGACACCTGCCCCCACAGACACCTGCCCACAAACACACACACACCTGCCCACACACACATCTGCCCACACACTCACCATCCCCCGGCTCAATTCCTCCTGCCTGCTCTCTCTCTTTTCCGGTGCAGCACTGCAGGCCGGGGCGCACTGCGTGACGTCACAGCTAGGAGACACAGCCGCGCACAGGGCCATGTCTCCTAGCAGTGACGCGGCCGGGCCAGCACAGGGAAGTTAACTGCTGCAGTGCTGGCCCGGCCGATGAAGAAGTAGCGGCGGCCGCTGCTGGGGGAGCGGTCCGGGACTACCTTCTGGCGATCCTCTTCTGTAGGCCGCGGCTCCGCTCGCGATGCTCTGGGCGAGGACCTTGCGTTGCTCGGTGATGACGTCGGCATCCGCTGGATCTCCTTCCAGGACCTTGCGCAGCGTCTCAGCGTAGGTCGGGGCTTCAGGTCACGCGCGTTTTTGGACGTCCACGCCCCTCTTCTTCCCGCGTGGCATCACGAAGATGGCACCCGATGGCGTGAAACGGCTCCGATTGGGGGGAAATGGCCCCGAATGGCGGGAAACTTCACTCAGATATGTATAGAGTCTTTTCCAGGCACGCAATACCCGTTTGTGGAGGGTTGGTCACAATTCTGCCGACTACGCCAAAGCTGACTCGCCCCCTGGGCCGTGGGGTACACGGAACCGGGCCTTCTAGTGTACGGTGCTGATGGGGGTAGTAGTGGCAACCCGATCCCGTGGCTAAGGGTGGTCAGACCAAATGGTGGCAGTCTATTTATCAGTGTTTTGAATGTCCGACTATGCCACCCGTGGATTGCGGTTGGAGATAACCGCCGCTGCAAGACAGACCGCTGAGGCTGGTGTTAGTGTGCAGCACAGGGGTAGGATAACTCCCCACGGGAAGAGTGTAGCCTCAGGGCAATGTAGGTGGATGTTGGGGGTGATAGTGCAGGCCGCAATAGTAAGAGTTCAGAGTCCGCTTCAAACAGTTCAGGGTCTTTATTGTAGATATTATTAATGACCCAACAGTACCGGTTAGGAATGGGCCTGGGTGTCTGAGAGCATTCGGGCGAGCCCCACTGGTCAAGGTGAGTGTGTAGGCCTACCGTTCTCTCTATGCTCTTTCTGACTATCCCCCTTTTCGTGGTGTAATAGCCCACGTCCCTGAGCTGGCCGTGTACTTCTCTCCTGTATGGCTTGCGACTCAGGCCTTGGGTACCTGTTGCTTGCTCCTCGATGTACTGGTCCCTCTGTGTGGCGGAGCCTCCAGGCTTCTTAGGCCAAGGGACCTGAAATCCCTCGCAGGTTGGTTCTCTGCTGCTGGGCTTGTAACCCTGACAGCCTCGGACCCCAATGCCTGGTAGATTGGTTCTCTTCCAGGACCGGCTCTCGTCGCCTCTGTCCCTGGCTTGCAGTTTCTCCTCTGCCTCACGGACTCCTCAGCTACAGCTGAACTGTCCCTCCTTCTCTGGGACTAGTCTCACTCCTGAGCTGGGTCGTCCAGTTCTCTCTAAACCTGCCCCCAGTTCCAGCTTTTATAGGGGCGGCCAGCTCCCCCTGCTGGCCTGGGACAGGAGGTGCTGTATGCTAATTGTCCCTAACCAGGGAACCTCCCTCCTGCTTTCAGAAACAGATTATTGTTTGTGGCATCCAGGCCTGGGGTGACACACACACACTGCTCTATATTTAGTATGATGCCCCCACTCCTCCATATATATAGCATGATGGTCCCACTGCTCCATATACAGATGCATCTCACTAAATCAGAATATCATCAAAAAGTTAATTTATTTCAGTTCTTCAATACAAAAAGCTGTCTTTCAGCTCATTTGCATTGTTGGGTCTGGTGTCTCTCATCTTCCTCTTGACAATACCCCATAGATTCTCTATAATAGATTCTCTATGGGGTTAAGGTCAGGCGAGTTTGCTGCCAATCAAGCACAGTGATACTGTTGTGTGTAAACCAGGTATTGGTACTTTTGGCCGTGTGGACAGGCGCCAAGTCCTGCTGGAGAATGACATTTCCATCTCCAAAAAGCTTGTCGGCAGAGGGAAGCATGAAGTGCTGTAAAATGTCCTGGTAGACGGCTGTGCTGACTTTGGTCTTGATAAAACACAGTGGACCTACACCAGCAGATGACATGGCCCCCCAAACCATCACTGATTGTGGAGCCTTCACACTAGACCTCAAGCAGCTTGGATTGTGGACTCTCCACTCTTCCTCCAGACTCTGGGACCTTGATTTCCAAATGAAAATTGGAACTCTAGGACCTTGTGAAGTGTGTCAATGACTGCCTTCTGGACATCTGTCAAGTCAGCAGTCTTCCTCATGATTGTGGAGCATACTGAAACAGTATTGAAGAACTGCAATAAATTAACTTTTTGAAGATATTCTAATTTAGTGAGATGCACCTGTATATACTATGATGGTCCCACTGCCCCACATACATATAGTATAATGGCCCCACTACTCCATATGTAGTATGATGGACCCACTACTCCAGATATATAGTAGGATGGCTCCACTGCCCGATTATTTAAAAAAATAAAGTTTATTCTCACTTAATCCTGATTCCCTACATCACGGCCTCTGTCTCCTCTTCCATGGCGGGACTGCAGAGCAGAGCGATGCAATGATGTCATCGAGCCACCTGCGTGAGTATTCTGACATCTCGTTAACCGCAGGCCTATGGCGATCTGTGGCATATGAAAGAGATAGTGATAGGGCAGGGAGCTTGTGTCCCACTGCTTTATCATGCGACGCCTCTGCATAAGAGACATTAGGGCTACATTAGCTACGTCACAGAAGACACTGGAGCTGGAGTATATAGAATAGGAGACACTGGGGCTGGCGTATATTCATCACAGGATACATTGGGGCTAGAGCATATACATCACATAAGAAGCTGGAGTATATAGAATAGGAGACACTGGGGCTGGAGTATATAGAATAGGAGACACTGGGGCTGGAGTATATAGAATAGGAGACACTGGGGCTGGCGTATATTCATCACAGGATACATTGGGGCTAGAGCATATACATCACAGAAGAAGCTGGAGTATATAGAATAGGAGACACTGGGGCTGGAGTATATAGAATAGGAGACACTGGGGCTGGAGTATATAGAATAGGAGACACTGGGGCTGGCGCATATACAGTTCTGCTCAAAAGTTTACATACCCCGGCAGAATTTTTCCTTTCTTGGCCTTGTTTCAGAGAAAATGAATGATAACAAAAACACTTTTTCTCCACTCATGGTTATTGGTTGGGTGAAGCCATTTACTGTCACATTTCTGTGTTTTCTCTTTTTAAATCTTAATGACAACTAGTGATGAGCGAGCATGCTCGCTACTGCTCGGTGCTTGCCCGAGTATCTCACTGCTCGAGATGCTCTGCGCTCACCGAGCAATTCCGGGTTGGTCAGGCGGGAAGTCGGGTCCCCTCCCTGCATGTTTGGCGCTCTTTACAGAGCCAATGAACATGCAGGGATTGCCTGCCATGCACTGTAATGCCATAGCCATGTTGGTTGTGGGCATTACAGTGATTGGCTGGCCGCACAGCGTCATCAGGTCTATATCTGACCTGGCGCCGCCATGCTCATCACAGTCACTCCGGATCAGACAGTGTAGGGAGAGCTGCTGCTGCGTTAGGGAGAGATTTGATCGTGCATTAGGTAGTGTAGGGAGAAAAAACGCACATTACACATATCCATCTCAACAAACAGTCCTTCTGAGGACTAATCCATCTGCAGAGATATCAGGCAGGCAGTGTATATAGGCAGGCAGGCAGGGTATATAGCAGACTGCAGTGCATATAGCACAAGAGGCTCCATTCCAATTCTGCCTTCTGCTGCTGTTAGATATTTCTATACAAAGGCCCAGGTCTCAGGGGCCAAGAATACTTTTCTTTGGATCTTAATCCTCATTATTTGCTTATAAAGCAATCCAAAGAACACCGTTTTTCTGCGCCATTTGCTTGTTGGCACTGCAGAATACAGCCAGGTCCTTTCCATATTAGAGCGCTAGAAATCCAGCTATTTAAAACTGTGTTTTCTCCGTCACACGGATCACATATACGTTGTCAGAAAATACTGCCATTTCTGGCCTCCATTTTTTCAGTGTGTCAGTGAAGCAATTCACAGAAGTTTGCTGTTCACACTACTTACCTACAGGCCAGGTATTTAAAACTCTGTTTTCTCCATCACACCGATCACATATAACTTCGCTTCAAACTCAGTCATTTGTAGTGAGCGTGGAAGATACTATCCTCCATTTAAAATGGGCAAGGCACGTGGCAAGGGACGGGGAACTGGACGTGATGGTAATGGTACATGCAGAGGCCGAGGACAAGGCCGTGGGCAAGCCGAAATTGTACCACAGCAAACACCCACATCTTCTCGCCTGACCTTCCTGTCCCAATTTCTAGGGGACCGCAGCACACCACTATTGAACCCAGATCAGTGTCAAAAGGTTGTTGGTTGGATAGCGGATAATGCTTCCAGTCACTTAGCCACCACCACCACCACCCTGTCTTCCACACGGTCAAGTCTCAGTAGCCGTGAGTCTGGACCGCATATTCCTCACCCTGATCCTCCTTCCTCCCACCATGCCGAGTACCCAGAGACAACTGATCCCACACTTGAACAATCTGAAGAGCTGTTCACTTTTCCATTTATAGATTCGGGCCTCTCGCCCGGTCCACTTGAAGTGGGGCAAGAGGAGATCACGTGTAGCGATGCCCAAATATTTGAGCAGCCACGGTCACACGAAGGCGACGGTGGGAAACTGTCACAAGAGGTGGACGATGATGAGACACAATTGGCAGAAAGTCAGGAATAGTACCAGGGTGCAGAAGTGGGAGACGAGGTGGTGGGTGATATAGTAACTGACCCAACCTGGCAGGAGGACATGCAGAGCAAGGACAGCAGCACACAGGGGGAGGGAGGCAGAGCACCCCAACAGGCAGGAAGAAGCAGTGTGGTGGCCGCAGACAGAAGGCAGGCTACCGTTTCCCGTAACACCAACACGAAGGAAGTTGCCACTACAACTGTTAGGTCTTCCCGAGTCTGGTTGTTTTTTAAAGACTCTGCCGATAGCTGCAAAAAGGCCATTTGCATCACGAGCCAGACCAGCATCAGCAGGGGTGGCAAAACGACCAGCCTGACCACCACCAGCATGATCAGGCACATGGCAGCAAAGCACTCGACTTTGTGGGCCGAACACCAGGGTCCAGGAACAGTGTCTACAGGTGGCACCATTGCTTCTTCTGCTGTTGTGCATGCAAGCCAATCCCCTGTCCATAGTGCATGCAAAGATGCCTCCTGCCCTGCACCTGTCATTGCACACTCTCAAGTAGCAGCATTAGGAAGCACGCACATGTCCTTGTCCCAGCGCAGCATTCAATTGTTCATACTCCAGTCCTTGGAATGCAAGCGCAAATATGCAGCCAACGTCCCACAGGCCACACTACTAAATTCTCACAATTCATGACTGCTTGGCTCGAAATGTTGCCTTTTAGGCTTGTGGAGACAGAAGCATTCCGCAACCTGATGGTGGCGGCCGTCCCTCGGTACTCTGTACCCAGCCGCCACTATTTCTCCCAGTGTGCCGTCCCCACATTACACAAGCACGTGTCCCAAAACATTAGCCGTGCCCTCAACTATGCAGTTACCGGTAAAGTCCACCTAACCACGGACACGTGGACAAGTGCTTGTGGGCAGGGACGGTACATCTCGCTGATGGCACACTGGGTTAACATAGTGGAAGCCGGGACCCAGTCGGACCTTGGGACGGAACACGTCCTCCCGACGCCAAGGATTGCAGGCCTTAGGTCAATCAGGGTTGCCCCCACAGTCTACAGCTCCTGCACCTCATGCTCCTCAGCCTCCTCCTCCTCCTCAGCCTCCATCTCCGAAATGACCACATCAGTCTCAAGCTGGAAGCACTGCAGCACTGCCTCGGCCAAGCGGCAACAGGCTGTGCTGAAGCTAATATGCTTAGGTGAAAAAACACACAATGCTGAAGAGTTATGGACAGCTCTGAAAGAGCAGGCAGATCTGTGGCTCAAACCGCTGAACCTACAGCCAGGCATGGTCGTGTGTGACAATGGCCGGAACCTGGTGGCGGCTCTGAGGCGAGGCGAGCTCACACACGTACCATGCCTGGCCCATGTGCTTAACCTCGTGGTTCAGCGGTTACTCAAATCCTACCCGGAGCTGCCGGATCTGCTTGTTAAAGTATGCCGCCTGTGTGCCCATTTTAGAAAGTCAGCTACAGCTTCCGCCGCCCTTGCAGTGTTTCAGCAGCGTTTGCAGCTTCTGGCTCACAGACTGGTGTGTGATGTCCCCACACGTTGGAACTCTACATTGCAGATGTTGGGAAGGATTTGTGAGCAGAAGAGGGCAGTTGTTGAGTACCAGCATCAAAAAGGCTATCGGTATTCAGTTCAGACTCCACACATAAGACCTCAGTAGTGGACGTGGATGTCAGACATATGTACCATCCTCCAAAACTTTGAGGACTCCACCAAGATGGTGAGCGGCGATGACGCCATAATTAGCCTCACCATCCCGCTTCTCTGTCTTCTGAAACGCTCTCTGCTCACAATCAAAGATGATGCATTGCAGGCGAAGCACGATAAGATGGAGCAATTAACCATACAGGGTGATTACACACAGCCAAGCCTCATCTCATCCCAACGTGGATTGGGTGACAATGAGGAAGAGGAGGAGGAGGAAGGACAGGAACTAGTTTCATGCACTATAGACGGTGCTATCTGCACAGCTGTCATACCGTCTGTTCAGCGTGGATGGCCAGAGGACAGAGAGGAGGAGGAGGAGAGCATGGTCAGTCATCCTCTTGGTGAGGACACGGAAGGCTTGCCTGTTAGTAGTCTGGCACGCATGGCTGAGTTTATGTTATGCTGCCTTTCCCATGACCCTCGCATTCTCAAAATTTTAGGTGATTACTGGTTGGTGACACTTCTAGACCCACTCTACAAGGAGAACTTTATATCTCTTATTCCTGAGGCGGACAGGTGTACAAAAATGAGGCAGTACCAGAAGGCCCTTGTTGCGGAACTATTAAAACAATTCCCATCTGAAAACGCTGGAGGCAGAGGGCACACTTCGTTCGACAACCAAGGAGTACAGGTGAGTGAGACACAACTTCAATCCAGCAGAGGCAGGGGAACACTGTCAAAGTTCTGGGAGAGTTTTCTCAGACCCTCCCATCGCACAGGCCCTGAGGCGCAGGGTACTCTCACAAGGAGTGCAAAGTTTGGGAAGATGCTGAGGGAGTACCTTGCCGTACCGTACCAACGTCCTCCGTGATTCCTCTGTGCCTTATAAATATTGGGTATCCAAGCTAGATATGTGGAATGAACTGGCTCTCTATGCCTTGGAGGTCCTGGCCTGCCCTGCCGCCAGCGTTTTATCAGATCGGGTTTTTAGTGCCGCTGGTGGAATTATAACTGATAAGCGCATGCTCCTGTCAACTGAAAATGCTGACGGGCTGACTCTTATAAAAATGAACAAGGGCTGGATTGGGCCAGACTTCTCAACACCACCGAATGATAGCAGCGTAACATAAACTCAAATCCAGTGTCTTTTCTTGGGAGGTGTATTCCCATGCACCTTTTCACACCCACACATGGGTATACGCTTCCTGATTTTGGCTATTTGCTCTTGTCCTCCTCCTTCTCCTCATCCTCCACCACCATATCACCAGGGTGACCGTGGTCCATGATGCAACACCCACATAATTTTTTAAAGGGTGTTTGACTCGCCCCTGGGCCGTGGGGCACTCGGAGCCAGGCAATAGGGAGACGGTGGGGGTAGTAGTGGCGACCCGGTTCCGTGGCTCAGGGTGGTCAGACCAGTGGTAGTCCTTTAGCAGTCCTAAGTGATGTCCGACTACGCCACCCGTGGATTGCGGTTATTTATGAACCGCCGCTGCAAGGCAGACCGCTGGGGCTGATGATGTATGCAGCTGAGGTAGTGTGACTCCCCACGGGAAGAGTGCAGCCCCAGGGCAGTGTAGTGGATGGTGGGGGTGATGGTGCAGAGAGTACCAGTGCCGTTAGTGCTGGAGGAGCGAAAGAGTACACAGACAACGTACTGCAGTCCAATGTCTTTTACTCACAGTTCATGTACTCCGGGTCACTTCTGTCAGCAATGACCGCCCGAGCCATACTGCGTCCACCAGGTGAGGGGCTCGGTCAACCCCAGGTAGTTCAGGAGCATGGCACAGGACCCCCTTCAATCCTTTCTCTGGCCTGCCTCACCAGTGACCCACTTTTGTCCAGCTGCCGCGGACTTGTGCGGGTAAACGTGGTTCCCGTTCCCCGCTGTCCTATATGGTGCCTTCCTAGCAGGTTTGATGAGGTGTCGCACCAATAAATGATCACGACCTCCGGTCTTTGGCTGAGGGCTGTTTCTCCTCCACCAACTTGGGATCCCGTACCCTTAATCTGCCTGACCCTTCACCCTGTATTCTAGTGGGTTCGTAGGGTCCCTTCTGCCGTCTTGTTCCTGAGCCCTTCTGTTTCTCTCTTTCTCTTTCTCTTCTGTTCCTTTCTGTTCTTGTTCCTTTCTGTTCTTGTTCCTTTCTGTTCCTGGCCTTCACCCTAGGCCTGCTTCGTGGAGCTGGGCCCAGACTGAGCCACAGCTCCCTGTCAGCCCTCTCTGGCTGAACTCCTTCTCTTACTCCACTCACTGAACTTCTCTTTTTCTCTTCTTTCTGTGCTGGCTGGGCCTAAGAGGCTAGGCCCGCCTATGGAGCAGAGCCCCTTGCAGAGGCTTTCACTCCGTCACTTTTTCTCTCTGACTGAACACTGTTCTAAGATGGTGCCCACCTTTTATACCTCCCTCTAGAACATGAGCCCAGGTGACCAGCAACCAATGGGCTCCTATCTACGCTCAGGAACCAACCCCTATCTGCTCCTACATCACTGGGTATTCCTACCCCCTCCCCTCTCTAGCCAGGGACATGGTCTGTCGTGCCTGCATTTCTGTCTAATGGGAGCACCGTTGAGCTGTCCCTCGGAAATGGGGTGAGTGTGCTGTATGCAGCTAACTGAACCCTGGTCCATACTCCATCCTTACCCGGGAGTGGAATATCACACCTCTGGCAGAGGTGCAATACCCCTGTAGCGGTCGAGCCCTCGAGGCGCTACATTTTTATGATGCCCGTAAAAAAAATTTTTTATACAGTATGTTCATGTATACCCCCCAGGAGTAAATGTTTGTCAGCCCATACACTTAGTGCATGGCATTACAAGTATAGGAGGCCCGCTCCTTTCTAATGGTAAAAAAATTTTATGATGCGCTCCTCCACGTCTCTTCCAAGGGCCATTGAAGTGCCTCCAAATTTTTGGCAGCCCTTGCAGTCACTGCATAGTCCAACACTATGGGAGACTCTCTCCTTTCTAATGGGAATTTGTCATTACTGTGGCCTGGTCTATGTGTCTTTAAATTCTTAGTGGGTTTTTCCTAAACTTGGTCAGCCGTTGGACTCACTGCATACCCTATAACTGTATAGCAGACCCTCTCCTTTCTAATGGGAACATGTCATATCTTGTTACTGTGGCCCTGCTCTGTGTGTCTTTAAATTCTTAGTGGGGATTTTCCTAAAATCTGTCAGCCGTTGGACTCACTGCATACCCTATAACAGTATAGCCGACCCTCTACTTTCTAATGGGAACATGTCATATCTTGTTACTGTGGCCCTGCTCTGTGTGTCCTTAAATTCTTAGTGGGGTTTTTCCTAAAATTTGTCAGCCGTTGGATTCACTGCATACCCTATAACTGTATAGCAGACCCTCTCCTTTCTAATGGGAACATGTCGTACCTTGTTACTGTGGCCCTGCTCTGTGTCCTTAAATTCTTAGTGGGGTTTTTCCTAAAATTTGTCAGCCGTTGGATTCACTGCATACCCTATAACTGTATAGCAGACCCTCTCCTTTCTAATGGGAACATGTCGCACCTTGTTACTGTGGCCATGCTCTTTGTGTCTTTAAATTGTTAGTGTTTTTTTTCAAAAATTTTGGCCACCCTTGCAGTCACAGCATGGGCATTACCACTATAGAAGACCCGCTCCTTTATAATGGGAACATTTTTTTTACTGAGACCCTCCTCTATGTATCTTCAAAGGGGTATTAGGTTAACAATAGGATCTTTCTTTAGTACAAAAAACAGCATCACCAATTTAACCTCAATGTAATCACATTGTTCAGCTCATGCACCTCCTCCTCCATCTCCGAAATGACCACATCAGTCAGAAGCTGACAGCACTGCAGCACTGCCTTGGCGAAACAGCAACAGGCTGTGCTGAAGATAACATGCTTAATTGACAATCCGCCCAGCGCTGCATAGTTGTTGAAAGCTGTAACACAGCAGCTTGATCTGTGGCTCTCACCGCTGAACATACAGCCAGGCATGGTCGTGTGTTACAATGGGCGGAAACAGGTGACGGAGAAATGACAACCGGGGTAGATAAGGTTTCCCTCTATGCCAGTCCTTTCACAGAGCTAAAGAATATGGCTGTGGTGAAATACAACTCCCACTGAGAAGCTGTTTCAGATTGAAAAACATTGTGCCCACCAGAGGATTTGTTTCTGAGGGCTAACCTTTCTCACCCGCTCAAGAGCCCCATAGCAGCTGCAAAGTTAGCGCTATCATGAACTCTCCTGAGGTAGAAGCCAAGGCACTTTCCAACCCAGCCGAGAAGCAGTCCCAGCTAAGAAAAGTGTGTGGGAAGATTCCAGGACACTCTATTTTTACTGAGGAGGAAACACATGCAAACATGGGGAGAACATACAAATTTCTTGCAGATGTTGTCCTTGCTGGGATTTGAACCCCGGATCCCAGTGCTGCAAGACTTCAGTGCTAACCACTGATCCAATGTGCTGCCGTTCACCCTCTATCTAACAGGCTGGAGAAACTTGAACCTACTGCCACTCTATCATCAGCTCCTTTGTGAGAAAATGTATTTGGGCAGCCACTCAGTCTACCAAATAAAATTCCAGAGAAGGAAATTGAGGATGGCTTTGCTACTGGTACTGGGGGCAGTGCTAATACCATGGTGTTGTACCATAGTTTGCTGGAAATATTCCAGGCTGGTAGGAGGCAAGAAAATTCCCACAGAAAAGTACCAGCAGTAATGTTCAGGCCACATTTCAAGTGCAAGCAGCTTTAGAGGACTTCCTGGGAGAAATGACACGCAGGGTAGATACGGTTTCCCTCTATGCCAGTCCTTTCACTAAGCTAAATACAACTCTTATCAAAAAAAGTTGTGGACTGGCTCCGTACCGTCCCTGGCCACATTCACCTGTCCACGTGTTTGTGGTTAGGCAGTCCTTCTTAGTAAGTGCACTGGGTAGGGCATGGGTAATGTTGTGGGACCCGTGCTTGTGGAAGGCGAAGGCGATACCGGGAAAAATAGTGGCGGCTGGGGACCGAGTATGGACACCTGGCCGCCGCCTGCATGAGGTTGTGAAAAGCTTCCACCTCCACAAGCTTAAAAGGCCATATTTCAAGTGCAAAGAGCTGCCCAGAAATCTGTCAGTTTAGTGTTGCGGCCTGTGGGTGGGTGGGTGGCTGGCTGCATACTTGCAATTGCATTCCAAGTAACAGAAAACTAAGCAGATGATGGCCTCTATCATCATCATGGCCTCACCTCGGCACTATGAACTCTCCTGAAGGAGAAGCCAGGGCCCGCCGGAGGAGCCTCCGGTTCTCTGGTGGGCCCGTCCAACCCTGCCGAAAAGCAGCCCTGGCTAAGAAAAGTGTGGGGGAAGGTTCCCGGACACTCTATGGCTGCTTTTTTAATGCGGATCGGCCATGCTTATGCATGTTATTTCTCAAAACGCATTACAGATCAGGCCATTTTCCAACTCTGTATTCAAGAAATTAAATGCGCAAAGAAAGATGTGTGTGTGTCAAAGCACCACCGACAAGTGCAAGTTGATGTTGGATGGGCTGCCATTGCTACTGCAACAAGCTCAATTACAGGATTTTCTGGGAGAAATGACACGCAGGGTAGATACGGTTTCCCTCTATGCCAGTCCTTTCACCGAGCTAAATACAACTCTTAGCAAAAAAAGTTGCGGACTGGCTCCATATCGTCCCTGGCCACATTCACCTGTCCACGTGTTTATGGTTAGGCGGTCCTTCCCAGTAAGTGCACTGGGGAGGGCACGGGTAATGTTATGGGACCCGTGCTTGTGGAAGGCGGAGGCGATACCGGGAAATATAGTGGCGGCTGGGGACCGAGTATGGACACCCGGCCGCCGCCGGCATGAGGTTATGAAAAGCTTCCGCCTCCACGAGCCTAAAAGGCCACATTTCAAGTGCAAGCAGCTGTCAAAAATTTGGCAGTATAGTATTGCAGCCTTTGGGTGGGTGGCTGCCGGCATTCTTGTGCTTGCATTCCAAGGAATGGGGTAGGGACAACTGAACACTGCGGTGGGACAAGGACGTGGACGGTGATTGTTGCAAGTCTGCAACGACAGGTGCATGGCGGGAGGCATCTTCGCATGTGCCAAGGATCACTTATGATGGGCACACATTTAGGCAGTGACCCGGGAGTCAGAGATGTTTCCAGAGGTCTTCCCCTTGCTGTTCCCATGTCTTTTCAGCACTGTATGCATGTGTCTGATGATGTGTCACACACCACATGGCAAGATAAGGTTGTAAAATGTTAAAATGACATTTCCTGGTGAATGCTTTTGTCTTGGTTGAAAGCAAGGCAAAAGTGCAAAAACGTGTCAAAAATGCTACGTGTGAACATAGCCCAAGGTGTGTAGGAGTATTTTTGTTTTTGTTTATTTATTTTGCCTTAAATACAAATCATCACCCTGGAAAGGATGTTCCTTACGCCGTAAAAGTGGCGTAATCCTCTGGCGACGTTGTTGACAGCAGTGATCTGGGAGTCAGAGATGCTTCCAGGGGTCTTCCCCATGCTGTTCCCATGTCATTTGAGCACAGTTCCCATCGATTTGGGCAATTTTTAGGCCCTCTGCAGACCGCCGTGGGGAACCACCTGAAAAATGCTCAAGATTCCCCTAGACTTATATTGGGCTCATTGCTCGGGTTGAGCACCCGAGTATTTTAATTTGCTCGAATCGAGCAACGAGTACTCGAGCATTTTAGTGCTCGCTCATCACTAATGACAACCAAAAACATCCAAATAATCCTGATCAAAAAGTTCACATACCCTGGTGATTTTGGCCTGATAACATGCACAGAATTTGACACAAATGGGTTTGAATGGCTACTAAAGGTAACATCCTCACCTATGACCTGTTTGCTTGTAATCAGTGTGTGTGCATAAAGCTGAGTGAGTTTCTGGGATCCAGCCACTGACGTTTCTGGATTTTGAGATGGGGAAAGCAAAAGAATTATCAACGGATCTACGGGAAAAGGTAGTTGAACTGTATAACACAGGAAAGGGAGGCAAAAAGAGTATAACACAGGAAAGGGATACAAAAAGATATCCCAGGAATTGATAATGCCAGTCTGCAGTGTTCAAACTGTGATTAACAAATGGAAAATCAGATGCTCTGTAAAAACCAAACCACAGTCAGGTAGACCAACAAAAATTTCAGCCACAACTGCCAAGAAAATTGTTCGGGATGCAAAGAAAAACCAACAAATAACATCAGCTGAGAACACACTTAGGGGTGTACTCACTTTTGTTGCCAGCGGTTTAGACATTAATGGCTGTGTGTTGAGTTATTTTGCAGGCACACCAAATTTACAGTTAAACAAGCTGTACACTGACTACTGTACATTGTATCAAAGTGTCGCATCTTCAGTGTTGTCCCATCAAAAATATATATATGTATTCCGGCCCATTTTTGGAGTTTTGTGTGAAATTATGTCCAATTTGCCTTTTTTTTCTCAGTTTTTTTGTGTTGCTCCAATAAAACACAAAGGAAATAAACATGCGTGTAATAAAACATGTGTAATTTTCTGAAACAATTTCAAGGGTGCCAGCACTTTCCGCCATGACTGTATATGCAGGTAGAGTCCTTAACCCCTTTACAACCCAAAGTGGTTTGCATGTTAATGAGAAGGCCAATTTTTACAATTCTGACCACTGTCACTTTATGAGGTAATTACTCTGGAACGCTTCAACGGATCCCCCTGGTTCTGAGAATATTTTTTCATGACATATTGTACTTTATGATTGTGGTAAAATTTCTTCGATATCACTTGTGTTTATTTGTGAAAAAAAACAGATATTTGGCGAAAATTTTGAAAATTTTACAATTTTCAAAATTTTAATTTTTATGCCCCTAAATCGGAGAGATATGTCACACAAAAAAAGTTAATAAATAACATTTCCCATATGTCTACTTTACATCAGCACAATTTTGAAACCCAAATTTATTTTTATTAGGGAGCTATAAGGGTTAAAATTGACCAGCGATTTCTCATTTTTCCAACAAAATTTACAAAACCATTTTATTAGGGACCGCATCACATTTGAAGTCACTTTGAGGGGTCTTTATGACTGAAAATACCCAAAAGTGACACCATTCTTAAAACTGCACCCCTCAGTGAATCGGGTCATCATGGCAACATCCGGGAAGCCGCGGCACACATTGCTGGACGCCGGCAGGAGAGGTGACTATCCCGATCACCTCCCCTTGCCCCCGCAATGCTGCGAACGACTTCGATCGCAGCATTGCGGGGGTTAATGTGCGGGACCTCTCCCAGCACATAGCACCGGGTGTCAGCTGTGACAATCAGTTGACACCCGGCGGCGATCACGCCCGCACAGCCTGTGTGCGGGCGCGATCGCAAAGATGTACTAATACGTATCAGGCTCTTAAGTCCCAGGGCGCAGATACGTATCAGTACGTCTTGGGCTTTAAAGAAGTTCAAATTATGTGAAAATGGGAAAAGTCACAAAACTTTGCAACTTTTCAAGAGCTTTATGCCAGTTTTCTGGCAAAACACTGGTGAATCGGGTTCATAATCTCTAATCCTTTCAGCTCCCTTTAATTAGACTACTTTCAACAAACTAATTATAAGTATTGGGTCTGTTTTTTTTAATGCTTTTAAAATAATTGTAAATATTTTCAATCCCCTTTTGTTATAAGGATTTCCCAAAAATTAGCTAATCATAGGTTGTCCTGACAGTGATTGACTGCGCGGTCACTTGGAAGTTTACATTGGCATCACTACAGGGCCGGTAAAGAAGGACTGTCAGGGACCCCCAGAGTGTGGTAAAATGCGCCAACTAATTCATAATTCATTTAATTCTCACACAATATACTAAGTTAGTGTAAGTCTACAAAAAAGCAACAAAACATGGTGTTAAAAAAATTGAGCATAACTTTTTGAAAAATGAACCAGGTTATGCCAAATCTTACATATTTTGAGCCTTTGTGATCAGTTATCAACACAAATGTTTTACTCAAATTACCAGATCGATGGATAAGCATTGGGACTTTTCCCTAAATCTCTCCAAAACATCACCGCTTATAGAAGACCACCCTCATATCCAGATCAGATTTTCTGTGAGAGATGCCCAGATTCACAATATAGTATGCATACTGGCCATCTATGAGAAGTCCACCCCAATGGAAGTCCAGTTATTAAAGAGGATTTTACTGTTTATATAAGGAGCAGACAATGACAGTGAAGGGCCCTTAATCAGGACTTCTGATCTGGGCCCCCCACCCTCCGTCAGGCACCACCTACATATACATTTCCATGTATATTTATATTAGGCACACATATAAAATTTGCACATGCTAATACTCTATACACATTTTAACGTATGCATATACATAGTGCACACAAACATAAAATACGGACATACACATAAGATGCACATACACAGTATAGAGTCCCGGTAGTCCTCATAGTTTTAAGCATGGACCCTGGCAAATTGTAGACGGACTTTTATTGTTCATGGGCTTTAAGGGAGAGAGGCTTCCTTTGTGGAGGACACTCATGAATGCCATTCATTTGCAGTGTACACCGTGTCGTGTCATGGAAAACACTCACCCTAGTTTGGCTTTCTACTTCTTCAGCTAATAGCAATGAATTTGCCTGTCGATTTTCTTCTCATCAGAAGATGCTTTTGTTTAGGTGTTAACTTCCATAGTCGGCCTGGACGTCTCTGTAAGATGGTTGCAGTTCCATCTTTGTTATAGTTTTGCATCACTTTTGCTACAGTATTCTGACTGATAAGTAAAGTTTTGCTGATCTTCTTGTAGACTTCACATTTATTGCAAAGAAATTATTTTCTTTCTCAGGTTTTGTGACATTTCCCTTCTATGTGGTGCCATTGCTGATAGCATGAAATGGGAAGGAGTTTTCTTTATTAAGTAACTTCCTTTTACAGACACCTGTCTGCTGGACATCTGTTTAATGAATAATTACACTTACCTGTGGTTCAGTTCTTGTTAATTAGAATTTTGTTGTCTAAACTTAGCTTTTCTCTTAAGACTGTTACTGGGATGTTCTCATTTTTGAAACATGATCTTGAATGAGTTTGTTAAGAAAATTACTTTTTTGGGGTCTGCAAAATACCAAATCTTGTTTGCATTCAATGGCTCAAATTTGCGAGAGTATTTTGTAGTATGGTATCCCATATAAAATGATAATTCTGAAAGGAAACTACAGGTTTGCTGACAAATCTATTTGGGTGTACTGATTTATGCTAAACACTGTATATATATATATATATATATATATATATATAAACCTTATAAGTTTGGTATCACAGTAATCGTACTACTGACTCTGAATCATTTTGTCAGTTTGTTTTTACAACACAATACACACTGTAAAATGAAGGAACCCAAACCTGGCATTTTTTCTCATTTTTCAACACATTATATGATAAAATGAATGGTGTTGTTCAAAACTACAACACTAAGCGTCAGCACACTGTGATTTGCTGATCTGTAAGATGCGTTCTTTGTGCTGTGAAAATACACAGCTGTGATATCTCACCAAATATTCATAGTGGGAACTTAAAATTATGTTTTTCTGCCATGATTAAGGATGGTTTGGATGTATGAAACATGTTGACCTTTTATTTCTATCTTTGTGGAATTAAGGCTGCATGAACCAGTCACCAACCATTATCTGTATATGTACAAATATTAAGTGCTACTGAGTGCTGTAGGAAAAACTTAGAATAGTGAGGTGATTTGATAGTCCTGCCACAAATAATCTGTTTCTACTGCACACTTAAAATCTCTGATAGTGGGAATGAACCTGATTGCCTGCAGTAGTGCACTCCTGAGAGCTGGTGCAGCAGAGAAAATGTCTTGGACATGAGAGTGGGAGGTCCTGATTATGGAGGATGTTAATCTTAGCTCATTGGAGTGTAGATATGGTAGAGATGCAGGACTGTGCAGCAGTGTGGAGAGGTTTGTGGATGAGTGTAATGACTGGTACAGGGTGGAGGCACCAGTGTAACTGCTGGACAGAAATATGAGACTGACTGCTGCATTAAGGATAATGAGAAATACATTTAGTGAGAAGAAGAGCAATTAGTGAGTTACAAGTATTTGTGAATTCAAGACAAAAAGGAATCAGAGCTACAGTAACAGATTTTACTTTTTTTTAATTAATAATGGGATGAATAAAATCGTGAACATTATCAATAGACTAAATCAAAGTCAGGAAGATAGCCGAGGTCAGATACCAGGTGATCAGTAAATGACAAGTCAGACGAGCAGTATGAATATCGCGGAGCCCGATGACAGAGGCGTTACTGAAACTTGTCCAGGTTGACCAGTCAGAAGGCCACAGGTAGATGGTGAAGGTCCTTCTATACAGCTCCAGCAGTGAAGATGGATCTGCTGGACTTCAGGGCGCTGGATGCTTAGGTGTCCCGTCTTTTAGATGGTTTTAGGGCAACAGTGACAGCATGCAAATGCGCGAGCAGCCCTGGATAATCCACGCCGGCAGGATGATAAGATCCGGCGGAAGATGGAACCTATGAGAAGAGAAATAAATATAATGTAAGTGATGGGACTCCATATTACATGATAATGCTGTGCAGTCACTGTGGCCGGACGGCAGAGGAATATTATCATACAGAGGTCAGGGGTCATTGTCAGCAATCATACATGTGACAATCCCATCACTGACAGATGACATCTACTCCACATGAATTATTCTCACTGACATCACACAACATGGAGTTGATTCTCACACTTACCTCGTCTGTTTTTCACATTTTTTCCATTTTCTGAGTTTTGTTGCTCCATACTCAGATTTATTGCCGATTTTCTTTCTTCATGAGATGGAAATTCTGATGAAAAATTAAAAAAAAAAATCAGTAACAATATCTTCTTATAGGATCTGCTTTGTCATAATATGGATAACATAAGAGACCTATAGTATTGTATAAAACCATGTGGGAATATTTGAGCCTTGAAGTCAACATTCACATTGCTGGTGCTGTAGACATGTACATACCTGGCAATGGGGACGAGGGTGGCAAGATGGTAACAGCATCGTCTGTATTACATACAGGAACAGATACTTTCTGCCTGTTTGAAGAAGAAAAACATGTAAATCTCAAGTAAACTCCGTATAAAAGGGATTGTCTCACTAGAAGAACACCGACTATAAGGACTAGTAGGACATATGACTGTCATAGTGGGGAGGGTCTTCTGCTCAAGACTACCTTTTATAGAGAGCTGAGAGGAAAACAACTACCAAGAATGGCCGGCATTTCATACTACATCTCTCCTACAGTGAGGGCAGCACTAAAAGTGCATGACCGGCCACAATTATGGGCTGTTATCTCCAACAATTCCGAAAGCTGAAAGCACAATGACCCATAACCATGGGGCGGTGGATGCTGCATTTGATATTATGGTATTTATGTCCTATATTTGGTGTTGTGCACATATATCAGCCTGGAGCTCCCAGTAATGACCCCATAATCTACTCACATTTCTGAGATGTTTGTGTTGGATTCTGGTGTACACTCTGGAGGGGCCTTGGGATCCTCGTTGTTCACCATCCCGTTAGTGGTGGTAGAGTGCTAAATGTGGATAACAATAAGTTATTAAATATACGTACTTTTTAATTTTATAGATCCTTTTTTTGTACATATTTTGGATTTATCGATCACATACTTACTTTAGAAAGCCTCTCAGAAGATGATGATGCAAATATTCGGAAGATAAAGTTCTCATCGTCCTCACTTGTGCCCTCCTTATCCTCTGAGACCAGATGGTTGTTTTCATCAGAGTGATCTACAAGACATAGGTAAGGAAGGATTGTTAGAGGGTGTCAGTATAACACAGTCGCTATATCTCACTAGGATACTAGATGATGCAACGTAATATACAGAATACATGAAAAAAAACTCCTGTACAAAATTAGGGAAATAGGGATACAGTACGAACCCATGGTCAACATAGCTGAGATCCATGAAACATGGATAACATAGTAGACCAGAAAAACCATGTGGAAATATTTGAGCCTTGAAGTCAACATTCACATTGTTGGTGCTGTAGACATGTACATACCTGGCAATGGGGACGAGGGTGGCAAGATGGTAACAGCATAGTCTGTATTACATACAGGAACAGATTCTTTCTGCCTGTTTGAAGAAGAAAAACATGCAAATCGTAAGTAAACACAGTATAAAATGGGTTGTCTCACTATAAGAACACTGACTATAAGGCCTAATAGGACATATGACTGTCATAGTGGGGAAGGTTTTCTGCTCCAAACTACCTTCCATGGATCAGAACATAACTACCAAGAATGGCTGGCAAGTAATACTACAGCTCTCCTACAGAGTAGGCAGTGCTAAAAATGCATGACCTGCCACAATTATGGGCTGTTATCTTCTGCATTTTCTGAAGCCAAAAGTACAATGACCGTTAACCATGAAGCGGTGAATGCTGCATTTGATATTCTGATATTTATGTCCTATATTTGGTGTTGTGTACATAGATCAGCCTGGAACTCCCAGTAATGAAGTAATGACCCTTTATAATCTACTCACATTTCTGAGATGTTTGTGTTGGATTCTGGTGTATACTCTGGAGGGGCATTGGGATCCTCATTGTTCACCATCCTGGTAGCGATGATACAGAGCTAAATACGGATAAAAATAAGATATAAAATATTTTTTTTATGTACTTTTAGAGTTTTTTTTTATTTTTTTTACATATTTTGGATTTATTAATCACATACTTACTTTACAAAGCTTTTCAGAAGATGACGTAAAATTTTGGAAGTCAAGGCTCTCATTGTTCTCACTTGTGCCTTCCTCATCCTTTGATACCAGATGTTTGTTTATATCAGAATGATCTACAAGAAATAGGTAATGAAGTATTATTAGAGGTTGTCAGTATAACACAGTCACTATTTATCACTAATATTAATGGGAACAGATGATCACATATTAGGGAAGATGAGACAAACAGTCGCTTAGTCTAGATGACGTCTCCTTCTACTTACTGATAAATAAGCTGGTGTCTGCATCTGAAACAAGCTGAGGAACATACTCCAGCTCCTGGCTCAGAATGTTGTCAAAGTCCAAGTCACTCAGGAATGGATGAACCTTGATCTCAAATGCTCCTCCTAGAAAAAGAAAAACAAAAGTGATGCGGACATAGTCAGGGATGGCTCTATATCTGAACAGTTTATCGTAATCTGAACTAATGACAAAACTGAGCCGACATGAAGGAAATAAACTGAAAGTCTTAATGTGGAGAACTAGAAATACAGTAGATGAGCTGATAGAGAAATGCTGATCTTCATGAACATGACCCATATGTCCTTGGTCTAATAAGGGAATATTAATACTAGTATATCTGTTACCTGTCCCAAGTCTACGCACAGGATTTCTTCTGAGCAGCTCAGTGATGAGATTCTGAGCATCCAGGGGTGGAGCACGATCACAATTCCAAATTAGTTCTCCTGTTACATAGAAAATTACAGAAAATAAAACCTCTTTACTGGACTGTAACATAAAGCAAAGGAAATAACTAAACAAATGTAACCAATCAACGCAATGATCGGATTATTCTACTCACCAATGACAACCCTTTTATAAAGCTCAGTGAGGGAATCAGCATCAAATGGTACACATCCCAGCAGGAATTTATACAGGATGATCCCCAATGACCACCAGTCAACAGGTCTTCCATAGCCTTCTTTCAGGATGATCTCTGGGGCTATGTAACATGGGGTGCCACAGAACTGGAAACCAACAGAACATAGAGATGAGAATCGATGAAACAATTATTATGACAAGATATCATCGTTAAAACACAATGCAGAAGATAAAATATTAGTGGAAAAGTTCTCTAGAAAGGAAGAACGTAGAGAAGAGACAATAGTGTGATGAGATTTGCAAATAACAAGCTAAGTTCTTGTAGGTGATGCTGACCTCACGGTCCTGGAACTCTCTGGAGATGTCCACTGCTAATTCCTTGTAGGTGTTGGTTTTCGGTATCATTAGACCAAGTTTTGAAATCCCAAAATCGGTAACTTTAATATGTCCAGTAGATGTAATCAGGAGGCTGCAAAAGAGAAGATGGTTTTAGCCTCACAGACTGAATGATAATAAATGACAACTTTCCCCACTTTATTATACTACGGGGGCACTTACTTTTCCGGCTTCAGGTCTCTGTGCACCACACCGTAACTATGCAGGTATTCCACGGCAAGTACTGCCTCTGCAAAGTACAAGCGGGCCATGGGGACAGAGAAAGGACCCCTGGTGCTTAGAAGGGTCCCACAGTCTCCACCTATAGAAGAAAGGAAATATGACCGGTGAGGGGTTTATACAGAAGATAACCATGATATACCACGAGCAGATAACCATGATGTATAATGAGCAGTGAGCGGAAACATCCTGGGAAGATCACACAGATAGTGGCATACATAGAAATCACAAGACCCCATATCAAAAGTTGTAATTGCCCCCCACCCTAAAAAATAAAAAAGAAATATATTTATATCCCTGTTGAAGCAGCTTGGTGTTCTCACCAGCAATACAACTTTTATGGCCATTTTAGAGTATGATGCTCCCAAAAATGCCCACACCCACACTCAATGAGTATGGTATCCCCACAGTGAATCCTCCTAAGGAGGCCACCACTTAGAAGGAGGCCAGACACAACCCCCTACTCGGTGTGATGGCACCCACAGCAACCGTCCCACTCAGGATAATGGTTCCCACAGTATTTTGGCCCCTACTAGCCACCTACTCAGTATTTTTGCCCCCACCAGCCCCACCTCCTTGAAGAAGCAAATACCGCTGAAATTGTGATGACAGGTGGAGGGATGCTGCCCACTGCTGAGCGTCGACAGACCCCCTCCGACTGATGAGCCCCATAGCGCCCCTGCACCAAGATCAATGAATTTACGAGCATCTTGGTAATAGATAACCTATAGTAAATGCTCTGTGGGGATGTAACCAACAATGTCCTAATGATATGAGCAGTGATAAGATGAAAGCAGACATGGGCTGAATATAATACAATAGATGTGTCTTACCTCCTACATACTCCATGACCATACACAGGTGAGATCTAGTTGGAAAGGAGCAGAGCATGGAGACCACAAAGGGACAATCAGCAAATGTTAAGATGTCCCTCTCCAGAAAGGCCCATTCCAATCTCTGTGCAGTATTTAGGTTCCGCTTAGCCATTTTCTTCATAGCAAAGGTCTGGTGTGAGTCTTTATGATGCACTAAGTAGACGGCCCTGGAGAGAAGGAGAATCCATCGGTTATAATAAATCCTTATTAATAATCCATCTATAGAAATCATTATATGTTTAATACTGGTATCCAAGGGGTAACATTTCTCCTTGCGGAGAGTGACATGTTAAGCTTGTCAAGGTGAGGAGACTTTTAAGCCTCAATGATCCTCTGGGAAATATGCAAATTGTCTCTTCAGAGAGGAAGAGAACTAGAACTCTAGTGCCACCTATAGAAAGTAGTAATCCTAAAAGTCAATATCGACCCTTTAACGAGCCTTATCACATGACATGGAATAATAGCCATAACCAAAATCTCAATTTTCGGACACTATGTTTTGGGGTACAAGCACTCATCAGTGCAAAGTGTGAGATATGGTTTGGCTGGGTGAGAGGCATCTGACCGGGATCCAAGCGGTAACGTTTCTCCTTGCGGAAAAAGCCATGTTAAGCATGTCAAGGTGAGGAGACTTTTAAGCTGCAATGCTCTTCTGGGAAATATGCAAATTGTCTCTTTTCAGAGAGGAAGAGAACTAGCACCCTAGTGCCACCTATAGGAAGTAGCAATCCTATTTCCCAGAGGAGCATTGCGGCTTAAAAGTCTCCTCATGTCCGCAAGGAGAAACGTCAACCCCTTGGATACCGGTCAGACACCTCTCACCCAGTCAAACCTTATCTCACACTTTGCACTGAAGAGGGGCAGTACCCCAGAACACAGTTCCTGAAAATTGAGATTTTGGTTTTGGCTATTATCCTAAGTCATGTGACAAGGCTTGTTAAAGGGTCGATATTGACTTTTAGGATTGCTACTCCCTATAGGTGGAGTTCTAGTTTGCTTCCTCTCTGAAGAGACAATTTGCATATGTTTAATACTAGAAGTCTGGCCGCCACTATAAATCCACATCTAGAAATACATAAAATAGCACTACATAGATCACCTATGGGAGGTCTCCACAATGCCACTTCTGCCGGAGCCATCACCCAGGTCACATTATAGGTACGAGAATCTACCGAAATTCTCTTTGGGCAGATTCGCTATAACTGACCAAATACAATTTAGTGCAAATAAAATTGGTCCAAAATGAATGTGCTCCAGGGCTCTCTTCTGCTGCTGAGGCCAGTGATTGGGCCCACATGGTCATGGTGGAGGGTGTAGATGTTATTGACGTCAATATGGTGTCACCCTTCATGTGACCATGTGTAGCCAACTTCTCTGATCAGCTTCATAATGGAGCCCCCCCATCAAAACAAAGATCAGAGTGGAGAGCAGAAAAGCTCAGGTGGAGGAGGCAGCATAAGAACAGATGAGGGACTAGCACAGGTGAATGTAATAATATTATATTATTATATATTATATTATATGTAATTATATTATTTAAATCGCTTTCCTTACAGTTTGATTTGCTACAGATCATATAATTTCCCTATGATAACACTGAATGGCAGAGTGCAGGGGCAGAAGCATTGTCATAGGGAACCCTGAGAAATGTGGATTATGGCAACAGAAATCTCACCCAAAATTTCCACTGCTGATGAGTTTGGAAGTTTCATAGTCGCTCATATGCGGCTTTCTCGCCGGAACCAATGAATCCATCACGCTCTTTAAAAGAATAAGAAATAATACTGATTTATTGAAGATGCAGGAAAAAAGTTACAGATGCAAAAACTTCTCCCCCCATATTATGTCCCAGATGATTTACACTGATATGATGTTGGGAGGATACAAACCGGACGCTGGGCAGACCAGGCGCTAGCACCCAGCACACCCAGGCAAGTGCTGGGGCCCTGAGTAGGCGAGGGGCCCACTTGCTGTCGGGCACCCTGGCGCGCTATGGGACCGGTGAGCAGAGGAGAGTGGTGCCAGCGCCAGCTAGTGGGCCTTGCTCCCACCCCCCCAATGCTTGCCCAGGACCACGGCCGGCACAATACTTACCTCTCCACAGCTGGTGAGCAGCGAGGTGAGCATTTGATTTTTTTTTTATGTATGGAGATATGGGGCATTATATGGGGGGAGAAGTGACATCCTGCATGGGGCATTATATGGGGGGAGGTAGGGACATCCTGCGTGGGGTATTATATGGGGGGGAGAAGTGACATCCTGCATGGGGCATTATATGGGGGGGAGTGACATCCTGCATGGGGCATTATATGGGGTGAGAGGTGACATCCTACATGAGGCATTATGTGGGGGGGACATCCTGCATGGGGCATTATATAGGGGGGTGACATCCTGCATGGGGTATTATATGAGGGGGAGAAGTGACATCCTGCATGGGTCATTATATGGGGGGGGAGTGACATCCAGCATAGGGCTTTATATGGGGTGAGAGGTGACATTCTGCATGGGGCACTATATGGGGGGTGACATCCTGCATGGGGCATTATATGGGGGGAGTGACATCCTGCATGGGGTATTATATGGGGGGAGAAGTGACATCCTGCATGGGGCATTATATGGGGTGAGAGGTGACATCCTGCATGGGCCAATATATGGGGTGAGAGGTGACATCCTACATGGGGCATTATATGGGGGGGTGACATCCTGCATGGGGCATTATATGGGGGGTGATATCCTGTATGGGCCATTATGTGGGGTGGGACATCCTGCATGGAGCATTATGTGGGGGGGACATCCTGCATGGGGAATTATATGGGGGGTGACATCCTGCATGGGCCATTATGTGGGGGGGCACAGCCTGCATGGGGCATTATGTGGGGGGCACAGCCTGCATGGGGCATTATGTGGGAGGGACATTCTGCATGGAGAATTATATGGGGGGTGACATCCTGCATGTGCCATTATGTGGGAGGGGGACATCCTGCATGGGGCATTATGTGGGGGGGGGCACAGACTGCATGGGGCATTATGTGGGGGGTCAAAGCCTGCATGGGGCATTATGTGGGGGTCACAGCCTGCATGGAGCATTATGTGGGGGGTCAAAGCCTGCATGGGGCATTATGTGGGGGGCACAACCTGCATGGGGCATTATGTGTGGGGTCACAGCCTGCATGGGGCATTATATGGGGGCACAGCCTGCGTGGAGCATTTTATGGGGTCCATTATTCTATATGGAGCAATATATGGAGCTCATAATACGGTATAGAGGACTATGTGGTGCCATTATACTGTGTGGAGGACATTACTGTCCGGTCTGCACTGTGAGCTGTGAGGATTCGCCGCTTTCTGAGTTATTGTGGAATTTACAATAGATATCGCTCATGTAATGTAAGAAGTGAAATCTTCGGGCTTGTACTATATATATATATATATATATATATATTTTTTTTTTTTTTTTTTTTTTTTTTTTTTTTCTGCGGTATCTGTGCATCATGAATCGTGGTATGTGTTAAAGGGGCCACTGAGACTCTTTCGCCCAGGGCCCACGAAATCCTGGAGCCGCCCTGCAATGGTCATCATACATTACTATAACATTCTGGATAATGTGGGAGATCACACAGAGGAGGACTTACAGGTAATCTGTCACCAGGTGTTTGCTATGTATTCTGAAAGCACCATGATGTAGGGGCAGAGACCCTGATTCCAGTGATGTGTTACTTACTAGGCTGTGTGTGGCTGTTTCAATAAAATCAGTAGATTATCACTAGAAGACTATCTGTCTAGCCAGGTAGTCCTATTGCTCTGTACCCCTGCCTCCACCACTGATTAGCAGCTTTCTGCCTATGCACAGTGTACACAGAAAGCTGCCAATCAATGGTGTGGGCGGGGTTATACAAGACTCAGCATTCAGAGCTCTGCAGCAGAAAAAAATAGTGATTTTATCACAACTGCTCCACCGAGTAAAGTAATCAACACATTCAATCAGGGTCTCTGTCCCTGCATCATGCTTCTCTCAGACCAAATAGCATAAACCTGGTGACAGATTCCCTGTAATTCAAATGTAATTAACACCATAGGGTCATCTACACTTAGAATAGAGACGTCCCATGGTTGTATGGGGGATAATACTGGACGAGTCATTCACACCCCATGATCTGATGACACACACGCATCCCCCTCTATGATACTTACGGATTCTTGGATCTCCGGGATCTCACTAATTCCATTGTTAGGATTCGACAGCTCAGTTGTTTCTAAAATAATGATGAAGAAATGAAATGTATTAGAGGATATTATTCCTACATAGATAATACAGCAATATAACGGAGAAATGACAAGATGTCTGTAAATGGGATTAATACTCGTTATATGGGGATTCTAAATATGAGAATATACGGGGAATCCATAGATAAATGTAATGTAAATGATGGAGGAACCCCTTCATAAATAACAAAAGACTGACCATCACTTCCGAAAAGAAAATGGGTGTGAACAGATGCATACTAAGAGTAGCCATTAAAATACATAACTAACAAAGTTGCACTCTGTAACGCTATAGAATGTAAACATGAAATAAATGAAATTTGAATTGCATTACTGCTGTAGAAAATAGGATAAAAGGAAGATACTTAGCGCATAATTTGGCCAATTCATGCATGACCAGTAGCCACGGCAAGGCGACCTTCTTTTTCTGGGTGCATGCCATGTAGCCACGGCAAGGTGACCTTTTTTTTTGCTGGGTGCATGCCCAGCAGTCACGGCAAGGCGACCTTCTTTTGCTGGGTGCATGCCCAGGAGTCACGACAAGGCGACCTTCTTTTGCTGGGTGCATGCCCAGCAGTCACGACAAGGCGACCTTCTTTTGCTGGGTGCATGCCTAGCAGCCACGGCAAGGCGACCTTCTTTTGTTCGATGCATGCCCAGCAGTCACGGAAAAGCGACCTTTTTTGCTGGGAACCTATCTCCACCCATCAGCCCGGGGTGGTTTTAATTACAACAGGATCCTACCTACCCATATAAATGTAGGCCTCAGCCTAGGAGAGGATTCACATTAGGAGAGGATTCCAGCAAAAAGATCGCCTTGTCATTGGCTGCTAGGCATTCATGAATTGGCCAAATTATGTGCTCAGTATCTTAGTTTTTCCCATTTTCTAGAGCAGTAATGCAATTTAAATTTAATTTATTTCATGTTACTTGCTATAGCACTGCAGAATGGACCCTCCATTACATGAATGAGGAAGCCCCCACCCACGCTGCGCATATGAGTGATGGTAAGAGAGCTGAAACATAGGAGAGATTTGCAAATTAGCCTGGAAGTGCACTGGGGGCGTGTCACTGCACTTGGATTTCTTCTTTCATGCCCCCAGCGCACTTCCATTCTGATTTGTATATGGTGTCTACTTTACATTTCTCCTGACTGGCACATTGGATTTCTACAAACAATTATTATTAGGGGACAATGGCCTATACCGTCACACCACTACTTCTATATGTAACAATGTGCTGCCAGGTTCCCATTACACAGAGTAGAGAGTAAATCTAACATTATCCTCCGTCCTCTGTAGTATCTGGATATTCCTTGTAGAAGGTCGTTTGATCGCTCACCTGTAATCAGATCGCTGTTCAGCTCCGGCTGACTCCTATTAGGGTCAGGGATTTTCGGGGTCACATTTTGCCCATATTTGGCGTCGCCTCCTGTTGTTTCCTGATAGATATAATATATATAATTAATATGTGGAAGATTTCACTAAATCACCAAATACATAAATCATGAAGGACTAAACCAACATTTACAGATGCACCAATTGTAACGATACAAATCCCGCGCCATCTTCAGACCTTTTCTCAGAAAGTCTCCTCAGATACGGTGGATTAAGATACGTCTATTAATATTGATCCTTACCGGGCGTTCCAATGAGCGTTCTAGTATAGACAGGACTTTTTCGGCCAGTTCTTTAAAGACAGCCAAATCTTCAGTCTGAGATCTTTCTTCAGCCTATAAAGAAGGAAAAATGGAAAGGAGAATTTTGAGATGAGAGCGGTCAGAATGGAGGCGGAAATTGTATGTGACATCGGTTCTCTGTCTGCAGATACAATGACTACATACTGTATTTGGGGACTCGTTGTGTTTTACCATATTTTTTGGACTATAAGATGCCTTTTTTTCCAAAATTTTTGACCTCCCTTCTAACACTCTCGCACCCCTCCAATCTATCCTAAACTCTGCTGTCTGACTAATCCACCTGTCCCCCCGCTATTCCCTGGCTTTTCCCCTCGCTCCGCCAATCCCTTCACTTGCTCCACATTACCCAGAGACTCCAGTTCAAGACCCTAACCTTGGCATGCAAAGCCACCCAAAACCTGTCTCCTCCATATATCTGTGACCTAGTCTCCCGGTACTTACCTGCACGCAACCTCCGATCCTCACAAGATCTTCTTCTCTACTCCCCTCTTATCTCCTCTTCCCACAATCGCATACAAGATTTCTCCCGTGCATCCGCCCTACTCTGGAACTCTCCACCCCAGCATATCAGACAGATTATTAATAATAATAATTGTCTGAATGTAGCTTACCAGGGGGGTGGCTGTGGTGAAGTGAGGTCACAGGAGGTAGGGTCACTGCTGTAGGAAGCCGGCAGTAGAAGTGGGGCGCTGCTGCGGGCCCTGAGCTGGGAGGAGCAGGGTATCCAGGAGGTGCGAGGCTGCGGGCCCTGGCCTTCAAGGAAATGTTAGCGGTGATTTAGGAGGGGAGTCCCCGCTCTGCCCATTGATTTTCCTGCGGTGGGCTTCAGTCAAATGGCCCATGGAGGTAGTGCATGTGAAGATTTAGATCTCGGCTCAATGACGAGCTGAGATCTCAATTTGCGTATTGGCCATCTCCAGCAGCCTACTTCTTGAAGCCCACTGCAGAGAAATCAATAAGCAGAGCAGGGTCTCCCCTCCTGAATTACCGCTAACATTTCCTTGAAGCCCAGGGCCCGCAGCCTCGCACCTTCTGGACACCCCGCTCCTCCCAGCTTGGGGCCCGCAGCAGCGCCCCACTCCTACTGCCGACTTCCTGCAGCAGCGACTCTGCCTCCTGTGACTTTGCTCCACTGCCACCACCCCCCTCAGTAAGCAACCGAAAATTCGGACTATAAGACAGACCCCCATTTTATTATAATAAATGTTTTTCCTATTTACCTCCCAAAAATTTTTGGTGCGTCTTATGGTCTTCAAAATACAATATATTAGAAGAAAAAGCTTCTATCCCTCCATTATTATCTATTAATATTGAGATGTTCTGTGCAGAGTGTCCGCCAATTACCTGGTGTAGTAATGTCCTGATGTTCTGAAGTAAATCCGTCAGATAGTCTGACGTTAGACGACGTTGTCGGTGTTTGGTCAGGCAATCCTTTACTAGCTCCATCACCAGCCGGTGAGTGAAGCTGAGGACGCCATCGGGTGGTAGAAGCACACTGTTAGGACGATTGATCATAAGGATCAACAATAGTGCTTTTACCTGAGGAATGTCCAAAACTATTCCAGCCATAGTGAAAAACTGCAAGTGCTATCAGTCACTATAGAGCCAAGAAAGGCACGGGTGAGCCTATGTGCATTGTATATATAGCGCCTGTGAGCAGTGATGTCACCATCACCTGTGATGTCATCACGGAATCTTGTGATAGAATCTTCACGGAGCAGCTCTGCGCAAATAGAATGCGGCCTGGTAATATATAAAGTGAAAACACCATACAATTAACTACCAATGTTATCATGGCCGTTCTATTTTATATCCAATTAGAACACAACCAGGATAAAGGTGTGTTCACAAGTTGGATTTTGGCAGCATTTTTTTTCTACCTCAAAAATCAAAGGAGGCAGGAAAAACGCTGCTTAAAATTCAGGTGTTTTTACTTGTGTTTTTTTTTCCATTCATTTGAATGGGTGAAAAATGCTGCAAAACCTCTGAAAGACTTGACAAGCTGCAGATTTAAAAAAAATGCAAAAAAAACAGCATGTGAATGAGATTTCAGAAATGTCATTCACTAAGATGGTACTGTAAAACACAGCATTTTTGCTGCAGAAGAAAAAACAGTGAATACACCCTAAAAATATCCTCAGTCATATTATGGGAAATATTGTATATTTCGCATTTATTATCTCACGTGTTTTTCTTCACCATAGAACTTTTAAGGCTGTGTGCCCACTATGCGTTTTTTAGGCGTTTCTGCAGCGTAACTTCCGCCGCGGAAACACTTAAAAAACGCTTGGTGATAGGTCTGCAATGGTCCCCAATGATAATCCGCATGTGCTGTGCACATGCTGCAGAGATTTCCGCTGCGGATTATCATTGCGGAAAAATCCGCAGCACGTCCTTTAATTTTGCAGAGTCGCTGCGATTTAGCCGCCATTGACTTGCATTGGAACGCATAACATCCGCATGACTACACATACACATGTGGATATTATGCGACTCAATGCGTGGATGGTACCCGGGTCTGGAGATGAAGAGACTCTCCTCCAGACCCGGGTACCATAGTACCTGTAGTTAGAATAGAATTAAAATAAAAAATAAACATATACTTACCTTCTGATGGCCCCTGTCTGCTCCCGGCGGTGCTGCTGGCTCTTCGGCTGCTCGCGGTGGTAAAAGGACCTTCCATGACGCCATTTAGTCATGTGACAGGTCACGCGACCGCTGGCATCGGCGGTCGCGTGACCTGTCACATGACTAAATGACGTCATGGAAGGTCCTTTTACAGCACCGTGATCCGCCGAAGACACCGGACGCACCGGAGAAGGAGATCGAGGACCATCGGAAGATGAGTATAATGGTTTTTTTTTATTTTTCACCATTATTATTCTTTTTTTTTATTATTGATGCTGCATTTGCAGTATTGTAACTTGGTCACACTATATAAATCCATGCCGGTTGCATGGAATTATATAGTGTGACCAAGTTGTCAAGCACTTTTCCAAGTGATGCTAAAATCACTTGGCAAAGCGCTTGGCAACCCAGGGAGATGCAGAAACGCTTAGGAAAAATCCACAGCATTTCTGCATCGTGGTCATATATCCTAACTCATTGGCGAACTGTTATACAAGGCTATATTCACACTAGACGTTTTTTTAGCGGGCTTTTTTATGCAAATTTTCAGCTGCATTTTACAGTACCAACAAAGTCTATGATATTTCCGAAATCTCATGCACAAAGCTTGCTTATTTATCCTCAGTATTTTGTGCTTTCCATGGCTTTTTGCAATAGAGTATGTCACTTGTTTCAGCGTTTTTCACCCATTAAAAAAGAGGGTGGTGGAAAAAAATGCTGAAAAAAAGCCTAGTGTGAACATTTTGCTGCGTTTTTAGTGAAAAAAGCAAGTATGTGACACACATTTACTTTTGTGATTTTCCCAAGTTTAAACCATCTTGTCTTGGTCACCTGAGATAGCAGCTTGGATTATTACAGTTTAATTAAATTAGTGATGCCTACAAGGTAAACATTGGTTGAGCTAGGTGTGAGATTGAGCAACACGTGTGGCCCAGGGAGGTGTGAAAATGAACAATGCCTGAGCAACTCAATGGCAAACCATAATGAAAAAGTAAATAGTGTCCTACAAATTCAATGCACTGCCAGGGTCTTAGATAAACCATTCCAGACCAATTCACCCCCCCCCTGTTACATTTGTAATGTGTACTTTTTCATGAACATATGTCTTGCAATGGTGACCTGTTTTCATGTGTCTATGGTGGAAGCAAAGCTGAACTTTGGGATCCTGAAAAACGCCCCAAAAATGCACCAAGAACCACTGCAAAAAAACACACCAAAACCTGCGTTTTTGACGCTACTTCTTTCCTGCCAAGAGATTATGTTTTACTGCAGAAAAAAAACACCTAGTGTGCATATAGCCTAAGACTTACTCTGCCAGCATTAATAGTCAATATTCTGTTTACAAATAGGACTCCAATCCAGGTATTCAGTTTATCATAAACATGCCTGAGTTAATCTGCCAAATACACATAGTATGCTTTCTCATAGGTGAAATATAAATCCTGTTAAAGGTCCAAGTTGCAGCAGTTAAGTAGAACAAAACAGACCTCTTCATTCTTTGTAGGTGGAAAAACTTTCGAAATTGTCAGTGTATCAAGTACTTATACTCCTGACTGTATATAGTATAATTGCCGCACTGCTACATACAGGTGCTTCTCAGAAAATTAGAATATCATCAAAAAGTGAATTTATTTCAGTTCTTAAATCCAAAAAGTGAAACTCATATATTATACAGAGTCATTACAAACAGAGTGATCTGTTTTAAGTGTTTATTTCTGCTAATTTTGATGATTATGGCTTACAGCCAATGAGAACACAAAAGTCATTATCTCAGTAAATTAGAATTAACAAGAAACACCAGCAAAGGCTTCCTAAGCATTTAAAAAGGTCCCTTAGTCAGTTTCAGTAGGCTCCACAATCATGGGCAAGACTGCTGACTTGACAGATGTCCAGAAGGCAGTCATTGACACACTCCTCAAGGAGGGTAAGCCACAAAAGGTCATTGCTAAAGAAGCAGCTGTTCACAGAGTGCTGTATCCGAGCATATTAATGGACGTGGAAGGAAAAAGTGTGGTAGAAAAAGGTGCACAAGCAACCGGGATAACAGCAGCCTTGAAAGGATTGCTAAGAAAAGGCCATTCAAAAATTTGGGGGAGATTCACAAGGAGTGGACTGCTGCTGGAGTCATTGCTTCAAGAGCCACCACACACAGACGTATCCAGGACATGGGCTACAAGTGTCGCATTGCTTGTGTCAAGCCCCTCATGACCAATAGACAACGCCAGAAGCGTCTTACCTGGGCCAAAGAGAAAAAGACCTGGACTGATGCTCAGTGGCCCAAGGTGTTGTTTTCAGATGAAAAGTAAATTTTGCATTTCATTTGGAAATCAAGGTCCCAGAGTCTGGAGGAAGAGTGGAGAGGCCACAATCCAAGCTGCTGGAGGTCTACTGTGAAGTCTCCACAATCAGTGATGGCTTGGAGAGCCATGTCATCTGCTGGTGTAGGTCCTCTGTGTTTTATCAAGACCAAAGTCAGCGCAGCCGTCTACCAGGACATTTTACAGCACTTCATGCTTCCCTCTGCCCACAAGCTTTATGGAGATGGAAATGTCATTCTCCAGCAGGACTTGGCCCCTGTCCACACGGCCAAAAGTACCAATACCTGGTTTACACACAACAGTATCACTGTGCTTGATTGGCAGCAAACTCGCCTGACCTTAACCCCATAGAGAATCTATTATAGAGAATCTATGGGGTATTGTCAAGAGGAAGATGAGACCCCAGACCCCACAATACAGATGAGCTGAAGGCTGCTATCAAAGCCACCTGGGCTTCCATAACACCTCAGCAGTGCCACAGGCTGATCCCTCCATGCCACATTGCCGCATTGATGCAGTAATTGATGCACAAGGAGCCCGAACAAGTATTGAGGGCATTTACTAAACATACATTTCAGTAGGCCAACTTTTTGGATTTTAAAAACATTTTTCAAGCTGTTGTTATGAAGTATTCTAATTTACTGAGATAATGACATTTGTGTTTTCATTGGCTGTAAGCCATAATCATCAACATTAACAGAAATAAACACTTAAAATAGATCCCTCTGTGTGTAATGACTCTTTATAATAGATCCCTCTGTGTGTAATGACTCTATATAATAGATCCCTCTGTGTGTAATGACTCTATATAATAGATCCCTCTGTGTGTAATGACTCTATATAATAGATCCCTCTGTGTGTAATGACTCTATATAATAGATCCCTCTGTGTGTAATGACTCTATATAATAGATCCCTCTGTGTAATGACTCTATATAATAGATCACTCTGTGTGTAATGACTCTATATAATAGATCCCTCTGTGTGTAATGACTCTATATAATAGATCCCTCTGTGTGTAAAGACTCTATATAATAGATCCCTCTGTGTGTAATGACTCTATATAATAGATCCCTCTGTGTGTAATGACTCTATATAATAGATCCCTCTGTGTGTAATGACTCTATATAATAGATCCCTCTGTGTGTAATGACTCTATATAATAGATCCCTCTGTGTGTAATGACTCTATATAATAGATCCCTCTGTGTGTAATGACTGTATATAATAGATCCCTCTGTGTGTAATGACTCTATATAATAGATCCCTCTGTGTAATGACTCTATATAATAGATCACTCTGTGTGTAATGACTCTATATAATATAGGAGTTTCACTTTTTGCATTGAAGAAATGAAATAAACTAACTTTTGATGATATTCTAATTTTGTGAGAAGCACCTGTATATAGTATGAAGCCCCACTGCCCCATATGTGTATGTATAATTTGATGCACATGACTCGCCCCCTGGGCCGTGGGGTACACGGAACCGGGCCTTCTAGTGTACGGTGCTGATGGGGGTAGTAGTGGCAACCCGATCCCGTGGCTCAGGGTGGTCAGACCAAATGGTGGCAGTCTATTTATCAGTGTTTTGAATGTCCGACTACGCCACCCGTGGATTGCGGTCAGGGATAACCGCCGCTGTGAGGCAGACTGCTGAGGCTGGTGTTGGTGTGCAGCACAGGTGTAGGATAACTCCCCACGGGAAGAGTGTAGCCTCAGGGCAGTGTAGGTGGATGTTGGGGGTGATAGTGCAGGCCGCAATAGTAAGAGTTCAGAGTCCGCTTCAAACAGTTCAGGGTCTTTATTGTAGATATTATTAATGACCCAACAGTACCGGTTAGGAATGGGCCTGGGTGTCTGAGAGCATTCGGGCGAGCCCCACTGGTCAGGGTGAGTGTGTAGGCCTACCGTTCTCTCTATGCTCTTTCTGACTATCCCCCTTTTCGTGGTGTAATAGCCCACATCCCTGAGCTGGCCGTGTACTTCTCTCCTGTATGGCTTGCGACTCAGGCCTTGGGTACCTGTTGCTTGCTCCTCGATGTACTGGTCCCTCTGTGTGGCGGAGCCTCCAGGCTTCTTAGGCCAAGGGACCTGAAATCCCTCGCAGGTTGGTTCTCTGCTGCTGGGCTTGTAACCCTGACAGCCCCGGACCCTAATGCCCGGTAGATTGGTTCTCTTCCAGGACCGGCTCTCGTCACCTCTGTCCCTGGCTTGCAGTTTCTCCTCTGCCTCACGGACTCCTCAGCTACAGCTGAACTGTCCCTCCTTCTCTGGGACTAGTCTCACTACTGAGCTAGGTCTTCCAGTTCTCTCTAACCCTGCCCCCAGTTCCAGATTTTATAGGGGCAGCCAGCTCCCCCTGCTGGCCTGGGACAGGAGGTGCTGTATGCTAATTGTCCCTAACCAGGGGACCTCCCTCCTGCTCTCAGACACAGATTATTGTTTGTGGCATCCAGGCCTGGGGTGACACATTCTCCCCTAGTAAAATTTAGTACACCGGACTAAACAGGAAACACAAATACAGGGTATAAATGACAACATAACATATATGCAAGTATATTTTGTCCTTGAGGTCACGGCTCTTCCGTGACCGGGTGTCCATGTCACCCAACAAGGTGAAGTTTTCCACGGTGTGGGGACCTGTTTCCATAAACCCCAAGTTCCTGGCCTTGGGCGTGGCGACAAGGCTGAGCTCTCTACTTTGGGCCACAAGGAGGCCACACCGGACAGATTTTTCTTCCGTGGCCATCTTCGAAAGAGGGCACCAAGTGCAACTATCTACAAGACAGTTACGGTTATTCAGCGTCCATAACCTGTTAGTCCATGAACTAGAAAGACTGGAAAAACATAATTAGCAACCAGGCAACAAACATAAAACATTTACAATATACAGCATTTAGATCTTCCAGCGAGCTGGTATTTGCCCCCTAGTGCTCCGGGTTGACCTGCGTAACCCTCTGTCTGGTGGTGGTCTAACCTGACATTCCCCACTAGCATTCAGGGTACAGCTACTAGCTGGGTTTACAGGCAGTGCAGGCAGCTATCTGCAGGTCCTTTGGCTTACCGCAGGTATGGCAGGCTCACTGTCAGCAGAGGGTTGACTCTCCTGGGCTGCTGGCATGGGTTCTTCTGCCTCTAGGGCTGCTTGGTCTTCTGATTCCTCCTGTTCTCCTGTAGGTTCCTGCTGGGTTGGTTGAAGGAAGTGTAGGACGGGTACCACTATTGCATCATTTATCCGAGTCCAGGACCGGGGGAATTCTCCAAGAACTGTGCCGATCAATTCTTTCTTGTCTTCTGCGGGTTCAAGGTCATCTTGATCTTCTCCTGCACTCTGTAGTTGCTTGGTGCACCTTTTTAGGTGGTCTCTGGAGACGGTGCTAGTGGTTTCTCCTCCATCCTTGGTAATTACACATACCTTCGGGTTGTTGTGCTTGGACTGCAGTACTGTGTACGGGTCGCTCTCCCACTGGTCATCTAGCTTGTGAAGCCTTCTCTTTCGCTTCAGGACCTGCTCACCAGGTTCCAGGGGACCAGCAGGGGCGTGTTTGTTGAAGAGTCTCTCTTACTTTTCTCTCGCTTGAGCCAGACTCCTCTCCACACTCTCCTGTACCTTCTTGTACTGTAGCCGCCGTTCCGTATCCCAGTCCGCGTCTGGGGAGGTGTCCTCGGGGGTCAGGACTCCCATCTCCAGGTCTATCGGCAGCTTACCTGGTCTTGCTCTCATCAGGTAAGCCGGGGTGCAATTTGTAGCATTCACCGGGATATGGTTGTATAAGTCTATCAGGTCTGGCAGCTTCTCCGGCCACAGGCTGCGTTCTTCCAGGGGCAACATTTTGAGGAGATCAATGACGATATTATTCATTTTCTCACATAGCCCGTTGGTTTGTGGGTGGTAAGACGTTGTCCGAATCTTCTTACAGCCGTAGAGGTTGCAGAACTCCTGGAAGATTTCAGCCTCAAACGCTGCACCTTGATCTGTCAAGACCTGTTCCGGATACCCGTGTGGACGGCAGAAGTGTTGTTGGAAGGCTCTGGCCGCTGTTTGGGCTTTCAAGTCTTTAACAGGAACCACCACCAGGAACCGGGAATAGTGGTCCCCTATAGTCAGAGCATAGACGTAGCCCGACCGGCTTGGAGCCAGTTTCAAATGATCCAGAGCTACCAGCTCAAGAGGCTGCCTGGTGACGATGGGCATCAAGGGCGTCTTCTGGCTGGTACCGTCCTTCCTTCTGAGGTTACATGGGCCGCAGTCCCTGTACCACTTCTCTATGGCCCCTCTCATTCCGACCCAGTAGAACCGCTCTCTCAGTAGGAACTCCAGTTTCTTCCACCCGAAGTGTCCCGCTCTGTCATGGTAGGCCTCCAGGACCATTGCTGCATCTCGTCTCGGGACCACTACCTGCCAGGTCAGCTCGTGCGTCCGGTGGTTGACAAGCCTTCTGCACAGCTTACCTTCGTAGAGGAATAGCCTGCTTTTCTCCTTCCATAACTGCTTGGCTTCCTCTGGAGCGTCTGAGCCAGGGCTAGCGTCTGTCTGGGTCAACAGGTCTTTCACCAGGCGAATTGCAGGGTCACTATCTTGCGTTTCAGCCCAGCCGTGGTGAGGTAAGGGATTGAACATGACAGTGGTCAAGTCTTTGTCTCTTACACGGTGGGAGTACTGAGTGGCCCCGTACCGGTGGAATGCAGGGAGATCTATTTCCTCCAACGCGTCTGGATCTTCTCCCTCATCGGGCAAGTGGGGCATTCTTGATAGGGCATCTGCATTGGCATTGGCTCGGCCTGCCCGGTACTTGATGGTGAAGTCATAGTTTGCTAGACGGGCCATCCACCGCTGCTCTAGGGCACCAAGTCTCGCATTGTCCAGATGTGTCTACGGATTGTTGTCCGTGTACACAGTGAACTTCACAGAGGCCAGGTAATGCTTGAAACGTTCTGTTACGGCCCACACCACTGCCAAGGACTCCAGCTTAAAGGAGCTGTAATTCTCCGAGTTTCTCTCGGTGGGCCTCAGCTTCCGGCTGGCGTACGCGATCACCCTTTCTCTGCCCTGTTGGTTCTGTGACAGTACGGCTCCCAGCCCCACATTACTGGCGTCTGTGTGGAGGATAAAAGGCTGGCCATAATCAGGGTAGGCCAGGATGTCATCCCCCGTGAGGGCCATCTTCAGCTGGCAGAAGGACTCCTCTTCCAGCTTGTCCCACTTGAAGGGTGGCTTTTGGCTTCTGGTCTTAGATTGTCCTATAAGGAGGTCCTGCATAGGGGCTGCCATCTTGGTGAACCTGGGGATGAACCTTCGGTAGTAGCCTACCAACCCGAGGAACTGCCTCACTTCTTTTATGTTAGAGGGGCTTGGCCAGTTCTTTATTGCCGTGATTTTGTCAGGGTCGGGGGCTACTCCTTCTGCACTCACCACGTGTCCCAGGTACTGTACCTTCGGCTTTAACAGATGGCACTTGGAGGGTTTCACTTTCATGCCAAAGCCTGCCAGGGCCTCGAACACCTCAGCCAGGTGCTTTAGATGGTCCTCGTAAGTCTTCGAATAGACAATCACGTCGTCCAGGTAAAGTAGGACCATCTCAAAGTTTCGGTGCCCTAGACAGCATTCCATCAGCCTCTGGAAGGTCCCGGGTGCGTTGCAGAGCCCGAACGGCATATAGTTGAATTCACTTAATCCCATCGGGGTGGTGAAGGCGGTCTTCTCCTTATCAGCCTCTGCCATAGAAACCTGCCAGTACCCACTAGTAAGGTCCAAAGTAGAGAAGAAATTAGCTGATTTTAGTGCGACCAAAGACTCCTCTATTCTAGGCAATGGGCATGCGTCTTTATGGGTGATACGATTGACTTCTCTATAGTCCACGCACATTCTCATAGTACAGTCTTTCTTTTTTACCAGAACCAAGGGGGCTGCCCAGGGGCTACAACTGTCTCTAATGACCCCGGCTTCCCTCATTTCTCTCAGCATACCCTTTGCGTTCTGATAGTGTGCGGGGTGGTACAGGTCTGTATCTTTCTTTTATTGGTGGGTGGCTCCCCGTGGGGATGTGGTGTTCTACCCCTTTCACTCTGCCGAAGTCTAGCGGGTGCTTACTAAAGATGCTCTCGGACTCTTGAACCACCCGGTAGACTCCTTGTTTTTGGTGCAAGGGAGTGGAGTCAGCACCCACGTGGAGTTTCTGGCACCAGTCCTCCTTGGGTTTCTGGGAACCATTACCCTTTACCACGGGAGATGGAGGCAAGGGTTCCACGGCCCTGACAGCATTGTGTTCAACAGTATACAATTTGGCTAGTGTAGCGTACCGGGGCAAGTGTACTTCCCTTTCCCCAATGTTTAAGATCCGGACGGGCACCCTTCCATGGCGGACATCGACCACCCCCCGGGCTGTCAAAATGGTGGGCCTGCTGTCTGAGTACACGGGTTCTACCATGACTTGGTAGTCTCTCCCTCTTAACCCGATTGCAGTCCGACACCAGATCATTTCACTTTTGGGGGGCATAGCAATGGGGAACGGGTCGCTCATCCTCACGCTACCGATCTCACCACCAGACAGTTCTACCTGTTGCTATCTCATCAGGGCTCTTATCTCCTTCTGGAGGACCCTCTGTTGGCTGGAGCTCGCATTCATCGCCACCTGCTGCAAAATTACAATTACTTCTGAAAGACAATTTTCAATCACATTAGTACCCAAGGTTATTTTAGGGTGACGTTCTCGACGGTCAATGTCCACAATGATCACTCCCTGTGCCGGCAGTTCAACTTTACCAATCTTAATGGTCATCTCTCTGAACCCCACCTGCGGCACGGGTTGACCATTGCTGGCGATGATGCTCAAGTCATCGTCTGGATAACGAGTTATATCAGTGTCACTCCAGTAATGCTTTAAAAGTACATAGGGGATGGTAGTCACTTGGGACCCGGTGTCCAGCAGTGCACTCATGCGGATACCGTCCAGCACTACGGGTAAAACCGGGCATCCCCCTACGTACTTATCACGCCAATTAGATGGGCCTGATGGGCCTGATGACCTTATGCCTGGGGGTTGGCCCTTTGCCCCAGGTCGGACCCATTTAAAGTACAGTACCTGGCTACGTGTCCCGGCTGGCTGCAACGGCGGCAAATCGGCTGTCCATCCTTAGTGTAATGATCGGCGGGCCTCCCTCTGAACGACGGGATCCTCCTCCGTCGACGCCACGGGACATCCTTCGGACTGGAAGCCAGCTTGATTGGTCCTGACGGGTCCATCTGTAACGACTGTACGGTCCTGGTCAATGCAGCAACACTCTTTGTTAGTTCTTGGACCTGATGGTGCAGGTTTGCAGGCGGGGATGGATTTAGGGCCTGCGCATCAGCCCCCACAAGGTCTGCGGGATAGGGCGCCGCCCCCTGGTGGTAAGGGATGGCAGGGCGCCGGGAAGCTACAGCGCCACCCGGTGCAGGTTCTCGGAGCACCCGGATGGCCCTATCTTTGAACTGTGCAAAAGTCAAATCGGGTTCTGTAGGGCCATGAGGCGCAGCTGGGTTCTGTGGGCGCTGGACAGCAGACCTTCTATGAACTGGTCAGTCAATAGTTTATCTGTATCCTGCACGCTGCCAGGGTCAGCTTGCTTAATTGCCCCCAAGGCTTCCTGTAAATTTAGGGCATAATCTCGGATGCTATCTTGAGCTCGCTGCTTACATTCATAGAACCACATTTTGATTTCTGCTGAGGTACGGGTATCAAAGGTGTCCCGTAGACGGGTCAGAACCTCCCTTACAGTCCTTTTCTCCTCAGCTGTCCAAGACTTTACCTCCCGCTGGGCCGCACCAGTTAACTGCCCTATCAGTATGCTTACTTTCTGTTCTTCTGTCAGGGGATAAACTTTGAACAGTCTATACAGCCTTTCTTTAAAGTCGCCCAAGGTATGCGACTCGCCGGCATACTGGGGCAGCCAGGCCGCTCCGGGGATATAGGCAGGGGTGGATTAAGAGTAGCAAGGGCCCCGGGCAGTTTAGAAGGCGCGGGCCCCCTCCACACACCTGATTTATCACGTGACATGTCACATGATCCCCTGTGATAGATCATGTGATAGTTCACGGGAAATTAATTTGGCATAATATTAATTGTGCTGCCTCATCTGAGAGCAGCACAATATTGGGGCAGATACCCTGATTGCAGCGATGTGTCACTTTTTCAGCTGCTTGTTGTCATTTTGAGAAAATCACCGTTTTATCTGCTGCAGATCTAGCAGCTCTCTGAATGC
Source organism: Phyllobates terribilis (assembly GCF_046119375.1). Classification (NCBI taxonomy): domain Eukaryota; kingdom Metazoa; phylum Chordata; class Amphibia; order Anura; family Dendrobatidae; genus Phyllobates; species Phyllobates terribilis. The sequence goes on from NW_027362796.1 coordinate 9,722,945, forward strand.
TGCGCTCTGTATAGCCCCACCCACACCACTGATTGGCAGCTTTCTGCCCATGCTCAGTGTACACAGAAATCTACTGATCAGTGATGGGGGTGGGGTCCTACAGAACTTACTAGTCATCTAGTGATAATTACCTGCTGACAAATCAATGATTTTATCAAAACAGCACTAAGCAGCCCAGTAAGTGACACATTACTGGAATCAGTGCCTCTAACCCTACATTATGCTGCTCTCAGATTAGGTGGCAAAAACCTGATGACAGATTCCCTTTAAAGGAGCTGTAAAGACAAAAAAGTTTGTATTAAAAAAAATACAAGCCATTTGTTAAATTAACTTTTTTTCATTGTTAATTCACATTAGACTGTATCTTCAACACTTTTGTCAGCAGGTCTTATTACAGACTCTGAATAGGGCAGCTCTCTCCCTCTCCCTCAGCAGAAAGTCACAGCATGGTTAAAAAACGGGATCTTTTATGATTTTCTCATAATAAATAAAAAAGGACATGCAAGTCCTCCAAACTATTTTCCGTTTCTCTATAGGGGAGGTCCTAAATCTTTCTTGTTCTTTAGTTGATCACATGTCAAAAATGCAAAGCATTTGCTATGAACTCGCCTAAAAAAATATACGCTTGGAGAGTAATATCATCATCTACATGTAAATATTCCTTGACTCTAAGGGCTCGCTCACACTGTCGTATAACACGGCCGAATGCTATGTGATGTTTTATCGGATAGGACTCGGCCCTATGTTATACTATGGGACAGTGCGATTATTGGCATGAGAAAATAATCTCATTCGATATTCGGACCATGTGCACCCATACAAGTCTGTGGGTGCACGTAAAACATTGGACTGCACTCGGATGTCATCCAAGTGCAGTCCGATGAACACTCACAGAGACTATGGAGAAGATGGAGAAATTAAGTTCTCCATCTTCTCCATATCTGTGCTGCGAGAGAATCGGATCACACTCAGGTGAAGCTCTGACAGAGTTTGAGCCCAGTGTCATTAGCATAATTAGCCCTATTCTCTTGCATGAGCGAATATATGGCTTAGTGAGTGGACCCTAAAACTGAATAGTAGTGACGGACAGGCACCTCACAAGCGGGATCCATGTAGCTCTCAGATGTCATGTAGGTAGGGCTTCATTCCATGGGGTAGGGTTTAATTTCAAGGTATATAAAAAAATGGACTTCAAATAAAAATTAAATGAACACAAAAAGCACTAATTGAATTATTTTTTTCGTATTTATGTTTGCAGCCCCATTAAAAACCCTTTGAGGACCAAGGCACATATATGTCCCATAGTTTTAAACTGGAAAAAAATTTGATTGAATAAAATTTAAGGTCCTCAAAGGTTTAAGTAGGTCATAAATTCATATGAATACTTGCTCATACAATTGCACATGCCAAAAGATGAAGAAGAACAGAATCAAAAATATGACATTAAGTGGAGCACTTACAGGTATTCAAGGTGAAAGAGACCAGCAAAGGCATCGTCTCGAATGACAGTAAATGAGTTAGAATTCAGCAAGCTGAAAATGAAGACAGCAGGTTAGAAGCGAACCAGACTTTATGGTGCTCAGAATTAGTCAAGCAGAATTTATTGACTGCTCTTGCAAAGCACTGAGACTGCCGCTGTGTATAGATGGCGCCGTGCGGCCTCCCGCTGTGTATAGATGGCGCCATGCGGCCTCCCGCTGTGTATAAATGGCGCCGTGCGGCCTCCCGCTGTGTATAGATGGCACCGTATAGATGGCTACGTGCGGCCTCCTGCTGAGTATACGTGTATAGATGGCTACGTGCGGCCTCCTGCTGAGTATAGATGCCGCACGGCGCTACCCCCAGAGACAGCAGGAGGCCGCACAGCGCCATCTATACTCAGCGGGAGACCGCACGTAGCCATCTATACACAGCAGGAGGCCGCACGGCGACATCTATACTCAGCGGGGGGCCGCACGAAGCCATCTATACACAGCGGGGGGCGCACGTAGCCATCTATACACAGCGGGGGGGCCGCACGGCACCGTCTATAAACAGCGGGGGGCTGCACGTAGCCATCTATACACAGCGGGGAGCCGCACGTAGCCATCTATACACAGCAGGAGGCCGCACGCAGTCATACACACACACAAACATATACAGACACGCATAAACACATTTGAAACACAAAAATACATACAAAGAGACATCACACAATGACATCTGCCCACACACTTACACACCTGCCCACACACACACACACCTGCCCACACACACACACCTGCCCACACACACATTTGTGTGTGTGTATGTATAGTGTGTGTGTGTATAGTGTGTGTGTATGTATAGTGTGTGTGTGTGTATGTATAGTGTGTATGTATAGTGTGTGTGTGTGTGTATAATTTGTGTGTGTATTTTTTTTTAAGTTAAAAACAAGTAAAATGCTTGTGGTATCAATATCAAGACTCCAGATATAAGGGCCTATTCACACTGAATTTTGCAATGCATTCATCTCCTCTTTCCAGGCTTCTATCTAAATCCCTGAAAAATGGCATTCAGATGTGCCTTGACATAGCCATTGATTTGAACAAAGGCAAACCGAGGCTAAAGTCTGAATCTTTAGGCTCTATTTTCTCTGCTTTCAGATGTCTCATTTCAGACAGCACAATCCTGAATTTCAGGCATTCAGTTGTAAGCCTTGTGTAAAGACCTGAATGCAGCGCTGAATGTAGTGTGAATAGGTCCTTACATCCTACACCACCTCAGGGGATTGTTGTTATGGAGTATTGCCCCTGGGTGGCCGCAGTTATGACCACCACCAGGGCTCGCGGTCACCCACCCTAACTTTGGTATTCTGGGGAGCTGGTATAATGAATATCTGAGAAGAGCCCTAGAGAAGCAAGAACATTGGACAACCCAGAGGTGGTGGCCTCAAGTTAGGTGTAGTGTTCAACAGGGCAAGACTTTCTAACCTGCCCACACACACACACACACATGTACACATACATACACCTGCCCACACATACACACACAAACACACACCTGCCCACACAGACACACACACACACCTGCCCCCCCCCACGCACACACACACACACCTGCCCACACACATACACACCTGTCCACACACACACACACACACCTGCCCACACACACACACACCTGCCCACACACAAACACACCTGCCCACACACACACACCTGCCCACACACACACACACCTGCCCACACACACACACACACATACACACCTGCCCACACACACACACAAACACCTGCCCACACACACACACAAACACCTGCCCACCCACACACACACCTGCCCACACACACACACCTGCCCAAACACACACACACACACCTGCCCACACACACACACACACCTGCCCACACAGACACACACACACCTGCCCACACACACACACCTGCCCACACACACACACACCTGCCCACACAGACACCTGCCCCCCCCCACACACACACACACACATATATACACACACACACATATACACACACACACACCTGCCCACACAGACACCTGCCCCCACAGACACCTGCCCACAAACACACACACACATATACACACACACATATACACACACACACACACACACCTGCCCACACAGACACCTGCCCCCACAGACACCTGCCCACAAACACACACACACCTGCCCACACACACACACACACACATATACACACACACATATACACACACACCTGCCCACACAGACACCTGCCCCCACAGACACCTGCCCACAAACACACACACACGTGCCCACACACACATCTGCCCACACACACACACACTCACCATCCCCGGCTCAATTCCTCCTGCCTGCTCTCTCTCTTTTCCGGTGCAGCACTGCAGGCCGGGGCGCACTGCGTGACGTCACAGCTAGGAGACACAGCCGTGCGCAGGGCCAAGTCTCCTGGCAGTGACGCGGCCGGGCCAGCACAGGGAAGTTAACTGCTGCAGTGCTGGCCCGGCCGATGAAGAAGTAGCGGCGGCCGCTGCTGGGGGAGCGGTCCGGGCCTACCTTCTGGCGATCCTCTTCTGTAGGCCGCGGGGGCGAGGACCTTGCGTTGCTCGGTGATGACGTCGGCATCCGCTGGATCTCCTTCCAGGACCTTGCGCAGCGTCTCAGCGTAAGGCGGGGCTTCAGGTCTCGCGCGTTTTTGGACGTCCACGCCCCTCTTCTTCCTGCGCGGCGTCCCGAAGATGTCGCCCGATAGCGGGAAACGGCTACGATTGGCGGAAAATGGCCCCGAATGGCGGGAAACTTCACTCAGATATGTATAGAGTCTTTTCCAGGCACGCAATACCCGTTTGTGGAGGGTTGGTCACAATTCTGCCGACTACGCCAAAGCTGACTCGCCCCCTGGGCCATGGGGTACACGGAACCGGGCCTTCTAGTGTACGGTGCTGATGGGGGTAGTAGTGGCAACCCGATCCCGTGGCTCAGGGTGGTCAGACCAAATGGTGGCAGTCTATTTATCAGTGTTTTGAATGTCCGACTACGCCACCCGTGGATTGCGGTTGCAGATAACCGCCGCTGCAAGGCAGACCGCTGAGGCTGGTGTTGGTGTGCAGCACAGGGGTAGGATAACTCCCCACGGGAAGAGTGTAGCCTCAGGGCAGTGTAGGTGGATGTTGGGGGTGATAGTGCAGGCCGCAATAGTAAGAGTTCAGAGTCCGCTTCAAACAGTTCAGGGTCTTTATTGTTGATATTATTAATGTCCCAACAGTACCGGTTAGGAATGGGCCTGGGTGTCTGAGAGCATTCGGGCGAGCCCCACTGGTCAGGGTGAGTGTGTAAGCCTACCGTTCTCTCTATGCTCTTTCTGACTATCCCCCTTTTCGTGGTGTAATAGCCCACGTCCCTGAGCTGGCCGTGTACTTCTCTCCTGTATGGCTTGCGACTCAGGCCTTGGGTACCTGTTGCTTGCTCCTCAATGTATTGGTCCCTCTGTGTGGTGGAGCCTCCAGGCTTCTTAGGCCAAGGGACCTGAAATCCCTCGCAGATTGTTTCTCTGCTGCTGGGCTTGTAACCCTGACAGCCCCGGACCCCAATGCCCGGTAGATTGGTTCTCTTCCAGGACCGGCTCTCGTCGCCTCTGTCCCTGGCTTGCAGTTTCTCCTCCTCAGCTACAGCTGAACTGTCCCTCCTTCTCTGGGACTAGTCTCACTCAAGAGCTGGGTCGTCCAGTTCTCTCTAACCCTGCCCCCAGTTCCAGCTTTTATAGGGGCAGCCAGCTCCCCCTGCTGGCCTGGGACAGGAGGTGCTGTATGCTAATTGTCCCTAACCAGGGGACCTCCCTCCTGCTTTCAGAAACAGATTATTGTTTGTGGCATCCAGGCCTGGGGTGACACACACACACTGCTCTATATTTAGTATGATACCCCCACTCCTCCATATATATAGCATGATGGTCCCACTGCTCCATATACAGGTGCATCTCACTAAATTAGAATAGCATCAAAAAGTTAATTTATTTCAGTTCTTCAATACAAAAAGCTGTCTTTCAGCTCATTTGCATTGTTGGGTCTGGTGTCTCTCATCTTCCTCTTGACAATACCCCATAGATTCTCTATAATAGATTCTCTATGGGGTTAAGGTCAGGCGAGTTTGCTGCCAATCAAGCACAGTGATACTGTTGTGTGTAAACCAGGTATTGGTACTTTTGGCCGTGTGGACAGGGGCCAAGTCCTGCTGGAGAATGACATTTCCATCTCCATAAAGCTTGTGGGCAGAGGGAAGCATGAAGTACTGTAAAATGTCCTGGTAGACGGCTGTGCTGACTTTGGTCTTGATAAAACACAGTGGACCTACACCAGCAGATGACATGGCCCCCCAAACCATCACTGATTGTGGAGCCTTCACACTAGACCTCAAGCAGCTTGGATTGTGGACTCTCCACTCTTCCTCCAGACTCTGGGACCTTGATTTCCAAATGAAAATTGGAACTCTAGGACCTTGTGGAGTGTGTCAATGACTGCCTTCTGGACATCTGTCAAGTCAGCAGTCTTCCTCATGATTGTGGAGCATACTGAAACAGTATTGAAGAACTGGAATAAATTAACTTTTTGAAGATATTCTAATTTAGTGAGATGCACCTGTATATACTATGATGGTCCCACTGCCCCACATACATATAGTATAATGGCCCCACTACTCCATATGTAGTATGATGGACCCACTACTCCAGATATATAGTAGGATGGTTCCACTGCCCGATTATTTAAAAAAATAAAGTTTATTCTCACTTAATCCTGATTCCCTACATCACGGCCTCTGTCTCCTCTTCCATGGCGGGACAGCAGAGCAGAGCGATGCAATGATGTCATCGAGCCACCTGCGTGAGTATGCTGACATCTCGTTAACCGCAGGCCTATGGCGATCTGTGGCATATGAAAGAGATAGTGATAGGGCAGGGAGCTTGTGTCCCACTGCTTTATCATGCGACTCCTCTGCATAAGAGACATTAGGGCTATATTAGCTACGTCACAGAAGACACTGGAGCTGGAGTATATAGAATAGGAGACACTGGGGCTGGCGTATATTCATCACAGGATACATTGGGGCTAGAGCATATACATCACAGAAGAAGCTGGAGTATATAGAATAGGAGACACTGGGGCTGGAGTATGTAGAATAGGAGACGCTGGGGCTGGCGTATATTCATCACAGGATACATTGGGGCTAGAGCATATACATCACAGAAGAAGCTGGAGTATATAGAATAGGAGACACTGGGGCTGGAGTATATAGAATAGGAGACACTGGGGCTGGCGCATATATGTAGCACCCCGAGGACTCGGCTGCTACAGGAGTATTGCACCTCAAACCAGAGGTGTGGTATTCCACTCCCGGGTAAGGATGGAGTGTGGGACAGAGCTCAGATAGCTGCATGCACTACACTCACCCCATTTCCGGGGGACAGAACAACGGTACTCCCACCAGATAGATGTGCAGGTACGACAGTGTCTGTCCCTGGCTGGAGTGGGGGGGGGGAGGAACATCCCAGTAGTGTAGGAGCAGATAGGGGAGGGACTCTGGGCATAGGTAGGAGCCCATTGGTTGCATTGTCACCAGGGCTCGGGTGTCAGAGGTAGTATAAAGGTGGACACCATCTTGGATTAGGGAGTCGAGTCTGAGGAGAAGCTGAGGGAGAGTTCAGCCAGAGAGGGCTGACAGGGAGCTGTGGCTCCGTGTGGGCCCAGCTCCAGAGCTAGGCCTGAAGCAGAGAGAGGAGAGAAGGAAGAGGAACACAAGGAAAGGCCCAGAGACGCAAGCAGAAGGAACCCTGAGATCCCACGAGTGAACTAAAACGGGTGAAGGGTTGGCAGAGAAGGGTACCGGATCCCAAACTGGTGGAGGTCAATCATCCTTAGCCAGGAACCGGAGGTCGTGGTCAAGCTTTGGCACGACCCCTCGCCACATCCACCAGGAAGGCACGCCACATAGGGTCAGGAAAGCCGGAGAGAGGTTTTGCCCCATAAGGCCCGAGGAAGCCGGACATAGGTGGGTCCCTGGTGAGGACGGCCAGTAGGAAGGAAGAGAGGGGAGCTCTGGACCACGCTCTGGAATCGCCTGGGAGTTGGCCGAGTCCCTGACCTGGTGGACGCAGCACGGCTCGGGTGGTCCTACTGTGCACAAGGATCTGATAAAGAACTGTGAGTAAAGCTTTTGAAACTGCACTTCCCGCCTCTGTGTTCCTGCCGTCACACCTGCACCCTCAGCACTGGGACACCCGCACCATCACTCCCATCATCATCTCTAACAGATCTGCCCTGAGGCCATACTCCTCCCGTGGGGAGTCATCTCATTCTCAGCTGCACAAACAACACCGGCCTCAGCGGACTGCCGTGCAGCGGCGGTCCCGTGACCGCAATCCACGGGTGGCGTAGTCGAACATTCTAACATCTACTGCTAAAGACTGCCGCTCAGTTTGACTCCCTGGGCACGGACCGGGTCACCGCCACGAGACTACTACCCCCATCTGATCCGGGTAAGCCACCGTGCACGCGATGCCGCACGACACAGCAGGCCCAGGGGCGCGTCATATACAGTTCTGCTCAAAAGTTTACATACCCCGGCAGAATTTTTGCTTTCTTGGCCTTGTTTCAGAGAAAATGAATGATAACAAAAACACTTTTTCTCCACTCATGGTTATTGGTTGGGGGAAGCCATTTACTGTCACATTTCTGTGTTTTCTCTTTTTAAATCTTAATGACAACTAGTGATGAGCGAGCATGCTCGCTACTGCTCGGTGCTTTCCCCGAGTATCTCACTGCTCGAGATGCTCTGCGCTCACCGAGTATTTCCTGGTTGGTCGGGCGGGAAGTCGGGTCCCCTCCCTGCATGTTTGGCGCTCTTTACAGAGCCAATGAACATGCAGGGATTGCCTGCCATGCAATGTAATGCCATAGCCATGTTGGTTGTGGGAATTACAGTGGTTGGCTGGCCGCACAGCGTCATCAGGTCTATATCTGACCTGGCGCCGCCATGCTCATCACAGTCACTCCGGATCAGACAGTGTAGGGAGAGATTTGATCGTGCATTAGGTAGTGTAGGGAGAAAAACCGCACATTACACATATCCATCTCAACAAACAGTCCTTCTGAGGACTAATCCATCTGCAGAGATATCAGGCAGGCAGTGTATATAGGCAGGCAGGCAGGGTATATAGCAGACTGCAGTGCATATAGCACAAGAGGCTCCATTCCAATTCTGCCTTCTGCTGCTGTTAGATATTTCTATACAAAGGCCCAGGTCTCAGGGGCCAGGAATACTTTTCTTTGGATCTTAATCCTCATTATTTGCTTATAAAGCAATCCAGAGAACACCGTTTTTCTGCGCCATTTGCTTGTTGGCACTGCAGAATACAGCCAGGTCCTTTCCATATTAGAGCGCTAGAAATTCAGCTATTTAAAACTGTGCTTTCTCCGTCACACGGATCACATATACGTTGTCAGAAAATACTGCCATTTCTGGCCTCCATTTTTTCAGTGTATCAGTGAAGCAATTCACAGTAGTTTGCTGTTCACACTACTTACCTACAGGCCAGGTATTTAAAACTCTGTTTTCTCCATCACACCGATCACATATAACTTCGCTTCAAACTCAGTCATTTGTAGTGAGCGTGGAAGATACTATCCTCCATTTCAAATGGGCAAGGCACGTGGCAAGGGACGGGGAACTGGACGTGATGGTAATGGTACATGCAGAGGCCGAGGACAAGGCCGTGGGCAAGCCGAAATTGTACCACAACAAACACCCACATCTTCTCGCCTGACCTTCCTGTCCCAATTTCTAGGGGACCACAGCACACCACTATTGAACCCAGATAAGTGTCAAAAGGTTGTTGGTTGGATAGCGGATAATGCTTCCAGTCACTTAGCCGCCACCACCACCACCACCCTGTCTTCCACACGGTCAAGTCTCAGTAGCCGTGAGTCTGGACCGCATATTCCTCACCCTGATCCTCCTTCCTCCCACCATGCCGAGTACCCAGAGACAACTGATCCCACACTTGGACAATCTGAAGAGCTGTTCACTTTTCCATTTATAGATTCAGGCCTCTCGCCCGGTCCACTTGAAGCGGGGCAAGAGGAGATCACGTGTAGCGATGCCCAAATATTTGAGCATCCACGGTCACACGAAGGCGACGGTGGGAAACTGTCACAAGAGGTGGACGATAAGACACAATTGGCAGAAAGTCAGGAATAGTACCAGGGTTCAGAAGTGGGAGACGAGGTGGTGGATGATATAGTAACTGACCCAACCTGGCAGGAGGACATGCAGAGCAAGGACAGCAGCACACAGGGGGAGGGAGGCAGAGCACCCCAACAGGCAGGAAGAAGCAGTGTGGTGGCCGCAGACAGAAGGCAGGCTACCGATTCCCGTAACAACAACACGAAGGAAGTTGCCACTACAACTGTTAGGTCTTCCCGAGTCTGGTTGTTTTTTAAAGACTCTGCCGATAGCTCCAAAAAGGCCATTTGCATCACGAGCCAGACCAGCATCAGCAGGGGTGGCAAAACGACCAGCCTGACCACCACCAGCATGATCAGGCACATGGCAGCAAAGCACTCGACTTTGTGGGCCGAACACCAGGGTCCAGGAACAGTGTCTACAGGTGGCATCATTGCTTCTTCTGCTGTTGTGCATGCAAGCCAATCCCCTGTCCATAGTGCATGCAAAGATGCCTCCTGCCCTGCACCTGTCATTGCACACTCTCAAGTAGCAGCATCAGGAAGCACGTACATGTCCTTGTCCCAGCGCAGCATTCAGTTGTTCATACTCCAGTCCTTGGAATGCAATCGCAAATATGCAGCCAACGTCCCATGGGCCACACTACTAAATTCTCACAATTCACGACTGCTTGGCTCGAAATGTTGCCTTTTAGGCTTGTGGAGACAGAAGCATTCCGCAACCTGATGGTGGCGGCCGTCCCTCGGTACTCTGTCCCCAGCCGCCACTATTTCTCCCAGTGTGCCGTCCCCACATTACACAAGCACGTGTCCCAAAACATTAGCCGTGCCCTCAACAACGCAGTTACCGGTAAAGTCCACCTAACCACGGACACGTGGACAAGTGCTTGTGGGCAGGGACGGTACATCTCGCTGATGGCACACTGGGTTAACATAGTGGAAGCCGGGACCCAGTCGGACCTTGGGACGGAACACGTCCTCCCGATGCCAAGGATTGCAGGCCTTAGGTCAATCAGGGTTGCCCCCACGGTCTACAGCTCCTGCACCTCATGCTCCTCAGCCTCCATCTCCGAAATGACCACATCAGTCTCAAGCTGGAAGCACTGCAGCACTGCCTCGGCCAAGCGGCAACAGGCTGTGCTGAAGCTAATATGCTTAGGTGAAAAACGACACAATGCTGAAGAGTTATGGACAGCTCTGAAAGAGCAGGCAGATCTGTGGCTCAAACCGCTGAACCTACAGCCAGGCATGGTCGTGTGTGACAATGGCCGGAACCTGGTAGCGGCTCTGAGGCGAGGCGAGCTCACACACGTACCATGCCTGGCCCATGTGCTTAACCTCGTGGTTCAGCGGTTACTCAAATCCTACCCGGAGCTGCCGGATCTGCTTGTTAAAGTATGCCGCCTGTGTGCCCATTTTAGAAAGTCATCTACATCTTCCGCCGCCCTTGCAGTGTTTCAGTAGCGTTTGCAGCTTCTGGCTCACAGACTGGTGTGTGATGTCCCCACATGTTGGAACTCTACATTGCAGATGTTGGGAAGGATTTGTGAGCAGAAGAGGGCAGTTGTTGAGTACCAGCATCAAAAAGGCTATCGGTATTCAGTTCAGACTCCACACATAAGACTTCAGTAGTGGACGTGGATGTCAGACATATATACCATCCTCCAAAACTTTGAGGACTCCACCAAGATGGTGAGCGGCGATGACGCCATAATTAGCCTCACCATCCCGCTTCTCTGTCTTCTGAAACGCTCTCTGCTCACAATCAAAGATGATGCATTGCAGGCGAAGCACGATAAGATGGAGCAATTAACCATACAGGGTGATTACACACAGCCCAGCCTCATCTCATCCCAACGTGGATTGGGTGACAATGAGGAAGAGGAGGAGGAGGAAGGACAGTAACTAGTTTCATGCACTATAGACGGTGCTATCTGCACAGCTGTCATACCGTCTGTTCAGCGTGGATGGCCAGAGGACAGAGAGGAGGAGGAGGAGAGCATGGTCAGTCATCCTCTTGGTGAGGACACGGAAGTCTTGCCTGTTAGTAGTCTGGCACGCATGGCTGAGTTTATGTTATGCTGCCTTTCCCATGACCCTCGCATTCTCAAAATTTTAGGTGATTACTGGTTGGTGACACTTCTAGACCCACTCTACAAGGAGAACTTTATATCTCTTATTCCTGAGGCGGACAGGTGTACAAAAATGAGGCAGTACCAGAAGGCCCTTGTTGCGGAACTATTAAAAAAATTCCCATCTGAAAACGCTGGAGGCAGAGGGCACACTTCGTTCGACAACCAAGGAGTACAGGCGAGAGAGACACAACTTCAATCCAGCAGAGGCAGGGGAACACTGTCAAAGTTCTGGGAGAGTTTTCTCAGACCCTCCCATCGCACAGGCCCTGAGGCGCAGGGTACTCTCACAACCAGTGCAAAGTTTGGGAAGATGCTGAGGGAGTACCTTGCCATACCGTACCAACGTCCTCCGTGATTCCTCTGTGCCTTATAAATATTGGGTATCCAAGCTAGATATGTGGAATGAACTGGCTCTCTATGCCTTGGAGGTCCTGGCCTGCCCTGCCGCCAGCGTTTTATCAGATCGGGTTTTTAGTGCCGCTGGTGGAATTATAACTGATAAGCGCATCCTCCTGTCAACTGAAAATGCTGACAGGCTGACTCTTATAAAAATGAACAAGGGCTGGATTGGGCAAGACTTCTCAACACCACCGAATGATAGCAGCGTAACATAAACTCAAATCCAGTGTCTTTTCTTGGGAGGTGTATTCCCATGCACATTTTCACACCCACACATGGGTATACGCTTCCTGATTTTGGCTATTTGCTCTTGTCCTCCTCCTTCTCCTCATCCTCCACCACCATATCACCAGGGTGACCGTTGTCCATGATGCAACACCCACATAATTTTTTAAAGGGTGTTTGACTCGCCCCTGGGCCGTGGGGCACTCGGAGCCAGGCAATAGGGAGACGGTGGGGGTAGTAGTGGCGACCCGGTTCCGTGGCTCAGGGTGGTCAGACCAGTGGTAGTCCTTTAGCAGTCCTAAGTGATGTCCGACTACGCCACCCGTGGATTGCGGTTATTATGAACCGCCGCTGCAAGGCAGACCGCTGGGGCTGATGATGTATGCAGCTGAGGTAGTGTGACTCCCCACGGGAAGAGTGCAGCCCCAGGGCAGTGTAGTGGATGGTGGGGGTGATGGTGCAGAGAGTCCCAGTGCCGTTAGTGCTGGAGGAGCGAAAGAGTACACAGACAACGTACTGCACTCCAATGTCTTTTACTCACAGTTCATGTACTCCGGGTCACTTCTGTCAGCAATGACGGCCCGAGCCATGCTGCGTCCACCAGGTGAGGGGCTCGGTCAACCCCAGGCAGTTCAGGAGCATGGCACAGGACCCCCTTCAATCCTTTCTCTGGCCTGCCTCACCAGTGACCCACTTTTGTCCAGCTGCCGCGGACTTGTGCGGGTAAACGTGGTTCCCGTTCCCCGCTGTCCTATATGGTGCCTTCCTAGCAGGTTTGATGAGGTGTCGCACCAATAAATGATCACGACCTCCGGTCTTTGGCTGAGGGCTGTTTCTCCTCCACCAACTTGGGATCCGGTACCCTTAATCTGCCTGACCCTTCACCCTGTATTCTCGTGGGTTCTTAGGGTCCCTTCTGCCGTCTTGTTCCTGAGCCCTTCTGTTTCTCTCTCTCTCTCTTTCTTTTCTGTTCCTTTCTGTTCTTGTTCCTTTCTGTTCCTTGCCTTCACCCTAGGCCTGCCTCGTGGAGCTGGGCCCAGACTGAGCCACAGCTCCCTGTCAGCCCTCTCTGGCTGAACTCCTTCTCTTACTCCACTCACTGAACTTCTCTTCTTCTCTTCTTTCTGTGCTGGCTGGGCCTCAGAGGCTAGGCCCGCCTATGGAGCAGAGCCCCTTGCAGAGGCTTTCACTCCGTCACTTCTTCTCTCTGACTGAACACTGTTCTAAGATGGTGCCCACCTTTTATACCTCCCTCTAGAACATGAGCCCAGGTGACCAGCAACCAATGGGCTCCTATCTACGCTCAGGAACCAACCCCTATCTGCTCCTACATCACTGGGTATTCCTACCCCCTCCCCACTCCAGCCATGGACATGGTCTGTCGTGCCTGCATTTCTGTCTAATGGGAGCACCGTTGAGCTGTCCCTCGGAAATGGGGTGAGTGTGCTGTATGCAGCTAACTGAACCCTGGTCCATACTCCATCCTTACCCGGGAGTGGAATATCACACCTCTGGCAAAGGTGCAATACCCCTGTAGCGGCCGAGCCCTCGGGGCGCTACATTTTTATGATGCCCGAAAAAAAAAATTTTATACAGTATGTTCATGTATACCCCCCAGGAGTAAATGTTTGTCAGCCCATACACTTAGTGCATGGCATTACAAGTATAGGAGGCCCGCTCCTTTCTATTGGTAAACATTTTTTATGATGCGCTCCTCCACGTCTCTTCCAAGGGCCATTGAAGTGCCTCCAAATTTTTGGCAGCCCTTGCAGTCACTGCATAGTCCAACACTATGGGAGACTCTCTCCTTTCTAATGGGAATTTGTCATTACTGTGGCCTGGTCTATGTGTCTTTAAATTCTTAGTGGCTTTTTTCCTAAACTTGGTCAGCCGTTGGAGCAGACCCTCTCCTTTCTAATGGGAACATGTCATATCTTGTTACTGTGGCCGTGCTCGGTGTGTCTTTAAATTCTTAGTGGGGATTTTCCTAAAATCTGTCAGCCATTGGACTCACTGCATACCCTATAACAGTATAGCCGACCCTATCATTTCTAATGGGAATTTGTCGTTACTGTGGCCCTGCTCTGTGTGTCTTTAAATTCTTATTGGGGTTTTTCATTAAAATTTGTCAGCCGTTGGATTCACTGCATACCCTATAACTGTATAGCAGACCCTCTACTTTCTAATGGGAACATGTCGTACCTTGTTACAGTGGCCCTGCTCTGTGTGTCCTTAAATTCTTAGTGGGGTTTTTCCTAAAATTTGTCAGCCGTTGGATTCACTGCATCCCCTATAATTGTATAGCAGACCCTCTCCTTTCTAATGGGAACATGTCGTACCTTGTTACTGTGGCCATGCTCTTTGTGTCTTTAAATTGTTAGTGTTTTTTTTCAAAAATTTTGGCCACCCTTGCAGTCACAGCATGGGCATTACCACTATAGAAGACCCGCTCCTTTATAATGGGAACATTTTTTTTACTGAGACCCTCCTCTATGTCTCTTCAAAGGGGTATTAGGTTAACAATTGGATCTTTCTTTAGTACAAAAAACAGCATCACCAATTTAGCCTCAATGTAATCACATTGTTCAGCTCATGCACCTCCTCCTCCATCTCCGAAATGACCACATCAGTCAGAAGCTGACAGCACTGCAGCACTGCCTTGGCCAAACAGCAACAGGCTGTGCTGAAGATAACATGCTTAATTGACAAACCGCCCAGCGCTGCATAGTTGTTGAAAGCTGTAACACAGCAGCTTGATCTGTGGCTCTCACCGCTGAACATACAGCCAGGCATGGTCGTGTGTTACAATGGGCGAAACCTAGTGACGGAGAAATGACAACCGGGGTAGATACGGTTTCCCTCTATGCCAGTCCTTTCACAGAGCTAAAGAATATGGCTGTGGTGAAATACAACTCCCACTGAGAAGCTGTTTCAGATTGAAAAACATTGTGCCCACCAGAGGATTTGTTTCTGAGGGCTAACCTTTCTCACCCGCTCAAGAGTCCCATAGCAGCTGCAAAGTTAGCGCTATCATGAACTCTCCTGAGGTAGAAGCCAAGGCTCACCAGAGAATTCTCTGGTGGGACTGTCCAACCCTGCCGAGAAGCAGTCCTGGCTAAGAAAAGTGTGTGGGAAGATTCCAGGACTCTCTATTTTACTGAGGAGGAAACACACGCAAACATGGGGAGAACATACAAATTTCTTGCAGATGTTGTCCTTGCTGGGATTTGAACCCAGGATCCCAGTGCTGCAAGACTTCAGTGCTAACCACTGATCCAATGTGCTGCCGTTCACCCTCTAATATCTAACAGGCTGGAGAAACTTGAACCTACTGCCACTCTATCATCAGCTCCTTTGTGAGAAAATGTATTTGGGCAGCCACTCAGTCTACCAAATAAAATTCCAGAGAAGGAAATTGAGGATGGCTTTGCTACTGGTACTGGGGGCAGTGCTAATACCATGGTGTTGTACCATAGTTTGCTGGAAATATTCCAGGCTGGTAGGAGGCAAGAAAATTCCCACAGAAAAGTACCAGCAGTAATGTTCAGGCCACATTTCAAGTGCAAGCAGCTTTAGAGGACTTCCTGGGAGAAATGACACGCAGGGTAGATACGGTTTCCCTCTATGCCAGTCCTTTCACTGAGCTAAATACAACTCTTATCAAAAAAAGTTGTGGACTGGCTCCGTACCGTCCCTGGCCACATTCACCTGTCCACGTGTTTGTGGTTAGGCAGTCCTTCTTAGTAAGTGCACTGGGTAGGGCATGGGTAATGTTGTGGGACCCGTGCTTGTGGAAGGCGAAGGCGATACCGGGAAAAATACTGGCGGCTGGGGACCGAGTATGGACACCCGGCCGCCGCCTGCATGAGGTTGTGAAAAGCTTCCACCTCCACAAGCTTAAAAGGCCATATTTCAAGTGCAAAGAGCTGCCCAGAAATCTGTCAGTTTAGTGTTGCGGCCTGTGGGTGGGTGGGTGGCTGGCTGCATACTTGCAATTGCATTCCAAGTAACAGAAAACTAAGCAGATGATGGCCTCTATCATCATCATGGCCTCACCTCGGCACTATGAACTCTCCTGAAGGAGAAGCCAGGGCCCGCCGGAGGAGTCTCCGGTTCTCTGGTGGGCACGTCCAACCCTGCCGAAAAGCAGCCCTGGCTAAGAAAAGTGTGGGGGAAGGTTCCTGGACACTCTATGGCTGCTTTTTTAATGCGGATCGGCCATGCTTATGCATGTTATTTCTCAAAACGCATTACGGATCAGGCCATTTTCCAACTCTGTATTCAAGAAATTAAATGCGCAAAGAAAGATGTGTGTGTGTCAAAGCACCACCGACAAGTTCGAGTTGATGTTGGATGGGCTGCCATTGCTTCTGCAACAAGCTCAATTACAGGATTTTCTGGGAGAAATGACACGCAGGGTAGATACGGTTTCCCTCTATGCCAGTCCTTTCACCGAGCTAAATACAACTCTTAGCAAAAAAAGTTGTGGACTGGCTCCATACCGTCCCTGGCCACATTCACCTGTCCACGTGTTTGTGGTTAGGCGGTCCTTCCCAGTAAGTGCACTGGGGAGGGCACGGGTAATGTTATGGGACCCGTGCTTGTGGAAGGCGGAGGCGATACCGGGAAATATAGTGGCGGCTGGGGACCGAGTATGGACACCCGGCCGCCGCCGGCATGAGGTTATGAAAAGCTTCCGCCTCCACGAGCCTAAAAGGCCACATTTCAAGTGCAAGCAGCTGTCAAAAATTTGGCAGTATAGTATTGCAGCCTGTGGGTGGCTGGCTGCTGGCATTCTTGTGCTTGCATTCCAAGGAATGGGGTAGGGACAACTGAACACTGCAGTGGGACAAGGACGTGGACGGTGATTGTTGCAAGTCTGCAACGACAGGTGCATGGCAGGAGGCATCTTCGCATGTGCCAAGGATCACTTATGATGGGCACACATTTAGGCAGTAACCTAGGAGTCAGAGATGTTTCCAGAGGTCTTCCCCTTGCTGTTCCCATGTCTTTTCAGCACTGTATGCATGTGTCTGATGATGTGTCACACACCACATGGCCAGATAAGGTTGTAAAATGTTAAAATGACATTTCCTGGTGAATGCATTTGTCTTGGTTGAAAGCAATGCAAAAGTGCAAAAACGTGTCAAAAATGCTACGTGTGAACATAGCCCAAGGTGTGTAGGAGTATTTTTGTTTATTTATTTTGCCTTATATACAAGTCATCACCCTGGAAAGGATGTTCCTTATGCCGTAAAAGTGGCGTAATACTCTGACGACGTTGACAGTAGTGATCTGGGAGTCAGAGATGCTTCCAGGGGTCTTCCCCATGCTGTTCCCATGTCATTTGAGCACAGTTCCCATCGATTTGGGCAATTTTTAGGCCCTCTGCAGACCGCCGTGGGGAGCCACCTGAAAAATGCTCAAGTTTCCCCTAGACTTATATTGGGCTCATTGCTCGGGTTAAGCACCTGAGTATTTCAATTTGCTCGACCCGAGCAACGAGTACTCGAGCATTTTAGTGCTCACTCATCACTAATGACAACCAAAAACATCCTAATAATCCTGATCAAAAAGTTCACATACCCTGGTGATTTTGGCCTGATAACATGCACAGAATTTGACACAAATGGGTTTGAATGGCTACTAAAGGTAACATCCTCACCTATGACCTGTTTGCTTGTAATCAGTGTGTGTGCATAAAGCTGAGTGAGTTTCTGGGATCCAGCCACTGACATTTCTGGATTTTGAGATGGGGAAAGCAAAAGAATTATCAACGGATCTACGGGAAAAGGTAGTTGAACTGTATAACACAGGAAAGGGAGGCAAAAAGAGTATAACACAGGAAAGGGATACAAAAAGATATCCCAGGAATAGATAATGCCAGTCTGCAGTGTTCAAACTGTGATTAACAAATGGAAAATCAGATGCTCTGTAAAAACCAAACCACAGTCAGGTAGACCAACAAAAATTTCAGCCACAACTGCCAAGAAAATTGTTCGGGATGCAAAGAAAAACCAACAAATAACATCAGCTGAGAGCACACTTAGGGGTGTACTCACTTTTGTTGCCAGCGGTTTAGACATTAATGGCTGTGTGTTGAGTTATTTTGCAGGCACACCAAATTTACAGTTAAACAAGCTGTACACTGAATACTGTACATTGTATCAAAGTGTCGCATCTTCAGTGTTGTCCCATCAAAAATATATATATGTATTCCGGCCCATTTTTGGAGTTTTGTGTGAAATTATGTCCAATTTGCGTTTTTTTTCTCATTTTTTTTGTGTTGTTCCAATAAACACAAAGGAAATAAACATGCGTGTAATAAAACATGTGTAATTTTCTGAAATAATTTCAAGGGTGCCAGCACTTTCCGCCATGACTGTATATGCAGGTAGAGTCCTTAACCCCTTTACAACCCAAAGTGGTTTGCACGTTAATGAGAAGGCCAATTTTTACAATTCTGACCACTGTCACTTTATGAGGTAATTACTCTGAAACGCTTCAACGGATCCCCCTGGTTCTGAGAATATTTTTTCATGACATATTGTACTTTATGATTGTGGTAAAATTTCTTCGATATCACTTGTGTTTATTTTTGAAAAAAAACAGATGTTTGGCGAAAATTTTGCAATTTTCAAAATTTGAATTTTTATCCCCTTAAATCGGAGAGATATGTCACACAAAAAAAGTTAATAAATAACATTTCCCATATGTCTACTTTACATCAGCACAATTTTAGAACCCAAATTTATTTTTATTAGGGAGCTATAAGGGTTAAAATTGACCAGCGATTTCTCATTTTTCCAACAAAATTTACAAAACCATTTTATTAGGGACCGCATCACATTTGAAGTCACTTTGAGGGGTCTTTATGACTGAAAATACCCAAAAGTGACACCATTCTTAAAACTGCACCCCTCAGTGAATCGGGTCATCATGGCAACATCCGGGAAGCCGCGGCACACATTGCTGGACGCCGGCAGGAGAGGTGACTATCCCGATCACCTCCCCTTGCCCCCGCAATGCTGCGAACGACTTCGATCGCAGCATTGCGGGGGTTAATGTGCGGGACCTCTCCCAGCACATAGCACCGGGTGTCAGCTGTGACAATCAGTTGACACCCGGCGGCGATCACGCCCGCACAGCCTGTGTGCGGGCGCGATCGAAAAGATGTACTAATACGTATCAGGCTCTTAAGTCCCAGGGCGCAGATACGTATCAGTACGTCTTGGGCTTTAAAGAAGTTAAAATTATGTGAAAATGGGAAAAGTCACAAAACTTTGCAACTTTTCAAGAGCTTTATGCCAGTTTTCTGGCAAAACACTGGTGAATCGGGTTCATAATTTCTAATCCTTTCAGCTCCCTTTAATTAGACTACTTTCAACAAACTAATTATAAGTATTGGGTCTGGTTTTTTTTTAATGCTTTTAAAATAATTGTAAATATTTTCAATCCCCTTTTGTTATAAGGATTTCCCAAAAATTAGCTAATCATAGGTTGTCCTGCATTCGTGACAGTGATTGACTGCGCGGTCACTTGGAAGTTTACATTGGCATCACTACAGGGCCGGTAAAGAAGGACTGTCAGGGACCCCCAGAGTGTGGTAAAATGCGCCAACTAATTCATAATTCATTTAATTCTCACACAATATACTAAGTTAGTGTAAGTCTACAAAAAAGCAACAAAACTTGGTGCTAAAAAAATTGAGCATAACTTTTTGAAAAATGAGCCAGGTTATGCCAAATCTTACATATTTTGTGACTTTGTGATCAGTTATCAACACAAATATTTTACTCAAATTACCAGATCGATGGATAAGAATTGGGACTTTTCCCTAAATCTCTCCAAAACATCACCGCTTATAGAAGACCACCCTCATATCCAGATCAGATTTTCTGTGAGAGATGCCCAGATTCACAATATAGTATGCCTACTGGCCATCTATGAGAAGTCCACCCCAATGGAAGTCCAGTTATTAAAGAGGATTTTACTGTTTATATAAGGGGCAGACAATGACAGTGAAGGGCCCTTAATCAGGACTTCTGATCTGGGCCCCCCACCCTCCATCAGGCACCACCTACATATACATTTCCATGTGTATTTATATTAGGCACACATATAAAATTTGCACATGCTAATACTCTATACACATTTTAACGTATGCATATACATAGTGCACACAAACATAAAATACGGACATACACATAAGATGCACATACACAGTATAGAGTCCCGGTAGTCCTCATAGTTTTAAGCATGGACCCTGGCAAATTGTAGACGGACTTTTATTGTTCATGGGCTTTAAGGGAGAGAGGCTTCCTTTGTGGAGGACACTCATGAATGCCATTCATTTGCAGTGTACACCGTGTCGTGTCATGGAAAACACTCACCCTGGTTTGGCTTTCTTCTTCTTCAGCTAATAGCAATGAATTTGCCTGTCGATTTTCTTCTCATCAGAAGATGCTTTTGTTTAGATGTTAACTTCCATCTGACTGATAAGAAAAGCTTTGCTGATCTTCTTGTAGACTTCACATTTTTTGTAAAAAAATTATTTTCTTTCTCAGAAATGTCTTGTGACATTTCTCTTCTATGTGGTGCCACTTACCCTTCTCATCAGAGGACGCTTTTGTTTAGGTGTTAACTTCCATAGTCGGCCTGGATGTCTCTGTAAGATGGTTGCAGTTCCATCTTTGTTATAGTTTTGCATCACTTTTGCTACAGTATTCTGACTGATAAGTAAAGTTTTGCTGATCTTCTTGTAGACTTCACATTTATTGCAAAGAAATTATTTTCTTTCCCAGGTTTTGTGACATTTCCCTTCTATGTGGTGCCATTGCTGATAGCATGAAATGGGAAGGAGTTTTCTTTATTAAGTAACTTCCTTTTACAGACACCTGTCTGCTGGACATCTGTTTAATGAATAATTACACTTACCTGTGGTTCAGTTCTTGTTAATTAGAATTTTGTTGTCTAAACTTAGCTTTTCTCTTAAGACTGTTACTGGGATGTTCTCATTTTTGAAACATGATCTTGAATGAGTTTGTTAAAAAAATTACTTTTTTGGGGTCTTCAAAATACTAAATCTTGTTTGCATTCAATGGCTCAAATTTGCGAGAGTATTTTGTAGTATGGTATCCCATATAAAATGATGATTCTGAAAGGAAACTACAGGTTTGCTGACAAATCTATTTGGGTGTACTGATTTATGCTAAACACTGTATATATATATATATATATATAAACCTTATAAGTTTGGTATCACAGTAATCGTACTACTGACTCTGAATCATTTTGTCAGTTTGTTTTTACAACACAATACACACTGTAAGATGAAGGAACCCAAACCTGGCATTTTTTCTCATTTTTCAGCACATTATATGATAAAATGAATGGTGTTGTTCAAAACTACAACACTAAGCGTCAGCACACTGTGATTTGCTGATCTGTAAGATGCGTTCTTTGTGCTGTGAAAATACACAGCTGTGATATCTCACCAAATATTCATAGTGGGAACTTAAAATTATGTTTTTCTGCCATGATTAAGGATGGTTTGGATGTATGAAACATGTTGACCTTTTATTTCTATCTTTGTGGAATTAAGGCTGCATGAACCAGTCACCAACCATTATCTGTATATGTACAAATATTAAGTGCTACTGAGTGCTGTAGGAAAAACTTAGAATAGTGAGGTGATTTGATAGTCCTGCCACAAATAATCTGTTTCTACTGCACACTTAAAATCTCTGATAGTGGGAATGAACCTGATTGCCTGCAGTAGTGCACTCCTGAGAGCTGGTGCAGCAGAGAAAATGTCTTGGACATGAGAGTGGGAGGTCCTGATTATGGAGGATGTTAATCTTAGCTCATTGGAGTGTAGATATGGTAGAGATGCAGGACTGTGCAGCAGTGTGGAGAGGTTTGTGGATGAGTGTAATGACTGGTACAGGGTGGAGGCACCAGTGTAACTGCTGGACAGAAATATGAGACTGACTGCTGCATTAAGGATAATGAGAAATACATTTAGTGAGAAGAAGAGCAATTAGTGAGTTACAAGTATTTGTGAATTCAAGACAAAAAGGAATCAGAGCAACAGTAACAGATTTTACTTTTTTTTAATTAATAATGGGATGAATAAAATCGTGAACATTATCAAAAGACTAAATCAAAGTCAGGAAGATAGCCGAGGTCAGATACCAGGTGATCAGTAAATGACAAGTCAGACGAGCAGTATGAATACCGCGGAGCCCGATGACAGAGGCGTTACTGAAACTTGTCCAGGTTGACCAGTCAGAAGGCCACAGGTAGATGGTGAAGGTCCTTCTATACAGCTCCAGCAGTGATGGTGGATCTGCTGGACTTCAGGGCGCTGGATGCTTAGGTGTCCCGTCTTTTAGATGGTTTTAGGGCAACAGTGACAGCATGCAAATGCGCGAGCAGCCCTGGATAATCCACGCCGGCAGGATGATAAGATCCGGCGGAAGATGGAACCTATGAGAAGAGAAATAAATATAATGTAAGTGATGGGACTCCATATTACATGATAATGCTGTGCAGTCACTGTGGCCGGACGGCAGAGGAATATTATCATACAGAGGTCAGGGGTCATTGTCAGCAATCATACATGTGACAATCCCATCACTGACAGATGACATCTACTCCACATGAATTATTCTCACTGACATCACACAACATGGAGTTGATTCTCACACTTACCTCGTCTCTTTTTCCCATTTTTTCCATTTTCTGAGTTTTGTTGCTCCATACTCAGATTTATTGCCGATTTTCTTTCTTCATGAGATGGAAATTCTGATGAAAAATATAAAAAAAAAATGAATAACAATATCTTCTTATAGGATCTGCTTTGTCATAATATGGATAACATAAGAGACCTATAGCATTGTATAAAAACCATGTGGGAATATTTGAGCCTTGAAGTCAACATTCACATTGCTGGTGCTGTAGACATGTACATACCTGGCAATGGGGACGAGGGTGGCAAGATGGTAACAGCATCGTCTGTATTACATACAGGAACAGATACTTTCTGCCTGTTTGAAGAAGAAAAACATGTAAATCTCAAGTAAACTCCGTATAAAAGGGGTTGTCTCACTAGAAGAACACCGACTATAAGGACTAGTAGGACATATGACTGTCATAGTGGGGAAGGTCTTCTGCTCAAGACTACCTTTTATAGAGAGCTGAGAGGAAAACAACTACCAAGAATGGCCGGCATTTCATACTACATCTCTCCTACAGTGAGGGCAGCACTAAAAGTGCATGACCGGCCACAATTATGGGCTGTTATCTCCAACAATTCTGAAAGCTGAAAGCACAATGACCCATAACCATGGGGCGGTGGATGCTGTATTTGATATTATGGTATTTATGTCCTATATTTGATGTTGTGCACATATATCAGCCTGGAGCTCCCAGTAATGACCCCATAATCTACTCACATTTCTGAGATGTTTGTGTTGGATTCTGGTGTACACTCTGGAGGGGCCTTGGGATCCTCGTTGTTCACCATCCCGTTAGTGGTGGTAGAGTGCTAAATGTGGATAACAATAAGTTATTAAATATATATACTTTTTAATTTTGTAGATCCTTTTTTGTACATATTTTGGATTTATCGATCACATACTTACTTTAGAAAGCCTCTCAGAAGATGATGATGCAAATATTCTGAAGATAAAGTTCTCATCGTCCTCACTTGTGCCCTCCTTATCCTCTGAGACCAGATGGTTGTTTTCATCAGAGTGATCTACAAGACATAGGTAAGGAAGGATTGTTAGAGGGTGTCAGTATAACACAGTCGCTATATCTCACTAGGTTAAAAGATGATGCAACGTAATAAACAGAATACATGAAAAAAAACTCCTGTACAAAATTAGGGAAATAGGGATACAGTACGAACCCATGGTAAACATAGCTGAGATCCATGAAACATGGATAACATAGTAGACCAGAAAAACCATGTGGAAATATTTGAGCCTTGAAGTCAACATTCACATTGTTGGTGCTGTAGACAAGTACATACCTGGCAATGGGGACGAGGGTGGCAAGATGGTAACAGCATCGTCTGTATTACATACAGGAACAGATTCTTTCTGCCTGTTTGAAGAAGAAAAACATGTAAATCGTAAGTAAACACAGTATAAAATGAGTTGTCTCACTATAAGAACACTGACTATAAGGCCTAATAGGACATATGACTGTCATAGTGGGGAAGGTTTTCTGCTCCAAACTACCTTCCATGGATCAGAACACAACTACCAAGAATGTCTGGCAAGTAATACTACAGCTCTCCTATAGAGTAGACAGTGCTAAAAATGCATGACCTGCCACAATTATGGGCTGTTATCTTCTGCATTTTCTGAAGCCAAAAGTACAATGACCGTTAACCATGAAGCGGTGAATGCTGCATTTGATATTCTGTTATTTATGTCCTATATTTGGTGTTGTGTACATAGATCAGCCTGGAACTCCCAGTAATGACCCTTTCTAATCTACTCACATTTCTGAGATGTTTGTCTTGGTTTCTTGTGTATACTCTGGAGGGGCATTGGGATCCTCATTGTTCACCATCCTGGTAGCGATGGTACAGAGCTAAATACGGATAAAAATAAGATATAAAATATTTTTTTTATGTACTTTTAGAGTTTTTTTATTTTTTTTTACATATTTTGGATTTATTAATCACATACTTACTTTACAAAGCTTTTCAGAAGATGACGTAAAATTTTGGAAGTCAAGGCTCTCATTGTTCTCACTTGTGCCTTCCTCATCCTTTGAGACCAGATGTTTGTTTATATCAGAATGATCTACAAGAAATAGGTAATGAAGTATTATTAGAGGTTGTCAGTATAACACAGTCACTATTTATCACTAATATTAATGGGAACAGATGATCACATATTAGGGAAGATGAGACAAACAGTCGCTTAGTCTAGATGATGTCTCCTTCTACTTACTGATAAATAAGCTGGTGTCTGCGTCTGAAACAAGCTGAGGAACATACTCCAGCTCTTGGCTCAGAATGTTGTCAAAGTCCAAGTCACTCAGGAATGGATGAACCTTGATCTCAAATGCTCCTCCTAGAAAAAGAAAAACAAAAGTGATGCGGACATAGTCAGGGATGGCTCCATATCTGAACAGTTTATCGTAATCTGAACTAATGACAAAACTGAGCCGACATGAAGGAAATAAACTGAAAGTCTTAGTGTGGAGAACTAGAAATACAGTAGATGAGCTGATAGAGAAATGCTGATCTTCATGGACATGAGAGATATGTCCTTGGTCTAATAAGGGAATATCTGTTACCTGTCCCAAGTCTACGCACAGCATTTCTTCTGAGCAGCTCAGTGATGAGATTCTGAGCATCCAGGGGTGGAGCGCGATCACAATTCCAAATTAGTTCTCCTGTTACATAGAAAATTACAGAAAATAAAACCTCTTTACTGGACTGTAACATAAAGCAAAGGAAATAACTAAACAAATGTAACCAATCAACGCAATGATCGGATTATTCTACTCACCAATGACAACCCTTTTATAAAGCTCAGTGAGGGAATCAGCATCAAATGGTACACATCCCAGCAGGAATTTATACAGGATGATCCCCAATGACCACCAGTCAACAGGTCTTCCATAGCCTTCTTTCAGGATGATCTCTGGGGCTATGTAACATGGGGTGCCACAGAACTGGAAACCAACAGAACATAGAGATGAGAATCGATGAAACAATTATTATGACAAGATATCATCGTTAAAACACAATGCAGAAGATAAAATATTAGTGGAAAAGTTCTCTAGAAAGGAAGAACGTAGAGAAGAGACAATAGTGTGATGAGATTTGCAAATAACAAGCTAAGTTCTTGTAGGTGATGCTGACCTCACGGTCCTGGAACTCTCTGGAGATGTCCACTGCTAATTCCTTGTAGGTGTTGGTTTTCGGTATCATTAGACCAAGTTTTGAAATCCCAAAATCGGTAACTTTAATATGTCCAGTAGATGTAATCAGGAGGCTGCAAAAGAGAAGATGGTTTTAGCCTCACAGACTGAATGATAATAAATGACAACTTTCCCCACTTTATTATACTACGGGGGCACTTACTTTTCCGGCTTCAGGTCTCTGTGCACCACACCGTAACTATGCAGGTATTCCACGGCAAGTACCGCCTCTGCAAAGTACAAGCGGGCCATGGGGACAGAAAAAGGACCCCTGGTGCTTAGAAGGGTCCCACAGTCTCCACCTATAGAAGAAAGGAAATATGACCGGTGAGGGGTTTATACAGAAGATAACCATGATATACCACGAGCAGATAACCATGATGTATAATGAGCAGTGAGCGGAAACATCCTGGGGAGATCACACAGATAGTGGCGTACATAGAAATCACAAGACCCCATATCAAAAGTTGTAATTGCCCCCCACCCTAAAAAATAAAAAAGAAATATATTTATATCCCTGTTGAAGCAGCTTGGTGTTCTCACCAGCAATACAACTTTTATGGCCATTTTAGAGTATGATGCTCCCAAAAATGCCCAGACCCACACTCAATGAGTATGGTATCCCCACAGTGAATCCTCCTAAGGAGGCCACCACTTAGAAGGAGGCCAGCCACAACCCCCTACTCGGTGTGATGGCACCCACAGCAACTCTCCCACTCAGGATAATGGTTCCCACAGTCCCTCACACAATATAATGGTCCGCATAACTCCCCACTCAGTATGATGTACCCACACAGAATGGGGGCCTCCATATAGAGTGAGGACCCCCACAGCACCCCACTTAATATGATGACCTCCACTCAGCATTCACAGTCCCCCCATATCTAGTCATACGGCCCCCTTTCAGTATTTTGGCCCCTACTAGCCACCTACTCAGTATTTTTGCCCCCACCAGCCCCACCTCCTTGAAGAAGCAAATACCGCTGAAATTGTGATGACAGGTGGAGGGATGCTGCCCACTGCCGAGCGTCGACAGACCCCCTCCGACTGATGAGCCCCATAGCGCCCCTGCACCAAGATCAATGAATTTATGAGCATCTTGGTAATAGATAACTTATAGTAAATACTCTGTGGGGATGTAACCAACAATGTCCTAATGATATGAGCAGTGATAAGATGAAAGCAGACATGGGCTGAATATAATACAATAGATGTGTCTTACCTCCTACATACTCCATGACCATACACAGGTGAGATCTAGTTGGAAAGGAGCAGAGCATGGAGACCACAAAGGGACAATCAGCAAATGTTAAGATGTCCCTCTCCAGAAAGGCCCATTCCAATCTCTGTGCAGTATTTAGGTTCCGCTTAGCCATTTTCTTCATAGCAAAGGTCTGGTGTGAGTCTTTATGATGCACTAAGTAGACGGCCCTGGAGAGAAGGAGAATCCATCGGTTATAATAAATCCTTATTAATAATCTATCTATAGAAATCATTATATGTTTAATACTGGTATCCAAGGGGTAACATTTCTCCTTGCGGAGAGTGACATGTTAAGCTTGTCAAGGTGAGGAGACTTTTAAGCCTCAATGATCCTCTGGGAAATATGCAAATTGTCTCTTCAGAGAGGAAGAGAACTAGAACTCTAGTGCCCCTTATAGGAAGTAGTAATCCTTAAAGTCAATATCGACCCTTTAACGAGCCTTATCACATGACATGGAATAATAGCCATAACCAAAATCTCAATTTTCGGACACTATGTTTTGGGGTACAAGCACTCATCAGTGCAAAGTGTGAGATATGGTTTGGCTGGGTGAGAGGCATCTGACCGAGATCCAAGCGGTAACGTTTCTCCTTGCGGAAAAAGCCATGTTAAGCATGTTAAGGTGAGGAGATTTTAAGCTGCAATGCTCTTTTGGGAAATATGCAAATTGTCTCTTTTCAGAGAGGAAGAGAACTAGCACCCTAGTGCCACCTATAGGAAGTAGCAATCCTATTTCCCAGAGGAGCATTGCGGCTTAAAAGTCTCCTCATGTCCGCAAGGAGAAACGTCAACCCCTTGGATACCGGTCAGACACCTCTCACCCAGTCAAACCATTCACACTTTGCACTGAAGAGGGGCAGTACCCCAGAACACAGTTCCTACAAATTGAGATTTTGGTTTTGGCTATTATCCTAAGTCATGCGACAAGGCTTGTTAAAGGGTCGATATTGACTTTTAGGATTGCTACTTCCTATAGGTGGAGTTCTAGTTTGCTTCCTCTCTGAAGAGACAATTTGCATATGTTTAATACTAGAAGTCTGGCCGCCACTATAAATCCACATCTAGAAATACATAAAATAGCACTACATAGATCACCTATTGGAGGTCTCCACAATGCCACTTCTGCCGGAGCCATCACCCAGGTCACATTATAGATACGAGAATCTATCGAAATTCTCTTTGGGCAGATTCGCTATAACTGACCAAATACAATTTAGTGCAAATAAAATTGGTCCAAAATGAATGTGCTCCAGGGCTCTCTTCTGCTGCTGAGGCCAGTGATTGGGCCCACATGGTCATGGGGGAGGGTGTAGATGTCATTGACGTCAATATAGTGTCACCCTTCATGTGACCATGTGTAGCCAACTTCTCTGATCAGCTTCATAATGGAGCCCCCCCATCAAAACAAAGATCAGAGTGGAGAGCAGAAAAGCTCAGGTGGAGGAGGCAGCATAAGAACAGATGAGAGTCTAGCACAGGCGAATGTAATAATATTATATTATTATATATTATATTATATGTAATTATATTATTTAAATCGCTTTCCTTACAGTTTGATTTGCTACAGATCATATAATTTCACTATGATAACACTGAATGGCAGAGTGCAGGGGCAGAAGCATTGTCATAGGGAACCCTGAGAAATGTGGATTATGGCAACAGAAATCTCACCCAAAATTTCCACTGCTGATGAGTTTGGAAGTTTCATAGTCGCTCATATGCGGCTTTCTCGCCGGAACCAATGAATCCATCACGCTCTATAAAAGAATAAGAAATAATACTGATTTATCGAAGATGCAGGAAAAAAGTTACAGATGCAAAAACTTCTCCCCCCATATTATGTCCCAGATGATTTACACTGATATGATGTTGGGAGGATACAAACCGGACGCTGGGCAGACCTGGCGCTAGCACCCAGCACACCCAGGCAAGTGCCGGGGCCCTGAGTAGGCGAGGGGCCCACTTGCTGTCGGGCACCCTGGCGTGCTATGGGACCGGTGAGCAGAGGAGAGTGGTGCCAGCGCCAGCTAGCGGGCCTTGCTCCCCCCCCCCCAATGCTTGCCCTGGACCACGGCCGGCACAATACTTACCTCTCCACAGCTGGTGAGCAGTGAGGTGAGCATTTGATTTTTTTTTTTTATGTATGGAGGTATGGGGCATTATATGGGGGGAGAAGTGACATCCTGCATGGGGCATTATATGGGGGGGAGGTAGGGACATCCTGTGTGGGGTATTATATGGGGGGGAGAAGTGACATCCTGCATGGGGCATTATATGGGGGGGAGTGACATCCTGCATGGGGCATTATATGGGGTGAGAGGTGACATCCTACATGACGCATTATATGGGGGGGACATCCTGCATGGGGCATTATATAGGGGGGTGACATCCTGCATGGGGTATTATATGAGGGGAGAAGTGACATCCTGCATGGGTCATTATATGGGGGGGGGAGTGACATCCAGCATAGGGCTTTATATGGGGTGAGAGGTGACATTCTGCATGGGGCATTTCATGAGGGATGACATCCTGCATGGGGCATTATATGGGGGGAGTGACATCCTGCATGGGGTATTATATGGGGGGAGAAGTGACATCCTGCATGGGGCAATATATGGGGTGAGAGGTGACATCCTACATGGGGCAGTATGTGTTGGGGGGACATCCTGCATGGGGCATTATATGGGGGGTGACATCCTGCATGGGGCATTATATGGGGGGTGACATCCTGCATGGGCCATTATGTGGGGTGGGACATCCTGCATGGAGCATTATGTGGGGGGGACATCCTGCATGGGGAATTATATGGGGGGTGACATCCTGCATGGGCATTATGTAGGTGTGATATCCTGCATGGGGCATTATGTGTGGGGGACATCCTGCATGGGGCATTATATGTGGTGGGACATCCTGCATGGGGCATTATGTGGAGGGGACATCCTGCATGGGGAATTATATGGGGGGTGACATCCTGCATGGGCCATTATATATTGGGTGACATCCAGCATGGGGTATTATATGAGGGGGAGAAGTGACATCCTGCATGGGTCATTATATGGGGGGGAAGTGACATCCAGCATAGGGCTTTATATGGGGTGAGAGGTGACATTCTGCATGGGGCATTATATGGGGGGTGACATCCTGCATGGGGCATTATATGGGGGGAGTGACATCCTACATGGGGTATTATATGGGGGGAGAAGTGAAATCCTGCATGGGGCATTATATGGGGTGAGATGTGACATCCTGCATGGGGCAATATATGGGGTGAGAGGTGACATCCTACATGGGGCAGTATGTGTTGGGAGGACATCCTGCATGGGGCATTATATGGGGGGGTGACATCCTGCATGGGGCATTATATGGGGGGTGACATCCTGTATGGGCCATTATGTGGGGTGGGACATCCTGCATGGAGCATTATGTGGGGGGGACATCCTGCATGGGGAATTATATGGGGGGTGACATCCTGCATGGGGCATTATATGGGGGGGATATCCTGCATGGGGCATTATGTGTGGGGGACATCCTGCATGGGGCATTATGTGGGGTGGGACATCCTGCATGGGGCATTATGTGGAGGGGACATCCTGCATGGGGAATTATATGGAGGGTGACATCCTGAATGGGCCAATATGTGGGGGGGCACAGCCTGCATGGGCATTATGTGGGGGGCACAGCCTGCATGGGGCATTATGTGGGAGGGAAATTCTGCATGGGGAATTATATGGGGGTGACATCCTGCATGGGCCATTATGTGGGAGGGGGACATCCTGCATGGGGCATTATGTGGGGGGGCACAGCCTGCATGTGGCATTATGTGGGGGGTCAAAGCCTGCATGGGGCATTATGTGGAGGTCACAGCCTGCATGGAGCATTATGTGGGGGGTCAAAGCCTGCATGGGGCATTATGTGGGGGGCACAGCCTGCATGGGGCATTATGTGTGGGGTCACAGCCTGCATGGGGCATTATATGGGGGCACAGCCTGCGTGGAGCATTTTATGGGGTCCATTATTCTATATGGAGCAATATATGGAGCTCATAATATGGTATAGAGGACTATGTGGTGCCATTATACTGTGTGGAGAACATTACTGTCCGGTCTGCACTGTGAGCTGTGAGGATTCGCCGCTTTCTGAGTTATTGTGGAATTTACAATAGATATCGCTCATGTAATGTAAGAAGTGAAATCTTCGGGCTTGTACTATATATATATATATATATATATATATATATATATTTATCTGCGGTATCTGTGCATCATGAATCGTGGTATGTGTTAAAGGGGCCACTGAGACTCTTTCGCCCAGGGCCCACGAAATCCTGGAGCCGCCCTGCAACGGTCATCATACATTACTATAACATTCTGGATAATGTGGGAGATCACACAGAGGAGGACTTACAGGTAATCTGTCACCAGGTGTTTGCTATGTATTCTGAAAGCACCATGATGTAGGGGCAGAGACCCTGATTCCAGTGATGTGTTACTTACTAGGCTGTGCGTGGCTGTTTCAATAAAATCAGTAGATTATCACTAGAAGACTATCTGTCTAGCCAGGTAGTCCTATTGCTCTGTACCCTTGCCTCCACCACTGATTAGCAGCTTTCTGCCTATGCACAGTGTACACAGAAAGCTGCCAATCAATGGTGTGGGCGGGGTTATACAAGACTCAGCATTCAGAGCTCTGCAGCAGAAAAAAATAGTGATTTTATCACAACTGCTCCACCGAGTAAAGTAATCAACACATGGAATCAGAGTCTCTGTCCCTGCATCATGCTTCTCTCAGACCAAATAGCATAAACCTGGTGACAGATTCCCAGTAATTCAAATGTAATTAACACCATAGGGTCATCTACACTTAGAATAGAGACGTCCCATGGTTGTATGGGGGATAATACTGGACGAGTCATTCACACCCCATGATCTGATGACACACACGCATCCCCCTCTATGATACTTACGGATTCTTGGATCTCTGGGATCTCACTAATTCCATTGTTAGGATTCGACAGCTCAGTTGTTTCTAAAATAATGATGAAGAAATGAAATGTATTAGAGGATATTATTCCTACATAGATAATACAGCAATATAACGGAGAAATGACAAGATGTCTGTAAATGGGATTAATGCTCGTTATATGGGGATTCTAAATATGAGAATATACGGGGAATCCATAGATAAATGTAATGTAAATGATGGAGGAACCCCTTCATAAATAACAAAAAGACTGACCATCACTTCCGAAAAGAAAATGGGTGTGAACAGGTGCATACTAAGAGTAGCCATCCAAATACATAACTAACAAAGTTGCACTCTGTAACGCTATAGCATGTAAACATGAAATAAATGAAATTTGAATTGCATTACTGCTGTAGAAAATAGGATAAAAGGAAGATACTTAACGCATAATTTGGCCAATTCATGCATGGCCAGCAGCTACGGCAAGGCGACCTTCTTTTTCTGGGTGCATGCCAAGTAGCCACGGCAAGGTGACCTTTTTTTTTGCTGGGTGCATGCCCAGCAGTCACGGCAAGACGACCTTCTTTTGCTGGGTGCATGCCCAGCAGTCACGACAAGGCGACCTTCTTTTGCTGGGTGCATGCCCAGCAGTCATGACAAGGCGACCTTCTTTTGCTGGGTGCATGCCTAGCAGCCACGGCAAGGCGACCTTCTTTTGCTCGGTGCATGCCCAGCAGTCATGGCAAGTTGACCTTTTTTGCTGGGAACCTATCTCCACCCGTCAGCCCGGGGTGGTTTTAATTACAACAGGATCCTACCTACCCATATAAATGTAGGCTTCAGCCTAGGAGAGGATTCACATTAGGAGAGGATTCCAACAAAAAGATCGCCTTGTCATTGGCTGCTGGGCATTCTTGAATTGGCCAAATTATGTGCTCAGTATCTTAGTTTTTTCCCATTTTCTAGAGCAGTAATGCAATTTAAATTTAATTTATTTCATGTTACTTGCTATAGCACTGCAGAATGGACCCTCCATCACATGAATAAGGAACCCCCCACCCACGCTGCACATACGAGTGATGGTAAGAGAGCTGAAACATAGGAGAGATTTGCAAATTAGCCTGGAAGTGCACTGGGGGCGTGTCACTGCACTTGGATTTCTTCTTTCACGCCCCCAGCGCACTTCCATTCTGATTTGTATATGGTGTCTACTTTACATTTCTCCTGACTGGCACATTGGATTTCTACAAACAATTATTATTAGGGGACAATGGCCTATACCGTCACACCACTACTTCTATATGTAACAATGTGCTGCCAGGTTCCCATTACACAGAGTAGAGAGTAAATCTAACATTATCCTCCGTCCTCTGTAATATCTGGACATTCCTTGTAGAAGGTCGGGTGATCGCTCACCTGTAATCAGATCACTGTTCAGCTCCGGCTGACTCCTATTAGGGTCAGGGATTTTCGGGGTCACATTTTGCCCATATTTGGCGTCGCCTCCTGTTGTTTCCTGATAGATATAATATATATAATTAATATGTGGAAGATTTCACTAAATCACCAAATACATAAATCATGAAGGACTAAACCAACATTTACAGATGCACCAATTGTAACGATACAAATCCCGCGCCATCTTCAGACCTTTTCTCAGAAAGTCTCCTCAGATACGGTGGATTAAGATACGTCTATTAATATTGATCCTTACCGGGCGTTCCAATGAGCGTTCTAGTATAGACAGGACTTTTTTGGCCAGTTCTTTAAAGACAGCCAAATCTTCAGTCTGAGATCTTTCTTCAGCCTATAAAGAAGGAAAAATGGAAAGGAGAATTTTGAGATGAGAGCGGTCAGAATGGAGGTGGAAATTGTATGTGACATCGGTTCTCTGTCTGCAGATACAATGACTACATACTGTATTTGGGGACTCGTTGTGTTTTACCGTATTTTTTGGACTATAAGATGCCTTTTTTTCCAAAATTTTTGACCTCCCTTCTAACACTCTCGCACCCCTCCAATCTATCCTAAACTCTGCTGTCTGACTAATCCACCTGTCCCCCCGCTATTCCCTGGCTTTTCCCCTCGCTCCGCCAATCCCTTCACTGGCTCCACATTACCCAGAGACTCCAGTTCAAGACCCTAACCTTGGCATGCAAAGCCACCCACAACCTGTCTCCTCCATATATCTGTGACCTAGTCTCCCGGTTCTTACCTGCACGCAACCTCCGATCCTCACAAGATCTTCTTCTCTACTCCCCTCTTATCTCCTCTTCCCACAATCGCATACAAGATTTCTCCCGTGCATCCCCCCTACTCTGGAACTCTCCACCCCAGCATATCAGACAGATTATTAATAATAATAATTGTCTGCATGTAGCTTACCAGGGGGGTAGCTGTGGTGGAGTGAGGTCACAGGAGGTAGGGTCACTGCTGTAGGAAGCCGGCAGTAGAAGTGGGGCGCTGCTGCGGGCCCCGAGCTGGGAGGAGCGGGGTATCCAGGAGGTGCGAGGCTGCATGACCTGAGCTTCAAGGAAATGTTAGCGGTGATTTAGTGGGGGAGTCCCCGCTCTGCCCATTGATTTTCTGGCGGTGGGCTTCAGGCAAATGGCCGCTGGAGGCAGTGCATGTGCAGATTTAGATCTCGGCTCAATGACGAGCTGAGATCTCAATTTGCTTATTGGCCATCTCCAGCAGCCTATTTCTTGAAGCCCACTGCAGAGAAATCAATAAGCAGAGCAGGGCCTCCCCTCCTGAATTACCGCTAACATTTCCTTGAAGCCCAGGGCCCGCAGCCTCGCACCTTCTGGACACCCCGCTCCTCCCAGCTTGGGGCCCACAGCAGCGCCCCACTCCTACTGCCGACTTCCTGCAGCAGCGACTCTGCCTCCTGTGACCTCGCTCCACTGCCACCACCCCCCTCAGTAAGAAACCAAAAATTCGGACTATAAGACAGGACTATAAGACAGATCCCCATTTTATTATAATAAATGTTTTTCCTATTTACCTCCCAAAAATTTTTGGTGCGTCTTATGGTCTGCAAAATACGATATATTAGAAGAAAAAGCTTCTATCCCTCCATTATTATCTGTTAATATTGAGATGTCCTGTGCAGAGTGTCCGCCACTTACCTGGTGTAGTAATGTCCTGATGTTCTGAAGTAAATCCGTCAGATAGTCTGACGTTAGACGACGTTGTCGGTGTTTGGTCAGGCAATCCTTTACTAGCTCCATCACCAGCCGGTGAGTGAAGCTGAGGACGCCATCGGGTGGTAGAAGCACACTGTTAGGACGATTGATCATAAGGATCAACAATAGTGCTTTTACCTGAGGAATGTCCAAAACAATTCCAGCCATAGTGAAAAACTGCAAGTGCTATCAGTCACTATAGAGCCAAGAAAGGCACGGGTGAGCCTATGTGCATTGTATATATAGCGACTGTGAGCAGTGATGTCACCATCACCTGTGATGTCATCACGGAATCTTGTGATAGAATCTTCACGGAGCAGCTCTGCGCAAATAGAATGCGGCCTGGTAATATATAAAGTGAAAACACCATACAATTAACTACCCATGTTATCATGGCCGTTCTATTTTATATCCAATTAGAACACAACCAGGATAAAGGTGTGTTCACAAGTTGGATTTTGGCAGCATTTTATTTCTACCTCAAAAATCAAAGGAGGCAGGAAAAACGCTGCTTAAAATTCAGGTGTTTTTACTTGTGGTTTTTTTTCCATTCATTTGAATGGGTGAAAAATGCTGCAAAACCTCTGAAAGACTTGACAAGCTGCAGATTTAAAAAAAATGCAAAAAAAACAGCATGTGAATGAGATTTCAGAAATGTCATTCACTAAGATGGTACTGTAAAACACAGCATTTTTGCTGCAGAAGAAAAAACAGTGAATACACCCTAAAGATATCCTCAGTCATATTATGGGAAATATTGTATATTTAGTATTTATTATCTCACGTGTTTTTCTTCACCGTAGAACTTTTAAGGCTGTGTGCCCACTATGCGTTTTTTAGGCGTTTCTGCAGCGTAACTTCCGCCGCGGAAACACTTAAAAAACGCTTGGTGATAGGTCTGCAATGGTTCCCAATGATAATCCGCATGTGCTGTGCACATGCTGCAGAGATTTCCGCTGCGGATTATCATTGCGGAAAAATCCGCAGCTCGTCCTTTAATTTTGCAGAGTCGCTGCGATTTAGCCGCCATTGACTTGCATTGGAACGCATAACATCCGCATGACTACAAATACACATGTGGATATTATGCGACTCAATGCGTGGATGGTGCCCGGGTCTGGAGATGAAGAGACTCTCCTCCAGACCCGGGTACCATAGTACCTGTAGTTAAAATAGAATTAAAATAAAAAATAAACATATACTTACCTTCTGATGGCCCCTGTCTGCTCCCGGCGGTGCTGCTGGCTCTTCGGCTGCTCGCGGTGGTAAAAGGACCTTCCATGATGCCATTTAGTCATGTGACAGGTCACGCGACCGCTGACATCGGCGGTCGCGTGACCTGTCACATGACTAAATGACGTCATGGAAGGTCCTTTTACAGCACCGTGATCCGCCGAAGACACCGGACGCACCGGAGAAGGAGATCGAGGACCATCGGAAGATGAGTATAATGTTTTTTTTTTATTTTTCACCATTATTATTCTTTTTTTTTATTATTGATGCTGCATTTGCAGCATTGTAACTTGGTCACACTATATAAATCCATGCCGGTTGCATGGAATTATATAGTGTGACCAAGTTGTCAAGCACTTTTCCAAGTGATGCTAAAATCACTTGGCAAAGCGCTTGACAACCCAGGGAGATGCAGAAACGCTTAGGAAAAATCCGCAGCATTTCTGCATCGTGGTCATATATCCTAACTCATTGGCGAACTGTTATACAAGGCTATATTCACACTAGACGTTTTTTTAGCGGGCTTTTTTATGCAAATTTTCAGCTGCGTTTTACAGTACCAACAAAGTCTATGAGATTTCCGAAATCTCATGCACACAGCTTGCTTATTTGTCCTTAGTATTTTGTGCTTTCCATGGCTTTTTGCAATAGAGTATGTCACTTGTTTCAGAGTTTTTCACCCATTAAAAAAAAGGGTGGTGGAAAAAAATGCTGAAAAAAAGCCTAGTGTGAACATTTTGCTGCGTTTTTAGTGAAAAAAGCAAGTATGTGACACACATTTATTCCTATGATTTTCCCAAGTTTAAACCATCTTGTCTTGGTCACCTGAGATAGCAGCTTGGATTATTACAGTTTAATTAAATTAGTGATGCCTACAAAGTAAACATTCGTTGAGCTAGGTGTGAGATTGAACAACACGTGTGGTCCAGGGAGGTGTGAAAATGAACAATGCCTGAGCAACTCAATGGCAAACCATAATGTGAAAGTAAATAGTGTCCTACAAATTCAATGCACTGCCAGGGTCTTAGATAAACCATTCCAGACCAATTCACCCCCCCCCCCCCCGTTACATTTGTAATGTGTACTTTTTCGTGAACATATGTCTTGCAATGGTGACCTGTTTTCATGTGTCTATGGTGGAAGCAAAGCTGAACTTTGGGATCCTGAAAAACGCACCAAAAATGCACCAAGAACCACTGCAAAAAACACACCAAAACCTGCGTTTTTGACGCTACTTCTTTCCTGCCAAGAGATTATGTTTTGCTGCAGAAAAAAAACACCTAGTGTGAATATAGCCTAAGACTTACTCTGCCAGCATTAATAGTCAATATTCTGTATACAAATAGGACTCCAATCCAGGTATTCAGTTTATCATAAACATGCCTGAGTTAATCTGCCAAATACACATAGTATGCTTTCTCATAGGTGAAATATAAATCCTGTTAAAGGTCCAAGTTGCAGCAGTTAAGTAGAACAAAACAGACCTCTTCATTCTTTGTAGGTGGAAAAACTTTCGAAATTGTCAGTGTATCAAATACTTATACTCCTGACTGTATATAGTATAATTGCCGCACTGCTACATACAGGTGCTTCTCAGAAAATTAGAATATCATCAAAAAGTGAATTTATTTCAGTTCTTCAATCCAAAAAGTGAAACTCATATATTATACAGAGTCATTACAAACAGAGTGATCTGTTTTAAGTGTTTATTTCTGCTAATGTTGATGATTATGGCTTACAGCCAATGAAAACACAAAAGTCATTATCTCAGTAAATTCGAATTAACAAGAAACACCTGCAAAGGCTTCCTAAGCATTTAAAAAGGTCCCTTAGTCAGTTTCAGTAGGCTCCACAATCATGGGCAAGACTGCTGACTTGAAAGATGTCCAGATGGCAGTCATTGACACACTCCTCAAGGAGGGTAAGCCACAAAAGGTCATTGCTAAAGAAGCAGCTGTTCACAGAGTGCTGTATCCGAGCATATTAATGGACGTGGAAGGAAAAAGTGTGGTAGAAAAAGGTGCACAAGCAACTGGGATAACCGCAGCCTTGAAAGGATTGCTAAGAAAAGGCCATTCAAAAATTTGGGGGAGATTCACAAGGAGTGGACTGCTGCTGGAGTCATTGCTTCAAGAGCCACCACACACAGACGTATCCAGGACATGGGCTACAAGTGTCGCATTGCTTGTGTCAAGCCCCTCATGACCAATAGACAACGCCAGAAGCGTCTTACCTGGGCCAAAGAGAAAAAGACCTGGACTGATGCTCAGTGGCCCAAGGTGTTGTTTTCAGATGAAAAGTAAATTTTGCATTTCATTTGGAAATCAAGGTCCCAGAGTCTGGAGGAAGAGTGGAGAGGCCACAATCCAAGCTGCTGGAGGTCTAGTGTGAAGTCTCCACAATCAGTGATGGTTTGGGGGGGCCTTGTCATCTGCTGCTGGAGGCCTACTGTGTTTTATCAAGACCAAAGTCAGCGCAACTGTCTACCAGGACATTTTACAGCACTTCATGCTTCCCTCTGCCCACAAGCTTTATGGAGATGGGAATGTCATTCTCCAGCAGAACTTGGCACCTGTCCACACTGCCAAAAGTAACAATACCTGGTTTACACACAACAGTATCACTGTGCTTGACTGGCAGCAAACTCGCCTGACCTTAACCCCATAGAGAATCTATTATAGAGAATCTATGGGGTATTGTCAAGAGGAAGATGAGACCCCAGACCCCACAATACAGACGAGCTGAAGGCTGCTATCAAAGCCACCTGGGCTTCCATAACACCTCAGCAGTGCCACAGGCTGATCGCCTCCATGCCACATTGCCGCATTGATGCAGTAATTGATGCACAAGGAGCCCGAACAAGTATTGAGGGCATTTACTAAACATACATTTCAGTAGGCCAACTTTTCGGATTTTAAAAACATTTTTCAAGCTGTTGTTATGAAGTATTCTAATTTACTGAGATAATGACTTTTGTGTTTTCATTGACTGTAAGCCATAATCATCAACATTAACAGAAATAAACAATTAAAATAGATCCCTCTCTGTGTAATGACTCTATATAATAGATCCCTCTGTGTGTAATGACTCTATATAATAGATCCCTCTGTGTGTAATGACTCTATATAATAGATCCCTCTGTGTGTAATGACTCTATATAATAGATCCCTCTGTGTGTAATGACTCTATATAATAGATCCCTCTGTGTAATGACTCTATATAATAGATCCCTCTGTGTGTAATGACTCCATATAATAGATCCCTCTGTGTAATGACTCTATATAATAGATCCCTCTGTGTAATGACTCTATATAATAGATCACTCTGTGTGTAATGACTCTATATAATAGATCCCTCTGTGTAATGACTCTATATAATAGATCCCTCTGTGTGTAATGACTCTATATAATAGATCCCTCTGTGTAATGACTCTATATAATATATCCCTCTGTGTGTAATGACTCTATATAATAGATCCCTCTGTGTGTAATGACTCTATATAATAGATCCCTCTGTGTAATGACTCTATATAATATATCCCTCTGTGTGTAATGACTCTATATAATAGATCCCTCTGTGTGTAATGACTCTATATAATAGATCCCTCTGTGTAATGACTCTATATAATAGATCCCTCTGTGTGTAATGACTCTATATAATAGATCCCTCTGTGTGTAATGACTCTATATAATAGATCCCTCTGTGTAATGACTCTATATAATAGATCCCTCTGTGTGTAATGACTCTATATAATAGATCCCTCTGTGTGTAATGACTCTATATAATAGATCCCTCTGTGTAATGACTCTATATAATAGATCCCTCTGTGTGTAATGACTCTATATAATAGATCCCTCTGTGTAATGACTCTATATAATAGATCACTCTGTGTGTAATGACTCTATATAATATAGGAGTTTCACTTTTTGCATTGAAGAACTGAAATAAACTAACTTTTGATGATATTCTAATTTTGTGAGAAGCACCTGTATATAGTATGAAGCCCCACTGCCCCATATGTGTATGTATAATTTGATGCACATGACTCGCCCCCTGGGCCGTGGGGTACACGGAACCGGCCCTTCTAGTGTACGGTGCTGATGGGGGTAGTAGTGGCAACCCGATCCCGTGGCTCAGGGTGGTCAGACCAAATGGTGGCACTCTATTTATCAGTGTTTTGAATGTCCGACTACGCCACCCGTGGATTGCGGTCAGGGATAACCGCCGCTGCGAGGCAGACTGCTGAGGCTGGTGTTGGTGTGCAGCACAGGTGTAGGATAACTCCCCACGGGAAGAGTGTAGCCTCAGGGCAGTGTAGGTGGATGTTGGGGGTGATAGTGCAGGCCGCAATAGTAAGAGTTCAGAGTCCGCTTCAAACAGTTCAGGGTCTTTATTGTAGATATTATTAATGACCCAACAGTACCGGTTAGGAATGGGCCTGGGTGTCTGAGAGCATTCGGGCGAGCCCCACTGGTCAGGGTGAGTGTGTAGGCCTACCGTTCTCTCTATGCTCTTTCTGACTATCTGTTATGCACACGCCCGGACTGACTGGCGTGTGCGGTTGTAGTGGTTCCACTGGACCATGAACCGGAGAGTGCCTGGAGGGGCGTGACTAAGTATCTGGCCGATCCGACCAAGATGGCACGACGGCATACGACGCCAGTGCACCAGGGAGAAACCGGGCAGAGGGACCAGGTGCTACTCCAGGTCAAACTCCGGACACGGGGGTTGACCCACACAGGGATTACTGGAACAGGCTGGTTAGGCTGGCGCACAGACTGGAGGGTATAGGCAGGCACGACTGGTATGCAGATGGGTGGATACAGGCGAGTATGCAGGCAGGGAGGTACTGGCCGAAAGGACGGGCTGGAGCACAGAAAGGTTAAGACCCAGTACAGACTGGGTCACAGAACCGCAGATGCGGTAGACAACCACAGCAGAGAGGGGACGCCCGAAGCGGTGGGCGAGAACAGAGCAGGACAGGACTGCCGGAGCAGCGGGCAGAAGCAGGGCAGAACAGGACTGCCGGAGCAGCGGGCAGAAGCAGGGCAGGACAGGACTGCCGGAGCAGCGGGCAGAAACAGGGCAGGACAGGACTGCCGGAGCAGCGGGCAGAAGCAGGGCAGGACAGGACTGCCGGAGCAGCGGGCAGAAGTCAGAGCAGGACGGACAGGGCTCTGTTAACATGG
This sequence comes from Phyllobates terribilis, assembly GCF_046119375.1. Lineage (NCBI taxonomy): Eukaryota > Metazoa > Chordata > Amphibia > Anura > Dendrobatidae > Phyllobates > Phyllobates terribilis. The sequence continues at coordinate 9,765,192 of NW_027362796.1, forward strand.
AACAGACAGGAAGGGAAAGGCAGAGCCAGATACCCACAGGGTACTTGCAGTGAAGTAGCGAGGGGACCACAAACTCACAAACGGGAGTACAGAGACAACAAGCAGGAGTTAGGTACGAGTTCAGACTCTGCAGAAAAAGGAAAGGAAAGGATAGGAGAGAGTTCAGACTGGAACTGAGTGTACGGAAGAGACCGACACTGCAGCGGGATACAGGAGCGGGACTGGGAATACGGCCCCCAGAGAGGCGGGACGAACAGGCAAGGAGCGTGTTCAGACAGGACAGACAAGATACAGGAACGGATCTAGGTAATCGGCCCCTAGAAGGCGGGAGGAACAGGCTAGGAGCGTGTTCAGACAGGCCTGGAAGTACAGCCTCCAGGAAAGGCAGCAGGCAAGAGTACACAGACAGGACTCAGTTCAGACACGGGAACTGACACCGCAAGGCAGGAGACATAGACAGGACTCAGTTCAGACACAGAACAGGAAAACAGGCAGGAAAACAGGATAGGACCTGGCATGTCAGAGACAAAAAGCCGACTGACAGGACACAATGCTCAGGCGCCATCTTGAGGAAGAAGGTGGTATAAATACCCAAAGATGGACAGCAATAGGCTGAAGGTGCAACAGGGGCGTGTCCGCAGCAGGTACAAGAAACAGGAAGTTCAGCGGGCGTCGCCCTATGCAGCCAAAACAGACAAACAGACAGCAAGGAGGGAAGCCAGAGAGACATTCTGGACTGGAGATCAAGTGCGCGCTCCTGCACAGTGGGAGATGGACCACCATGCAAGGACGCCGCCAGGTATGTTACAGTACCCCCCCCCTTACGCCCCCTCTTCTTCAGGCCTGCCAGAATCTTCCGCAGGGAATTCGAGGACCAGTCGTTCACTTCAAGGAGATCACTTCCACTGTCCACAGGAAAAACTGATCTCATCTGGTTAGCTAGGATGCTACCTCCTATCCAGCCGTCCTCAGCAACAGACGAAACGGGTGGAGTACCAGGAACAGCACACAAGGAAGTCTCTCTCCACATATTTTCAGGTGGCACCCCAGAGGGCACAGGAGACAACTGGAAGTCCTTCACCGGGTTGGAGGGGGACAGAGACTTGAGGGTAATCTCTGCTTCGAGGTACATCTTGTCAAGCTCACAGGAAGAAATAGACGGGTTATCAGGTACATAATGAGAAAAAGTCACTGTCTCTTTGTTATCTGGTGGTACCCCGGAGGATTCAGGAAACAACTGGAGATCCCCCGCCGGGTCAGAAGAGTGCAGAGGCTCAGAGAAAACATCTGCTTCAGAGTACACTAGGTCGGACTCACTGGACGAAGCAGGCGAGGTATCGGGTACCGAGTATAGGAAAGTCTCTGTCCATTCACCACCAGGTGGCACCCCGAAGGGTTCTGGAGACAACTGGCGGTCCTCCGCCTGGTCAGAGGGGTGTAGAGACTCACGGGTAACCTCTGCTTCAGAGTACACTAGGTCGGACTCACTGGACGAAGCGAGCGAGGTATCAGGTACAGAGTATAGGAGAGTCTCTGTCCTTTCGCTACCAGGTAGCACCCCGAAGGGTTCTGGAGACAACTGGAAGTCCTCCGCCTGGTCGGAGGGGTGTAGAGACTCGGGAGTAACCTCTGCTTCGGAGTACACTAGGTTGGACTCACTGGACGAAGCGAGCGAGGTATCAGGTACAGAGTATAGGAGAGTCTCTGTCCTTTCGCTACCAGGTAGCACCCCGAAGGGTTCAGGAGACAACTGGAGGTCCTCCGCCTGGTCGGAGGGGTGTAGAGACTCGGGGGTAACTACCACTTTGGGGTACCCATTGTCAGGCTCACAGGACGAAGCGGACAAAGTATCGAGTACCGGGTGTAGAGAAGTCTCTCTCCATTTGTCATCGAGTGGTATCCCGGAGGATTCAGGAGGCAACAGGGGGTCCTCCACCAGGTAGTAGAGGTGCACAGACTCTGAGGTAACCACAGCTTTGGAGCATCCTTGGACATGCACACCGGTTAAAGTGGGTGAAGCATCTGATGCCGGGTGCAGGAAGTTCTCCTGTGTGGAGTCTGGATGGGCAGAAGTCTCTTCGGGCAGGAGAACTGGTGCACTACCCACGCACATTACCCGTTGGGGCTTCTCCGGGATACAGGGAGATGAAGCTTCAGTAGGGACTTCAAGGTTGGGGACAGGAGGTCTCAGGGAGGACAGACCCTGGCGTGACGGCTTGCCTCTATGTCTAGCACGTCTGGACTGCCTCTTGAGGTTGGGAGAAGTATTCCGGAAAGCGTAGTCACCCTGTGAGGATTCTGGGTGGGCAGTAGTCTCATTGGGCTGGAGGACTATTGCGCTACCCACACACATTACCCGTCGGGGCTGCTCCGGGATATTGGGAAGTGAAGCTTCAGCAGGGGCTTCAGGGTTAGGGTCCTCGAAGACCATACGAAAGGCCACCAGGAAGGCCTGCAGGTCAAGGACGACAGGATCCCATGCTTCCCATAGGGGAGTGACCCATTTCAAGGCATCACCCGCTAGGTAGTCAATCATAAAGGCCACTTTAGCCCAATCGGAGGGAAAATAGAGAGGGTAGGCCTTAAAGTGTAGCATGCATTGCTCCACAAATGCACGACACTGTCTTGGATCCCCATAGTAACGTGGCGGATCCGCAGGAACGAGAGCTGATAGATCCATCTGGACGGTGCGTAATTCGCCTGGAACTCAGCTAAGGAAAAAAAAAATTTATTTATTTATTTTAATGCATGTATTCGCTGGAAAACTTCTCAGAGAGCGAAGGCCGTGGGGCTCAACGGGAACCATGGCCTGAGCATGCTGTTATGCACACGCCCGGACTGACTGGCGTGTGCGGTTGTAGTGGTTCCACTGGACCATGAACCGGAGAGTGCCTGGAGGGGCGTGACTAAGTATCTGGCCGATCCGACCAAGATGGCACGACGGCATACGACGCCAGTGCACCAGGGAGAAACCGGGCAGAGGCACCAGGTGCTACTCCAGGTCAAACTCCGGACACGGGGGTTGACCCACACAGGGATTACTGGAACAGGCTGGTTAGGCTGGCGCACAGACTGGAGGGTATAGGCAGGCACGACTGGTATGCAGATGGGTGGATACAGGCGAGTATGCAGGCAGGGAGGTACTGGCCGAAAGGACGGGCTGGAGCACAGAAAGGTTAAGACCCAGTACAGACTGGGTCACAGAACCGCAGATGCGGTAGACAACCACAGCAGAGAGGGGACGCCCGAAGCGGTGGGCGAGAACAGAGCAGGACAGGACTGCCGGAGCAGCGGGCAGAAGCAGGGCAGAACAGGACTGCCGGAGCAGCGGGCAGAAGCAGGGCAGGACAGGACTGCCGGAGCAGCGGGCAGAAACAGGGCAGGACAGGACTGCCGGAGCAGCGGGCAGAAGCAGGGCAGGACAGGACTGCCGGAGCAGCGGGCAGAAGTCAGAGCAGGACGGACAGGGCTCTGTTAACATGGAACAGACAGGAAGGGAAAGGCAGAGCCAGATACCCACAGGGTACTTGCAGTGAAGTAGCGAGGGGACCACAAACTCACAAACGGGAGTACAGAGACAACAAGCAGGAGTTAGGTACGAGTTCAGACTCTGCAGAAAAAGGAAAGGAAAGGATAGGAGAGAGTTCAGACTGGAACTGAGTGTACGGAAGAGACCGACACTGCAGCGGGATACAGGAGCGGGACTGGGAATACGGCCCCCAGAGAGGCGGGACGAACAGGCAAGGAGCGTGTTCAGACAGGACAGACAAGATACAGGAACGGATCTAGGTAATTGGCCCCTAGAAGGTGGGAGGAACAGGCTAGGAGCGTGTTCAGACAGGCCTGGAAGTACAGCCTCCAGGAAAGGCAGCAGGCAAGAGTACACAGACAGGACTCAGTTCAGACACGGGAACTGACACCGCAAGGCAGGAGACATAGACAGGACTCAGTTCAGACACAGAACAGGAAAACAGGCAGGAAAACAGGATAGGACCTGGCATGTCAGAGACAAAAAGCCGACTGACAGGACACAATGCTCAGGCGCCATCTTGAGGAAGAAGGTGGTATAAATACCCAAAGATGGACAGCAATAGGCTGAAGGTGCCACAGGGGCGTGTCCGCAGCAGGTACAAGAAACAGGAAGTTCAGCGGGCGTCGCCCTATGCAGCCAAAACAGACAAACAGACAGCAAGGAGGGAAGCCAGAGAGACATTCTGGACTGGAGATCAAGTGCGCGCTCCTGCACAGTGGGAGATGGACCACCATGCAAGGACGCCGCCAGGTATGTTACACTATCCCCCTTTTCGTGGTGTAATAGCCCACGTCCCTGAGCTGGCCGTGTACTTCTCGCCTGTATGGCATGCGACTAGGGCCTTGGGTACCTGTTGCTTGCTTCTCGATGTACTGGTCCCTCTGTGTGGTGGAGCCTCCAGGCTTCTTAGGCCAAGGGACCTGAAATCCCTCGCAGGTTGGTTCTCTGCTGCTGGGCTTGTAACCCTGACAGCCCCGGACCCCAATGCCCGGTAGATTGGTTCTCTGCCAGGACCGGCTCTCGTCGCCTCTGTCCCTGGCTTGCAGTTTCTCCTCTGCCTCACGGACTCCTCAGCTACAGCTGAACTGTCCCTCCTTCTCTGGGACTAGTCTCACTCCTGAGCTAGGTCTTCCAGTTCTCTCTAACCCTGCCCCCAGTTCCAGCTTTTATAGGGGCAGCCAGCTCCCCCTGCTGGCCTGGGACAGGAGGTGCTGTATGCTAATTGTGCCTAACCAGGGGACCTCCCTCCTGCTCTCAGACACAGATTATTGTTTGTGGCATCCAGGCCTGGGGTGACACATTCTCCCCTAGTAAAATTTAGTACTTCGGACTAAACAGGAAACACAAATACAGGGTATAAATGACAACATAACATATACACAAGTATATTTTGTCCTTGAGGTCACGGCGCTTCCGTGACTGGGTGTCCATGTCACCCAACAAGGTGAAGTTTTCCACGGTGTGGGGACCTGTTTCCATAAACCTCAAGTTCCTGGCCTTGGGTGTGGCGACAAGGCTGAGCTCTCTACTTTGGGCCACAAGGAGGCCACACCGGACAGATTTTTCTTCCGTGGCCATCTTCGAAAGAGGGCACCAAGTGCAACTATCTACAAGACAGTTCCGGTTATTCAGCGTCCATAACCTGTTAGTCCATGAACTAGAAAGACTGGAAAAACATAATTAGCAACCAGGCAACAAACATAAAACATTTACAATATACAGCATTTAGATCTTCCAGCGAGCTGGTATTTGCCCCCTAGTGCTCCGGGTTGACCTGCGTAACCCACTGTCTGGTGGTGGTCTAACCTGACTTTCCCCACTAGCATTCAGGGTACAGCTACTAGCTGGGTTTACAGGCAGTGCAGGCAGCTATCTGCGGGTCCTTTGGCTTACTGCAGGTATGGCAGGCTCACTGTCAGCAGAGGGTTGACTCTCCTGGGCTGCTGGCATGGGTTCTTCTGCCTCTAGGGCTGCTTGGTCTTCTGATTCCTCCTGCTCTAATGTAGGTTCCTGCTGGGTTGGTTGAAGGAAGTGTAGGACGGGTACCACTATTGCATCATTTATCCGAGTCCAGGACCGGGGGAACTCTCCAAGAAATGTGCTGATCATTTCTTTCTTGTCTTCTGCGGGTTCAAGGTCATCTTGATCTTCTCCTGCACTCTGTAGTTGCTTGGGGCACCTTTTTAGGTGGTCTCTGGAGATGGTGCTAGTGGTTTCTCCTCCATCCTTGTAATTACACATACCTTCGGGTTGTTGTGGTTGGACTGCAGTACTGTGTACGGGTCGCTCTCCCACTGGTCATCTAGCTTGTGAAGCCTTCTCTTCCGCTTCAGGACCTGCTCACCAGGTTCCAGGGGACCAGCAGGGGCGTGTTGGTTGAAGAGCCTCTCTTGCTTTTCTCTCGCTTGAGCCAGACTCCTCTCCACACTCTCCTGTACCTTGTCGTACTGTAGCCGCCGTTCCGTATCCCAGTCCGCGTCTGGGGAGGAGTCCTCGGGGGTCAGGACTCCCATCTCCAGGTCTATCAGCAGCTTACCTGGTCTTGCCCGCATCAGGTAAGCCGGGGTGCAATTTGTAGCATTCACCGGGATATGGTTGTATAAGTCTATCAGGTCTGGCAGCTTCTCCGGCCACAGGCTGCGTTCTTCCAGGGGCAACGTTTTGAGGAGATCAATGACGATATTATTCATTTTCTCACACAGCCCGTTGGTTTGTGGGTGGAAAGACGTTGTCCGAATCTTCTTACAGCCGTAGAGGTTGCAGAACTCCTGGAAGATTTCAGCCTCAAACGCTGGACCTTGATCTGTCAAGACCTGTTCCGGATACCCGTGTGGACGGCAGAAGTGTTGTTGGAAGGCTCTGGCCGCTGTTTGGGCTGTCAAGTCTTTAACAGGAACCACCACCAGGAACCGGGAATAGTGGTCCACTATTGTCAGGGCATAGACGTAGCCCGACCGGCTTGGAGCCAGTTTCACATGGTCCAGAGCTACCAGCTCAAGAGGCTACCTGGTGACGATGGGCATCAAGGGCGTCTTCTGGCTGGTACCGTCCTTCCTTCTGAGGTTACATGGGCTGCAGTCCCTGCACCACTTCTCTATGGCCCCTCTCATTCCGACCCAGTAGAACCGCTCTCTCAGTAGGAACTCCAGTTTCTTCCACCCGAAGTGTCCCGCTCTGTCATGCTAGGCCTCCAGGACCATTGCTGCATCTCGTCTCGGGACCACTACCTGCCAGGTCAGCTCGTGCGTCCGGTGGTTGACAAACCTTCTGCACAGCTTACCTTCATAGAGGAATAGGCTGCTTTTCTCCTTCCATAACTGCTTAGCTTCCTCTGGAGAGTCCGAGCCAGGGCTAGCGTCTGCCTGGGTCAAGAGGTCTTTCACCAGGTGAATTGCAGGGTCACTATCTTGCATTTCAGCCCAGCCGTGGTGAGGTAAGGGATTGAACATGACAGTGGTCAAGTCTTTGTCTCTTACACGGTGGGAGTACTGAGTGGCCCCGTACCGGTGGAATGCAGGGAGCTCTATTTCCTCCAACTCGTCTGGATCTTCTCCTCATCGGGCAAGTAGGGCATTCTCGATAGGGCATCTGCATTGGCATTGGCTCGGCCTGCCCGGTACTTGATGGTGAAGTCATAGTTTGCTAGCCGGGCCATCCACCGCTGCTCTAGGGCACCAAGTCTCGCATTGTCCAGATGTGTCTACGGATTGTTGTCCGTGTACACAGTGAACTTCACAGAGGCCAGGTAATGCTTGAAACGTTCTGTTATGGCCCACACCACTGCCAAGGAGCTGTAATTCTCCGGGTTTCTATCGGTGGGCCTCAGCTTCCGGCTGGATTACGCGATCACCCTTTCTCTGCCCTGTTGGTTCTGTGACAGTACGGCTCCCAGCCCCACATTACTGGCATCTGTGTGGAGGATAAAAGGCTGGCCATAATCAGGGTAGGCCAGGATCTCATCCCCCGTGAGGGCCATCCCCCGTGAGGGCCATCTACAGCTGGCGGAAGGACTCCTCTTCAGGCTTGTCCCACTTGAAGGGTGGCTTTTGGCTTCTGGTCTTAGATTGTCCTATAAGGAGGTCCTGCATAGGGGCTGCCATCTTGGTGAACCTGGGGATGAACCTTCGGTAGTAGCCTACCAACCCGAGGAACTGCCTCACTTCTTTTATGTTAGAGGGGCTTGGCCAGTTCTTTATTGCCGTGATTTTGTCAGGGTCGGGGGCTACTCCTTCTGCACTCACACGTGTCCCAGGTACTGTACCTTCAGCTTTAACAGATGGCACTTGGAGGGTTTCACTTTCATGCCAAAGCCTGCCAGGGCCTCGAACACCTCGGCCAGGTGCTTGAGATGGTCCTCGTAAGTCTTCGAATAGACAATCACGTCGTCCAGGTAAAGTAGGACCGTCTCAAAGTTTCGGTGCCCTAGACAGCATTCCATCAGCCTCTGGAAGGTCCCGGGTGCGTTGCAGAGCCCGAACGGCATATAGTTGAATTCACTTAATCCCATCGGGGTGGTGAAGGCAGTCTTCTCCTTATCAGCCTCTGCCACAGGAACCTGCCAGTACCCACTAGTAAGGTCCAAAGTAGAGAAGAAATTAGCTGATTTTAGTGTGGCCAAAGACTCCTCTATTCTAGGCAACGGGTATGCGTCTTTATGGGTGATACGATTGACTTCTCTATAGTCCACGCACATTCTCATAGTACAGTCTTTCTTTTTTACCAGAACCAAGGGGGCTGCCCAGGGGCTACAACTGTCTCTAATGACCGCGGCTTCCTTCATTTCTCTCAGCATGCCCTTTGCGTTCTGATAGTGTGCGGGGTGGTACAGGTCTGTATCTTTCTTTTATTGGTGGGTGGCTCCCCGTGGGGATGTGGTGTTCTACCCCTTTCACTCTGCCGAAGTCTAGCGGGTGCTTACTAAAGATTCTCTCGTACTCTTGAACCACCCGGTAGACTCCTTGTTTTTGGTGCAAGGGAGTGGAGTCAGCACCCACGTGGAGTTTCTGGCACCAGTCCTCCTTGGGTTTCTGGGAACCATTACCCTCCACCTGGGGAGATGGAGGCAAGGGTTTCATGGCCCTGACAGCATTGTGTTCAACAGTATACAATTTGGCTAGTGTAGCGTACCGGGGCAAGTGTACTTCCCTTTCCCCAATGTTTAAGATCCGGGCGGGCACCCTTCCATGGCGGACATCGACCACCCCCCGGGCTGTCAAAATGGTGGGCCTGCTGTCTGAGTACACGGGTTCTACTATGGCTTGGTAGTCTCTCCCTCTTAACCCGATTGCAGTCCGACACCAGATCATTTCACTTTTGGGGGACATGGCAATGGGGAATGGGTCGCTCATCCTCACGCTACCGATCTCACCACCAGACAGTTCTACCTGTTGCCATCTCATCAGGGCTCTTATCTCCTTCTGGAGGACCCTCTGTTGGCTGGAGCTCGCATTCATCGCCACCTGCTGCAAAATTACAATTACTTCTGAAAGACAATTTTCAATCACATTAGTACCCAAGGTTATTTTAGGGTCACTTTCTCGACGGTCAATGTCCACAATGATCACTCCCTGTGCCGGCAGTTCAACTTTACCAATCTTAATGGTCATCTCTCTGAACCCCACCTGCGGCACGGGTTGACCATTGCTGGCGATGATGCTCAAGTCATCGTCTGGATAACGAGTTATATCAGTGTCACTCCAGTACTGCTTGAAAAGTACATAGGGGATGGTAGTCACTTGGGACCCGGTGTCCAGCAGTGCACTCATGGGGATACCGTCCAGCACTACGGGTAAAACTGGGCGTCCCCCTACGTACTTATCACGCCAATTAGATGGGCCTGATGACCTTTTGCCTGGGGGTTGGCCCTTTGCCCCAGGTCGGACCCATTTAAAGTACAGTACCTGGCTACGTGTCCCGGCTGGCTGCAACGGCGGCAAATCGGCTGTCCATCCTCAGTGTAATGATCGGCGGGCCTCCCTCTGAACGACGGGATCCTCCTCCGTCGACGCCACGGGACATCCTCCGGACTGGAAGCCAGCTTGATTGGTCCTGACGGGTCCATCTGTAACGACTGTACAGTCCTGGTCAATGCAGCAACACTCTTTGTTAGTTCTTGGACCTGATGGTGCAGGTTTGCAGGCGGGGATGGATTTAGGACCTGCGCATCGGCCCCCACAAGGCCTGCGGGATAGGGCGCCGCCCCCTGGTGGTAAGGGATGGCAGGGCGCCGGGAAGCTACAGCGCCACCTGGTGCAGGTTCTCGGAGCACCCGGATGGCCCTATCTTTGAACTGTGCAAAAGTCAAATCGGGGTTCTGTAGGGCCATGAGGCGCAGCTGGGTTCTGTGGGCGCTGGACAGCAGACCTTCTATGAACTGGTCAGTCAATAGTTTATCTGTATCCTGCACGCTGCCAGGGTCAGCTTGCTTAATTGCCCCCAAGGCTTCCTGTAAATTTAGGGCATAATCTCGGATGCTATCTTGAGCTCGCTGCTTACATCCATAGAACCGCATTTTGATTTCTGCTGAGGTACGGGTATCAAAGGTGTCCCGTAGACGGGTCAGAACCCCCCTTACAGTCCTTTTCTCCTCAGCTGTCCAAGACTTTACCTCCCGCTGGGCCGCACCAGTTAACTGCCCTATCAGTATGCTTACTTTCTGTTCTTCTGTCAGGGGATAAACTTTGAACAGGCTATACAGCCTTTCTTTAACCCCTTAATAACATCTGACGTACTAATACGCGTCTGTGCCCTGGGACTTAAGAGCCAGACCCGTATTAGTACGTCATCGCGATCGCGCGCGCACACAGGCTGTGCGGGCGCGATCGCCGCCGGGTGTCAGCTGATTGTCACAGCTGACACCCGGTACTATGTGCAGGGAGCGGTCCTGCACCGCTCCCAGCACATTAACCCCCGAGATGCTGCGATTGAAGTCGATCAAAGTCGATCGCGGCATTGCGGGGGCAAGGGGAGGTGATCGGCGATACTCACCTCCTCTTCCGGCTTCCAGCGCAGTCTGCAAAGGCTTCCCGGGTGTTGCCATGACGACCCGATGTCGTCATGACAACATCCGGGTCACCAGATTGCAGGAAGATTGCTTGGACATGCGCAGTGCATCTCCAAGCAATCTTCACACTGTGCACTTCTGACAGCCTTCATGGCATAGGGATGGTGCTCCATTCCTGTGCCATGCAGGCGATCAGAAAAAAAAAAGTGAAAGTCCCAGAGTGGGACAAAGTAATAAAGTGTATAAACTGTGTGAAAGTGGGAAAAAAAAAAAAAAAATGTGCAAAAATATTATAAAAAAATAAAAAAAATAATACACCAAAAATAAAAATATAATGTACCCATCAATGAATATTATTATAAAAAAAAAAACAAAAAAACAATAAAAGTACACATATTTGGTATCGCCGCGTCCGGAACAACCTGACCTATAAAACTGTCCCACTAGTTAACCCCTTCAGTGAACACGGTAAAAAAAAAAAAAAAAAAACGAAGCAAAAAACAATGCTTTATCACCATACCGCCAAACAAAAAGTGGAATAACACGCGATCAAAAAGACGCATATAAATAGAAATGATACCGCTGAAAACGTCATCTCGTCCCGCAAAAAACAAGCCGCTATACAGCTCCATCAGCCGAAAAATAAAAAAGTTATAGCTCTCAGAATAAAGCGATACTAAAAAATATTTTTTTCTATAAAATAGCTTTTATTGTGTATAAGCGCCAAAACATAGAAAAATGATACAAATGTGGTACCGCTGTAAACGTACTGACCCGAAGAATAAAGCTACCTCATCAATTTTACCACACGCGGAACGGAATAAAAAAAAACAATTCCTGAATTGTTGGTTTTTGTTTATTCTGCCTCCCAAAAATCGGAATAGAAAGCGATCAAAAAATGTTACGTGCTTGAAAATGGCACCAATAACAACGTCAAGTCATCCCGCAAAAAACGAGCCGTCACATGACTGTCTGCCAAAATCTGGAAAAATTATAGCTCTCAAAATATGGCGATGCAAAAACTAGATTTTACAAAAAATGCGTCTTTTAGTGTGTGACAGCTGTCAGTCATAAAAACCCCATATGATTCTGGCATTGCTGTAATCACACCGACCCGAAGAATAAAGTCGTCTAATCACTTATACCGCACAAGGAACGGCGTCAAAAATAAACTCTTGGGTTAGGATTGGGCTAGGGTTAGGGCTAGGTTTGGGGCTAGGGTTGTGCTGGGGCTAGGGTTGTGCTGGGGCTAGGGTTGTGCTAGGGTTAGGGCTGTGGTTGGGATTTTTTTCAAAAGTAAGAGAAAAAGATGACGATATGGCGACTAGTGTTGAGAGCAAGTGCTCGCTACTTGAGTTTGCATCGGGTGCTCTGGTATGCATTGAGTATCGTGGGTATTTGAGTGACATGCTCGAGTCTCTGCCCCATATGCTTCGCGGCCAAAAACTTTACGGGGATTGCCTGCCATGCACGAGTGATCCCCGCATGTTTTTTTTGGGGTGTCTAATAACCGTGAAACATGCGGAGCAGGGACTCGAGCATGTCACTCGAGCACACGCTGTACATGGTGCATACCTGAGTACCCGATGCAAACTCAAGTAGCGAGCACTTGCGCTCAAGAATAATGACAACTTATTCAATATGATGACCTAATGTAAACAAATAATGTGCCGTACCTCTGGGTTCAAAATGTTCACTATACACCTTAATAAAATCCTTGAGGGGTATAGTTTCCAAAATGGCGAAACTTGTGGGGGAGCTCCACTGTTTAGGCACATCACGGGCTCTCCAAACGCGACATGGTGTCCGCTAACAAATTGAATGGAAAATCGGATCAAATTGTTAGCGGACGCCATGTTGCGCTTGGAGAGCCCCTGTGTGCCCAAACATTGGAGCTCCCCCACAAGTGACCCCATTTTGGAAACTAGACCCCCCAAGGCACCTATCTAGATGCATAGTGAGCACTTGGAACCCCCAGGTGCTTCACAAATTGATTCGTAAAAATGAAAAAGTGAAAAAAAAAACACTTTTTCATTTTTATGAATCAATTTGTGAAGCACCTGGGGTTCCAAGTGCTCACTATGAATCTAGATAGGTGCCTTGGGGGGTCTAGTTTCCAAAATGGGGTCACTTGTGGGGGAGCTCCAATGTTTGGGCACACAGGGACTCTCTAAATGCAACATGGTATCCGCTAACAAATTGAATGGAAAATCGGCTCAAATTGTTAGCGGACACCACATTGCGTTTGGAGAGCCCCTCTGTGCCCAAACTTTGGAGCTCCCCCACAAGTGACCCCATTTTGGAAACTAGACCCCCCAAGGCACCTTTCTAGATGCATAGTGAGCACTTGGAACCCCCAGGTGCTTCACAAATTGATTCGTAAAAATGAAAAAGTGAAAAAAAAAACACTTTTTCATTTTTATGAATCAATTTGTGAAGCACCTGGGGTTCCAAGTGCTCACTATGAATCTAGATAGGTGCCTTGGGGGGTCTAGTTTCCAAAATGGGGTCACTTGTGGGGGAGTTCCAATGTTTGGGCACACAGGGACTCTCCAAATGCAACATGATATCCGCTAACAAATTGTCGGCTCAAATTGTTAGCGGATATCATGTTGCATTTGGAGAGTCCCTGTGTGCCCAAACATTGGAGCTCCCCCACAAGTGACCCCATTTTGGAAACTAGACCCAGCAAGGCACCTATCTAGATGCATAGTGAGCACTTGGAACCCCAGGTGCTTCACAAATTGATTCATAAAAATGAAAAAGTGTTTTTTTTTCACTTTTTCATTATTACGAATCAATTTGTGAAGCACCTGGGGGTTCCAAGTGCTCACTATGCATCTAGAAAGGTGCCTTGGGGGGTCTAGTTTCCAAAATGGGGTCACTTGTGGGGGAGCTCCAAAGTTTGGGCACAGAGGGGCTCTCCAAACGCAATGTGGCGTCCGCTAACAATTTGAGCCGATTTTCCATTCAATTTGTTAGCGGATACCATGTTGCATTTAGAGAGTCCCTGTGTGCCCAAACATTGGAGCTCCCCCACAAGTGACCCCATTTTGGAAACTAGACCCCCCAAGGCACCTATCTAGATGCATAGTGAGCACTTGGAACCCCTAGGTGCTTCACAAATTGATTCGTAAAAATGAAAAAGTGTTTTTTTTTTCACTTTTTCATTATTACGAATCAATTTGTGAAGCACCTGGGGGTTCCAAGTGCTCACTATGCATCTAGAAAGGTGCCTTGGGGGGTCTAGTTTCCAAAATGGGGTCACTTGTGGGGGAGCTCCAAAGTTTGGGCACAGAGGGGCTCTCCAAACGCAATGTGGTGTCCGCTAACAATTTGAGCCGATTTTCCATTCAATTTGTTAGCGGATACCATGTTGCATTTAGAGAGTCCCTGTGTGCCCAAATATTGGAGCTCCCCCACAAGTGACCCCATTTTGGAAACTAGACCACCCAAGGCACCTATCTAGATGCATAGTGAGCACTTGGAACCCCAGGTGCTTCACAAATTGATTCATAAAAATGAAAAAGTGTTTTTTTTTTTCACTTTTTCATTGTTACGAATCAATTTGTGAAGCACCTGGGGGTTCCAAGTGCTCACTATGCATCTAGATAGGTGCCTTGGGGGGTGTAGTTTCCAAAATGGGGTCACTTGTGGGGGAGCTCCAATGTTTGGGCACACAGGGACTCTCTAAATGCAACATGGTGTCCTCTAACAAATTTAACGGAAAATCTGCTCAAATTGTTAGCGACACCATGTTGCGTTTGGAGAGCCGCTGTGTGCCCAAACATTGGAGCTCCCCCACAAGTGACCCCATTTTGGAAACTAGAACCCCCAAGGCACCTATCTAGATGCATTGTGAGCACTTGGAACCCTCAGGTGCTTCACAAATTGATTCATAAAAATGAAAAAGTGTCTTTTTTTTCACTTTTTCATTGTTACGAATCAATTTGTGAAGCACCTGGGGGTTCCAAGTGCTTACTATGCATCTAGAAAGGTGCCTTGGGGGGTCTAGTTTCCAAAATGGGGTCACTTGTGGGGGAGCTCCAAAGTTTGGGCACACATGGGCTCTCCAAACACAACATGGCGTCCGCTAATTATTCAAGCAAATTTTACAATCAAAAAGTCAAATGGCGCTCCTTCCCTTCCGAGCCCTGCCGTGCGCCCAAACAGTGTTTTTTCCCCAAATATTGGGTATCTGCGTGCCCAGGGGAAATTGCACAACAAATTTTGGGGTCCATTTTTTCTTGTTACCCCTGTGAAAATAAAAAAAATTGGGTCTAAAGTAACATTTTTGTGAAAAAAGTTAAATGTTCATTTTTTTCTTCCACATTCAAAAAATTCCTGTGAAGCACCTGAAGGGTTAATAAAGTTCTTGAATGTGGTTTTGAGCACCTTGAGGGGTGCAGTTTTTAGAATGGTGTCACTTTTGGGTATTTTCTGTCATAAAGACCTCTCAAAGTGACTTCAAATGTGATGTGGTCCCTAAAAAAATGGTTTTGTAAATTTTGTTGGAAAAATGAGAAATCGCTGGTCAACTTTTAACCCTTATAGCTCCCTAACAAAAAAAAAATTTGGTTCCAAAATTGTGCTGATGTAAAGTATACATGTGGGAAATGTTATTTATTAACTCTTTTGTGTGACATATCTCTCTGATTTCAGGGCTTAAAAATTCAAATTTTGAAAATTGCAAAATTTTCAAAATTTTCGCCAAATTTCCGTTTTTTTCACAAATAAACGCAAGTGATATCGAAGAAATTTTTCCACAATCATGAAGTACAATATGTCACGAAAAAAACAATCTCAGAATCAGGGGGATCCGTTGAAGCGTTCCAGAGTAATTACCTCATAAAGTGACAGTGGTCAGAATTGTAAAAATTGGCCCGGTCATTAACGTGCAAACCACCCGCGGGGCTTAAGGGGTTAAAGTCGCCCAAGGTATGCGACTCGCCGGCATACTGGGGCAGCCAGGCCGCTCAGGGGATATAGGCAGGGGTGGATTAAGAGTAGCAAGGGTCCCGGGCAGTTTAGAAGGCGCGGGCCCCCTCCACACACCTGATTTATCACGTGACATGTCACATGATCCCCTGTGATAGATCATGTGATAGTTCACAGGAAATTAAGTTGGCATAATATTAATTGTGCTGCCTCATCTGAGAGCAGCACAATATTGGGGCAGATACCCTGATTCCAGCGATGTGTCACTTTTTCAGCTGCTTGTTGTCATTTTGAGAAAATCACCGTTTTATCTGCTGCAGATCTAGCAGCTCTCTGAATGCTGCGCTCTGTATAGCCCCGCCCACACCACTGATTGGCAGCTTTCTGCCCATGCTCAGTGTACACAGAAATCTACTGATCAGTGATGGGGGTGGGGTCCTACAGAACTTACTAGTCATCTAGTGATAATTACCTTCTGACAAATCAATGATTTTATCAAAACAACACTAAGCAGCCCAGTAAGTGACACATTACTGGAATCAGTGCCTCTAACCCTACATTATGCTGCTCTCAGATTAGGTGGCAAAAACCTGATGACAGATTCCCTTTAAAGGAGCTGTAAAGACAAAAAAGTTTGTATTAAAAAAAATACAAGCCATTTGTTAAATTAACTTTTTTTCATTGTTAATTCACATTAGACTGTATCTTCAACACTTTTGTCAGCAGGTCTTATTACAGACTCTGAATAGGGCAGCTCTCTCCCTCTCCCTCAGCAGAAAGTCACAGCATGGTTAAAAAACAGGATCTTTTATGATTTTCTCATAATAAATAAAAAAGGACATGCAAGTCCTCCAAACTATTTTCCGTTTCTCTATAGGGGAGGTCCTAAATCTTTCTTGTTCTTTAGTTGATCACATGTCAAAAATGCAAAGCATTTACTATGAACTCGCCTAAAAAAATATACACTTGGAGAGTAATATCATCATCTGCATGTAAATATTCCTTGACTCTAAGGGCTCGCTCACACTGTCGTATAACACGGCCGAATGCTATGTGATGTTTTATCGGATAGGACTCGGCCCTATGTTATACTATGGGACAGTGCGATTATTGGCATGAGAAAATAATCTCATTCGATATTCGGACCATGTGCACCCATACAAGTCTATGGGTGCACGTAAAACATTGGACTGCACTCGGATGTCATCCAAGTGCAGTCCGATGAACACTCACAGAGACTATGGAGAAGATGGAGAAATTAAGTTCACCATCTTCTCCATATCTGTGCTGCGAGAGAATCGGATCACACTCAGTTGAAGCTCTGACAGAGTTTGAGCCCAGTGTCATTAGCATAATTGGCCCTATTCTCTTGCATGAGAGAATATATGGCTTAGTGAGTGGACCCTAAAACTGAATAGTAGTGACGGACAGGCACCTCACAAGCGGGATCCATGTAGCTCTCAGATGTCATGTAAGTAGGGCTTCATTCCATGGGGTAGGGCTTAATTTCAAGGTATATAAAAAAAATGGACTTCAAATAAAAATTAAATGAACACAAAAACCACTAATTGAATTATTTTTTTCGTATTTATGTTTGCAGCCCCTTTAAAAACCCTTTAAGGACCAAGGCACATATATGTCCCATAGTTTTAAACTGGAAAAAAATTTGATTGAATAAAATTTAAGGTCCTCGAAGGTTTAAGTAGGTCATAAATTCATATGAATACTTGCTCATACAATTTCACATGCCAAAAGATGAAGAAGAACAGAATCAAAAATATTACATTAAGTGGAGCACTTACAGGTATTCAAGGTGAAAGAGACCAGCAAAGGCATCGTCTCGAATGACAGTAAATGAGTTAGAATTCAGCAAGCTGAAAATGAAGACAGCAGGTTAGAAGCGAACCAGACTTTATGGTGTTCAGAATTAGTCAAGCAGAATTTATTGACTGCTCTTGCAAAGCACTGAGACTCCCGCGGTGTATAGATGGCGCCGTGCGGCCTCCCGCTGTGTATAGATGGCGCCGTGCGGCCTCCCGCTGTGTATAGATGGCGCCGTGCGGCCTCCCGCTGTGTATAGATGGCGCCGTGCGGCCTCCCGCTGTGTATAGATGGCGCCGTATAGATGGCTACGTGCGGCCTCCCGCTGTGTATAGATGGCTACGTGCAGCCTCCCGCTGTGTATAGATGGCACCGTATAGATGGCTACGTGCGGCCTCCTGCTGAGTATACGTGTATAGATGGCTACGTGCGGCCTCCTGCTGAGTATAGATGCTGCACGGCGCCCCCCCCCAGAGACAGCAGGAGGCCGCACAGCGCCATCTATACTCAGCGGGAGGCCGCACATAGCCATCTATACACAGCGGGAGGCTGCACGGCGCCCCCCCCAGAGACAGCAGGAGGCCGCACAGCGCCATCTATACTCAGCGGGAGGCCGCACGTAGCAATCTATACACAGCGGGAGTCCGCACGGCGCCCCCCCCAGAGACAGCAGGAGGCCGCACAGCGCCATCTATACTCAGAGGGAGGCCGCACATAGCCATCTATACACAGCGGGAGGCTGCACGGCGCCCTCCCCAGAGACAGCAGGAGGCCGCACAGCGCCATCTATACTCAGCGGGAGGCCGCACGTAGCCATCTATATACAGCGGGAGGCCGCACGGCGCCCCCCCAGAGACAGCAGGAGGCCGCACAGCGCCATCTATACTCAACGGGAGGCCGCACGTAGCCATCTATACACAGCGGGAGGCCGCACGGCGCCCCCCCCCAGAGACAGCAGGAGGCCGCACAGCGCAATCTATACTCAGCAGGAGGCCGCACGTAGCCATCTATACACAGCGGGAGGCCGCACGGCGCCTCCCCCAGAGACAGCAGGAGGCCGCACAGCGCCATCCATACTCAGCGGGAGGCCGCACGTAGCCATCTATACACAGCGGGGAGCTGCACGGCGCCATCTCTACACAGCAGGGGGCCACACGGCGCCATCAATACACGGCGGGGGGCCGCACGGCGCCATCTATACATAGCGGGGGGCCGCACGTAGCCATCTATACACAGCGGGGTCCGCACGTAGCCATCTATACACAGCGGGGGGCCGCACGTAGCCATCTGTACACAGCGGGGGGCCGCACGGCGCCCCCCCCAGATACAGCAGGAGGCCGCACGGCGCCAACTATACTCAGCAGGAGGCCGCACGCAGTCACGCACACACACAAACATATACAGACATATACATACACGCATAAACACTTTTGAAACACAAAAATACATATAAACAGACATGACACAATGATATCTGCCCACACACACACACATACAAACAGACATCACACAATGACATCTGCCCACACACACACAAACAGACATCACACAATGACATCTGCCTACACACACACACACACATACACACACACATACACACACAAACAGACATCACACAATGACATCTGCCTACACACACACAAACAGACATCACACAATGACATCTGCCTACACACACACAAACAGACATCACACAATGACATCTGCCCACACACACACACACAAACAGACATCACACAATGACATCTGCCCCCACACACACACACAAACAGACATCCAACAATGACATCTGCCCACACACACACACACACACACACACACATACATACAAACAGACATCACACAATGACATCTGCCCACACACACACAAACAGACATCACACAATGACATCTGCCTACACACACACACACACATACACACACACATACACACACAAACAGACATCACACAATGACATCTGCCAACACACACACACACAAACAGACATCACACAATGACATCTGCCCACACACACACACACACACACACACACACACACATACAAACAGACATCACACAATGACATCTGCCCACACACACACAAACAGACATCACACAAACAGACACTACACAATGACATCTGCCTACACACACACACACACACACACATACAAACAGACATCACACAATGACATCTGCCCACACACACACACACACACACACACACACACACATACAAACAGACATCACACAATGACATCTGCCCACACACACACAAACAGACATCACACAAACAGACACTACACAATGACATCTGCCTACACACACACAGACACAGACATCACACAAACAGACATCACACAATGACATCTGCCCACACACATACACATCACACAATGACATCTGCCCACACACACACATACACACACACACACACACACTCACACACATACATACACATACACACACACACACACACACATACACACACAGACACATACACACACACACACATACACACACACACACATACACACACACACACATACACACACATACATACATACACACACATACACATACACACACACACACACACATACAAACAGACATCACACAATGACATCAGCCCCCCCCCCCACACACACACATACATACACACACACACACACACACACACATACATACACACACACACACACACACACACACTCACTCACCATCCCCCGGCTCGGCTCCTGTCCTCCTGGCTCCTGCTCCTCTCCCGTGGTAAGTAGCAGTGCAGGCCGGGCGCGCACTGCGTGACGTCACAGCTAGGAGACACGGCCGCGCACAGGGAAGTTAACTGCTGCAGTGCTGGCCCGGCCGATGAAGAAGTAGCGGCGGCTGCTGCTGGGGGAGCGGTACGGGGTCCCCCCTCCCGGGCCCCCCCTCCCGCCACTGCTATCGGTATGTGCCGCGGCGGCCCGCACATATAATGAGGGCAATCCGGCATTAGACACCCCGCCCGGATTGCCCTCATTATAATCCGCCTATGCTCACACTGTACTCACACAGTGGGTCCTCACACTGTATGCAGGAGGCTGTGTGGGTCCTCACACTGTGTGCAGGAGGCTGTGTGGGTCCTCACACTATATGCAGGGGGCTGTGTGGGGACTGATACTGTATATAGGAGGCTATGTGAGGGCTCATACTCATATAGGAGGTTGTGTGAGGGCTCACATTGTATATAGGAGGCTATGTGGGGCTCACACTGTACAGTATATGGAAGGCTATGTGGGGCTGTAAAAAGGAGACTATGTGGTGGCTCCTGTTCAGCAGCCACAGAATATTCATCTGACCACTGGACCACGGTTCTACAAATTGCTCGTCTCTATATACCAGTCATACTGTATATTCTCCTATATATATTGTACTGTATGTGGTATACTATGTATACTATGTGCACGGACATCAGATGAAGCACTCAAGATAATTAGTGACTGCTACATCATATACTATTATGTGGAGTTGAAGTTTACAATGATGATTTCATTGATCAAGTATGTTTGAAAACATATACAAAATAATAATTCATAGGTATCTATCTAGCAGACCTGGGCTTATGTGTGACCACCTTTACTCTGCTGATATGTTATTTTAGGAGTGTAGAAAAACACAGCATACTACACAGGGGCGGACACAGACTGTAGTGGGCCCCTGTGCAAGAATTTTTTGGGGGCCCCCCCCCCGCCCTTCATAGGGGGCATGAAGGCCCCCCCGTGCATCTCTCATCCCCCTGTGCATCTCTGATTCCCCCCACTCCAAGTTAATTAATTGTATGTAAAAAAAATACAGCTTGTTATACTTACCCCCAGGGCCAGCTCCAGGTTTTTGTGGGCCCTGGGCGACAGAGTTTCAGTGGGCCCCTTTAACACATACCATGATTCATGATGCACAGATACCGCAGAGAAATATATATATATAGTACAAGGCCAAGGATTTCACTTACTACATTACATGAGCGATATCTATTGTAAATTCTACAATAGATAATTGGTAGAGGCGCTGGTAGGTGGGCCTTATGCTATACCTGCTGCAAGAAAAGACAACCTACCACTAGTTGTCTAATTAGGATATACCTATAAATAAGTTTAAAATGTTACTTGCGCTGGTATCGTAAGGCTTCAGGTATGGGTTTAGGAGACTAAAAAGGAGGTTAAAAGAGAAGAATTATAAGGATACCCAGGTAGAATTAAAACCATACACTTTATTTAAGATTATTAATAGTGTTGAGCCACCCCCGTAGTGTTCGAGTTCGGTTCGGTTCGTCGAACACCCGTGTGTTCGCCGAACTGTTCGTCGAACTGTTCGTCGAACACCTTCGAACACCGTTAAAACCAATGGCAGGCAAACAAAAACACATAGAAACACATAGAAAACACCTTCAAAGGTGTCCAAAAGCTGACAAACTGCTCAGAAGACACAACTAACACATGGAAAAGTGACAAGTACATATAGTCATGCGAAAATAAAAGAGGTGGAGGAGTAAAAGGAGGGGGAGACACAGATATAGGCATGTCATGCCCTTCTAAAATCCAAAAAGTGAGAAGCCGACACGGCCAGTCCGCTCCTGCCCGTGCCACCTCCGTGTCGCCGGGTTTGTGCCAGAGCCGCGGTGAACCCTGACGGCCAGCCCCCCTCTCCCAATACTGGTGCCTGTCCGCTGGTGGGTCGAGCGAGCCCCCCTGTGGTGGAGGCAGCTCTAAGCTTTTTAATTTAAATTGTCTCTCTAATTTGAATGAATACACTTTAAATCCATTTACAAGGATCTATTGGAGGGCAAGTCTCATGCCAGCAGCCGCGGTAATTCCAGCTCCAGTAGCGTGGTCTGGATAATAAGAACTGTGAGTAAAGGCCCTGGACTGCATCACTGACTCCGTGTCGTTACTGCTGCTGCCCTGCACCATCACCCCCATCCTCCGCATACACTGCCCTGAGGCTATACTCCTCCCGTGGGGAGTTATGCTACGCTCTGCTGCACCCACAACACCAACCTCAGCGGTCTGCCCTGTAGCGGCGGTTCACTCTGACCGCAATCCACGGGTGGCGTAGTCGGACATTTAAACATCAAAACCACATAAATAGTTCCGCCACTGGTTTGACCGCCCTGAGCCACGGAACCGGGTCGCCGCCACGAAGACTACAACCACCAGCATCCACCAAAAAGGGTCCGGCTCCGGGTGTCCCAAGGCCCAGGGGGTGCGTCAGAACATTTTCATCACCTTTCACAATCACCAATGGGACAAGGCAGGGATGTCCTCTGTCCCCTCTCTTATACATCCTAGTGACGGAGCACCTGCTCTCATCAATTCGCCATAACCCCAATATTAGGTGGATTGAGGTGGGAGGCACCGAGTACAAGTGCTCTCTATTTGCTGATGATGTCCTAGTATATATCACTCAATCACATATATCCATCCATGCTGTTATGGCTGAAATAGATCACTTTGTTACATGGTAAAATTTTAAAATCAATGCAGCGAAGTCTGAGGCCCTCGATGTCTCCCTCCCCAAATCCATATAGGATTCCATCCAGTCCAACTTTCCCTTTGCCTGGCCCTCACAGGGTATCAAATACTTAGGAATTTCTATTCATAGAGACCTCTCCCATCTATGTTATCTTAATTTTGGGCCCTTTATTGAACAACTCCATACAGACCACGGTTGGCAAGTTAGAACTGTAAGATTCACTACGTGAACCACTGGTGTTTTGTGGAAAAGCACATGTACACTGCGTTCCAAATTATTATGCAAAAAGTGTTTAGGAGTGATAAGGGAAGAATTTGTTTGTTTGTCAGTTAAACTCATTGATGGTGATGTGTGTCAGGGCTCTTTATATCACTGTAAGCAATTGCAGACACCTGTGCTAATTAGTTTGGCAGGTGTGTCCAATGAAAGGCAAGACTACTTAAGAAGGCTCTCTCACATTATTAAGCAGCCTACATTTTCTGCCAAAATGGGAAAGAAAAAGGATGTGTCGGCTGCTGAGAAGCAACAAATTATGGAGTGTTTAGGTCAAGGCATGACTACAATCAACATTGTGCGATGATCAGGATGAAGTGTCTTGGCAATCAAGAAGTATGTAGCTGATTCACAGTACACACGTGTGAGTGCTGATAAGGGCAAATTGAGGACTCTTTCCTACAGGCAATTACGTCAGGTTAAAAGAGCAGCGGCAAGAAAGCCTTGTCATAGCAGCAGACAAGTTTTTGAAGCTGCTGGTGCCTCCAACGTCCCCCGAACAACAAGATGCAGGGTCCTTCAGAGGTTTGCAGCTGTGCATACGCCATCCTGTCGACCTCCTCTATCCACTTCACACAAGCAGAAACGGCTCCAGTGGGCCAAACATTACATGAAGACTGATTTCAAAACTGTTTTGTTCACGGATGAGTGCCGTGCAGCGCTCGATGGTCCAGATGGATGGAGTGGAGGATGGCTGGTTGATGGACACCCCACGCAAACACGGCTACAGCGCCAACAAGGAGGAGGTGGAGTAATGTTTTGGGCTGGAATCATGGGGAGAGATATTGTCGGCCCCTTTAGGATCCCTGAAGGCGCTAAAGATGAACTCCATAATGTATGTGGATTTTCTCAAACAGCACTTCCTGCCATGGTTCAAGAAGAAGAACCGTGTATTTCACAGCAAGATCATTTTTCTGCATGATAATGCACCATCTCATGCTGCACATAAAACATCTGCATCTCTGGCTGATATGGGCATAAAAGGGGACAAACTTATGGTGTGACCCCCATGCTCCCCTGACCTCTACCCCATTCAGAACCTTTGGAGCATCATTAAAAGGAGTGTCTATGATGGCGGGAGGCAGTTCACATCTAAGCAACAGCTCTGGGAGGGTATTCTGTCCTCATGCAAAACAATTGAAGCAGAAACCATCCAAAACCTGACAAATTCAATGGACGAGAGAGTTCAGAAGCTCCTTTCGAACAAGGGGTCCTATGTGAAAATGTAACATCACCTACAATAAAGTTTTGAGTTGAAAACTGTTTGATTTCAGTTTCTAACAACCTGCTAATGCTTATAATTTCAAAAATGACCATTTTTTTGGTCTTTATTAAAATGAAAAGGTTGATCGAAAAGTTTGGGGGATCTAAGAGTGTGGCAACCCAGTAGTCATGATTACTTCGAATTCTGACAATATGAGGGTCATGCTGCAGGTAGTGCAGCAAGAAGGCACTTATGTGTCTTGCGCATCTCGGAGCCCCAAAATTATTTTCCGGCCTAGATGCAGCTAAAAATTATTTTTAATTTTAAATCTGGTGAAGCTTATTATAGATGGCCTAATAGGATCAGTGCTGCACCCTGCTACAAAGCCCAAATTATTTTCCAGTCAAGATACAGATAAACATGATTAGTAATTTGAAAGCTTAAAACGGTTGGTAGGGTGATTTTAACCAATCATCAAGCTTTTACTCTCCCCAGGATGACACAGGGGTAGAAAAGTCGTTTCGGATCCATGATTTGTTCATCTTTATGAACGTGAGTCTGTCTACATTATCAGTGGAGAGCCACGTGCGCTTATCTGTCAGCACACCACCAGCAGCGCTGAACATACGTTCAGACAGAACGCTGGCTGCGGGGCATGACAAGATCTCCAAGGCGTAAGTGGCTAGCTCCGGCCATTTATCCAGATTGGAAGCCCAAAAAGAGCAAGGGTCCAGTGACACAGTCGTGGCTTCAATGTTTACTTGGAGATACTCCTGTACCATCGTCTCTAGGCGTTGACTATGTGTCAGACTTCTTGTCTCCTGTGGCCTTGCAAAGGATGGGCTAAAAAAGTGGTGAAATGATTCCGCAAAATTGATGTTACCAGCAGATACTGTGGTTCTGTTACGGTTTGAGTGCTGAACACTTGACGGTCCCACGGTTGGCAAGTTGGAACTGTGAGATTCACTACGTGCACCACTGGTATTTTGTGGAAAAGCACATGTAAGATTCTGCAACAGTCTCTGCTGATACTCCTGCATGCGTGCATCCCTTTCTATGGCAGGAATAATTTCTGCAAATTTACTTTTGTACCGGGGATCTAACAGTGTGGCAACCCAGTAGTCAGGATTATTTCTAATTCTCACAATTCGAGGGTCATGTTGCAGGTAGTGCAGCAAGAAGGCACTCATGTGTGTTGCGCATCCAGGAGCACCAAGTCCCTGTTGTGTTGGTGGCGAGGTAACAATCATGCTTCCTTCCTCTGTCCTCTCCCCCCAACCTCGCACAACAGAAATGTGATCAAGGTCTCCCTCATCTGATGAGTCTTCCATCAGTTCGTCCTCCACTTCTTCCTGGGCTCCTGCACCTTCCTCACTAGTTTGGCTGCTACCATGCGCCCTGGTAAAACCATCTCCCCCACCCTCACATGCCTGCCGCCTTGGTGCTGCCGACCGTCTGGACCTTGCAGATGTTAGCCCTTCCGCATACAACTCCTCCTCCTCTACTTCTTCCACCTCCTCTTGTGCCACCACCTGACTCCGAATTCTGTTTAACATGTGCTCCAGCATGTAAATCACCGGAATAGTCATGCTGATAATGGCATCGTCAGCACTAAACATCTTCGTCGCCATTTCAAAACTGTGCAGAAGGGTGCATAGGTCCCTGATCTGAGACCACTCCTCCAGCGTGATTTGCCCCACCTCTGAATCTCGTTGGCCCAGGCTATACGTCAGAACGTATTGCACCAGGGCTTGTCGGTGCTGCCACAGTCGCTGCAACATGTGCAGAGTTGAATTCCACCGGGTAGGCACATCGCATTTTAGCCGGTGAAGTGGCAGGCCCAACGACTTCTGTAGAGATGTAAGTCGCTGAGCTGCGGGATGCGAACGGCGGAAGTGAGCACACAGGGACCGTGCCCTCTGCAGAAGGCCATCTAGTCTGGGATAGTGGGCTAAAAATTGCTGGACAACCAGGTTCAACACGTGAGCCATACAAGGCACGTGTGTGACATTGCCCCGGCGAAGGGCCGCACCCAGGTTTGCAGCATTGTCGCACACGGCCTTCCCTGGTTTCAGGTCCAGTGGAGACAACCATTCATGAAATTGGTTCTCCAGAGCTGACCACAACTCCTCAGCTGTGTGACTCACATTTCCCAGACATTTCAAAGTAAAAACCGCCTGATGACGTTGAGCCCTACTGCCAGCATAGTAAGGAGGTGTGCAGGATCCCTTCTGCGCAGTTAGAAAGCTTGTGGCATGACCAGACAGGCTTTGGGTGCAGGTGGAAGACCGAGAGGAGGTTGAGGAGGCAGAAGCAGTGGAGGAACTTTGACATAAAGAGGATTGACGCACAACTCGTGGGGACGGCAAGACTTGGACAGCAGCCCCTTGTCCTGCTGTCACCATAGTTACCCAGTGCCCAGTCAGCGACATGTAACGCCCCTGTCCATGCCTACTCGTCCAAGTGTCTGTGGTGAAATGCACCCTGTCACACACAGAGTTTCTCAAAGAAGCGGTGATGTTGTGTGCGACATGCTGGTGGAGCGCAGGCACACCTTTCTTTGAGAAGTAGTGCCGACTGGGCATCTGGTACTGGGGCACTGCGACGGACATAAGGTCTCGAAAATCCTCTGTGTCCACCAGGCGGAAAGGCAGCATTTCTGTAGCCAAGAGCTTGCAGATGGTGAAATTCAACCTCTTAGCTTTCTCATGGCTAGGAGGAAATGGTCTTTTACTTGTCCACATCTGAGGGACCGAGGGCTGGCTATTGTGCTTAGACGGTGTTGATAAGGGTGTTCCCGGCAAACTGCCGGTCTGTGAGGAAGATGCAGGCGGACATGTTAGGTTGCCTTGATCCAAAGGTGGTGCTATCGATGTCGGACAGCGCTCAACACCAGCTGGTGTTACCACCTCCAAAGAAAATGATGACCTGCCAATCACGCTGGCTGTTGCGGGTAAAGAGGTGGCAGGTCTGCGCCCCAAAACAGGTGTGACTGCTGTCCCCCCAGTCACAGAGGATGAAGAGGCCGTGGATGCACAAGATATGGCAGACGGTGGTTGGCCCGGCCGGCTAGGCCGCATTGTAGCACACTGAGCTTCCCACTGCAACTTATGCTTCATGTCCATGTGCCGGTTCATGCATGAAGTACTCAAACTATGTATTTTTTGGCCTCTACTTAGCTTTTGCTGACAAATGTTACAGATAACACGAGTTGGGTCATCTTTATCGATCTGAAAAAATGCCCAGGCTATGCAAGGCTTAGCACCCATGCGACCTGAAGAGCCACCACGACTTGTGGTGAGAGGCAGAGTTGTGTTTGAGGATGCAGTTGTTGACGTGCTTCCAGTACTACGTCTCTGTCCAGTAAGGCGCAACCTGACCTCGTCGTCACTAGCATCTTCCTCCACCTCCTCTGCTGACCTCATCTCTTGGCTGACTGTGGGTTGACAGTAAGTGGGATCTCCAACCTCATCATCATCACCCTGTGTGTTATCACACCCGTCGTCCTCAGAGCCAACCTGTTCCTGCCCTGACAAAAAACTAAAGTTGTCGCTCCAATCAGGTATTTGAGTCTTATCATCGTCTTCCTCATTGTCTCCACCAACAGGAGTTACAGTTTGGGAATGAGGGTCTACATTATGGTCAGAACCTTCTGCGTCTGGTCCTGGATCCGACTCATAAAGATTCTGGGCATCAGTGCAGATCATTTCCTCGTCTGGATTCACAGAAGCGCTGGAGTCGACCTCTGATTCCCAGGCTATAGTATGAGTAAACAGCTCTGCAGACTCAACCATCTGTTCTACCTCATACTCAGACGGGCAGCTGGAGATTTGGGAGCTGTGAGGAAGCAAGTGCGATTTGGGTGACACCTTTGAGGACTGGAGTATTTGTGATGTTGAAGTTGATGTGGAGGAGAGCCCACTTAAAGGAGCACTTGATATCCGTTGAAGCACCTGCTGTTTTTGTGCCTCATCTGGAATTTGTAGCGATTGGCGTGGCCGTAAGAAAGGGATCTTATCACATTGTCCGCTAAAAGAAGTAGACATTTTAGTTTGGCTGGAAGATGGTCTTTCTTCTGCAGATGTTACTGTTGCTTTAACACCTACCCCACGGACACAACCTTTTTTCCCCTTCCCAACACGCCTATTCCCCTTTCCACCAGCAGCAGGCCTTTTTCCACTCATTTTGGTGGTTAACTAATTCACAACTCTGGAGTTGTTTGCACAAAAAAACAATGGATGGGAACCGAGCAGAGCTGAGTGGCCAAACTGTGGTATTAGGCCAAAACTATTGGCTGGGTTAGATGCAGAAAAAAATTATATTCAATTTGCAACCTGATGGAGGTCAGTATAGATGGACTAATACAACAAGTCCCACACACAGCTAGAAGCCCAATATTTTTTCAGAGGTAGATGCAGAAAAAAATATATTCAGTTTGCAACCTGATGGAGGTCAGTATAGATGGACTAATACAACAAGTCCCACACACAGCTAGAAGCCCAATATTTTTTCAGAGGTAGATGCAGAAAAAAATATATTCAGTTTGCAACCTGATGGAGGTCAGTATAGATGGACTAATACAACAAGTCCCACACACCGCTAGAAGCCCAATATTTTTTCAGAGGTAGATGCAGAAAAAAATATATTCAGTTTGCAACCTGATGGAGGTCAGTATAGATGGACTAATACAACAAGTCCCACACACTGCTAGAAGCCCAAATATTTTTTCAGAGGTACTGTAGATGCAGATAAAAATTATTTTGAATTTGCAACCTGATGGAGGTCAGTATAGATGGACTAATAGACCAAGTCCCACACACTGCTAGAAGCCCAAATATTTTTTCAGAGGTACTGTAGATGCAGATAAAAATTATTTTTAATTTGCAACCTGATGGAGGTCAGTATAGATGGACTAATAGAGAAAGTCCGACACACTACTAGAAGGCCAAATATTTTTTCAGAGCTAGATGCAGAAAAAAATTATATTCAGTTTGCAACCTGATGGAGGTCAGTATAGATGGATTAATACAACAAGTCCCACACACAGCTAGAAGCCCAATATTTTTTCAGAGGTAGATGCAGAAAAAAATATATTCAGTTTGCAACCTGATGGAGGTCAGTATAGATGGACTAATACAACAAGTCCCACACACAGCTAGAAGCCCAAATATTTTTTCAGAGGTACTGTAGATGCAGATAAAAATTATTTTGAATTTGCAACCTGATGGAGGTCAGTATAGATGGACTAATACAACAAGTCCCACACACAGCTAGAAGCCCAAATATTTTTTCAGAGGTACTGTAGATGCAGATAAAAATTATTTTGAATTTGCAACCTGGTGGAGGTCAGTATAGATGGACTAATAGAGAAAGTCCCACACACTGCTAGAAGGCCAAATATTTTTTCAGAGCTAGATGTAGAAAAAAATTAGATTCAGTTTGCAACCTGATGGAGGTCAGTATAGATGGACTAATAGAATGATGCTATGCCCAAAAGATTTTACTTCACTAGGTGCAGTAAAAAAATTGGTATTCTATACACAGGTGGTATATCTTGCAACACAGATAGGCTACTCCACTGACTAACACACTCTGCAATAGGCCAAAAAGGATTAGCTTTGCTAGATTCAGCCAAATGCTGTGAAAAAAACTTGCACAGCACTGGCACAGACCTGCCTGGCAAAAACTGATAGGAACTGATGTAACCTAGTCCTGAAAAGGACTCCAATTACAATTAGTCTTTACTCCCACAATCTATCTATTTAAGAGCACAAACCTCCCTGATAAAAGTCGTAGGAAATGCTGTAACCTAGTCCTTAAAAGGACTGCAATCACAACTATTCCCTACTCCCAAGCTATCTGTATATTTGTGCGAAAATTGGCTTGAAATTAACAAGGTATAGCGCACACAGCAACAGCGGTGCCGTCTAACACGCAGCTGCAGCAGTGAGAAAATGGTGGCGACGGGGAAAATGGCTTGGTCTTATAGGGCAAGGACATGTGACATACACTGCCAATGACACATGCCCTTGCTTGTGTGAAAAAAAGCACTTCGCTCCGTGTGTGCGCTGCTGATAGGCTGACAGATTGCACCTCCCCACTGTAAATGCGGGAAAGAGAAAAAAAAAATGGAGATCTTCATTGTTCCTGCAGAGATCCATCCCCTGCCCCTCCCCCCACCCCACTGTACACTCAAACTGCGTATTAACATTAATTTTCATCATTACTGAGAAAAAATCCAGTTATGATTTTGGTGCACGAACAGTTATCGAACATAACCTCGAACAGCCGAATTTTTCTCAAATTGTTCGTGTTCGCCGAACGGCTCGAACACCGCCCAAAACAGCTCGAATTTGAGATTGGCGAACAGTTCGAGTAGAACAACGCTCATCTCTAATTATTAAGACAATAAAATAAGCGAAGAATAAAGGATATTTTTAAAAGGTCCTTGAGAGCGTGAAGGGTTCTTGAGGGTAGGACCAAGTTGGCGTCGGTAGCTCAAGGGGATGGAAGCTGTTGATAGGTGCAGGTATTCTGAGTAGATTTAAATGGAGAGAAAAAAGAAGTTAGTGGGTTTGCATGGTCACAAACTCATCAGTGGAGATTAGGAATTACCTTTAATGAGGTTGATTGCTGAGTCAGTTCATAGGTGGTGGTGCTAGAACTTGATTGTGGTTGTGGTGAGGGTACCATAAGCTAGAGGTAAAAGAGTGATATAGATATAATATAGCCTCGTGGATGGAGAGCTTTGTTTGGTCAAGAAGTAGGGGAACTTATTTGAGGTATGGTTAGTGTAATGGATATGCAAATGGGCTTTTACCTTTTGAGATAAATATTTGGTGCCTGGAAATTGGATGTCGATTATGTCCTGAGTGGGATGTAACCTGTAGGGTACTGAAAAACAATGGTTACTAAGAGTGTAGTAGGGTTAGTGAGCGTCAGTTAGAGATGACAGGATTGAATACCTCTGGTTCATGTGGCTGGAGTAAGCGTTAAAAATATAGGCTTGCCGTTCTCGTTCAAGGGCTTATAGTGTCTGGGGTTTTGTAGTCGTGTACCACCTCTAGATTGAGGTGGCAGTGGCTACAGGTGAAGCTCCGACAATGGCAATTTGCTGAGGCTTCTGGACACTAGCTTCAGTTGGCATGGGTGTTATACCCAGTGGCAATGCACATAAGGTGTGAGGAGCTGTGGAACCCGAAACAGAGTTATGACAGTATTAGTCTTTCGATAAATGACCAGAAACTTCATAGGACATGGAGCTCAATAAGAAAGACTTACAGTTGTCGATTTGTAGGAGCGGATCCTGTTACCTGTTGAGGTCCTGTATGCTTGGTTTGTAATGTCCTTTTAGATTTGAAGTGCCTCCAATTTTTTTCAAAGGGCTCCAAAAAGAAATGTCAGAGGGGATGCAGAGGAGGGCAATTCACCAAAAATAAAAAAGAACACACAAAGGAGGTAAATAAGACCACTAAGGCAATCTTCAACTTAAGTAAATATGTACTAAAACCTAACGAAACCAATCTACTCATTAAAGGCCTCAAGTATGCCCCCTCTACAGGTTTCAACAAATTCCAAGCTTTCATCGGAATAAAACAATTCATGCGCAAACTTGCCCTTAAGAAATATTATCTAAAACGAGAAGATATAACTATTACACAAGAATCAAAAAATCCACTTACCTCAAGGTATATACATACGGACCTAAAACCACAATCTAAATTCCACCCACTAAGCGAATATTCAGCTGCCTTTGAAAGCTTCCAAAAAAATGTCATCACAGATATTCGCAATCTAAGTGACAAAAAATGCAACAAGTTCCAACATAACCTAAACTATTCCGAACGCAAAGCTATAAAACTGCTACAAACCAACCAAAATATCACAATTCGCCCAGCTGATAAAGGAGGGGGACTGGTCATTCTAGACCACGACCAATATCAAGCGGAAGCCAATAGACTCCTTAGTGACACCCGCACTTACAAACTAATGCGAACAGATCCCACGGATGCATACCTGAAAGAAATGAAAAATCTAACAACTAGAGGCCTCAATTCAGGCTTCCTCACCCAACAAGAATTTGATTATATTACCATCCTCCACCCAAGACTTGCCGCTTTCTATTATTTACCAAAAATCCACAAATCTCTCACCCATCCCCCAGGCAGACCTATTATCTCTGGGATCCAGTGCCTAACCTCTAATCTCTCCAGATTCGTTGACAAACACTTACAAGATCTGGTACCATTATTACCAGCATACCTTAAGGACAGTCAACACGTCCTAAGGCTCCTACAACAGATTGTATGGCAAGACAACTATATCATAGGCACTCTGGACATTTCGTCTCTATATACAGTAATACAGCATGAAAAAGGATGCCAAGCAGCCACTTACTTCCTCCATAAACAAAATAAGTTACCTCATGAACAAATTTTATTCATTAAGGAATGCATGACCTTCATCCTCACACACAACTATTTCAAGTATGAGAATAATTTCTATGCACAGCAGTGGGGCACAGCCATGGGGACCAGATTTGCCCACAGCTATGCAAATCTCTACGTTGGTAAGTGGGAGGAGTCTACCATCTACCCAGGCGGGACCCTCCGAGCGAACCTGGTTCTATGGCAGAGATTTATTGATGATGTCCTTTTCATCTGGTCTGGGGACCAACAATCTCTGGACTCCTTCCTTAAAGAAATTAACAATAACGAATTCTTTCTAGAATTCAGCTCCAACACCAGTACAAAAGAGGTCAATTTTTTGGACCTCAGTATATACACACAGGACAATCAAATCCAAACCCGAACTTACACTAAACCAACCGACTCTAACAGTTTTATATCTCTAGACAGCTGCCACTATCCCAGTTGGCTCCTCAACATTCCTCGCAGCCAATATATGCGCCTACACAGTAACTGTTCGAAAGAGAAGGACTTCAATAAAGAATCCACACAACTCACTAACAAATTCATTGAGAAGGGATATAAGACTGAATTCTTAAAAAATACCAAAGATAAGGTACAAGCCATACCAAGGGAAACGCTTCTTGGTAAACAAAAAGAAAAAACTATTAATCAAAAATCAACAAGGCATATCAATGTTCCCATTATCACTCAGTTCAATTCTAACACACATCTCTTAAAGAGAATCATTAATAAACATTGGAACACATTAAAAGATGATAAAATCATAGGCGACTACATCCCACCCAAACCAAGGTTCATCTTCAAGAAAGCACAAAACTTGGGCAATATAATTGCCCCCACAATCTGCAATTCACACCCTCCAACCAGTGAACGACTCCCCTTCGCCAAAGATCTTCTAGGCTTCTTTCCATGCCAGAAATGTGCTGTATGCCAAAAACTCCACATGACCAAACAGAAATTCACCAAAGAGGGTAACGTCACCCACACGATAGAAGATTTCATCACTTGTTCCACCGAAGGAGTCATCTATAGTCTCAAATGCCCATGTAATAAACTCTATGTAGGCAGGACAAAACGTCCTCTACATGTACGTATAAATGAACATTTACGAAATATCTCTAAAAAATTTGATGGACATCCACTATCTAAACATTTTGCAGAAAAACATGGAGGCTCTTTAAAGGACATTGTGGTAACAGGCATACAGAAAGTAAAAAAACAATGGCGCAAAGGTAACTACTTGAAACAAATGTCAAGAATAGAGAGCCGATGGATCTTCACTCTGGACACATTAAAACCCAAAGGATTGAACTCAGAAATAGAGCTCTTTGCATTTAATGAAGACTAGTCGCTCATTTAAATAACTACCATTAACATCAGCAGGTAGTCACATCCATGATTCCAAGTGAAGGAACACCTAAGTTCAGCTGCCTCTAATCACCACCAATCAACAGGCGCACGTATAAAAGGGAAGCACACACACCCATAGACCAACCCTGAAGAAGGGAACCGTAGTTCCTGAAGCATGTCGGTCTTTTGGTCTTCCTAGGCTTCCGTACCGGTACGAGTCACATGATTCCCAGTCACGTGCGCCTACGTCACGAAGGTCCTTCCACTCTACTGCAGGACGCTAACCGCAGGTCCTTACCTGCCACCTTAAACGCTGACGACGCAAGATCACAAGAGAAACACGGGTGATACAGTGAGTCACCGGCCGGGACTCCGCTTACTATCCCCGCTCCTCTCCCTTACAGCCATCGCTGAACCAGCCAGCACTTCAAATCTAAAAGGACATTACAAACCAAGCATACAGGACCTCAACAGGTAACAGGATCCGCTCCTACAAATCGACAACTGTAAGTCTTTCTTATTGAGCTCCATGTCCTATGAAGTTTCTGGTCATTTATCGAAAGACTAATACTGTCATAACTCTGTTTCGGGTCCCACAGCTCCAAACACCTTATGTGCATTGCCACTGGGTATAACACCCATGCCAACTGAAGCTAGTGTCCAGAAGCCTCAGCAAATTGCCATTGTCGGAGCTTCACCTGTAGCCACTGCCACCTCAATCTAGAGGTGGTACATGACTACAAAACCCCAGACACTATAAGCCCTTGAACGAGAACGGCAAGCCTATATTTTTAACGCTTACTCCAGCCCCATGAACCAGAGGTATTCAATCCCGTCATCTCTAACTGACGCTCACTAACCCTACTACACTCTTAGTAACCATTGTTTTTCAGTACCCTACAGGTTACGTCCCACTCAGGACATAATCGACATCCAATTTCCAGGCACCAAATATTTATCTCAAAAGGTAAAAGCCCATTTGCATATCCATTACACTAACCATAGCTCAAATAAGTTCCCCTACTTCTTGACCAAACAAAGCTCTCCATCCACGAGGCCATATTATATCTATATCACTCTTTTACCTCTAGCTTATGGTACCCTCACCACAACCACAATCAAGTTCTAGCACCACCACCTATGAACTGACTCAACAATCAACCTCATTAAAGGTAATTCCTAATCTCCACAGATGAGTTTGTGACCATGCAAACCCACTAACTTCTTTTTTCCCTCCATTTAAATCTACTCAGAATACCTGCACCTATCAACAGCTTCCATCCCCTTGAGCTACCGACGCCAACTTGGTCCTACCCTCAAGAACCCTTCACGCTCTCAAGGACCTTTTAAAAATATCCTTTATTCTTCGCTTATTTTATTGTCTTAGGCTGTGTGCCCACGTAGCATTTTTCAAGCGTATATGCTGCGGAATTTCCGCAGCGTAAACGCTTGAAAAACGCATGTAGATCCGCACCCCATGGTCCCCAATGGGATTCCGCAAGTTCTATGCACATGCTGCGGATTTTTCCGCAGCGTTTATGCTACGTACAAAAATCCGCAGCATGTCATTTAATTTTGCGGAAGCGCAGCGGAACTCCCGCCATTGACTTGCATTGAGACGCATAGAAACCGCGACTGTACATTTGTACAAGCGGCTTCTATGCGTCTCTATGTGCGGATGGTACCCAGTTCTGGAGGAGAGGAGACTCTCATCCAGACCTGGGTACCATTGTACCTGTAAAAAAAGAATAAAATAACAAATAAAGTTTATACTCACCTGTCCGGCGTCTTCTCTCTGAATGCCAGCAGCGCTGAAGGACCTGCGGTGACGTCACAGTCATGTGACCGCAGGCCCTTCACCGCTCTGTCTCGCGATATGCCGGCAGCCGGGAACCAGCCAGGAAGCAGCGCTGCAGCCACGCCGGGGCCTCGGGGGTGAGTATAGCTTTATTTGTTTTAATTTTTACGGTTCACACTGTATAAATCCATGCTGTTTGCATGGATTTATACAGTGTGACCTAGTTGTCAAGCACTTTCCAAGTGATGCTATCGCCTGGAAAGTGCTTGTCAATCTGCATGCGGAAACGCATGTGAACCCGCATGTGGATCCGCATGTATTCTGCAGGAAAAACGCATGCACAATCTGCATGCGTTTTTTTCTGCCAGGGAGATGCAGAAATGCTGCAGAAATTTTCTGCTTCATTTCTGCATCGTGGGCACATAGCCTTAATAATCTTAAATAAAGTGTATGGTTTTAATTCTACCTGGGTATCCTTATAATTCTTCTCTTTTAACCTCCTTTTTAGTCTCCTAAACCCATACCTGAAGCCTTACGATACCAGCGCAAGTAACATTTTAAACTAAATTCTACAATAGCTCAGAAACCGGCGAATCCTCACAACGCACAGTGCAGACCGGACAGTATAGTCCTCCATACAGTATTATGGGCACCATATCATGCTCCATACAGGATACTGTCCCCATATAACGCTCCATAGAGGATACTGGTCCCCATATAACACTGCATACAGAATACTGGCCCCCATATAACGCTCCCTACCGAATACTGTCCCCCATATATCGCTCCATACAGAATACTGACCCCCATATAACGCTCCATACAGAATATTGGCCCCCATATAATGCTCCATGCAGGCTGTTCCCCCCTTATAATGCCCCATTACACAAGCGATATCTATTGTAAATTCTGCAATAGCTCAGAAACCGGCGAATCCTCACAACGCACAGTGCAGACCAGACAGTATAGTCCTCCATACAGTATTATGGGCACAATATCATGCTCCATACAGGATACTGACCCCCTTATAATGCTCCATACAGGATACTGGTCCCCATATAACGCTCCATAGAGGATACTGGTCCCCATATAACACTGCATACAGAATACTGGCCCCCATATAACGCTCCCTACCGAATACTGTCCCCCATATATCGCTCCATACAGAATACTGACCCCCATATAACGCTCCATACAGAATATTGGCCCCCATATAACGCTCCATGCAGGCTGTTCCCCCCTTATAATGCCCCATTACACAAGCGATATCTATTGTAAATTCTACAATAGCTCAGAAACTGGCGAATCCTCACAGCGCACAGTGCAGACCGGACAGTATAGTCCTCCATACAGTAATATGGGCACCATATAATGCTCCATACAGGATACTGACCCCCTTATAAGGTTCCATACTGGATACTGGTCCCCATATAATGTTCCATACAGGATACTGGTCCCCATATAATGCTCCATACAGCATCCATACAGGATACTGGTCCCCATATAACTCTCCATACAGAATATTGGCCCCCATGTAACGCTCCATGCAGGCTGTTCCCCCCTTATAATGCCCCATGCAGGATGACACCCGTCTTTTAATGCGCTATGCAGGATGTCACATCTACCCCCCCATAAAATGCCCCATGCAGGATGTCACCTCTTCCCCCCCATATAATGCCCCTTGCAGGATGTCACTTCCCCCCTTTTCAATGCCCCATGCAGCATGTCAGACCACCCCCTCCCTTATAATGCCCCATGCAGGAGGACACCCACCCTCTATATAATGCCCCATGCAGGATGTCAATTTCCCCCTCCCCCTCTTATAATGCACCATGCAGGATGTCACACCACCTCCCTTATAATGCCCCATGCAGAATGTCACGCCCCCCTCCCTTATAATGCCCCATGCAGGATGTCACTTCCCCTCTTCCCCTCTTATAATGCCCCATGCAGGATGTCACTTCCCCCTTCCCCTCTTATAATGCCCCATGCAGGATGTCACTTCCCCCCTTCCCCTCTTATAATGCCCCATGCAGGATGTCACTTCCCCCTTCCCCTCTTATAATGCCCAATGCAGGATGTCACATCCCCCCCCCTACCCCCATATAATGCCCCCATGCAGGATGTCAATTCCCCCCTCCCCCATATAATGCCCCATTCAGGATGCCAACACCCCCCACTATATAATGCCCCATGCAGGATGTCACACCACCTCCCCCATATAATGCCCCATGCAGGATGTCACACCCACTCTCCCTCAACCATTAAATGCCCCATGCCCCCATACATACAAAAAAAAAAAATACTCACCTCACTTCTTACCTGCTGCTGATCTCCTGTGATGTGACAGCTCAGGAGAGAGCGCGCGGTGTAAAGACGTCACCGTGCCCTCTGACCTGAGATGTCACAGTCAGAGGAAGCGGCAGATGCTGCGGAGGCACAGGGAGGGGTAAGTCTTGTGCCGGCACCGTCACATGACCGGAGATGTCCCTGCGCTCAGCATGGGGCCCATGCTGAGCGCAGGCACATCTCCGGTCATGTGACGGCGGGGGTCCTGCGGGGGGGGGCCCATGAGGAGACGCACAAGAGGGGGGCTCCGAGGGGGCCCCGACCGGCCGGGCCCCATGCTGGAGTCAGGGCAGTCATGCCATGATGGCGGCCCTGCTGGAGGCTGGAGGGTCCCCCTCTCCCTCGGGGGTCCCCGTTCAATGAACCGGCTGCACGAGCGGTCGGTGCGTCCCTGGTACTACATCTCTAAAAAGGTATATCTGCTTTAAAAATAGTAATACATAAGAATAATATGTACTATGTCTGACCACTACAAACACTCATCTGAACTGGTCCAAGTGCTGTCAGCTTTTTTCACGGGCAACACTTAGACAATACGGTCGTGTGAATATAGGCTTATGATGCATCTGGTAATAAACATGTAAAGGATGGGCCGCTACTCATGGACCACTGCTGTGTGCTTGCCCCCCAGGCTAAAATGTGCCAGCCAGCCCCTGCTGCACCGGGTGCCAGAAAACCTCGATACACCTTTGGAATAGGTATCTTGCAAAGTAAGGATGGGGTTTGGTGTTTTTAAGTGATTTTATTGACTCTGTGCATTTATATTTTGTATCAATAATATGATATGGTTATATATATCTTCTGGATATCAGGAGGGCTTATCCCTGTGCATTGACTCTCTCCTTCTCCTTCGATGTCCTGTATAGGCCAAAAAAACTACGCGTTTCGAGGACTCACAGTTCCTCTTCGGCAGCTTCTCGCTGGTAGTCAAACTGGTAACCTAATAAAGTCCAAACGCCCCCCACAAAGATAATACAACCAAAGAAATGGAGGAAGATCCAATACTATCAAGATGGTGCAAAAGGACATATGGAGGTGCAATAGAACTAAGATAGAATTCCAATAAGAATAGACTGTGTGTGAAAAAAATAATAATAAAAAAGACTTTGTTCAAACTTTCACAATTAGTTAAAAATGAATAAAAATTATATACTTATATTTCTGATGGCTATAAAAAACAGTCTGTTAATCAGTGTATATTACCAGGATAGTATAAATTCGGCACTTAGTACCATCAAGAGATAAAAAGGAAAAAATGACGGAGAAAAATAAAAACATTATATTGTATCTCCAATAGGGGTATCAATGTATAGAAACAAATACATATATAAAATAGGTGGATTCAAAGGAATATTTCCAAAAGACATAATATATTGATAAAATATAAGGAGGTTCATAAAAGTGCAATGTAAATGTTCAATTGGTACTGGGATAAAAAATACATACAGTATATACCGCTGCGAGTTAAAGGCATACAGCTGACTCTCGTGATTAAGGCCCTTCAGAGCCAAGCTATTTAATGTGAAGATCCATTTGGATTCCATCCGCGACATTAATCTCAGGTAATCACCTCCCCTCCATTTTCTGGGGACTAATCGGATCCCACAAAACTTAGTGTCCTTATAAGATTGGTTGTGGAACTTCCGGTAGTGCCGGGACAGTGGATGCCCTTCAAAACCTTCATTCATGTTGATAAAGTGTTCCTTCAGCCTTTTGATAACTTGCGCTTTGTACAGACATCTCCTCCTGCCAAGGTATAAAAAGGGCGTGGCTTGGGGTGTGGATAGGGGCGTGGTCAGACTACGCGTGCCGCATGGTTTCGCCCTCTTTCTAGTCCTCATAGGTTGGCGGTATGCTTGTACTGAGGAGATCTGGGATATCTGTGATTAGGTCCCATATTGTGCACTGTAAGGTCTGGAAAAGCTCCTTCTATCCGTCTCTGTAGCACCAGAGGAAGAACAGAGGGGAAAAGACAGGATTTTCTACATGTCGCGTTATGTAGATGTTCTGCAGATTTATCACAACCGTCCACAAGAAGAAACTGCCATCACAGAGCCGCCTTTAGCTGTTGGAAAAGTTTAAACTTTGTTTTGAATAGTTGCTATAGGCAACAGGGACCGTTTCTATTTATGCTGGGTCACATGATGCTGGTGCTGGGTGATGTCATGTGACGGAATGTTGTGGGTGATGATGTCACAGAGGGCGTTGTGATGTCACCCTTGGGGTATATAAGGGGGCTCCATCCACCTGGAGCTCATATCTCATTGGCCATATCTTGGTGCTGAGATACCCCCTGGAGACAATGAGGATCGCCATATTGTTTCTGTGCTGTACCCTGTTCTACCCTGTGAATTACCATAGGCTGCCGGTGAGTACCTGTCTATTATTACATATGGAGGACGTTTAGAATCAGCTGCGGCAGGGGAAGGGGATGGGGAGGGGGGTCCTGTAAGAATTTACCTGCGGGAATAAGAGGTTATGGCAGGGAAAGGAGCTTAGGAAGTGACAATCAGAGGGGATATAAGTGTGGGGTGACCCCTCTGACTCCCACATTCCTGCCTTGTCCTTGTAGTGATTAATGACTTTGGTGTTGTCCCTTATATATCACTTTGCAGTCACCAGTGATCGCTCCGCACTGTGATCCTAAACTACAGTCTCATTTACCTTTTTGCAAACGCCCAGAAGGGGAGGAGTGACATCACACCCATGTGAGCAGATCCCGCCCACTTTTACTGCAGTCGTAATGCGAGCTAGCTGTACTCTGTTTTCATGGAAATGTCAGCAGCTGCTCCCCCTAGTGTTTACAAGATGAAAACATCAAAACAGTTAAAATATTTTTTCAGATTTTATACCATTAAAACCTTTTTAAATATATATGTGTATTTATATATAAATATAAATACTTTACAATTTTACAATTGTAAAAAAATTGCTGACACTTTCCCTTTAAAAGATCTAAAGACGTTCTGCTTCATGTGCCATTGTGACCAATCACAGCACAGATTATATTTTTTAAACTTTTCTTGAAAAACTGAAGCTGCTCCGTGATTGGAAATCATGTGGAAGGGTTCTCTTTTAGACATTTAGTTAGGTCCAAAGTATCAGTGACATGATGGATAGAACTGTGCAATGATGTCACAGAGGGCTTTGTGATGTCACCCCTGGGTATATTAGAAGCCTCGGCCCATCTGCAGCTTGTATCTCATTGACCATACCTTGGTGCTGAGAGACCTCTGGAGATGATGAGTATCATCCTATCATTTCTGTGCTTTACGTTGCTCTACCCCCCACATTACAGTACACTGAGGGCGAGTATGTTCTCATCAATATGGAGGTCACAAGGATCAGCTAATGAGAATATCGCCTCTTGCAGGACTTCTCATACTGGACACGTGACCGTCCGTCATATGAAAGTCCAACTGTAAATAATATTCCATGGACCCTGGAGGTGAATCCCAAACTTCTTCCTGATCTTTTCAATGGGATATTTCTGAAAGTTGCTTGATAATGTATCCATCACTGTATAATAACAAGGGCTCTCTGTTTGACTGGATTGGGTATAAATATGCAGGACTTTATTATGTTTTTTTTCTTTATTATAGGATGACACACTACTCGTGGATCTCAGGAGAAGCACCTATCAAGCTTCCATCAATCTTCCTCTTTGGCTCTTCCGTGACGCAGTTTTTGTTGCGGTGATGACACTACTGACAATACTAGAGTATTTGGCCTTAAGTCTTGTCCTGAGCAAGTGGGCAATGTCTGAACCTGGTGAAACAATCAGAAAAGTCATGAGAACAAAACCATTCTGAAGGAACAAAGTGCTTGTAAGGAGCCGATTTGCATCCCTCAGATTCAGGAGCAAGACTACAGGAGAACACCTGTCCTGCCCAATGGCAAATGTTCTACTCCATCCATGGCTCCTGCACCGCAGGATGCGAAAAAGGTTCCTAGTTGCAACTATAAAGGGGCGTTCAGTGATATTGTCTGGGTCAGAACGATCCCTCACAACAATATAGGAAGAAGAGCTCGAAGTTCCACGGAGCATAAAGCGAGGTTACTGATTTTTCAGAGAAGCCAGCAACCCAGAATTCCAGAGCCAAGAGCACCAGAACCTAGAACACCAGAACCTACCATGTCAGAACCTAGTATGTCAGAACCTAGAATGCCAGAGCCTGAAATGCCTACATCACCTCCACCCAAAATCAAGAGGAGAAGATGTTTCCTTAGATGTCTTAGAGGCGAGGAAGATTGAGAAGGCAACTGCTTGAACTTTCCCATTGCTCGTGTTTTCATCACAGGTTAGTCCTATACATGCTGTCTGATGGGCACCATCTTACTACATACAATACAGCATTGCACCTGAAATTGAATGCATATTTTGTCACACACTTGCACTTTAGCACCTTATCATATGGCGCATATATCTATGAACGCTTTGCTAAGTATCACTGTCTAGTATGTGCTTCTGATGAACCTATTTTAGGAAAACGTGTCGAGGTTTGGCATACTATGTACTTGAGTTTGGCGTACTATGTGCTTGTTGGTAAATTCTATTGCCATCTATAATCTACTAGATATTATAATGTCTCTGGTGGGATGCCTCATGCCGAATTGTTGATAACTGACTATGAGCATTGTCCTCTATTTCTTATCTACTATGGTTACAGGTTGATGTGAAGAGAGCTGTGCCATTGGTAGCGATTTTTCTACTGATTTGTCAGTTATATTTATGTTAGTTTAGCAAATTTCTGCTTGTAGGGTCTAATGTTTTAGCATAGTGTATGTTCTGTGAGCTAAATTGTCATACTTATGCACTAGATAGATTATAAATTGTGATGCTTATGTACTAGATAGATTATTAGTTTAATCGGTGATTTTTTAAATATTTTTTAACATCAGGAGACTCAAGAATCGCATCTTACAGAAGACAAGAAGCCTAAATGCCGAAGGGTGATGACCTGTTGATGGCCCACAGCTGGAGGGTCATTACCTCTTGGTGGCACAAAACTGGACAGAAGATAAAAACATTTGATGGCACACAGCCGGAGGGTGAGGACCTATTGATGGCCATAGCCAGAGGGTCATTACCTGTTGATGGCACACAGCCGGATGGTCATTACCTGTTCATGGCGCACTGCCGGATGGTCATTACCTGTTGATGGCACACAGCCGGAGGGTGATGACCTATTGATGGCCATAGCCAGAGGGTCATTACCTGTTGATGGCGCACTGCCGGATGGTCATTACCTGTTGATGGCACACAGCTGGAGGGTGATGACCAGTTGATGTCGCACTGCTGGATGGTCATTACCTGTTGATGGCACACAGCCGGAAAGAGGATCATTACCTGTTGATGGAACACAGCCGGACAGAGGATCATTACCTGTTGATGGCACACAGCCGGATGGTCATTACCTGTTCATGGCGCGCTGCCGGATGGTCATTACCTGTTGATGGCACACAGCCGGAGGGTGATGACCTATTGATGGCCATAGCCAGAGGGTCATTACCTGTTGATGGCGCACTGCCGGATGGTCATTACCTGTTGATGGCACATAGCTGGAGGGTGATGACCAGTTGATGTCGCACTGCCGGATGGTCATTACCTGTTGATGGCACACAGCCGGACAGAGGATCATTACCTGTTGATGGCACACAGCCGGCCAGAAGA
Organism: Phyllobates terribilis; assembly: GCF_046119375.1. Classification (NCBI taxonomy): domain Eukaryota; kingdom Metazoa; phylum Chordata; class Amphibia; order Anura; family Dendrobatidae; genus Phyllobates; species Phyllobates terribilis. The sequence continues at coordinate 9,809,057 of NW_027362796.1, forward strand.
TAAGATCTTTTGATTGCATACACCGGGTCCCTCCCTGATAACAAGGAACCCTGGGGAATACTGGTCATCTTGATCCCCCACTGACTATATACTTGCTCCACCTCAGCCTACACCATCATGGAGGACACTTCCACCTGTGTCCACTGTAAGGTTGGACTTTCTTTTATAATTACAGCAGATTAATAAACATCATAAAGCTGTAAAACTATCGAGTAATTTATTGTAAATTATTATAAAGAAATATAAAGTATAATAGATAGCTATAGAGGGCACATAAGACGACTAACTATAGAAAGCATGGTATCGCCTGATATATACTGTATATTCTAGATGGCGCTATTACACTAAATACATCACAACCTCCAGGGTGATATTACCGTACAATGCGAGATCACTAATAATGGCCACAGATTATGAGAAAATGACCAGCTCCATAGTCCTGGAGTTATTATAAATGTCTCTAGTGTGAGGCAGGGACTGGACGAGTGTTGGAGGGAGTTATATTCCCCCAGGACGTCCTTTATGTATCCATGCTGCATAATCTGCCGTATACTTCTGTTCTAGCAGTCAGACATTTCACTCTGCAAATCACAGGCTCAACATTGTGTAAAACTACCACCGTATATAAGAGCACTCAGAATAAAAACTAGCGGCATGCCGTGCACTGCCCACGTCATGTGTACGGGATACAGGACCTGCAGGACCTGGTACGACCATTATAGTTGATAGATTAATGATACCTGGGAAAAAAAATATGTGCAGCAACAGGAGGAGAAAGTCTCAAAATGTAATTTGAAGAGTATAATAGAGAAATGGGAAACTTCTGGAGATGCAGATAAGTGGTACCAGGGCGAAACGTAAGTGTAGCCAGACAAGGGAAAAGTGCAAATGATCCAGCGTAAAGGTTTGTTTAGTAGAAAAAATATTAAAACTTAGCTTTTATTAGCCATATAAAACACTGTTCCACAAAGAATACAGCAAATGTGCAACTATCATAGCTTACAGACCTACGCGTTTCAACAAATCATGTCTTAATTATGGCCCTACTACTAGAATGACAAAAAGGCATATATATATATCCACGTGCCTGTATGACCTCCCTACAACGCCTGGGCATGCTCCTGATGAGGTTGCGGATGGTCTCCTGTGGGATCTCCTCCCAGACCTGGACTAAAGCATGCGCCAACTCCTGGACAGTCTGTGGTGCAACGTGACGTTGGCGGATGGAGCGAGACATGATGTCCCAGATGTGCTCAATCGGATTCAGGTCTGGGGAATGGGCGGGCCAGTCCATAGCTTCAATGCCTTCATCTTGCAGGAACTGCTGACACACTCCAGCCACATGAGGTCTGGCATTGTCCTGCATTAGGAGGAACCCAGGGCCAACCACACCAGCATATGGTCACACAAGGGAGGGGTCTGAGGATCTCATCTCGGTACCTAATGGAAGTCAGGCTACCTCTGGCGAGCACATGGAGGGCTGTGCGGCCCTCCAAAGAAATGCCACCCCACACCATTACTCACCCACTGCCAAAGCGGTCATGCTGAAGGATGTCGCTCTCCACGGCGTCTCCAGACTCTGTCACGTCTATCACATGTGCTCAGTGTGAACCTGCTTTCATCTGTGAAGATCACAGGGCGCGAGTGGCGACTTTGCCAATCCTGGTGTTCTGTGGCAAATGCCAAGCGTACTGCATGGTGTTGGGCTGTGAGCACAACCCCTATCTGTGGACGTCGGGCCCTCATAACACCGTCATGGAGTCGGTATCTAACCGTTTGTGCAGACACATGCACATTTGTGGCCTGCTGGAGGTCATTTTGCAGGGCTCTGGCAGTGCTCCTCCTGTTCCTCCTTGCACAAAGGCGGAGGTAGCTGTCCTGCTGCTGGGTTGTTGCCCTCCTACGGCCCCCTCCACATCTCCTGGTGTACTGGCCTGTCTCCTGGTAGCGCCTCCAGCCTCTGGACACAGCCAACCTTCTTGCCACAGCTCGCATTGATGTGCCATCCTGGATGAGCTGCACTATCTGAGCAACTTCTTTGGGGTGTAGAGTCTGTCTCATGCTACCACGAGTGTGAAAGCACAACCAACATTCAAAAGTGACCAAAACATCAGCCAGAACGCATTGGTACTGAGATGTGGTCTGTGTTCCCCACCTGCAGAACCACTCCTTTATTGAGGGTGCCTTGATAATTGCCAATAATTTCCATCTATCGTCTATTCCATTTGCACATCAGCATGTGAAATTGATTGTCAATCAGTGTTGCTTCCTAAGTGGACAGTTTGATTTCACAGAAGTTTGATTTACTTGGAGTTATATTCTGTTGTTTTAAATGTTCCCTTTATTTTTGGAGCAGTGTATATAGATACATACAGTGAGTACGGAAAGTATTCAGACTCCTTTAAATTTTTCACTCTTTGTTTCATTGCAGCCATTTGATAAATTCTAAAAAGTTCATTTTTTTTCTCATTAAAGTACACTCTGCACCCCATCTTGACTGAAAAAAACAGCAATGTAGAATTTTTTTGCAAATTTATTAAAAAAGAAAAACTGAAATATCACATGGTCATAAGTATTCAGATCCTTTGCTCAGACACTCATATTTAAGTCACATGCTGTCCATTTCCTTGTGATCCTCCTTGAGATGGCTCTACTCCTTCAATGGAGTCCAAATGTGTTTAATTAAACTGATAGGACTTGATTTGGAAAGGCACACACCTGTCTATATAAGACCCCACAGCTCACAGTGCATGTCAGACCAAATGAGAATCATGAGCTCAAAGGAACAGCCCAAGGAGCTCAGAGACAGAATTGTGGCAAGGCACACATCTAGCCAAGGTTATAAAAGAATTTCTGCATTACTCAAGGTTCGTAAGAGCACAGTGGCCTCCATAATCCTTAAATGGAAGAAGTTTGGGACCACCAGAAGTCTTCCTAGACCTGGCCGTCCAGCCAAACTGAGCAATCGTGGGAGAAGAGCCTTGGTGAGAGAGGTAAAGAAGAACCCCAAGATCACTGTGGCTGAGATCCAGAGATGCAGTAGGGATATGGGAGAAAGTTCCACAAAGTCAACTATCACTGCAGCCCTCCACCAGTTGGGCCTTTATGGCAGAGTGGCCAGACGGAAGCCTCTCCTCAGTGCAAGACATATGAAAGCCCGCATAGAGTTTGCTCAAAAACACATGAAGGACTCCCAGACTATGATAAATAAGATTCTCTGGTCTAATGTGACAAAGCAGAACTTTTTGGTGATAATTCTAAGTGGTATGTGTGGAGATAACCAGGCACTGCTCATCACCTGCCTAATACAATCCCAACAGTGAAACATGGTGGTGGCAGTTGTTAGAACCCTCCTGTTAGTTTTTTCTATTTTGTGGTCACGTGACCTTCTGTCTATTTATTCCAGCTCCGCCTTTCAGGCTTGGCTGGACTTCAGTGTTACTTTGACTCTTAATCTAGCCAGGTGCTTTGTACCTACTGTATCTCTCTAGTTTGTTTGGTCCTTGGACCACTAAGTACTTTTGTCTGTTTGTCTTCTTCTGCTACTACTTCTGCCAGGAGGTGTCCAATTTTGTCCCAGTCCTTAGTTCTTTTAGGGACCCCTCCCTTTAATCTATAGGTCTGCGTTCAGACTAGCCGCGGACGAAGGTGGGTCTGTTCACAAGGAACAGGTTGCCCGCTGCATCGTAGGGAATCAGCTTAGTCCTATTGTATGGACAGATTTCCTCTCTTTCCTTAGTTCTTGTAGCAGATCATAACAGCAGTATCATGCTATGGGTGTGTTTTTCAGCTGCAGGGACAGGACGACTGGTTGCAATTGAAGGAAACATGAATGCGGCCAAGTACAGAGATGTCCTGGATGAAAACCTCTTCCAGAGTGCTCTGCACCTCAGACTTGGCCAAAGGTTCACCTTCCAACAAGACAATGACCCTAAGCACAGAGATAAAATAACAAAGGAGTGGCTTCAGAACAACTATATGACCATTCTTGACTGGCCCAGCCAGAGCCCTGACCTAAACCCAATTGAGCATCTTTGGAGAGACCTGAAAATGGCTGTCCACCAACGTTTACCATTCATCCTGACGGAACTGGAGAGGATCTGCAAGGAAGAATGGCAGAGGATCCCAAAATGCAGGTGTGAAAAACTTGTTGCATCATTTCCAAGAAGACTCATGGCTGTACTAGCCCAAAAGGGTGCTTCTACTCAATACTGAGCAAAGGGTCTGAATACTTATGCCAATGTGATATTTCAGTTTTTCTTTTTTATTAAATTTGCAAAAAATTCTACATTTCTGTTTTCTTTCAGTCAAGATGGGGTGCAGAGTGGACTTTAATGAGAAAAAAATGAACTTTTTAGAATTTACCAAATGGCTGCAATGAAACAAAGAGTGAAAAATGTAAAGGGGTCTGAATACTTTCCGTACCCACTGTACATGCATGGAAATAAATGCAGAATTATATTTCTTAATACTGCAGTATCAGATCCTGTCTTGAATTTAACCCCTGTGGTATCCAATGTGAAAATCCACAGGGACTCCCGGTTCAGAAGTTTGCACTTATGATCCCCCCCTCGTGTGGATCTATATACCTTCTCTATCTCCATATATTTAAAGAATGAGGTGTCACCTTTATGAACTCTCGCAAAATGCCTCGATACTGCTGATGTATTTATGGCTTCCAAATTAATCGCATCAGAAAGATGTCTTCTGATACGGACTTTCAGCGCACCTGTTGTACAACCCACATAGTGGACCTTACACACGGTGCATTCTATAAGGTATATAACCCCTGATGAATTACAATTGAGGAAATCATGAATTTTATATTCTCTATCATTACTTAAGGACATAAAACTATCTGTTTTAACCGCGTGTAGACACGCTTTGCACCGATTGGCTCCACATCTGAAGAAACCTTTTGTGCTGAGCCAATTTGGTTGTACAGTATTAGTCTCACTGGTGTATAAGCTAGGAGAAAGGATGGTTCCCAGAGCGGGCGCTTTCCTGGCTACAAAGCGGATGGCATTAGAAAGTAGGTTTTTTAGTTTCTTGTTCTGATATATAATAGGGTTATACTTTTTAATTCTAGATGTAATTTTATTATACTGAGGACTATAGGTGGTAGAAAACGTTACCCTAGTATCCAATGTGTTAATGTTATTTTTCTGTTTATTTCGGAGTATATCTATCCGATTTATATTGGAGACAATTCTACTAGCTTTTCTTAAAGACCACTCGGGATAGCACCTATTGGATAGTCTGTTACAAATTTGTTATCTGAACAATTTTGCATTGTTCGTATTAGCTCACCGTAAGGGATATTTCTCTTAATATGTGGCGGATGACAACATTTAGCTGATAGAATAGAATTTGAGGCTGTAGATTTTCTGTGGGGATTAATTTTGACCAATTCTTTCTCCTTGGTAGCCTCAAGTTCGAGATCCAAAAAAGTAATTTTGGATGAATGGTAGAACTAAGTGAATTTAAGATTAAAATGATTGCAGTTGATGTACTGTACAAATTGTACCACCTCCTCCTGTGTGCCCCCCACACCAGGAGGAGGTCATCAATAAATCTACCGTACCACACAATGTGTCCACTATATGTGTTATCATTATGGTAAATGAAAAGCTCCTTCCACCTACACATCACTATGTTCACTAGCGAAGGAGAAAATTTACTGCCCATGCCGACTCCTCTTTTCTGTAAAAAAAAACCTTTTATCAAAGCTAAAATAATTACGCTCTAAGAGGAACTGTACTGCTATGACCAGAAATTCTTTTATTTCTATAGTGTACGAACTGTATGTGTCAAGGTGGTAGGTTAAACATGCTAAAGCAATATGGTGTGGAATTGAGGGGGTATAATGCCACCACATCACAGGACAATCATCCAAAGATTTTTTGCCATTCAAATTTATCAAAAATGGTCACTATGAATTTTGAATCCCTAATGTAACTCGGAGTTTCCTGAACCAGAGGCTGTAGGTAAAAATCCATCCAGGCACTTAATTTTTCACCATGGGAACCAATCCCCACCACTATGGGTCTTAACCCCTTTACAGCCCAGGGCGCACTAATACGTACTGTACCTGCGCCCTGGGCTTTAAGAGCCAGGTACGTATTAGTACGCCCTGTTGATTTCGGCCACACACAGGCTGTACGGGCGCGATCGCCGCCGGGTGTGAGCTGATTTTTGCTATGTGCTGGGAGCGGTCACGCGCGGCTGCCTGCACATTAACCCCCGCAATGCTGCGATCGAAGTCGATCACAGCATTGCGGAGGTAAGTACTGCATACTCACCTCTTCCCCGCCGTCACGCACTGTCTGAGGCTGGGTTCCGTGGTTGTCATGGTAACCCAGATGTCGTCATGACAACATCCGGGTCACCAGACAGCAGAAAGATACTTTGATCATGCACAGTGCATGACCAAAGTATCTTCTGCATCTACAGCGCTGACAGCCTGTATAGCACAGGGATGGTGCTCCATCCCTATGTTATACAGGCGATCAGAGTATAAAAAGTGAAAGTCCCATAGTGGGACAAAGTATAAAAGTAAAAAAAAGTGTTAAAAAAATGTAAAAAAAAAATAATCCACCAAAAATAAAAATATAATGTACCCATCAATAAATTTTATAATGAAAAAAAACAAACAAAACAATAAAAGTACACATATTTGCTATCACCACGTCCGGAATGACCTGACCTATAAAACTATCTCACAAGTTAACTCCTTTAGTGAACACGTCAAAAAATTAAAACAAAAAACAGAGCAAAAAACTATGCTTTATCATCATACCGCCAAACAAAAAATGGAATTAAACGCGATCAAAAAGATGAATATAAATAAAAATGGTACCACTGAAAACGTCATCTTGTTCCACAAAAAACAAGCCACCATACAGCTCCATCAGCTGAAAAATAAAAAAGTTATAGCTCTCAGAGTAAAGTGATGCAAAAAAATATTTTTTTCTAGAAAATAGCTTTTATTGTGTAGAAGCGCCAAAACATAAAAAAAGATATAAATGTGGTACCGCTGTAAACATACAGACCCAAAGAATAAAGCTACCTCATCAATTTTACCACACGCGAAACAGCATAAAAAAATTAAAAAAAACAATTCCTGAATTGTTGGTTTTTGCTTATTCTGCCTCCCAAAAATCGGAATAGAAAGCGATCAAAAAATGGCACCTGCCTGAAAATGGTACCAATAAAAACGTCAACTCAAAAAACAAGTTTTCAAATGACTCTGTCGGCTAAAATATGGAAAAATTATAGCTCTCAAAATATGGTGATGCAAAAACTAGATTTTGCAAAAAAATGCGTCTTTTAGTGTGAGACAGCTGTCAATCATAAAAACCCGATAGGATTCTGGTATCGCTGTAATCGTACCGAGCCAAAGAATAAAGTCATCTAATCACTTATACTGCACAAGGAACGGTGTGAAAAATAAACTCTAGGGTTAGGGTTGTGCTAGGGTTGGGATTTTTTTCAAAAGCAAAAAAAAAAAAAGATGACGATATGGCAACTAGTGTTGAGCACAAGTGCTCGCTACTTGAGTTTGCATCGGGTGCTCGGGTATGCATTGAGTATCGCGGGTGCTCGAGTCTCTGCCCCATATGCTTCACAGTCAAAAAAAAGTGCGGGGATTGCCTGCCATGCACCAGCAATCCCTGCATGTTTGTTTTGGGTGTCTAATAACCTTGAAACATGTGGACAGGACTCGAGCATGTCACTCAAGCATGTGCGATACATGGTGCATACCCGAGTACACGATGCAAACTCAAGTAGCGAGCACATGTGCTCAAGACTAATGACAACTTATTCAATATGATGACCTAATGTTATCAAATTATGTGTCGTACCGGGTTCAAAATGTTCATTATACCCCTTGATAAAATCCTTGAGGGGTGTAGTTTCCAAAATGGGGTCACTTGTGGGGGGTTTCAACTATTTAGGCACATCAGGGGCTCTTCAAATGTGACATGGCGTCCGCCCTCAATTCCAGCCAATTTTGCGTTCAAAAAGTCACACAGTGCTCCTTCCCTTCTGAACTCTGCCGTGCACCCAAACACTGTATTTTCCCCACATATAGGGTATTGGCGTACTCAGGAGAAATTGCAAAAAGTTTTTGGGGTCCATTTTCTCCTCTTACCCTTGTGAAAATAAAAAAATTGGGGCTAAAACATAATTTTTGTGGAAAAAGTTTGATTATTTATTGTCATGGCTCCATGTTTAAACTTCTGTAAAGGTTCTCTGAGGGGTCTAGTTTCCAAAATGGTGTCACTTGTGGGGGGTTTCCACTGTTTAGGCACATCAGGGGCTCCCCAAACACAACATGGCGTCCGCTAATTATTCAAGCAAATTTTACTTTCAAAAAGTCAAATGGCGCTCCTTCCCTTCCGAGCCCTGCCGTACGCCTAAACAGTGTTTTTTCCCCACATATGGGGTATCTGTGTGGTCAGGGGAAATTGAACAACACATTTTGGGGTCCATTTTTTCCTGTTAACCCTGTGAAAATAAAAAAAATGGGTCTAAAGTAACATTTTTGTGAAAAAAGTTAAATGTTAAATTTTTGGAATGTGGAAGAAAAAAATTATGTGAAGCACTTGAAGGGTTAATAAATTTTTTGAATGTGGTTTTGAGCACCTTGGGGGTGCAGATTTTAGAGTGGTGTTACTTTTGGGTATTTTCTGTCATAAAGACGCCTCAAAGTGACTTCAAATGTGATGTGGTCCCTAAAAAAATGGTTTTGTAAATTTTGTTGGAAAAATGAGAAATCTCTGGTCAACTTTTAACCCTTATAGCTCTCTAATAGAAATAAAATTTGGTTCCAAAATTGTGCTGATGTAAAGTAGATATGTGGTAAATGTTATTTATTAACTATTTTGTGTGACATATCTCTCTGATTTAAGGGCATAAAAATTCAAATTTTGAAAATTTCTAAATTTTCAAAAATTTTTGCCAAATTTCAGTTTTTGTCACAAATAAATGCAAGTGATATCGGAGAAATTTTACCACAGTCATGAAGTACAATATGCCACGAAAAAACAATCTCAGAATCAGGGGGATCCGTTGAAGCGTTCCAGAGTAATTACCTCATAAAGTGACAGTGGTCAGAATTGTAAAAATTGGCCTGGTCATTAATGTGCAAACCACCTTGGGTAGTAAAGGGGTTAAAGGTAGTGGAAAAATATTTTTATGTATTTTTGGAGGCGAATGGTAAACTGGAACAATTGGGTGATCTACGTATAAATATTCCATTAATTTTTTTTTTAGGGCCCCTCAGTGCAAACCTTCGTTTAATAGATTATACATAGCAGCATTAAACTCAACAGTAGGATCTCTAGCTAACTCCAAATAAACATCCCTATTTTCTAAATCCATCAAATTCAATTTTTTATACAATCCTGCATTCAGTACTATAGTGCCACCTTTATCCGCTGAGCGGACTAGTATGTCTGAATTATCCTTTAATTTTTTCAGAGCGTCTTTTTCTCTATATGTCAGATTAGAGTCCAAATGATTAGTAGAAGATAATTCATTCTTTAATTCCACTAGTTCTTTTTCAATTAAGTCCTGGAACTGATCCAGAACCAATGGTCTGGACTGAAGTGGGTAAAAGAAAGGATTGCCAGCCCGAAAGTCGTCATTTAAATTTACATTTGGAATTAAAGATTCCGTCTCGAATTGTTTCATTTGTAATAAAGACTGTTGTTCTGTGAATAATAACATGGAATCCTGGCTTGTCCTAGGAGAAACTTCTTCTGAAGCTGTATTCTGTGGATTTTTCATGTCCATAAAATGACATCGGATGGTGAGGTTACGTGCTAGTTTGTTAACATCCAGAATTGTTCTGAAAATGTCGAATTCGTTAGCAGGTGAAAAGCTCAGGCCTTTAGCCAGGAGAGAAATTTGACTCTCAGATAAGATGTAGCTAGAGAGATTCCAAACAGGTGACTCTAATAATGGCGTTTTTTGCTCTGTGTCGGGTACTTGTTTGCATTTACGCTTACGTCCCGCCCTTGTGTGACCCGCCACTAGCTGTTTCAGTAGCGCCTAACCCTCCCTGGGAAAGGGGTGTACTCGGACGGCGGGCCCAGTTGGTAGAATGGGGATGCAGTCGCGGCCTCGGCCCGGTCCGTGCCCAGGGCGCACACATTAAAAATAGGGGCCAGTTGATGAGTGGCAATTATGAGTGGATAAACGACTACACCACCTGTGGTGTCTGGTGATGCGCCACCAGCGCTGCTGCAGTCCTCTGAGGGGGGATGTTGTGGCAGCCGATGGTAGTACTACTCCCCACAGGCGGAGCAGGGCCTCAGGGCAGAGGAAAAAGGAGGATGAGGGGAGTCGTAGTAGGTACAGTGGTGCGGTGTGGTGTCGCGCTGCAATAATGGATCGGAGGCAATGGATGTAGTCTTCCAAGCTTTACTCACGTTGTTAGAGGTCAGCTGCAAGGCTTCTCCTTGCTCCTCATGGCGTGCTGTGGCCACCAGAGAAGGGGGTTCGGCACACCCCGGTAGTTCAGGTGCGTCTATCAGGACCCCCAGCACCAGCGTGTTCCTAGAAATCTCCCCCTTGGGCCTCTCCTGTCCGTGTGCAGTGCGTGTTGCAAGGCTGGGTCTCCCTCTGGCTATACACAGAACAAGGGCACGGGTGGCGACTCCGCTCCGTCTGTTACCCGGTGGGAACCACTTAGCCTCCGGGCTTTTCCGACTGAGACGTGAAGTAACAAAGTCAGATATCGGGGGCTGGTACCCCTCTTGCAGCAGGAGTCCCTCTGACTAGGCCAGAATGGAGAGTACAGGTGGCGTATGCCGCTCCATCCGTATTCCCTGGGATCCTTTTGCCTGCGGAGCTCTCCTCCTCAGCTCCCCTCCAGGCCTTCTTAAGCAGGGACCTTGACCGGGTAGAGACCTCCGTTAACTCTATCCTGCTCCTCGTCTCAAGGCCAGAGCACGAGGACCGTGCATCTCCAGCACGCTGCAGGCTCCTACACAAGGCCACTGCCAGCTGTGAAGACCACAATCAAACAACCTTGAACTTAAGATGGCTGGCTGTTAAATATGGACTGTATCTACAAGTGTAACCTAAAAGTGCGTCCTCCACCCTCACCCACTACATGGTTTCCCCTATCTTTGGTTCCCTCATCTCCATTATCCTGCTGGGGCAGCACCCTAGTGCATACTAGCCCCCCATAGGACAGGAGTGTGTAGTGTTGAGTGATGAGGTGGGGTCCTGACAGGTGCTCCATCCTAACCTGGGAGAGGAGATACCACACCTCTTTCACAAGATGCAGTACCCCCCTGTGGCGACCGAACCCTCAGGGGCGCCACGCCCTCTTCCTCCGTTTTTTGTAATCGCTCCACCAGCACTAGATAATTTATTTTTGATAAAATACAATTGTTGCATTTCTCCCATTGAACTCATAGATGAATCTGAGTAATCATCAGAGGTGGCAGCAAAAGAATTATCCGTAACATCATCATGCTCCTTAAAACTCCCTCTTCCAGATCTCTGAAAACGTTTGTGGGAGCGTTTTTTTAAGATGGATGGTAATTGTTTATTCCAACTATAAATCTTGTTCTGCGCATAGTCCTCACTGTCCCTTTTGAACTTGGATCTTTTTATATCCATAATGGTGTTCTCCAACTTGGCCAAATTAGATTTCAGTTTGTCATTACAAATATTAAATTCTTTTAGTTGCACATATTTCCCCAAAGACGATTGTTTATTTTTAATATCCAATTTAATTTAAGTCAGTTCCAGTTCCTCATGTTTGATTATGAGGTGCATAAGATTCAGTGAACATTGACTAAGAATCGCATTCTGATCTTCTTGAAAGCCGTCATTGTATATAGTGGTGGCGACTTTTTTTTAAACGCAGACCTCTAGGGATCATTTCCTTTTTTATATATGTGTCCAAGGTTGTGAGATCCCACCAAACTTTAAGTTCTCTGGTCATTTTGTTTTCCATCTGGAACATGAGATCTTTAAATTCATCCGGTTCTGTTGTCACCACTGATGGTTTATTATCAAAAATAGATGCTAGTTTGTTCAGTCTAGCCCAGGGGTCTCAAACACGCGGCCCGCGGGCCGCATGCGGCCCCTGAGGCGGCTTTATGCGGCCCGCAGGCACAGACCCCTTGACGATCCCGACCTGGTCCAGGAGGAGCCGCCGACAGCAGCGCTGAATTGCCACACAGAGACTGTTTCCCAGCACTGCATTTCCAATGTCAGCCGCCGGCCAATCAGAGGCCAGCAGCTGACATCTGCGTGTCGGCGCAGCGAGTATGACGTCATTGCCATATGCAGATGTCAGCTGCTGGCCTCTGATTGGCCGGCGGCTGACATTGGAAATGCAGTGCTGGGAGACGGTCTCTGTGCGGCAATGCAGCGCTGCTGTCGGCGGCTCCTCCTGGACCAGGTCGGGATCGTCAAGGGGTCTGACTCTGTGGTGCCTGCGGGCCACATCTGCAGGAAGGCCGCCGAGGGAACGGAGGACAGGTGAGAATCATCTTTTTTTTTTTCTATTTTATGTGTGTGAAGAACAGCACAGGGGGCACATAGCCACAAGAGGGGACCTGGATGGGGCACATAGCCACAAGATGGGGACCTGGATGGGGCACATAGCCACAGGACGGGGACCTGGATGGGGCACATAGCCACAAGAGGGGACCTGGATGGGGCACATAGCCACAGGATGGGGACCTGGATGAGGCACATAGCCACAGGACGGGGACCTGGATGGGGCACATAGCCACAAGAGGGGACCTGGATGGGGCACATAGCCACAAGATGGGGACCTGGATGAGGCACATAGTCACAAGAGGGGACCTGGATGGGGCACATAGCCACAGGACGGGGACCTGGATGGGGCACATAGCCACAGGACGGGGACCTGGATGGGGCACATAGCCACAAGAGGGGACCTGGATGGGGCACATAGCCACAAGATGGGGACCTGGATGAGGCACATAGCCACAAGAGGGGACCTGGATGGGGCACATAGCCACAGGACGGGGACCTGGATGGGGCACATAGCCACAGGACGGGAACATGGATGGGGCACATAGCCACAGGACGGGGACCTGGATGGGGCACAGAGCCTCAAGATGTGGACCTGGATGGGGCACATAGCCTCAAGATGGGGACCTGGATGGGGCACAGAGCCACAAGATGGGGACCAGAGCCACAAGATGGGGACCTGGATGGGGCACATAGCCACAAGATGGGGACCTGGATGGGGCACATAGCCACAAGATGGGGACCTGGATGGGGCACATAGCCACAAGATGGGGACCTGGATGGGGAACATTGCCACAGGATGGGGACCTGGATGAGGCACATTAGTACAAGATGGGCGCCAGGATGGGGAACGTTGCCACAGGATGGGGACCTGGATGGGGCACAGAGCCACAAGATGGGGACCTAGATGGGGCACAGAGCCACAAGATGGGGACCAGAGCCACAAGATGGGGACCTGGATGGGGAACATTGCCACAGGATGGGGACCTGGATGGGGCACATAGCCACAGGATGGGGACCTGGATGAGGCACATTAGTACAAGATGGGCGTCAGGATGGGGAACGTTGCCACAGGATGGGGACCTGGATGGGGCACATTAGTACAAGATGGGGACTTGGATGGGGAACATTACTACAAGATGTTTTCCATTATTACTATATGATGCTAATTGTAAGACAATATTACTGTATGTGGCCAATTGGGGGAAATAAAATTGTAAAAAAAATAAAAAATAAAATAAAGCATGAAAAAATATTGGGCACTAAAAATGCTGTTTTATATGTAAACTAAAGTAAACACAAAAAAGTGCACGTTTATTATCGCCACATCCATAACGACCCAAGCCATAAAAAAATAAACACGGCAAAAATGTTCAAAAGGTGTATACAAAAAAAATGGTATCACTAAAAATGTCACATTGAACAAAGAATGCGGCCCCCAAATTCAAATTTTTTCCATGTGCGGCCCATATACCCAGCCGAGTTTGAGTCCCCTGGTCTAGCCGAACAATCCTCTGTGTCACTGAAATTCATTATGTCAAATTGAGGGGATGTGAAAATCCACAGGGACTCCCGGTTCAGAAGTGTGCACTTGCAGTCAGACAAGCCAATGGCCTGGTAACAGGGGCCAAGCAGAGCCGGGTAAGTGGTAATACAAGTGGGCAGTGGAATGAGTCGAGGTTTTGGTAATCATGGTGTAACAGATCGGGCAGACTGACTGGGCAGGAGAGAATTTCATGTTTTCTTGATTATAGCATCATGCGGAGAATTCCTGCTCCTTAATATTAAAAGGGGTTGTCCGGGACTTTTTTTTTTTTTTTTTTTTACCATGGACCTAAGAACTAACAGGCAAGTATTTGCTAACTATGTGCCTGTTGTGCCAGGCGCCGATATTTGCTGGTTCAGAGTGGTCATGGAGCGCTCCTGACAGTGATTTTTCAGCTCCCGCTCTGATCTGTTGATGGGGTGTGACTGCCGGTGTCATGCTGATTGACAGCTGGCTCCCTGCTGCCTATCAGCATAAAGTTGGCAGTCACGCCTCTTTGACAGAGCAGTCGGGAAGAGGAAGAGCTGTTCTGTTGACGTGAAGCAGCAGAATCGCTGTTAGGAGCGGTCCAGGAGCAATCTGAGCCACCACAGGGTAGAACAAGCACGTAATAAGCAATTACCTGCCTGTTAGTTCTTAGGCTCATTGCATTTTTCTATCTCACCCTGTAGGAGTCACCTTCTCCTCAACCAAAAAGAGAAGGAGCATATCCACCGACATTGTGATGCGTCAGCTTCCAGATTCAATTGCAGATAAAATTATGATTTTATTGTTAATCCATTAAAAAGATATACACATTGCAAAAATAAAATAAATAAAGGTGGAGACCTCTGTGAAACCTACACATTTCGAACGCCAAACGTTCTTAGTCCTGCTATAGAAATACATGTAGGGAGTTACAATTTACATGCTCGACCGCGCCATCATATGGGCGTGTTGATCGCTCCTCACGCCCAATTTTCTAAGTAAAGAAATGATAGGGTGTGGGAATAACAGAATAAAAACAAGTGATCTAATCTTGAAAAGTAGGCAGTGTGTATAAAAAATACACAAAGATGATACAAACAATATGATATATACATTAACATAAAATCAAAAAGATAATAAAAGAAAAGTGCTAAACCTGTGTCAGAGAAATAGCTCAGAGCTTAGCGCAAGGAAGCACTCCTTAGAAGAACTACTTAGGAAAACAGATACAACTACAGCAAGCTGTACCTTCCAGGACTGACCAATGACCAAAATCCAAGCTCTGATTTAATAAGATCACGGTTACACCCACATACCTTCTATTGGTGAGCTCATATGAGGACTTGTCATAGGTGTGCTAGATCTTTTAGAAGTTTATGAGATCCCCAACTTTCAGGATATCTTCGCCCATGGAGGTCTCGGGCGGGAAATATCATGGTCATGTTTTCTATCATGATTTTGCCTTTCTATAGAGATGAAACAGGGCATGGATACATAGGCGGATTATAATGAGGGCAATCCGGGTGACCGCCTGGGGCCCCGAGCCGGCAGGGGGCCCGCGGCTCCAGGCGGGGTGTCTAATGCCGGATTGCCCTCATTATATGTGCGGGCCGCCGCGGCACATAGCGGTAGCAGTGGCGGGAGGGGGGGGCCCGGACAACTCCCCCAGCAGCGGCCGCCGCTACTTCTTCATCGGCCGGGCCAGCACTGTAGCAGTTAACTTCCCTGTGCTGGCCCGGCCGCGTCACTGCTAGGAGACATGGCCCTGTGCGCGGCTGTGTCTCCTAGCTGTGACGTCACGCAGTGCGCCCCGGCCTGCAGTGCTGCACCGGAAAAGAGACAGAGCAGGCAGGAGGAATGGAGCCGGGGGATGGTGAGTGTGTGTGTGGGCGGGCATATGTGTGTGTGGGCAGGTGTGTGTGTGTGTGTGGGCAGCTGTCTGTGTGGGCAGGTGTGTGTGTGTGTGTGTGTGTGGGCAGGTGTGTGTGTGTGTATATGTGTGTGTGTGTGGGCAGGTGTGTTTGTGTGTGGGCAGGTGTGTGTGTGTGTGTGTGGGCAGGTGTGTTTGTGCGTGGGCAGGTGTATGTGTGTGAGGGCAGGTGTGTGTGTGTGTGTGGGCAGGTGTGTGTGTGGGCAGGTGTGTGTGTGTTTGTGGGCAGGTGTCTGTGTGGGCAGGTGTGTGTGTGTAGGTGTGTTTGTGTGTGGGCAGGTGTGTGTGTGTGGGCAGGTGTGTGTGTGTGTTTGTGGGCAGGTGTGTGTGTGTATATGTGTGTGTGTGTGTGGGCAGGTGTGTGTGTGTGTTTGTGGGCAGGTGTGTGTGTGTGTGCGTGTATATGTGTGTGTGTATGTATGTGTGTGTGTGTGTGTATGTGTGTGTGTATGTATGTGTGCGTGTATATGTGTGTGTGTATGTATGTGTGTGTGTGTGTCTATGTGTGTGTGTGTGTATGTATGCCTGCATGTGTGTGTGTGTATATGCCTGCATGTGTGTGTGTATATATACCTGCATGTGTGTATATGCCTGCATGTGTGTGTGTGTGTATGCCTGCATGTGTGTGTGTGTGTATATGCCTGCTTGTGTGTGTGTATGTATGCCTGCATGTGTGTGTGTGTATATGCCTGCATGTGTGTGTGTGTATATGCCTGCATGTATGTGTGTTTGTGTATGCCTGCATGTGTGTGTGTGTATATGCCTGCATATGTGTGTGTGTGTGTATATGCCTGCTTGTGTGTGTGTGTATGTATGCCTGCATGTGTGTGTGTGTATATGCCTGCATGTGTGTGTGTATATGCCTGCGTGTGTGTGTATATGCCAGCATGTGTATGTATTTGAGTGACTGCATGCCTACGTGTATATGTGTCTTCACACGTTTGTGCGTGCTTCCCTGCTTGTCTGCATTTTTGTGTGTGATTGTCTGAGTGTGTCTGTGCATGATTGCGTGTGCATTTCTGTGTGTGCTTGCCTGCGTGTGTACGTGTCCCCATTTCTGTGGGTATGTGTATCTGCGTGTATATATTAGGGCTCTTTCACATGTCCTGATATTTACGGGACTGGAGATATGTGTCCACCTGGGTGTCATCCGTGTGACACATACCAGTGCTTGGGAATCAGTGTACAGTTAACGCTGTTTCCAAGAGCCGGGTGCTGAGCGCTTGCCCTCATCATGGATCCCTGCCGGCACTGCGATCAGCAGCAGCAGGGTCAATGATGAGAGTAGTAGTCAACTCCCGCCGTGTCCAACTGTAAAAATAGGAATAAAATTAAAAAATCCTTGTACTCACCTCTCCTAAGTGTCACCCGCTGTAATCTGTGCGAGCGCTCACGCCGAAGAGAATGACTTCTGCAGCGAGCGGGCCTCGGAGCTGCACTCAGTGATTGACAAGGCACCGCTTGTTGAGCGCAGCTCCGGGGTCCACTCGCTGCAGGAGTCATTCTCCTCGGCGTGAGTGCTCGCACGGATTACAGCGGGTGACTCTTAGGAGAGGTGAGTATAAGGATTTTTTTTATTTTATTCCTATTTTTACAGTTGGACACTGCTGGAGTAGACTACTACTCTCATCATTGACCCTGCTGCTGCTGATCGCAGCGCCAGCAGGGATCTATGATGAGGGCAGCGCTCAGCACCCAGTGCTTGGGAAGAGCACTAACTGTCATCAGTGTGCGGGACGTTTTGCGGCCTGTGCAGCAGGTAAAAAACAGACATGTCAGCGTGTTTTGCCCATGGACACCACATGGTCTGTGGAAAGTGGAAACACACTGACGTGTGCACATTCATTTGAATGGGTCTACGTGTACCAGTGTCTGTGGTACATGAGGAAACTGTCACCGCATGTACTGACGTGTGAAAGAGCCCTTAGTATGTGTCTGTGTGCGCTTGTTTTCGTGTGTGTAAGCGCGCTTCTGCATGTCTGTGTGGTCTTCCGATGATTTATTATATTTGGGGAGAGAAATTTTAGGAGACAAAATGGGGAGATGTGTGAAGAAACGGTATGGTGAACTAGAGGAGGGGTGGGAATGAGTGCAGGAACAGAATGGGGAAGGGGGATGTATAAGGAAACAGTATGGAGAGTGGGGGAATAGTGTGAGGAGATAGTATGGAGAGAGAAAAGTGTGATGTGACACAGCACAGAGACTAGGTAGTGTGGGGGAAGGTATAGAGATGCGGCAGTATAGGGGAAACAGTGTGAGGGCACAGAAAGGAGGTAACAGTATGCTGAGGAGGTGGAGTGTGATGAAGGGGCACAGTATAGAGACTGGGTAGTATAGGGGGGACACAGTGTGAGAGGACAGTGTGAAGAGGGGGCCCAGTATGGTAAGGAGAGGACAGTGTGGAGAGCATGTACCCTAACAGTGGTAGAGTGTATGTCATATTTTGTGCAGGGAGCATTGTAAGAGTTAGGTTTATTTAGGGGCTCAGTGTAGATATTTTTATTCAGGAGCATCATAATGACACTGCTATCTTTAAGGGCATCATGTGGGGATGTGCTGCAGAAGACCGGAGAAGATGGAAGTCTGCAGAGACGAGCTGTGGAACTCATCATGGAGTCTGGACAAGAGGAAGAACAGAAAGAGAACGACTCTAATCAGAGAAGCCGTCTCAGGTAAGATACCTGCATGTAAATGTTCATTTGTGATCCTGCCTGTGTCTCATCAGTAATGTGGTTCCTGTATGGTCTGCAGTCTGATGATGACTGATAACTCCCAGTATCTCTATTGTTAATTACATACTGGGAGTTGTAGGTTTATGCGATACAAAGATATATGGGTCTGACCTGACATTACAATTGATGGTGGTTCAGATGATGTATTCGTGTACTGATGTGTTTGTGCTCGTCTGCGTGTTTGTGCGCGTCTGCGTATCTGGAATAATATGTATTTTTGTAAGATGCGTGTATGTAACTGTGCATTGTGGTGTGTAATAACATTCATATGCTTGAGGCACCTTTACTAAATCTGTTAGGACTCACTCACATGTGTTAGGGAATTCCATTTGTCTTTCCACATTTAGGAACAGACAAGTGAAATATGCTAACCCTGACAAAACTGTCACCATAGGGATGTGCTTGTATGGACACGGGTTCAGGAGCTGAGCCTGCTCCATACTGGGCAGATGTCGGCTGTGTTACATAGCCGGCGTCTGCCTGTAACAGCAGTGATCAGAGCTCGCCTTGATTGCTGCTGTTTTGAGTATTTAAGTGCCCTTGTCAATCACTGACAGCGGCATTTAGATAGCACAATGGCCGGTGCATGCAGTCACCTGTTCCCTTCAGCCCCCTGTGACGCAGTTGCAGGTTGCTGATGGGTTGCCAGTAGTGCTGAGTGCGCGTGGTCGGATAAGAGACATTACAGTCACCGCGAGCTACAAAGTGCTGCAATAACGTCAGGCACCTTAATTGTGACACTTCCATGGAGCCCAACCTCAGGCTGAGCGTTATTGAATGACTAACATGGCAGCAACACCTGGCAACTAGTGCTGAGTGAGTGTGGTTGGATAAGGTGTGATCCCAGCATGCTCAGGTGTTATCTGAGTATCTTGTAGTGCTCTGCTAATATGCTCGAGTCCCCGGGGTAGCATGTTTTGCGGCGGTAGACAGAAGCAACACATGCAGGGATTACCTAACAAACAGGCAATTCCTGCATGTGTTGCGTCTGTCTACTGCCGCAAAACATGCTACCCCGGGGACTCGAGCATATTAGCAGAGCACTACAAGATACTCAGATAACACCTGAACATGCTGGGATCACACCTTATCCGACCACACTCACTCAGCACTAGTTGCCAGGTGTTGCTGCCATGTTAGTCATTCAATGAAGCTCAGCCTGAGGTTGGGCTCCATAGAAGATGTCACAATCAAGGTGCCGGACGTTATTGCAGCACCCTCACTTTGTAGTTCGTGGTGACTGTAATGTCTCCCTCCTTGCACCGACCCAATAACAGGAAGCGAGTGGCGGCAGGGAGAATAAAATGTAATTTTCTCTGTGTAGCCAATGCTTTTCCAATAAGCCGTCTAACCAGGCTTTACACCCTATTTACCTGCAGATTACCCTTTTATCTGCAGATAAATAGCGTTTTTCAAGGTGACAAGTTACCATTAAAGGGACTCTGGCAGTACGGAATGACTGTTCGAATATAGTCCTGCAACTTGGTGCTCCACAGCGCGGCCAATCATGTAATTATAGAACATTATAGAAAAGCATAACAAGTAATAAAACCGTTTATGGTGGGCTGTAGTGTGGGCCCCTAGAGTCAGTTCCCCTGGTGGGCCCTAGCCACCCCAGTCCGACCCTGGTTGTCAGCCTGCAGAATCACATCAAGTGTGTGATGACAGGGGGAGCATCTGGAGCAGTTCAAATTTGTTGAAGAGGTCCTGTTTACTGTGCTTATTACACAATAAGAAGATTTGATAAGTCCTGGGCGGGAGCTTTAAAGGGAACCTGTCACCAGAAAAAGCACTATTAACCTGCAGATATGGGGTCAATCATCAGGGTAATAGCGTTACTAACCTGCCTGGTGCCTGCACTTAGCTGAACGCTGCGAGGAGAAAATGAACTTCATTCCTTCCAGCAGTGTTCCAGTTTCAGTCACGGGGCGGTGTCGGCGCGGTTTCAGTCACCGGTCTGAAAATACAGAGCAGTGGCTGTAACTGCGCCCCCGGCCCTGACTGACAGTCGCTCTGCATTGGGGCCGGCTGTCAGTCAAGGCCAGGGGCACGGTACTGTAAACTCAGATCGGTGACTGATCCTGTGCCCCCATGACTGAAACTGAACGTTGCTGGAGTGAATAAAGGACATTTTCTCCCCATAGCGTTCTGATATGTGTGGGCACCGGGCAGGTTAGTAACGCTATTAACCTGCAGATTAAGCCTATATCTGTAGATTAATAGCGTTTTTTTCTGGTGACAGGCTCTCTTTACAATACCCAGCTGACTTGACTTGAGCAACCAATAGTTGCTCTAGAGGGTGAGGGGAGGAGCGCAGAACCACTGTGCAGAAAGGAGACCAGCCATTGGCAGCATTTCTCAAAGGTGCACAAAGAAAAGTTTAGTATTTTGTTGTGTCATATTCAACCTCAGGTAATGGATTTAAAGGGGTTGTCAACTACTAGGGAACCCCCTCTCAAAGGGTTTATCTAGAATTATATTAATTTTTTACTATGGGCATAAGTGCTGACAGGCAGGTGGTTACTAACTACCTGCCTATTCTACCCAGCGCAGATCTCTCCTAGCACAGAGTGGTCACAGACCATTCCTGACGATCATTCTGAGACTTCCGCTGACGTCACATTGTCGCAACAACTTCTCTTCCGCTCTGTAGCCAGGGTGTAACTGCTGATGTCATGCTGACAGCCAGCTCCTCGCTGCCTCATTGCGGGGAGCCGTCTCTCAATTAGCATGATGTTGACAGTCACATCCTGGCAACAGAGCAGCCCAAGTTACACCACTGACACCAAACATCTACCGCAAAAACTACATAATAGCTCTGCGTTATCAATACAGTTGTTGGGACTGCTTAAGGATCTTTGATGACACCACAGTCGTAACCATGATATCATCACAGGTCCTGTACTGTGCAGGAGTTTAGAAGAAGTGAAGAGGAAGAGACAGACTGGTAAGTATTGTGCATATATACAGTACAGACCAAAAGTTTGGACACACCTTCTCATTTAAAGATTTTTCTGTATTTTCATGACTATGAAAATTGTACATTCACACTGAAGGCATCAAAACTATGAATTAACACATATGGAATTATATACTTAACAAAAAAGTGTGAAACAACTGAAAATATGTCTTATATTCTAGGTTCTTCAAAGCAGCCACCTTTTGCTTTGATGACTGCTTTGCACACTCTTGGCATTCTCTTGATGAGCTTCAAGAGGTAGTCACCGGAAATGGTCTTCCAACAATCTTGAAGGAGTTCCCAGAGATGCTTAGCACTTGTTGGCCCTTTTGCCTTCACTCTGCGGTCCAGCTCACCCCAAACAATCTCGATTGGGTTCAGGTCTAGTGACTGTGGAGGCTAGGTTATCTGGCGTAGCACCCCATCACTCTCCATCTTGGTCAAATAGCCCTTACACAGCCTGGAGGTGTGTTTGGGGTCATTGTCCTGTTGAAAAATAAGTGATGGTCCAACTAAACGCAAACCGGATGAAAAAGCATGCCGCTGCAAGATGCTGTGGTAGCCATACTGGTTCAGTATGCCTTCAATTTTGAATAAATCCCCAACAGTGTCATCAGCAAAGCACCCCCACACCATCACACCTCCTCCTCCATGCTTCACGGTGGAAACCAGGCATGTAGAGTCCATCCGTTCACCTTTTCTGCGTCGCACAAAGACACGGTGGTTGGAACCAAAGATCTTAAATTTGGACTCATCAGAGCAAAGCACAGATTTCCACTGGTCTAATGTCCATTTCGTCTGTTCTTTAGCCCAAACAAGTCTATTCTGCTTGTTGCCTGTCCTTAGCAGTGGTTTCCTAGCAGCTATTTTACCATGAAGGCCTGCTGCACAAAGTCTCCTCTTAATAGTTGTGGAAACGATGTGTCTGCTGCTAGAACTGTGTGTGGCACTGACCTGGTCTCTAATCTGAGCTGCTGTTAACCTGCGATTTCTGAGGCTGGTGACTCGGATAAACTTATCCTCAGAAGCAGAGGTGACTCTTGGTCTTCCTTTCCTGGGGCGGTCCTCATGTGAGCCAGTTTCTTTGTAGCACTTGATGGTTTTTGCAACTGCACTTGGGGACACTTTCAAAGTTTTCCCAATTTTTCGCACTGACTGACCTTCATTTCTTAAAGTAATGATGGCAACTCGTTTTTCTTTACTTAGCTGCTTTTTTCTTGCCATAATACAAATTCTAACAGTCTATTCAGTAGGATTATCAGCTGTGTATCCACCAGACTTCTGCACAACACAACTGATGGTCCCAACCACAATCATAAGGCAAGAAATCCCACTTATTAAACCTGACAGGGCACACCTGTGAAGTGAAAACCATTGTTGGAAGACCATTTCCAGTGATAACCTCTTGAAGCTCATCAAGAGAATGCCAAGAGTGTGTAAAGCAGTCATCAAAGCAAAAGGTGGCTACTTTGAAGAACCTGGAATATAAGACATATTTTCAGTTGTTTCACACTTTTTGTTAAGTATATAATTCCACATGTGTTAATTCATAGTTTTGATGCCTTCAGTGTGAATGGACAATTTTCATAGTCATGAAAATACAGAAAAATCTTTAAATGAGAAGGTGTTTCCAAACTTTTGGTCTGTACTGTATATATATGTGCTTAATAAATATATATATATATATATAAACACAAGTCTATATCTATGTGCTCATATATACAGTGGGGAAAATAAGTATTTGATACATTGCTGATTTTGCAAGTTTTCCCACCTACAAAGAATGAAGAGGTCTGTAATTTTTATCGCGGGTACACTTCAACTGTGAGAGACAGAATATAAAAAGTAATCTAGAAAATCAGACTGTATGATTTTTACATTTTTACATAATTAATTTGTATATTATTGCTTGAAATAAGTATTTGATATAATAGAAAAACTGAACTATGTGTATGTAGCATCCACAGTTATAAATCCCGGCAGCACAGACAAAAGTTAATAAGTGTAAAGATTGGCAATTGCCCAATGAATGAGCAAAATGCTGCTCATTCATCGGGTGATTGGATTGTTTATGGCAGAACAAAAATCATTATTCTCAGCAGCACATCACTAGTAATTGTTCATCACTGTTCATCATGCGCTCATCATTGTTAGTCAGCCTGTCTAAAGACGCCAATATCAAGCACAGAACGACTTGACAATTGCACTCGCTTAACGGCCTGAACTCTGTGCATGTAAATGCAACTGAAATGTTTCTGTGTGATGGTACAATATATGAGCGTTTGGTGCCCCACTTTAAACTTTTGCCCAGGGCCCCACTTTGGCTAAAACCGGCCCTGGATGTGGGGGGAACAGGATTGGAAGATATGTCGCCTGCAGTGAGGAGAAGCAGAGAGAGGTAGAGCAGGTGGGAGAAGGAGAGTGACTGTTTTTTCATGTTTTAGTAGGATAGATCTGAGGTTGAAGAGCAGTATGGCAGATGAGGACAGGTGTGGAGATAAGAGGGAAGGAGAGATAATTATTTGGTTAGAGGGTGCTGAGGTTTGGGGATAGCGAAGGAGACTGAGGATTAGTGGAGCCAAAACTGTGAGCATATGTAAGCATGTTGAAGGAGTAGGAGTAGGTTAAAAGAAAAGCTAGGTACATGTAATAAGCAGTGCTTACTGTTCCCTTCTGGTTTATTCCTGGTATACAGTGGGTACGGAAAGTATTCAGACCCCTTTAAATTTTTCACTCTTTGTTTCATTGCAGCCATTTGGTAAATTCTAAATAGTTCATATTTTACTCATTAGAGTACACTCTGCACCCCATCTTGACTGAAAAAAAAACAGAAATATAGAAATTTTTGCAAATTTATTAAAAAGAAAAATTTAAATATCACATGGTCATAAGTATTCAGACCCTTTGCTCAGACACTCATATTAAAGTCACATGCTGTCCATTTCCTTGTAATCCTCCTTGAGATGGTTCTACTCCTTCATTGGAGTCCAACTGTGTTTAATTAACTGATAAGACTTGATTTGTAAAGGCACACCCCTGTCTATATAAGACCTAACAGCTCACAGTGCTTGTCAGACCAAATGAGAATCAAAGGAACTGCCCAAGGAGCTCAGAGACAAAATTGTGGCAAGGCACAGATCTGGCCAAGGTTACAAAAGAATTTCTGTATTACTCAATGTTCCTAAGGGCACATTGGCCTCCATAATCCTTAAATGGAAGAAGTTTGGGACCACCAGAAGTCTTCCTAGACCTGGCCATCCAGCCAAACTGAGCAATCATGGGAGAAGAGACTTGGTGAGAGAGGTAAAGAAGAACCCCAAGATCACTGTGGCTGAGCTCCAGAGATGCAGTAGGGAGATGGGAGAAAGTTCCATAAAGTCAACTATCACTGCAGTCCTCCACCAGTCAAGGACTCCCAGACTATGAGAAATAAGATTCTCTGGTTTGATGAGATGAAGATAGAACTTTTTGGTGATAATTCTAAGCAGTATTTGTGGAGAAAACCAGGCACTGCTCATTACCTGCCCAATACAATCCCAACAGTGAAACATGGTGGTGGCAGCATTGCTATGGGGGTGTTTTTCAGCTGCAGGGACAGGATGACTGGTTGCAATTGAAGGAAACATGAATGTGGCCAAGTACAGAGATATCCTGGATGAAAACCTCTTCCAGAGTGCTCTTGACCTCAGACTTGGCCAAAGGTTCACCTTCCAACAAGACAATGACCCTAAGCACACAGCTAAGATAACAAAGGAGGGGTTTGAGAACCACTCTGTGACCATTCTTGACTAGCCCAGTCAGAGCCCTAACCTAAACCCAATTGAGCGTCTCTGGAAAGACCTGAAAATGGCTGTCCACCAACGTTCAGCATCCAACCTGACGGAACTTGAGAGGATCTGCAAGGAAGAATGGCAGAGGATCCCCAAATCCAGGAGTGAAAAACTTGTTGCACCATTCCGAAGAAGACTCATGGCTGTACTAATTCAAAAGGGTGCTTCTACTCAGTACTGAGCAAAGATTCTGAATACTTATGACCATGTGATATTTCAGTTTTTCTTTTTTAATAAACTTGCAAAAATGTCTACATTTCTGTTTTTTTCAGTCAAGATGGTGTGCAGAGTGTACTTTAATGAGTAAAATATGAACTATTTAGAATTTACCAAATGGCTGCAATGAAACAAAGAGTGAAAAATGTAAAGGGGTCTGAATACTTTCCGTACCCACTGTATTACTGCAGCACACTTACAGAGCAACACAGAATTCGTCACCAGACCTGTATCTACACATGTAAACCTACATAAGAGATATCACTAAAGAGAAGTGTGTTGTACCCCTAAGAAGATATCAAAACCAAAAAGAAGGGAATCCTAGTCAAATACCGCTCAATATATATAATGTTAATAAATATGGAGGAGACGGAGACCCAAACGAAAACAAAGGTTTGTTAAATATATAAACCATTTTATTGTACATCAATTATAAATATAATACCAATAATACAACAATACAAGGTAAGGGGGAGAAGTACAATTAAAAAACAGGGAGGATGGAAACAATCCCTGAATATAAGGATAGAACCAGATAATGAGGAGCTCCTGTGAGATGAAAAATGCTCTAGAGTTCTAGGGGCAAACACAATTAGGGCGGGCTAGTAATTACTGCAAACTGCGAGACTAAGAAATATGATGAATAGTCTATAAAAAACAGGAAAAAATATGAATATACCTGCAAAAGAAGTATACTAACAAGTAGAATATGCAAGCATATAATCCGGTATAATTAAATAAATTAAATACTAAAACCTCACAGCTAACTGACAATTATATAAGGTATAAATATCAGAGAGTTTAGCTGATCAATTGTGAGTGGCCGTAGTTTTAATAAGAACCCGGAAAAAAGGCTCGATGTTTATAATACGTTTTAACAGTACGCAAAATATAGGTGAAGCAACCCTGATGTTCTACAGCACTAGTGTCTTATAAGTGGCGTGCATTGCAGTCAGTTAAATAAATACATAGTAGAGAGCAGGAAGGCAAAACTTTAAACTTTGCCTGTATAATACCCCTGCAATATCTATATAATAATCAGAAGTTGGTCAAAAGACGAGATGGCCGCAGTAGATGCTAATCCCCAATATGGGGTGCAGGTGAAAATAATGAAGCCAATTAACCCTGGTAGATATAATCATAACAAGAGCATAAAGACATAAACATATGATGGTATCAGGAGAGCCCGAAGATAATCAGTCATAAAGTATGTGCACCAGTACCATGTCTCACGAGAAGCACAGGAGCATCCAGATGGTGTGTGTGAGCCTCGACATGCATTTCACCAACTGCGGCCTCGTCAGGCTCTCCGGACACCGTCATATGTTTATGTCCTTATGCTTTTGTTATGATTATATCTAGCAGTGTTGCTAGATATAATGCTATGATTTAACAAAAAAAAAAACCTGGCCTCCTCCACCCCTTAATAGCCAGCCATCACACACCTTATTTCCCCCGTCGCCCAGTACAGCTCAATGAGTTGTTATGGAGGAGGGGGAAAAGTGTAACTATAGTCACAGGTAAATGTAATTATTTTACATAGCAAAGCAATACAGCTTTAAATGCTATGATTTAAAAAAAAAAATCTGGCCTTCTTCCACCCCTTAATAGCCAGCCATCACACACCTTATTTCTCCGTCGCCCAGGACAGCTCAATGAGTTGATATAGAGGAGGGGGAAAAGTGTAACTATAGTCACCAGTAGTCACCGGTAAATATAATTTTTTTTACATAGCAATGCAATATAGCTTTAAATGCTATGATTTAAAAAAAAAAAAACTGGCCTCCTTCCACCCCTTAATAGCCAGCCATCACACACCTTATTTCCCCGTCGCCCAGGACAGCTCAATGAGTTGTTATAGAGGAGGGGCAAAAGTGTAACTATAGTCACCAGTAGCCACCGGTAAATATAATTATTTCACACAGCAAAGCAATATAGCTTTAAATGCTATGATTTAAAAAAAAAAAAAAAAAAACTGGCCTCCTTCCACCCCTTAATAGCCAGCCATCTCACACCTTATTTCCCCGTCGCCCAGGACAGCTCAATGAGTTGTTATGGAGGAAGGGGAAAAGTGTAATTATAGTCACCGGTAGTCACCGGTAAATATAATTATTTTACATAGCAAAGCAATATAGCTTTAAATGCAATGATTAAAAAAAAAAAAAAAAAAACTGGCCTCCTTCCACCCCTTAATAGCCAGCCATCTCACACCTTATTTCCCCGTCGCCCTGGACAGCTCAATGAGTTGTTATGGAGGAGGGGGAAAAGTGTAACTATAGTCACCGGTAGTCACCGGTAAATATAATTATTTTACATAGCAAAGCAATATAGCTTTCAATGCTATGATTTAAAAAAACAAACCAAAAAAAAAAAACTGGCCTCCTTCCACCCCTTAATAGCCAGCCATCTCACACCTTATTTCCCCGTCGCCCAGGACAGCTCAATGAGTTGTTATGGAGGAGGGGGAAAAGTGTAACTATAGTCACCGGTAGTCACCGGTAAATATAATTATTTTACATAGCAAAGCAATATAGCTTTAAATGCTATGATTTATGAAAAAAAAAAAACTGGCCTCCTTCCACCCCTTAATAGCCAGCCATCTCACACCTTATTTCCCCGTCGCCCAGGACAGCTCAATGAGTTGTTATGGAGGAAGGGGAAAATTGTAATTATAGTCACCGGTAGTCACCGGTAAATATAACTAGAATATTTTTTCTCTTATGTACTATATACATAGCGTAACACTATACATATAGTATCATAAGGCTCTTATTGTCAGGGGCATGTAGTGTGCATGGTATTCCCAGGCACACCATAATGCCACACATAAAAGTCCCTACTGGGCACTTACCTCCCTTGCCTCATCCATCTTTATGGCCATCCTTTTGAACAGGAATATCTTCTGTGTTCTTCTGGGGTCCTGATCCTGGCTTGAGTCCTGACACGCTTATTTCTTGCTTGTCCAGGTCCTGCTTGCCCTTCCGGATCTTCTTATTTTGATGTTCTTCTTGGGGTTTAGGAAGACAGCTTGCTCTGATGATATTAAAGAGCCGGTGGATGGTTTGGGGCTTTCCAGCTGATGTTGGTAAATGAAAACCCCGTGAACAAGGCCTGGTGGTCTGCTGAGAGGGCTGAGTTGTTAGCCTCTGCTGCTTCCAGAATTTGAAGATTGAATGGTCTGGAGCCGCGCTGGATGTTACTTGGCTATAAGAGAAAAAGAAAACACAAGAAGGTGATTACATAAGAACAGTATATAGTAAAGTTCAGGAAAGCTAGAGGCTCTCTACATATGTCAACCAATGATCGGCAGATTTTGTCACTATCTGCTGATCATTTAACATGTATGGGGGCTTACAATCTCACCACTGACAAATCAGCGACCTTCACTGTTATTAGTAATCTGACGAATTTGGAAAAAGTGATTAAAGCTATGTGAAACTATTCATAAATGAGTCTGTATAAAACATCTCCTCTAATACTTACTGGCACAGGAACATGTGGGGGACACATTCTAAGGGCTTCCACCGAGTCCCAGTCAATACGCTGGAAAAACCTATGGGCTCTGATGTTACCATGGACTCCGAGGCGCCTGGCAGGATCTTCCCGGAGGAGCTACAAAAGAAGAAAAAAAAATGTTTATATTTATATAACAGCTTCATAAATAAAATTTAACTAAAATAAATAAATATTATATATATTTATGAAAAAAAAAAGCCTAATATTAGTGTTTTTTTTCTGACATCTTCAATAATACATGACAGGTAATATATACCATCACGTCACCCCTACAAGTGTTTACGTGTTATATTGAACACGTAAACACTTGACCTAACATGAGATTCCACTCCCACCAATGGAGCTGAATATAATAGTAAATTACCGCTAACATCACAATAAATCACACAATAATATAAAAGTAATACAACTTATATCATGTACTGACCTTTTTAATGATGTTCTTCGCCTCCTTGCTGGAAGCGTTGAATAGTCCTCGATGGTATTTGGACCTGCTGGTAATCATGATGTTCAAAATGATGCCAAATGCATACCAGTCTACCCCAGCATTGTACTCCTCCGCAGCCAGCATCTCAGGAGCCATGAAGCCTGGTGTCCCAGCGTATTCGGTGGCTGTCCGGTCTCCATAGATGTTCTCAAGTGCCAGACCGAAGTCGGCAATCTTTATATGGCCCGTCGCAGCCACCAAGATGTTAGAAGGCTTGAGATCTCTGTGAAGAAGACAAATGGATTCTTATCAGTGTCCGCTGTATAATTCTCAGTATTGCTGTGTATAGTTATAGGCATCACTGGTGGTGGAGGATTAGATGTATTTCTAGTTACCGGTGGATGATGCCCTTAGAATGCAGGTGTTGAATTCCACACACAAGTTCTGCGGCGTAGAATCTGGCCGAAAGAAAAGAGGAGAAAATAGTTTTTAGTGAATCAGAAACTCAGAAATATATATTGCCCAAAAGACTAGACAGGCAGGACTTATCAGGATTTTATATTTCTGGTTATTATATACAAGTATTTATATTATTATAATGGTCTAGAAGGGCAGTCGCACATATCGTATTGATTATAAGGCACCTGGACCTGCTCATCCTAAGTATAGGACATCAATGTTAAAGTAGTGGATAACCTCTTTAAGTTCCTTCTTGCCTATAGGGATACACAATTGCTACTATTACAATGTATATTCATATGGTGTTAAAGGATTATCCAGGATCAGAAAAACATGGTGTCTTTCTTTAAAAAATAACGCCACATGACTAATGTGAATGAGGATGAGCTGCGATGCCTCACACAACCTGTGGACAGGTGCGGTGCTATTTTTGGAAATAAAAATTAGAGCTGTATTTTTCTAAGTGTTTCCCTAATAACATCCCTGTGAATGGGAGATATGAATTTACGTGAACGTTAGGGCTAACAATCGAATCAATCTAGTCAGTCTCATTTAGAAAATACATAGCTGTATGGCTTAGACTGTGAATACTGTACCGTGCACTGGGGATGTCAAGACACCCCTTCCTCATCAGGAGATGGTGGAATTCGCCACAGGTGACATACTCCATCCCAAGAAGCACAAGCTCCTGTCAGACAAGACGTAGAAATCAGTCGTATGATAAAGTCATTGTAGCAGTCATACATTTACTAACACTCAATAATCAGTGATTTCTTCTGCGATTTCTTCTGTGATTAATCTCTGTTCCACTTACTCGTGGAGATATAGTTACATAATAATAGCAGTAATGATACTTTCTTCTTTTACTATGTGTTTATTAGTTATTCTAAGTATATACATATAGAAGATATATCTACATATGTAGAATGTGATGTGCTAAATGTACAGCATTACTTTTCACTGTAATGTTGCCTTCTGCATTTCTCACCATTATGAAGTACTCATTAAGAATGACATCCATAGGGGTGGACAAATGACTTCAGATATTGGGAGCCAGTTGAACCACTCCAAGACTTTCCATAGACTTCAATAGAGAAACCCCAAAAGTTAACCGTCAGCATCATATTTCTAGGCACATTGCCTGGTTCCCAGGGTTTGTCCAGTGTTCCCACAGTAGGTGACAGCTACACATACAAGGAGCAGGACATGAAAATGTTTCCAATGCTGAAATGTTAACAAACACCAGATATAAACGTGGACATATCCTGTGCATATAGATGAGTGCACTTTATTCTTTATCCAATATTAATGAACAGGTCACAATTTTACCTTGGTCTGAAAGGCGAATGTGCCATGAAGAAGGAAGGGGCTGCCAGATGCAAGTTGTAACACACGCCGCTCCACCAACGCGCGCTCCTCTCCTTCAGCTAGCAGGTTCCTCTTTGTGATGACTTTTACAGCAAATTGCTGGCGGGTATATCTATCTTCCGCCAGCACCACCTAGAAAAAAATGGTCATTAGTTGATGATCTTCATTAAAGGTGTTGTCTGGCCTTGGGGTACAAGTCTGCAGACACTTTATGTGAGTGTAGACTCATGAGGATTCTCCAGTGATGGGAGCAGATGGTCATTTATCCGGCCTCACTCAATTCCCTTGTATTGAGCGAGCCTGTGTAAGGGGGTGTTGACTGGACCGTCGCATTCATACCCCTGAAGACACCAATCGTGTTGTATTGTAGTGTAAACGATGTCCTGCAGTTTTCAGTATATATGGTGTAATTACATAGTTACAGTATGTCATATTATGTGAATTGTAATATAGAGTGTGATATGGTCATATGTATAATGTATAGTGTACAGCATAGGATTGCGCAAGATAAGACATAGTTTAGGACTTAGGAGTTGACATAGGTAGGATGAGAATAGTGTAAGAAAGTGTTCATGTTTAGGACTAGCTCATAGTGGGAGGGAAAAGTGCCAGTTAAAGGAGACTGCTTCCTGTTTGTAGAGCGTTCGTGAGTGATATAAGATCAAATTCAAGGGCAGTTGGGGCTGATATCAAGAGTGAGTACATATTGTTCTGGGTGATATGAGGCCTTACAAAAATTCACTGCAGACATTCCTGCAATGTCCGGAGATCAGGGCTCGATTCAGGTGCTATGGCAAGCACCTCACCCCTTTACATACAGAGGAAGATGGACGTGCAATTGTGTATGGGAAATGTAACAGATCTCGGGTGTATTGTGGAACTCAACTGGGAAATCCTGGGGCTGACAGGATCAGTGAACGTAGGGATAGTCCAGTTAGAACGTAAATAAATGCTGAAAATGTTCTGTACTATGGAAATAAGAAATGGAGAATGTTGTGCCCGATACTGTGTATTACAATCTGATGCAATTGAACTGTCGAGTAAACTTCTGTGTGTTGAAACGAACTGAGTGTTCCCTAATCTATGTGCGGCAGCTCCTTAAGTTGAAGACCTGGAGACAGCTGGGGCCTGTGGCCTACAAGTGAGTGTAACGCACCCTACACGCAACAGCACATTTGAACTGGCACACAATTTTTCTGTAAAGTGCCAGGGCGACATGGACAGCTGCACATGTCTCGTCGGCACATGACCACATGTATGCAAATTGCATACCTGCAGTTATGCTCCTGCCCATTCCTGGCACCGGCACTGGAGAACCTCAACAGCACACACACTGCACACTGTGAGGACTCACAAGTCTGTAGTCACATAGTTACTGCAGACTTGTACCCTAAGGCCGAACAACTCATTGAAATAAGTGTGGAGGGGAGCAGGAAAGTGACACCATTGCTATTTCTTTAATAATTATTTTATATTTCTACAGTTTCTTACTAGCTTACATACAGGAGATCTAATAGCTATAAACATGGGCACTAGGAAATAACCCCACTAGAATTACCCATTAAAGCTAGGAGGTTAAAGGATTACTTCAGTCTTAGCCATGCATGATTGAGACAGGAATAACTACAACTCCAGAGCTGGTTGGCATTATTCCTGTGTCAGCCATGAAAAGCTGAGATGAGAATCAATATAAACAGACTGTGTTGGGGTGCAGAGCTCAGCTGTACATAGATGCTGGCATCAAAGACCATGCTGCAAATGTATGCCTATCTATACTAGGGTTATTTTGTGCAGCATATATACTTTATCACATTTGGCGTCTATTACACTTTATATGTGTGTAGGAATTATTTCCACCCAACATACCTTTTTCTAATAGCCTATTATGTATACATTACTTAATATTGCTGCATATTCTTTTGTTATGCACCATGGGGTTTGCCTGTGTTTTTAGCCTTATCTGATTTTCTCTTTTTTCATCAGATTTTATCATGTGTCTAAATTGTACTAATAAAATATATACCTTTTATGCTACCTTGGCTATTGCTCATAGTTTTTTGTATAGGTTATTTCAAGATCGATAAAGATTTAAGCAAAACAAAAGATCATTTTACCCTATGAAAGACCACTTTGCTTGTTTGTCGGGCGAACGTCAGCCTGTTTCTACTGGTTTCCGATAACTGCGCAGTGTGAATGCACCTTAATCTGCAGCACAGACCTGAGACTACATTTGCAGACACTTTGTCCTGATCCTAAACTCCTTTTCACTCCACAGCACCTCTGGTGTCAGGTTTTATGTTGCAGTGATGCCAGGAGTTAGGCTATGTGCCCACGATGCAGAAATGAAGCAGAAAATTTCTGCAGCATTTCTGCATCTCCCTGGCAGAAAAAACGCATGCAGATTGTACATGCAGATTGTGCATGCTTTTTTCCTGCAGAATACATGCGGATCCACATGCGGATTCACATGCGTTTCCGCATGCAGATTGACAAGCGCTTTCCAGGCGATAGCATCACTTGGAAAGTGCTTGACAACTAGGTCACACTGTATAAATCCATGCAAACAGCATGGATTTATACAGTGTGAAACGTAAAAATAAAATAAAATAAAGCTATACTCACCCCCGATGCCCCGGCGTGGCTGCAGCGCTCCTTCCTGTCTAGTTCCCGGCTGCCGACATATCGTGAGACAGAGCAGTGAAGGGCCTGCGGTCACATGACTGTGACGTCACCGAAGGTCCTTCAGCGATGCCGGCATGCAGAGAAGCCTTCGGAAAGGTGAGTATTAACTTTATTTATTATTTTATTCTTTTTTTTACAGGAACAATGGTACCCAGGTCTGGATGAGAGTCTTCTCTCCTCCTGAACTGGGTACCATCCGTACATAGAGACGCATAGAATTCACTTGTAGAAATGTACAGACGCGCATTCTATGCGTCTCAATGCAAGTCAATAGCGGGGCTTCCGCTGCGCTTCCGCAAAATTAAATGACATGCTGCAGATTTTTGTACGCAGCATAAACGCTGCCGAAAAATGCGCAGCATGTGCATAGAACATGCGGAATCCCCTTGGGGACCATGGGGTGCGGATTACCTAGTGTTTCACAAGCGTTTCCGCTGCGGAAATTCCGCATCATAAACGCTTGAAAAACGCTACGTGGGCACCCAGCCTTATAAGAATTGCAGAAAACACGAGAGGTGAATATTTTGTGAAGAGTATGCTTTGGGATATTTGCTGGCTTCTCTGGTAATCAAGGAGCTCTCTCCTTTTCCCAGGAATGTCCTAAAAAATCAGAGAGTTGTCTGTAATAGTATTAGGAGGCTTGTCCTCAATTCGATTTTTGTCCTAACTTCAGGGAGTAGTATGATTAAAAAAATAAAACGATACTACCCTGATAAATCCTTTGCTATTCCAGAGCCTGGCACAGTAGTCCAAACCTGCACTTGTTTACCTTGCTGCAGACAATCACTGGTCTCATTGAGGATGTCTCTATTTATTGGACAAAACCATTGAGACGAGTCATTGGTTAGCAATCAGGAGAATGTATGAGACGTCACCACTGCTGACACGGAATTTTTTGAATTATTACTTTTTAACTGTGGACAATATCTTTAATAAATGTCATTCTCAGTACACACACATATATTTACTCATACTTATGTAGCTACGTACATGCAGATGTACAATGTAGTGCCTTGAAAAAGTATTCACATCCTGTGAACTTTTCCACATTTTTTCAAGTTACATGCAAAAACTTAAATGTATTTTATTGGAATTTTATGTGATATACCAACACAGAGTACAAGTATTTGTGAAGTGTAAAGGAAATGATACATGTTTTTCTGAATATTTTAAAAATGTAAATCTGAAAATTGTGACGTGCATTTGTATTCAGCCCCTCTGAGTCAACACTTTGTAGGACCACCTTTTGCTGCAATTACTGCTGCAAGGTATTTTTCTACCAGCTTTGCACTATAGGTTGAAATTTTTGCCCACTCTTCTTTGCAAACTAGCTGTGAGATTGGATAGAGAGCGTTTGTGAACAACAATTTTTAAGCCTTGCCACAAATTCTCAATGAGATTTATGTCTGGACTTTAACTGGGCTATATAAACACACGAGTATGTTTTTATTTAAACCATCTTATTGTAGCTCTGGAAGTATGTTTAGAGTCGTTGTCCTGCGGGAAGGTGAACCTTCATCTCTGTTTCAAGTTTTTCCAGCCTCTAACAGGTTTTTCCTACAAGATTGTCTTGTATTTAGCTCCATCCATCTTCTAATCAACTCTGACGAGCGTCCCTGTTAAAGAAAAGCATCCCCACAGCATGATGATTCCACCACCATGTTTGACGGTGGGGATGGTGTTTTCAGGGTGATCTGCAGTGTTAGTTTTCCTCCACACTTAGTGTTTTTCATTTAGCAAAAAATTTAAATTATTGGTCTCATCTGACCAGAGCACATTCTTCCACATTCTATGTGGGTGACACAGCTAGCATGGATAAAGGTGGATGAAAGTGCTCTGGTCACATATTTGCATGTAGAGTTTCTACGGCAGCTGTCACTTCTGCATGATGTTGTCTATACAGGTGTCTGGCCCACACTTGCACAGCCAACAGGATCGTGCACCTGTATTGAAAAATAGATGTTGTTATCTGCTGGCCATCCAAGATTCCAAGGTGCAGGCATGTGGGGAAAACAGCAGCACCTGCAACTTCCTAGTGCAGAAGTTAGAGGCACCAGAAAAATACTTTAACCCACTGTAGACTATCAGAAAACACTATTACACATATATAGGTAGCAACACATTTGGAAACCGCCCTGCATCTGCCTTTGTCAGAAACACCTGAATTTGGGGATCTAAGATGGTTATTAACAGTGTTATTCTCTACTTCATTCATGATCTTATATTGTATAGCAAACAATATACAATCTGGGCTCGTAATGTTATAGGTTCTTACCTTTCCAAAACTCCCCCGGCCAAGCACTTGATGAAAATCTAGTCTCTTGATGTTGTCAGAGATTGTGCTGCCGGGGAGAGATGGCCGCACACCACTGTCTCCTAAAATGGCAAACAGAAATAAGACGAGAAATTAGAAAAAGAATTTACTGTCCATGTATAAAGTGTTGGTTATTTTGTAACCTTAGCAGAGAATTCAGTTTTGGTCAGCATTGGAGTATTCATCTTTGTAAACATATTGCTTTATGCTGTTAATTGAAAAACAGACTATAATTTACTATTCAGTTTAGCACAAAGGGTTAATTATGTTATTACAAAATGGAGAATCAGTATCATTTATGTGCGGAATAATACTGGTAGCACAGTGATTGTCCTATATTAAGTGTACTGCCTTAGAAAACAATTACAGCTCAACGCTAATATTGTCCTGCAACAGTGTTAAAGGGCCCCTTCCCCTGGGACTGAGAAGTGGGTATACGTTTCGCATGTATAGGCACTCTACCTGAAGCCCTCCATTAGCTCCCTGATGCCTCCTCTGCTGGGATAGGCGTTCCTTTCCTCCTGCTTCCAAGATGACGGTCATAGCAGCATGGAGTACACTGGTAAATCTAAACCTCACCTCTCCTGCCTTTCCTTTCCCATCCCACAGCACAGAAAAGACAGGGAAGATGTGGTTTAGACTTACCAAACTGGTGGCCATCTTGGAGGTAGTAGGAACAGAACACAGATCTAAGCAATGGAGGTAGCGGGAGGCAAAAGAAGGGCGTCAGGAAGGATGACTGTATATTTACAAAGTGTAGTAACTTTTCAGTCTCAGGGTATAAGGTTGCTTTAATATACATTTTTCCTATACTCAGTCACTAAGTTGCAAAGAGGGGAATTTATTAAATATACATAAAAAAACAAATACATTTTAATCAGATTGATTCTTCCTTGTTCCTCCATATTTTTGCCATTCTGCTAAAACGACTCAACACCGGTATGACATTCACTTCTATATAGTCCACCATCTTATGTGATATATTTAATGCCAAATATTTCAAACTGTTGCCCTCTTGGATAATAAGTATATCACCATCTGTAATTTGGAAATTCTTGTCCAATAATGATATCTGACTTATTCCAATTAATCTTCAATCCAGAAAAAATACCAAATCCATTCACCAATGTAATATCTGTCCTTAGATCTTCCTTTACATTTATTAAAATAATAACAAATCACCTGTGTACATCGCTAATATTTCCTCCTGAGTCCAAAACTGAGAACCCCTTATTCCTTTACAACCTTAGGCTGTGTGCCCACAATGCGTTTTTAATGCGTTTCCGCAGCGTTTTTATAGCTGCTGAAACGCATTAAAAACGCATGGTAGAAGGGCAGCAATGTTCCCCAATGATAATCCGCATGTGCTGTGCACATGCTGCGAAAATTTCCGCTGCGGAAAAAAACGCAGCGCTACCAATTATTTTGCAGAAGTGCTGCGTCTTCGCCGCCATTGACTTGCTTTAGATCACATGGATTACGCATCACTGTATATGTAGATGCGTAATCCACGCGTTCCAATGTGCAGATGGTACCCGGGTGTAGATGAGAGGAGAGTCTCCTCCACACCCAGGTACCATTAAAAAATCTGTAAAAAAAGAATAAAATAAAAAATAACTGTCTACTTACCTTCTGTCGGCCCGCGCTGCGCTCCTACTTGCTTCCCGGCACTTTGCAATGAATTGAAGGACCTGCGCTGACGTCAGAGTCATGTGACGGGTCACGCGATGCTGACGTCGGCAGGTCTTTCAATTCACTGTTGCCGGCAAGGGAGAACGGAGTGTAAAGCAGGACACCGGGGGCCATCGGAGGGTAAGTATACATTTATTTTTTTATTTTTACCACTCTCTCGGGTCACACTATATAAATCCATGCAGTTTGCATGAATTTATATAGTGTGACCTAGTTGTCACAAGCACTTTCCAAGTGATGCTAATCGCTTGGAAAGCGCTTGTCAATCCGCATGCGGAAATGTCAGTGAATAAAGCTCCATTTCCGCATGTCCCTGGCAGGAAAACGCATGTACAATCCGCATGTACAATCCGCATGTACAATCCGCATGTACAATCCACATGTACAATCCGCATGTACAATCCGCATGCGTTTTTTTCTGCCAGGGAGATGCAGAAACGCTCAGGAAAAAATCCTGAGCATTTCTGCATCGTGGGCACATAGCCTTATATATGGTCAATAAGTAGGGCAAAGAGCAGCTTGGATTAGGAAATCCATGTCTTGTGCCCATAAAAAGGACAAAAAGCTGGGACATAACCCCATGCACCTACTACTTTAGGAGGGCACCATCTAATAACTGGGATCTACCTGCCACATGTCATACAACATCATACGAATTTCAAAAAGAAAAGAAGACATGCACCTAAGCGGTGATCACCTGAAGAAATAATCACGGAATATTTGAATATAAATTACATCAATTTATTACAGTATCTCCTGACACATATATAAGAATACGCACAAAAAAAATTATTTTAAAACACCATTAAAAATAGTGGAGGAATCCACTGCTTGAGGAACCCACTACTTTAGAGACCTTCCCATATTATAATGACAGAAAATACAATAAAGTGCAGTCAAATAGATGAACTCTAACAGGCTGTATAGAATATCTATGATGGTCAATATTGCACAAGCCCAAAGTATTCTATATAAATAGAGAATACACAAAAAACAATATGTATATAAAGTGCAACAACAGGTATCTGTGTGAAAATCAATATGGTGTCCCTGTATACAGGGTAATAGGTCTATAGAACAGTATAATTGTAAACTGGCGATTGCCAATAGACCCTTTCACCTCACACTGGAGATGACTACTCCATAACCACTCCATCACATACACTCAATTGTGGCCACCCGTGCTGCCCCAGCAAAAAATAATAGTAGAGCCAATTAAACAATATGATCATAGAAAGCAAATACTCAATCAAATCAGCCTGTAAATGGGAAGGTGCAAATGGGATCTCAGTGCCCAGTGCGTGTCGCCACACACGGTGGCTTCATCAGGGGCATTTAAAGTACATATCCTCGTGTCCCGGTATATATGTAGCCTAGAATCAAAATAATTACCGAGAAAATGTTTAATTTACCTGGAGAGTGCAGTTTATGAAGTCCGAATAAACCCACCTTGGACATTTTTAAAGAAACTGACTCCTGTGACTATCTTAAAAGTGGCTGAGTGAGTACCAACCCAGTTACAATTAGTGGAGAATGTGGGCAAGATTCCAGGAAAACGTGTACCTGCCACAGAGATCGATGGATGTCCTGGGTAAAGGCCGCCAGCCAGCCAGAGATGTCCGGCACCATGAAAGAGCCACTCAAACACCTGCTGCAAAGCCAACAACAGCAGCACCGGCAGCACTTGCAGAGCCAGCAGAGCCTGCAACAGCAGCACCGGGAGCAGCAACAGATGCAGCAAGAGACTAATAAACTTCTGATGCAGCAGATTCAGCAGCAACAACGGCAGATGGAACTTCTAGCGGGGAAAGTTCGGAGCAGAGAGGCCGTCCCTCCCTCAACTCCAGGTAATGATTCACACGTCAGGAAGACGGTAAGAAGAGCATTGCAAAAGATTACTCCGGGTGATGACGTCGAGGTCCTAACGTTCTTTGGGAGGGTGGCGGAGCGGGAGAGATTGCCTCCAGAGCAGTGGGCGGAGGTGCTGGTGCCATATTTAATGGGCCAGCCTCAGAAAGCCCATTATGACTTGTTTGGCCCTGCAGGACGCAAAGGAGTGCGCCAAATTAAAAACAGAAATTTTGGCGCGCTTGGGAGTGACTCTGACTGTTAGGGTGCAACGGGTGCACCACTGGGCCTATTGCAGTGACAAACCTCCCAGGTCCCAAATGTTCGACCTCCTACACTTGGTTCAAAGTGGTTGTAACCTCAATCTTCCTCCCCAGTACAGATGGTGGAAAAGGTCATCATGGACAGGTTCATCCACTCCCTTCCAAAGTCGGTGCAAGCCTGGGTTGCCCAGGGAGATCCCCGTAAAAGCTGCTGAGTGAGTATCAACCCCCTTAAAGGAGTTTATACAAAATTTCTCCATTGCCAAAAACCATATCAATAGGGAATCAGGATTGCTAAGTCTTAGAGTAACATGAATCCTGATAATCCTTGGGATTAATAAGCCTCTTCCCCAAAAAATTCTTCCAGAGGATTGGAAAAGATGTTGTATCACTAGACTTTGACGCACGTCTACATGATTTTCTATTACAGGTAAAGTCAATTACAGTATTAAAATCTCCTACAATCAAAATCGGATATTGCAAGTTTTCACTTTCTTCATAGTGAAGCTCAGATTTATATGGGAGAGGAATACAGGTGTTTGCAATTTCTAACCTTATGTTGTTAATTTTACATTTCAACAGTTTATATATATATATATATATATATATATATATATATTTATATATATATATCTTACTTCTACCCTGTGTAATACATACTTATATTTACACCCCTTTGAACAAGGATAAAGACCCTCGTGAGTAGATATTATGTACAGCATGATATACATGTACTTGACAACCCACTTTTAGCTACTTTCTTGAATCACTATCTGAATGTGTCTTTTGAAGACATATCAGAGACATCAGATCTCTTCTCATCCAAGCAAAGAAATACCATTTCAACTTATCTTAAACCCTTCTTACATTAAATTAGATAACTTTCACCATATTAAAATAATAATTAAGTTAAAATATCCCTCCTCTTCTGATACCTCCCCCACTCCACCTTCCACTTCACCCCTTCAAACCATCTCCCACTCTTAGCTCCCCAACTACACGTTAGGCCGGGTCACACAAGTGTTGATTCTCTCATGTGAGAGAATTGGATCATTTATGCTAATGACACTAGGCTCAAGCTCTGACCAGAGTTTGAGCCGAGTGTCAGTTTACTGGGATCCGTTTCTCTTGTTTGAGACAATCATATTACAGGTGCGGAGAAGATGGAGAACTTCGTTTCTCCAACTTTTCCATCGTCTGTGTCTGCATAAATCAAACTGCACTGGGATGAAATCCAAGTCTGGGCCAAGGTTTTACACGCACCCATAGACTTGTATGGGTGCATGTGATCCGATTTGCTGAGCCACTCTCAGCGTGCTGCAATTGTTTTCCCATGCCGAATCGTCATGAGCAAAAACATTTCAGATCTGCACTGCCCCATAGTATAATATTGGGCTGAGTGCTGTCTGATAAAACATCAGAGAGCACTCTACTATGTCATACAGCAGTGTGAACGAGTTCTTAGAGAACTCCTCAACCAGACATCCACCCACCCTCCAACTAACCTGCCTTAAATAAATGAATCTTCCATAATCAATTGTAAGGGAGAATATCTCTCTATTTACATCTCAAAAACCCTTAGATTAGCCACTGACACAGAATTTAAGAAAACAAATAGTAAGATATTGTATGGTAATTCAATAGTGTATTAAATAATGTTTAAGTGCATTTATAAAATGACCCTAAAAATTCTTTATTAGATGTAGATATTTGAGTCTTAAAAGAAGTAGTAATAAGATCTTATTAATACGTATTTTGTCTCAAACTCTGTTTGCAGTTATGAGGAAATGGAAGGTAAAAGAACAACCTGAATTAAATTAATTGATAAGCGAAAAAAGAGAAAGTGGTCTACGATAATAAAAATCAGACAACTGTTTATGAGCATATCTGGGAAGAATGGACAGGTGTAGAGCAATGCTAGTTATGGGGTGAAGGGTTTTCCTTGTATCCTCCCCTTCAGTTTGGGGGTGCAGGTGGGGTTTGTTTTGATTCAAGGGAGGAGGGATGATGGAATAATATGGAAGGGTTAATATTTGTTCCATTTTGTTTTTCTTAAACAGATGATTGAAGCGTATGGATATTTATTGTATATGAGAGAATATAAATAAATGTTATATGTGAAGTACTATAACTGCATTAAAATAAATGAGATTATTGCAACATATTACTATTTAATAAACTATTTGTAATCTTTAAGAAAAAAAAATAGCAAGGAGGGGAATTTTATATGCATTTGTTGGAAATGTGTTTTTTGAGTATAAATGGTGCAAGATAAAAGATCTTCACCCTGAGGTTTCTGCCCCCATAATCAGTGCAGGAGAGCAAATGCTATGCAAAACCATGAATCTGCAACAACAGTAGTGGATTTTCTGTTTCCCATTTTGCTACAATGAATAATAATGGTACATACCCTCAAAATGGTACTTACCACACTAAAGAAATAGAGGCTACATACACATGCATCTCACTAAATTAGAATATTATCAAAAAGTTTATTTATTTCAGTTATTCAATACAAAAAGTGAAACTCACATATTATATAGAGTCATTACAAGCAGAGTGATCTATTTCAAGTGTTTATTTCTGTTAATGTAGATGATTATGGCTAACAGCCAATGAAAACACAAGCGTCATTATCTCAGTAAATTAGAATACTTTATAACAACAGCTTGAAAAATGTTTTTAAAATCTGAAATGTTGGCCTACTGAAATGTATGTTCAGTAAATGCCCTCAATACTTGGTCAGGGCTCCTTTTGCATCAATTACTGCATTAATGCGGCGATGTGGCATGGAGGCGATCAGCCTGTGGCACTGCTGAGGTGTTATGGAAGCCCAGGTTGCTTTGATAGCAGCCTTCAGCTCGTCTGCATTGTTGGGTCTGGTGTCTCTCATCTTCCTCTAGACAATACCCAATAGATTCTCTATGGGGTTAAGGTCAGGCGAGTTTACTGGCCAATCAAGCACAGTGATACTGTTGGTTTTAAACCAGGTATTGGTACTTTTGGCAGTGTGGACAGGTGCCAAGTCCTGCTGGAGAATGAAATTTCCATCTCCAAAAAGCTTGTCGGCAGAGGGAAGCATGAAGTGCTCTAAAATTTCCTGGTAGACGGCTGCGCTGACTTTGGCCTGGAAAAAACACAGTGGACCTACACCAGCAGATGACATGGCTCCCCAAACCATCACTGATTGTGGAAACTTCACACTAGACCTCAAGCAGCTTGGATTGTGGCCTCTCCACTCTTCCTCCAGACTCTGGGACCTTGATTTCCAAATGAAAATTGGAACTCTGGAACCTTGTGGGGTGTGTCAATGACTGCCTTCTGGACATCTGTCAAGTCAGAAGTCTTCCCCATGATTGTGGAGCCTACTGAAACAGACTAAGGGACTTTTTAAACGCTTAGGAAGCCTTTGGAGGTGTTTTTTGTTAATTATTCTAATTTACTGAGACAATGACTTTTGTGTTTTCATTGGCTGTAAGCCATAATCGTCAACATTAACAGAAATAAACACTTGAAATAGAAAGGGTGCTTCTACTCAATACTGAGCCAAGGGTCTGAATTCTTATGACCATGTGATATTTCAGGGTTTTTTTTTTAATAAATTTGCAAAAATTTCTACATTTCTGTTTTTTTTCAGTCAAGATGGGATGCAGAGTGTACGTTAATGAGAAAAAAAATGAACTTTTTAGAATTTACCAAATGGCTGCAATGAAACAAAGAGTGAAAAATTTAAAGGGGTCTG
Source organism: Phyllobates terribilis (assembly GCF_046119375.1). Taxonomy (NCBI): domain Eukaryota; kingdom Metazoa; phylum Chordata; class Amphibia; order Anura; family Dendrobatidae; genus Phyllobates; species Phyllobates terribilis. The sequence goes on from NW_027362796.1 coordinate 9,853,079, forward strand.
AATACTTTCTGTACCCACTGTATGCCCACATACTGTCCCTCTCCAAAATATTCCCCTGTACATTGCCCGATTGAATGAAGGACCCCCCACCACAATTGTGCCCCCTTTGACAATTGTCACCCTCATTATGTGCCCTCACTGTAACATTAGCCCCTTCCTTCCTCATCCACAATGATATAATTAATTTAATCTTTGGCTCCTTGACTTACTATTGGCTGTGCCATCTCTTCTCCTCTGAGGTGTTTGGGTGCCGACAATAGTGTGATGACGTCAGCAGCGTGCCGAGCAGCAGCATGTCGAGGCTGGGACTGACGAGCGCTGTTTTACCCTAGTCCCGATGACAGTGTTCAAATATGTTTGCGTCTGAAACATTTGAATATAAGAAGAAGGGAGCTCCATATCCTGGACGGCTCCATGGGCTGCAGCAAAACTTTGGTGGGCTGCATGCGGTACATGAGCTGTTTGTTGTGCAGGTCTGTTCTAAAACAACACTACATTGTATAACACCTGCACCAGATTGTGCAGTTACCTCAGCCCCGAGCCTACCGGTAGTCACAGTCGGACTCCCTATAGAGAAGGTAGAGAGGATTTATTACCATCTCTGGCTTTTCAATTACTGTGATAGATGTTAGAAATGCATTGGGGAAATATTGGCCCATTTTGAAGCAAGACCTAGTCCTTTCCAAATGTACTACACCAGTCCCTTCCACCACCTATAGAAGGGCGATGAACCTGAGGGACTTGCTGGTACATAGTTACCATAAAGATCCGGGACCAGAGAAAGCCTTCAGCTCAAAAGGCCCCAGATGGGGCTTCTATCCATGCAAGAACTGTGCGGCCTGTGTAAATCTGGTGCGGTGTACATCCTTCCCATCAAGTGATGGTCATAAGGAGTTTCAAATCACACAGCATACATCTTGCAATACAGAAGGCGTAATCAACCACGCCTTGTGTCCATGTGGCCTCATCTATGTGGGTCTTACTTTTCGCCAACTGAGAGTGCGTGTGAGGGAGCACGTGCAAGATATTAAGAATGCATCAGAATCTCTTGCCGATACTGTATTGAAGCCTATCCCAAGGCATTTCAAGTTAAAACATGGGTGTGATGCTAGCCTCCTCCAAATTCGGGGTATTGACAGGATATTAATTGACTAGGGGGGGGGATTGGAGAAAGACCGTTGGTGGATTATGAAAATTGATTGCATATGCCCCAAAGGCCTCAACGAGGTCCTCAGTTTTGTCCCTTTCTTGTAATGTGCTATTGTGTTTAGGTTTTACTTATGTTTTATGCTGTTTATAACTTCTCACTTTTTTATTTACATGCAGGGTATCCAGTATTTTTGTACACTCTACTGTGAGACAGATGCTGGACCACCACTCACTTGGAGGATCTTCTTCTCCCTTCCCTCCCTCCCTTTTTCTGCCCCCCTCGGGGACCGGGTGCCTGATCGTCCTTGCGGGCCAGCGCTCCACGCGTCTCCCTTTTTATGGATATGTACTCACCTTTCAGCAGCATCCCGCCCTGCTGCTCTCTCTTTTTCGGACCTGTCTATTTCCTGTGCGGTGTGCCACTAATTGATTCCATCCGCTATAAGCATTTTTTATAAAACATTTTACTCACTATTGTTATTCATCGGCTTTTACTCTTTGTTTATTGTTGCTTTAAATCTGTGATTTTGGATGCAAAAAAAGGGCACTTTAAGACGCACTTCCTGTGTCACACTGACACGTCAGTATTCCTATCACTTGTATATTTTTTATTTTATTTTTTCGATTCCTCTTGCCCATTGTGGCTTATAATTTTCTGATTTTTTTATTGTACATTTTCCATTATACTGATGTCAGTAGCTATGTTACTATATAACACATGTCTATGCTCACTCGTATGTGAAGGGCACACATACATTTGTATTGTGACATTAACTATCTCTTCATACTATTGTTATTTATTATATTTATTTTACCTGTGATTGGTCTCACTAGTAGTGATGGGCGAGCGTGGTTTGTTAACCCTTTCAGCGAGCATGCTCGGGTGCTCGCCCAGTATCTTCAGCGTGCTGAGGTGTTATGTTTGAGTTATTGTGTGTGCATGATTTGCGACTGACAGCTTTAATACATGTGAGGAAAGCCTAACAAACAGGCATTCCTCACATGTGTTAAAGCTGTCAAACAGTCGCAAATCATGCACACACAGTGACTCAAACATGATATTCAAGTACACTGAAGATGCTCGGAAAACACCCGAGCATGCTCATAAATCTCGAGTAACGAACGTGCTCGCTCATCACTACTCACTAGTGTAACACTTTCACGTAACATATGTGGTTTTTCACGTTGCTGTGATTCTGGTTGCCATTGGATGCATCCGACATCTGCACCACATGGGCTTGGTCACAAAATAATAATAAAAAATATTCACACAATTCGTGCACTCTCTGTTTATTATTGTTTCCATGTTTTCATTCACTTGTCACATCTTCATTTTTTCTTCCTTTTCCCTTTCCCTTCCCTCCCCTCTTTTTTACCACCATTAGTTTTGCACATTTATGCACAATTTATAACTTTGTTCTGTTGATACTCATGGTATTCCCATATTCTCTGTACCATATTGAGTACATATTATATTATATTGTCTCATGACTCTCTCTATATATACTCCTTTATATTTAATAATGATACTTTGGGTATTACTTGGTGGACATTATACTTTATACACATATGTTGTATATAATTCTCACAATATGATGTCTATATTTTCCTGATTGTGTGTTTTCATATATTATTTTCCCTCTTTTATCTACATCTTTGTATCTTTGTGTATTTATATATATATATATATATATATATATATATATATATATATATATATATATATATATATATATATAGTGGTCCAAAAGTAGGTGGACAGAAAATAATAACATTTATTTTGATTTATATATAAAATTATATTTACTAACACAAGCATAACATTGACAATTACATTTTATTCTGAACAATAACACAAAAGCCCTTAAATGTTATCAACGCAGGGGCTCAAACTGTTTTCCATTACAATTTGCACAGCTTTGAAGTCGCCTCTTGCGCTTCAACAAACTTTTTTGCACAAGTCTCTTTGGGTATTAATTTCTTGAAGTGCATCTCTTATGTCATTTTTCAAGTCACTGACACTTTTTGGTTTTCGACTATAAATTTTGTCCTTGAGTACTCCCCAAAAGAAAAAATCCATTGGGGTCAAGTCTGGTGAACGTACCGGCCAATCAAGTGGGCCTCTTCGGCCAATCCATTTATTAGGAAATGTTTCATCAGGATACTCGCGGATTACTCTTGAATAATGTGGAGGGGCCCCAACTTGTTGAAAATAGACTTTTTTTTTCAAAGAGTCTGTGAGGTATGAAAAGTGGAATCTGATAGGTTGCTAAGGGCAACTGAGCCAGTTTTACTTTACACCATGTTTGATAAATCTCCCCCTTCATAACCTTATTACACTTTCTGTCCACCTACTTTCGGACCACCCTGTATATATATATATATATATATATATATATATACATATATATATATATATATATATATATATATATAATATAACCGGGGATGCATCCCTCTGTCTGAAGCCTCGATAGACTGCGCATGCGCGACGCACAGTCTGGCTTCAGACAGAATCATGCATCCAGCCGTTACAGGTAAGAGGAGGTTTATGGCGCCGGAGATCGCGGTATGCGTAGACACTGAACACATACCGCGTTCTCCGGCGCCATACTTGCATACTTACCTGACCGGGAGGAGCGTTGCCACGGCACCTCTCTTCTGGCCGGAGACCGGGGGCAGGAGTGAGGCGTCGGATCGGCGCGTGCACATAGCGCTATCCTTCGCCATTTTACTGAAGACACATTTACAGTGTGTCTTCAGCAAAATGGCGCCGGACAGCGCGGTGCTCCGGCGCCGGTCTCCGCCCCCTGCCTCCGGCAGAAGAGGACGCAGCAGCGCTGGAGCACAGAGAACAAAGGTGAGTATAACTCTTTATTTTTTTTTGTATGTGTGTACAGTGTGAAAGGGATGAGGGGGCCACACATATCAGGATTGTGGGGTGAGGGGACCATGCATATACCAGGATTGTGGGGTGAGGGGACCATGCATATGCTAGGATTGTGGGGTGAGGGGTACCACGCATACTAGGATTGAGGATGAGGGGAGCCACGCATACCGGGATTGGGGATGAGGGGTGCCACGCATATCGGGATTGGGGATGAGGGGTGCCACGCATACCGGGATTGGGGATGAGGGGTGCCACGCATACCGAGATTGGGGATGAGGGGTGCCATGCATACCGGGATTGGGGATGAGGGTTGCCACGCATACTGGGATTGGGAATGAGGGGTGCCACGCATGCCAGGATTGTGGATGAGGGGTGCCACGCATACCGGGATTCGGATGAGGGGCCATGCATACCAGGATAGGGATGAGGAGTGCAATGCATGCCAGGATAGGATGGTGCGGACAGGATGGGGGCAGCACAAATACCAGGAGGGGGGCAGCACATACCACACATACCAGCATGGGAGACCATATACCAATAAAAATGCTCGCCACCCGGGCATAGAACGGCTTCAATAGCTAGTATATATATATACATAGAAAGTCATGATTAACTTACACCAGGTATGGGCCGGTAATGTTCTCCGCAATTTCTTTCTCTCCCTCTAAGTATGTCTGCATCTCTTGGCATCCTGATGATTGTGCACATTCTGCCAGCCGGCAAGAAGCACCTGGTTGCCATGGATACGTGTCCCTATGACGCGGCACTTCGGGGACTCCTTACTGATGTGTCAGCGGGAGGCGGGCACCTGCTGCGTTGGACACTGACTCCCTTGCTTCCGGCGCTGGCTTCCGCCACTGGAAGCGCCGCTGTATCCCCGCTACACGTGCCAAAATACTTTGGATATATATACCCCCCTGCCTGTCACCCATACACAATCGCCCCCTGGAGAAGCAGGACTTGAAACGCGCGTCAGGGCCGCTTTCATGCCATCCACAGGTTGTAACTAGGCTGTACTCTCATTTTATGTGGGACCATAACTTTCTATATGTGTCACTGTGTATTACTCTCACTAGAAGATATACTTATGTTGTGACATCTGTGTCATAGGCATGATTCTTCTCCTTATTTGGATATTAGCAACTTGTACTGTATAATTAGTTCCTGCTGTGCACTCGTACTTTATATGCTTTACTTGTGATCTGGACTCTGATACATTCTTTTCCAGTTGCTCTATGTCTTATCCCTAATTTAATGTATCATTAACCTTTGTGCATGGGATGCAGTAAGTATGTTAATGAATCAATTGAACGTATTTATTGATTTTTCTCTGCCTCCCTTGGGACGAATCATGCTTTAATAACACTTGTTGATTATTCCTTCTTTATAGACACTTAACTGTATGTATATATATATATATATATATATATATATATATATATATAAAGTTATAAATATATATTTTTACATAATGAAATGGTATTCCTACTTATGGAGGGAATTGGATTGTAATGTATTCCCAATTAAACACCTGAGATTGGGAAGGAGGTGGAGACCTGTTGAAGGTTCCTCCTCTGGCCTATTAATCTCACTCCATGGATGAACCTAGGAATAGGGAATTCCATGGAAGGGTGTTTGGGTTATGTAATAAATATTATCCCTCAGTTCATTTATGGACACAGGAATCACTATTTGAATACTGTCATTGCAATGCAAATATATTGGGAAACTGCTAACAGAATGTTGTCCCTAATAATGAGAAATAGTGCGCTTTTATTATAAATAGGGGATAAGAGAAATCATTAAAGCACATACGTTGTTTACATTTGAAGAAAAGCTTTTGGTGGGGCTTGCCAATTTAAAAGATGGCGATTGTAGCATTAGAAGTGTAATGCGCATGCCCGGTGACGTCACGAAGCGGGCGGACCAGGTTTGCCCCGATCATGTGACGAGATAATGGGGATTTCCTGGGAGACATGCGCAGATGGGATTTTGAGACGCCGAGGACAGCGTGGAGGAAGTAAGAAACGTGGTCATGCATGATTGCTGCAGTGTGAGTCGCAACCTCAAATATATTATGATTTATAATGTACACCTGGCACTGATAAATACTAATCAAAGCACTTATCACTTTATGAGAGTTATGGATACTGTAATTGATGATAATAATATATCTGTCTAAAATTTTATCACTATGTATGTAACTGAATAATATTTTGTGATATGCACTACTGCACTTTTCTTATGTAATCATGGTTTTGTATCAATTAATTATAATTATGGAATCACTGTTTGTAACTATATATATTGCACTATATGCACTTGAACTCTGCTTGAGAAAGATTCTGTGAACCGAAACGTTGCCTTTGGGCTCATTAAAGTCCATTTTTCTATAATATTTTTGGAGTGCTGCCTCTTGATATTCTTTCTTTCTATATATATATATATATATATATATATATATATATATATATATACTGTATATATATATATATATATATATACATAAATGTATACACAGGGTGGGCCATTTATATGGATTCACCTAAATTAAATGGGAATGGTTGGTGACATCAACTTCCTGTTTGTGGCACATTAGTATATGGGAGGGGGAAAACGTTTCCAGATGGATGGTGACCATGGTGGCCATTTTGAAGTCGTCCATTTTGGATCTAACTTTATTTTTTTCAATGGGAAGAGGGTCATGTGACACATCAAACTTATTGACAATTTCATAAGAAAAACAATGGTGTGCTTGGTTTTAACGTAACTTTACTCTTTCATGAGTTTTTTACAAGTTTATGACCACTTATAAAATGTGTTCAAAGTGCTGCCCATTGTGTTGGATTGTCAATGCAACCCTCTTCTCCCACTCTTGACACACTGATAGCAACAACGCAGAAGAAATGCTAGCACAGGCTTCCAGTATCCGTTTTTTCAGATGTTGCACATCTCATATCTTCACAGCATAGACAATTGCCTTCAGATGACCCCAAAGATAAAAGTCTAAGGGAGTCAGATCGGGAGACCTTGGTGGCCATTCAACTAGCCCACGACGACCAATCCACTTTCCAGGAAACAGTTCATGTAGGAATGCTCTGATCTGACACCCATAATGTGATCGTGCACCATCTTGTTGGAAAAACTCAGGGAACGTGCCATCTTCAGTGCATAAAGAGGGCAACACATCAACATGTAGCAGTTTCAGATATCCAGTGGCATTGAGGTTTCCATTGATGAAGAATGGCCCCACTATCTTTGTACTCCATATACCACACCATACCATAAAGATACGAGATGTGCAGCAACTGAAACAATGGATACTGGAAGCCTGTGCTAGCATTTCTTCTGCGGCATTGCTGTCAGTGTGTCAAGAGTGGGAGAAAAGGGTTGCATTGACAATCCAACACAATGGGCAGCACTTTGAACACATTTTATAAGTGATCATAAACTTGTAAAAAACTCATGAAAGAATAAAGTTACGTTAAAACCAAGCACACTATTGTTTTTCTTATGAAGTTCTCAATAAGTTTGATGTTTCACATTACCCTCTTCCCATTGAAAAAAATAAAGTTGGACCCAAAATGGCCGACTTCTAAATGGCCGCTATGGTCACCACCCATCTGGAAAAGTTTTCCCCCTCCCATATACTAATGGGCCACAAACAGGAAGTTGATATCACTTAGGTGTATCCATATAAATGGCCCACCCTATATATATATATATATATATATATATATATATATATATATATATATATATATATATATATATATACAGTGCTGGCCAAAAGTATTGGCACCCCTGCAATTCTGTCAGATAATACTCAGTTTCTTCCTGAAAATGATTGCAATCACAAATTCTTTGGTATTATTCTCTTCATTTAATTTGTCTTCAATGAAAAAAACACAAAAAGAATTGTCCTAAAGCCAAATTGTATATAATTCCACACCAAACCTAAAAAAGGGGGTGGACAAAAGTATTGGCACCCTTTGAAAAATCATGTGATGCTTCTCTAATTCGTGTAATTAACAGCACCTGTAACTTACCTGTGGCACCTAACAGGTGTTGGCAATAACTAAATCACACTTGCAGCCAGTTAACATGGATTAAAGTTGACTCAACCTCTGTCCTGTGTCCTTGTGTGTACCACATTGAGCATGGAGAAAAGAAAGAAGACCAAAGAACTGTCTGAGGACTTGAGAAACCAAATTGTGAGGAAGCATGAGCAATCTCAAGGCTACAAGTCCATCTCCAAAGACCTGAATGTTCCTGTGTCTTCCGTGCATAGTGTCATCAAGAAGTTTAAAACCCATGGCACTGTGGCTAACTTCCCTAGATGTGGACGGAAAAGAAAAATTGACGAGAGATTTCAACGCAAGATTGTGCGGATGGTGGATAAAGAACCTCGACTAACATCCAAACAAGTTCAAGCTGCCCTGCAGTCCGAGGGTGCAACAGTGTCAACCCGTACTATCCGTCGACATCTGAATGAAAAAGGACTGTATGGTAGGATACCCAGGAAGACCCCGCGTCTTACCCCGAGACATAAAAAAGCCAGGCTGGAGTTTGCCAAAACTTACCTGAGAAAGCCTAAAACGTTTTGGAAGAATGTTCTCTGGTCAGATGAGACAAAAGTAGAGCTTTTTGGGAAAAACCATCAACATAGAGTGTACAGGAAAAAAAAAGAGGCATTCAAAGAAAAGAACACTGTCCCTACAGTCAAACATGGCGGAGGTTCCCTGATGTTTTGGGGTCGCTTTGCTGCCTCTGGCACTGGACTGCTTGACCGTGTGCATGGCATTATGAAGTCTGAAGACTACCAACAAATTTTGCAGCATAATGTAGGGCCCAGTGTGAGAAAGCTGGGTCTCCCTCAGAGGTCATGGGTCTTCCAGCAGGACAATGACCCAAAACACACTTCCAAAAGCACTATAAAATGGTTTGAGAGAAAACACTGGAGACTTCTATGGTGGCCAGCAATGAGTCCAGACCTGAATCCCATAGAACACCTGTGGAGAGATCTCAAAATGGCAGTTTGGAGAAGACACCCTTCAAATATTAGGGACCTGGAGCAGTTTGCCAAAGAAGAATGGTCTACAATTCCAGCAGAGCATTGTAAGAAACTCATTGATGGTTACCAGAAGCGGTTGTTCGCAGTTATTTTGGCTAAAGGTTGTGCAACCAAGTATTAGGCTGAGGGTGCCAATACTTTTGTCCGGCCCTTTTTTGGAGTTTTGTGTAAAATGATCAATGATTTGATTTTTGCTTCATTCTCTTTTGTGTTTTTCCTTGCAAGCAAATTAAATGAAGAGAATAATACCAAAGAATTTGTGATTGCAATCATTTTCAGGAAGAAACTGAGTATTATCTGACAGAATTGCAGGGGTGCCAATACTTTTGGCCAGCACTGTATATATACATATATATACATATATATACAGTAGATATATTGTCTCTTGCCTTACATTGGTTTATTCCTGTGGTTCCGTGGCACTTTGTTGTCACCTCTTTCCCTTGGATTTTTTATCTCTTTTGATTATGTCTGATTTTACTTACATTTTTGCAATAAAAATGTAACTTTTATTGGATTTGCTCCTGTTTCCATTTTTCTCTTTTTGGGTTATATAGTTATGGAAGAGAATTTATAGGGGCCGACTCTTTTCTTTTTGGATACTCCCTATAGAGAAGGTAGAGAGGATTTATTACTGTCTCTGCCTTTTCAATTACTGTGTACACAGCTCTGAACAAGTGCTGTGTATTCAGTATGGTAAGCGCAGATAGCGCTTCCTGCTCCAGACCCAGAGATCATGTGATGGCCGGGTGTAGAGAAAGAGCAAGAGCTTCTGGGTCCTAGGAGACCCAGTCAACCCTGCTATATAGGCAGTAGGTTGAATGTCCCCTGTAACTAGGATCAATATACCAGCAGATGTGTTTGGGACACAGGTTTATTAACAATTACTATTATATAAGTATGGCAGGTTCTCCTCCTGCACTTGTTAGTTCAGCTTTCCTCACATACTGCACAGCTCTCCAGTCCATACAATGGTCACTGATGGAGGAGCATGTAACCAGACCACTCCATCAGCCTTGTCCTATTGAGAACCTCCCATGAGAAAGATGCTTTTATAGTGAAGTAGACTGACGGACAGGTCTGGTCACTGCTCCTCCACCAGCAGCCATATTATAGACTAGAGAGCTGGGCAGTCTGTAAGGAAAGCTGCAGAAACAAGAGCAGGAGGAGAATCTGACATACCTACAGTATATCATAGTAAATGCCACAAAATCATGTCCCCAACACATCTGTTAAAGTAAAGATAAAATGGTCAACCTCATTAACTAATTCTGCAGCCAGCAATAGACAGCGCAACACAAAGACTATAGGAGGCAAACGACTCAATTTTATTTTAATGAAACCATATTGCAATTTTTTTTATCCATTCAAGCAAGAAAAAAATCAAATGTTTCAAAAGTTAAGACAACACCTGTGTAAAATCATTGAAATAAAGAGCAAAAAAAACAGGAAAAAATAAATAAAAAAACAATGACTATCCAAATTGCATTTACAAGCCCCATCCCTAACAAAAAACCATGTAACTAATATATAAAAATAACACAAGCACAGAAATCCTTTATTTACTACAGATATTACCAGAAAAAAAATAAAATAATATTAAAATATTGTAAAATTTAGACTCGATGTTTCACAAAAAAATATTTAAATATCCAAACATTACAATTTTTTACAGTTTTTTAAACCATATGTATGAAAATAAGAAAAAAATGTGCCTTGGCAAGAATGGGGAAAAATGGCCTGATCATGTAGGGGTTTAACAAAGTACTGAATATATACATATATATAAATGGACTGGGGAACAGTTCTACAACCCTCCAGCTTCAGATCTTGCTCATGTATCACATCCTCCACCTGTCAGATTTAAAAGATGTGTAACTTGTGTAAAGTGACAACATTGCCCTGATCTGTAAGTGTGGGCATGAGAAGCTACATGTCATGGTGCTCCCTGTGGTAAGCTGATGTATAGTATTACCTGTGCCCTTGGTGGTCTTCTGCCCTTCTTCTTCTTTCTTGATTGAAGAGCTTTCATGTGATGAGCCAAAGATTTGTCTTCTCCTCTTGGCTCCACTTCTTCTAGCTAGGACCTCCTGATGACATTCCTGTTCTTCTTTCTGGCCTTGGTGATCAATCTTCTGAGAGACGATCTCCAACTCTGAGCCATTTCTCTTCTCTCCTCTCCTATGGCTCTTCTTGATGGACGGCTTCTCATCATCCGATGAGTCCAAAACATTTCTTCTCCTTTTCTTCCCTCTCATCCTAAAGTCCTCCTCTTTAATCTCCATAATGTCGCTTTGCTGAAGGCAGCTCCTCCTCATCCGCATGCAAGCCAACCGCAACTCTCCAACTGCCAACCGGCAACATTCCAATGTGCTCACTGGTCATGTGATAGGAATTGACCATAAGCAGTCATATATATGAGTTATCAGATATTGGTGTTTTTCTATTTTATTCTCATCATATCACATAGTATTAGGCCAAGCTCACAGATAGAGGTTTATTTTAGCTTTTCTGCTGCCTTTTTTCCTATAGAAAGACTCAAATATCCAGATCTTTTTCACATTTTCAGGTTAAGACTTGAATATACTTTGCAGCAATCTCGATAGTAATATTTACACGTAATGACAACTATAGGTTTCTAAAGAATAATTTCTAGTTACTATAATGGCTTCTTAGAAAACCCACATGTGTGAGTTTGCTGTTTTGCAGAACGCTCTTTGCCACCATTTTCCTTCTGACGCTGTTTTGCAGCATTTAGGGGATGTGCACACGGTTATTATTTGTAGAGGAAAAGAAATACTAGAGTGTTGGCGGGTAAAATGCTGCCTAAAATATGTGCAAAAACGCTTCAAGAATTGACATGCAGAAGATATGAAACTTCTTCAAATCTGCAAGGAAAAAATAAGCAGAATGTACATGAGATTCCATAAATCTCATTGACTTTGCTAGTACATTAAAACACTGCGTTTTTTCATGCAAAGAACGTGCGGAAATAACTTTTGAAAATACGGCAAAAATGCAACATGTGAACATGCCCTTGGCTTCTAGTCCATCAAAAATAGTGTAAGTCTGAACTTGAGATGCCGCTGTGGATACTCATTCTGGTGTTAATACTATAGGAAATGACAAGGCAATGATCGCGCTTTTTATTAGTGTAAATAGGGAAATACAGCCCTCCTAGACCGGACACAAGGATTTTATTTGCCAATAGTAATAATATTGGTGGGTTATATTTTTTACACTATACTACATACTTTTTTCACATATAACTATTTTCCTGTGATAAATTGTATTATCAATATATGGACTGGAGTTATTTGTAATTTAATTCCATATTTGGTGCACACAGATTGTTCTTTCTGCTGAATTCTAGATTAGTCATTGCTAGTGTCTCGGCATATTAGCATGTTTTTGTAACTTTTTGCTAAACCCTAATGAGGATTATTTGCTTATACTTGATATTCGCTTCTCAATAGTATTCGCTTATTCACTATATTCTAGATTATACATTTTGTCTTAGATGTATATTGGAAGTTCTTCATATTTTTTTCTTATGTCACATTATTATTTTTCACAGTGAATGTTTGATAAAGATCATGTTGACGCTTTTGTATTATACATTTTACTTTGACTTAAAAATAATACTTAGTACAATTTTAATGGAAACAATTTGCTTCAATAACACAGACCCTTATTAAATGACCCAGCATGCCACTTCTGGCCTGAGCTTTCAATGTAGAATTACTTATTTGCTGTGTAACTAAATAGCTGTAATGCATAGAATAATTGGGCTTACTACAGAAGGGATAGATGCTCTTCTAGTGAAGCTTCATGATGTCCATTGCTCCAGAGTAGACGACCTTCTCTATGAACACTAAATGCCTGTAAGGCACAGTGTGATTATGGGGTGGGAATGCTTTAGGACATTTCTTTAGGATACAATGACATTGGTGGCAGACTGGTATCTGGTGTCACCACTAAAGGACGGCAGAAGTAATTCAGGCACATACTGGTGACAGTTTAGGATAATGTTACTGAAAAGAGGCAACAAGCTTACTGGTCACAGAGTCTCCGAGACGCCAACATGCTTCATAACTACAAATACTCTTAAATAGGGGAACAGCTTCACCACAGATAGATGACTGGCAAAAACATTTACGCTGGGCTTCCACTTTCCAAACTTTACACCACCTGCTGGAAGGCTCCTCCGCAGTATCTCAAGCTGTCTCGGTGTCCGTCCTCTTACAGAACAGCACTCACACGTTCAAGCAGTTATATGACCAGGTTTCACAAAGCAAACTGTAAAAATACTATTAATCAGATCTCGGACCAGATGGGGCTGATGTACGTACTCTGAAAATTCACATCAGGATGGCTGTGCAATCCTGATGTTAAGAGGAGCGTTTTATCCTTATTTTAATGTGATAAAGGAAAAGTTTCACAAAGGATTATACAGCCATCCTTATGCATATGCTGACAAGTACACCAGCCTCATCTGGGCTAACAGATTTGCATAATAATATATAATACTATAAACAGTATGTATTGTAAAATCAGTGCTTGGATGTGGCATGAGGCATTGGAGGAGCTCAAGGACCCTGAAGGTGGCTGAATCCTGGTATCTAGACAGCTTCTCAGCAGCACTCACAAGCTCCATGGGAAACAAGTTGTAAGCGCTGTCCTCCTTGTTTGGGAGAACAGTCAACTCTGACAGACAGAATGGTGGCTGACCTAGGCAACAAGCAAATTCTAGAATTCAAAATACCTCCTCTCATGAGAAATGAAGAGAATTTTTAAAAAGGGGTTATTTGCAAAGTTCCCTATTTTTACAAGCACTTTGCAATTTTACCCAATTAAGAAATTGCGTATAGCCTTTTAATAATGTAATTAATCTGACTGATGTAAAAAACTATCCTTTTATAGACAGCACATTAAATATAAGATACAGGTGGATACAATTCTGTTACCATATACTGTGAATATAACTAGTGCCATGAACTGCCCATATGGGTAATGCCATTCAACTGTGCCATATAGTTGCCATATGTACAATATAGGAGCTATAAGAAATGTGCACTTTGAACTTCTGAATTCCAGCACCATGCGGAGCCTACACATGTATCGGTATAATGTGCCATAATGACTATTGTCATACCTGGGTTTATAATATTGGTGGTGAATATATTCTTATGGGCTCTGTATGACATTACTGACATGGGCAGCATTTGCCACTAATGATGGAGCACTGCATGACACTTTATGTTGGCGTTTTGTCCTATTATCTTGGGATAATCTTATTTTTCTGATCACTGTATATTACTAATATTCTGGATACTATACTTTTGGAATCATCTTCTAGTTGTAGCTCTGAAACTTGGGATAAAAGTGACTCTGTAAATGTCAGATTGACATTTTCTAGAATTGAAGAGCATTGTGGTAAGTATGAGAATGTACCAGGCAATAGATGTGTGTAATGCAATGCACATACCGCAGCCTCATGCTGAACCCCTCACCGCAGATTCATGAGTGTGAATGGCCCAAAGGCCAGACCGAAATCCCATTGAGGATCTGTGGAAAGACTTGAAATTGCTGTTCACAGACGTCTCCATCCAATCTCACTGAGATAGAGCATTTACAAAGAAGAATGGGAGAAAATGTCACCTCTAGATGCAAAGCTGGTAGAGACATACCTGAAAAGACTTGCAGCAGTAATTGCAGCGAAAGGTGGTCCTACAGACTATTTACTCCGGAGGGATAAATACAAATGCAAGTCACAGTTATCAGATTTATATTTTCTCAATATATAGAAAACCTTGTAGAATTTACTTTACACTTCACACATACAGTGGTGTGAAAAAGTGTTTGGCCCCTTCCTGATTTCTTATTCTTTTGCATCTTTGTCACACTTAAATGTTTCAGGTTAGTAATGGGGGTGTCTTATAGACGCCCATCATTACTAACCTGGGCTTCATGGCAGCTGGCGCTGACATGAAAACCAACCCTATTACCCCCTGCCACCGCACCAGGGCAGCGTGGAAGAGCGAGGCTAAGTGCCAGAATTGGCGCATCCTATGGATGCGCCATTTCTGGGGTGGCTGACGGCTGGTGTTTCTAGCCTGGGAGGGGGCCAATATTCATGGCACCCTTCCTGGGCTATTAGTATCAGCCCCCAGCTGTCTGTCCAGCCTTTGCTAGCTATTAAAATAGGGGGGACCCCACGTCATTTTTTTGGGTGGGTCTCCCATTTTAATAGTTAGTAAAGGCTAGGTATTCAGCTGGGGGCTGATATTAGTAGCCGGGGAAGCTCCATGGGTATTACCCCCTTCCCAGGCTTCAAACATCTGCCCCAGCTGTCTGCTTAACCTCCGATAGAGACTAAAATTATGGGGAACCCACGTCAATTTTTTTTTAATAAATCCTTTATTTTAACACTAAATGACACTTGAGGGGTTAATAAAGATGCAGTCCCTAAATTAATATTTATTTTTTAATTAATTTTTCCCAAAAATTTTGACGTGGGCTTTGCCATATTTTTGTATGCGAGCCAGGTACAGAATCCAGGAACGGGCTGCCCCCAACTCCCAGCTGCCTATTTGTACCTGGCCGGACACAATATAGGGAAGCCCTTTTTTTTTTATTATTTCATGAATTTCATGAAATAAGTTTAAAAAAGAAAAATACGTGGGGCTTCGCCCTATTTTTGTGTCCAGCCAGGTACAAATAGGCAATTTTTTTTTAATTATTTCAGGAAATTCATGAAATAATTAAAAAAAAAATGATGTGGGGTTTCGCACTATATTTGTGTCCAGCCAGGTACAGCAGACAGGAACGGGCTGACCCCAACCTCCAGCTGCCTATTTGTACCTGGCCGGACACAACAATATAGGGAAGCCCTTTTTTTTTAATTATTTCATGAAATAATTAAAAAAAAATTGACGTGGGGCTTCGCACTATATTTGTGTCCAGCCAGGTACAGCAGGCAGCAACGGGCTGCCCCCAACCACCAGCTGCCTATTTGTACCTGGCCGGACACAACAATATAGGGAAGCCCTTTTTTTCTTAATTATTTCATGAATTTCATGAAAAAATTAAAAAAAAAATACGTGGGGCTTCGCCCTATTTTTGTGTCCAGCCAGGTACAACTAGGCAGCTGGGGACTGGAATCTGCAGCGCAGGGAGGCCCAAGCTTTCTGGGCCCCACCCGCTGCAAATTGCAGTCCACAGCCACCCCGGAAAATGGCGCGTTCATAGAAGCGCCATCTTCTGGCGCTGTACCCAACTCATCCAGGGCCCTGGTGCGGTGGCTCACTGGGTAATAAAGGGGTTAGGGCCAGCTTGGCATTATCAGCTGGCCCTAAGCCCGAAATTCATGGGGTCACGCCAATATTAGACATGAACGCCATGAATTTCTAGTAAAGTATTTAAAAAAAAACACAAACACCCAGAATAAAGTCCTTTAATTGAAATAAAGACACAATTCTTTATTGTTCTAAATTAAACCATACTTACCATCACGCCCATTCCAGCTGAAGCCAACGATCTCCTGCAATAAAAGAAAAATAATAAAGCAACATCATTCTTACCTTTCGATGGTTCCCAGGACAGCTCCAGCTCTGCTACATCGAGATGACAGGCTGGACCGCAGGAGAAAGCTGCCATCCAGCCTGTCATCCCGCAGACACTGAGAAGCGCAGGCATGCTTGCGCTCCTCAGTATCAGGCTGTGACGGCATCCCGATGAGCCGAGTCTCTCACGCTCACCGCATGCGCAGGAGAATTCTCCCACGCTATCAGTGACGTGCATGAGGTGAGCTGAGTTCATTGTTGGCTCATCGGGATGCCGTCACAGTCAGACACTGAGAAGCGCAAGCATGCCTGTGCTTCTCAGTGTCTGCGGGATGACAGGCTGGATGGCAGCTTTCTGCTGCGATCCAGCCTGTCATCTCCATGTAGCAGAGCTGGAGCTGTCCTGGGAGCCATCGAAAGGTAAGGATGATGTTGCTTTATTATTTTTCTTTTATTGCAGGAGATCGTTGGCTTCAGCTGGAATGGGCGTGATGGTAAGTAAGGTTTAATTTAGAACAATAAAGAATTGTGTCTTTATTTCAATTAAAGGACTTTATTCTGGGTGTTTGTGTTTTTTTTTTAACTTTGACTATGGGGTTAGTAATGGGGGTGTCTTATAGACGCCTCTCCATTACTAACCTGGGCTTGATGTCAGCTGGCATTATAAGCTGACATCAACTCCAACCCTATTACCCCACTGCCACCGCTACAGGGCAGTGGGAAGAGCGAGGCTAAGTGCCAGAATTGGCGCATCCTATGGATGCGCCATTTCTGGGGTGGCTGACGGCTGGTGTTTCTAGCCTGGGAGGGGGCCAATATTCATGGCACCCTTCCTGGGCTATTAATATCAGCCCCCAGCAGTCTGCCTAGCCTTTGCTAGCTATTAAAATAGGGGGGACCCCACGTCATTTTTTGGGGGGGTCCCCCATCTTAATAGCTAGTAAAGGCTAGGTATTCAGCTGGGGGCTGATATTAGTAGCCTGGGAAGCTCCGTGGGTATTACCCTCTTCCCAGGCTTCAAACATCTGCCCTAGCTGTCTGCTTAACCTCCGCTAGAGACTAAAATTACGGGGAGCCCCACGCCAATTTTTTTTTTAATAAATCCTTTATTTTAACACTAAATGAAAAGTACAGTAACCAACACTATCACTGTACTTATTATATATGTGACTGACATGTTTCTATCTATCTAATCTATGTGTGATGCTCTATTATTTCTGTTGTAAATTGTCGGGTACCGCTGCTGAATTGCCGGCCGGCTTTTTTAAAGAGACGGTGCATTAAAACACTAATATTTTTTTAAATAAATCCTTTACACTAAATGACAAGTACAGTAAGCAACACTGTCACTGTACTTCATATATATGTGACTGACATGTTTCTATCTAATCTATGTGTGAAGCTCTATTCTTTCTGTTCTAAATTGTCGGGTACCGGTGTATGCCACTGATGAATTGCCGGCTTTTCATGTTTCACTGTGAGCACTGTTCCCATCGATTTGGGCAACCACCTCCACCAATACATTCTACATTATTGTTAGTTGTTTTCCTTCATGTAGAATTAACCTACAAGGAAAGAAAGGGTTTATTTTCATTCCGATATTTGTGTCCCATTGATTTGCATTGGTTTCCGGTATCGGAATCGGCGATATCCGATACTTTTTGGGTATCGGCCCGATCCAATCCGATCCGATATTTCCTGATATCGGAAGGTATCCCTCAATACTAGTCCTGACCTCAATCCCATTGAAAATCTTAGGGGTGAGCTGAAATCTGCCATTGGGAAAAAGAACCCTGCAAACATTCAAGAGCTTGAACAAACTGCAAAGGAAGAGTGGGAGAAAATTCCAGCTGAGAAGTGCAAGAAGCTTACAGATGGCTACAAGAAATGTCTGGAGGCTGTCAGCAATGACAAAGGGTGTGCAACCAAGTATTAATTAGGGGTGCCATTATTGTGGCACATTCAGTTTTTTCTTTGATATTGCAACATTGAAGTTGAAAAACAATATTGTATTGTTGTATTACTTTGGACCACAAATCCTGAGGATATAACTTTGGTACATTTCCATTTATTTCTGAAGATATTGTACAGTCTACGAAAAAATGAAGGCGTGACAAGAATGGTGAGCAGCACTGTAGTACAATAAATCATTAAAAATTTAAATATATATAGAATATAAAAAATAAAAAAAGATTAAATTAAATTAATAATTAATTTTTTAAAACCTTTTTTTAAAAAGCATTTTCCCTTGCAATTATATACTGTATATATAAAGGATAGAGCTTATGTGTTCAGTAATAATGTTGTCGTGTCAATGGAAGGGTGAAAAAAAATGGTAAGAGGAGGATATATAGATGGAAAACGTCCAATCACTAGCTGCCTCTATCTGTACCAGAAGCTAGGTACCACCCGACCAATTATCCATAGATCATCGCAACCCAGGGAATCATCTATTAACTTTCATAGCTGCAAATCATTATCCGGTAATCTTAAGACAAATTTACATACCAAGAAAGGGGGACATTCAACTCATTTTGGTGAAACATTATTTCTATGTCTGTTATTCCTTTCATTCATCCTGCTCTGTTCAGCCGCTGTTTAGCGTGATAGTATCAATCCTTTATCTAGTAGCCATTCTTCCTTACGGGTTTTCACACAGGACCCGCTAATCTATCAGCAGCTTCCAGCAATACCCACTCCCCTTTTTTCGGCGCTAGTGTTTTAAAGCCTAATTTCTTTCTAGATTCAGCTCCGGACATTTGTGATAGATTATTTCCTCCTATACTCGTATATAGATATAGCCATTTGAATTGCTGTTATGAAATGTTTTGAAATGATTGAAAGTGCATGTTTAACAAAAAAAAATTTCTATTCTTATTAATCTGTTCTCCTCTCCTTTTTTAAGAGGTCTCAGAGTCCTGCCAATATATTGCTTTGAACATGGGCACTGAATTAAATCTATAACTCCTTCACTTTCACACCTTAAAATGCACCCAACAAAAAAATGCAAGTGTATTTCTGCAATTGTCCCATCTTTAATGTAACGGCAGTTCACACATTCATTCCTAGTGCTGTATATGGGAATCACTGACATTTCTACAGTATGTTATATTTTATCTTGATTATCAATATTTCTTGCACGGGGTCCCCATGGTATCATATTACTGATTGTAATTTTTTTATGTGTAATAAATGATTATTAATAGGGGGATTTATATGTGCCTGTAATTATTTTTCTTCAATAAACATAAAGCTAGAATCGCTACAGAATGTGCCTCTGCCATATACTAGTCTGTAGAGTTTGAATACTCGTGCAAGAAGCATTTATCAGGTTTGAATTTTATGAGAAAGTTTGCAGATATATAATGAATATGTGTAAATCAATCTGTACCACTAGGTAAAAATCCTTACATCAAGGAGACCAAGTAGACAAAAGTGAGCACTTCAAGTTAGTGTGTATAAAAAACAAATGATTTTACTGAACAATATCATAGACATTACCAAACACATACATAAAATAAAAACAGATGCCTCTTGTTTGAGGGATGGTAAGAAATGCCAACCCAGTATGCATGAATATTATCTCCTGGTGCACCCCACAAAATAGCATAGAACAACCTAGCAGAGATAGTCACTGCAGAGTAACCTATACCATTACATAATCCAACGATTCCAAGGATTGAAACTATCCAAAGTGCATGTGCATGTCAAAGAAGGAAATTGTTCATTAATTGGGGTGTTCCAGTGGTTAAACAAAAACAAAATAAACCCTGCTTCAAAGTCACCAATCAAGAGATAAATACATAATAAACCCTTAAAGTGCATGTGTATGGAGAATTATAATGCTCAGAATTATAATACACCAATGTCTGGAAATGACAGGGCTACTACAGAGCATGTATATAACTTAGTGTTCACAGAAGCGAAAGAGTCGAGGTGAAAAGCAGTTTATATGCTTGTTAGAAACTCACAACATGTATGGCTATACATGCAATACCGCACGCCTGGAAAACATGGACTGCCTCTGATGTACAAAAGCCCTGCTAGATGCAATCAAAAATAGGTAAAATGCAGTGGTGTACCACTAATGGAGGCAGACCACACGACTGCTATGGGGCCCGTGAGCTGGGGGGCCCCATAGCAGTCCAGGGGCGGACATATCGCTGCTGGTGCAGCTGTGCCGGGGGGCCCGCCGGTGCAGCGTCTCCCTGCTCGTGGCGGGCAGGGAGCGATCCCTGCATCCCCGCTGCTGACAGGACAGAATGGCAGCGGAGCTGCAGAGATCCATCCTCTGCTTCCTGCCCGCCGCTTCCTCCCTTACACAGGCACGCGCTCCTTGATGACATCATCATGCAGCGCGGGCCTGTGTGAGGGAGGAAATTGCAGCGGCCTGCGGGGGCAGAGAGGTAAGTGTTTTTTTTTTTGTTTTTTTTTACTGAAACGCTGGTGAGATCAATAATGGGGCTGATGGAGCTGGAGAGCGCAATAAGGGGGCTGATGGGGCTGGGTAGAGCAATGGTGGGGCTGGTGCGGCTGGGGATAACAATGGTGGGGCTGGGAAGAGCAGTGATGATGCAGCTTGCGGGGGAACGGGCAGAGGGGTAAGTGTTTTTTTTTTATTTTTACTGAAACGCTGGGGAGAGCAATAATGGTTATGACTGGGCTGGAGAGAGCAAAAGTGGGGCTGATGGGGCTGGTGAGAGCAATGGTAGGGCTGATGGGGCTGGGGAGAGCAATGGTGGGGCTGGGGAGAGCAATGGTGGGGCTGATGGGGCTGGGGAGAGCGCTGATGGGTCTGGGGAGAGCAATGGTGGGGCTGGGAAGAGCAGTGATGGGACTGATGGGGCGGGGAGAGCAATGATGGGGATTAGTAGACCAATGACGGGGATGGGGAGAGCAATGATGGGTTGCTGGGAGAGAGCAATGATGGAGGTACTGGGAGAGTAATGACGGGGGTTGCTGGGAGAGAACAATGATAGGGGTGCTCGGAGAGAGCAATGACGGGGTGCAGGGAGAGAACAATGACGGGGGTGCTGGGAGAGAGCAATGACGGGGGTGCTGGGAGAGAGCAATGATGGGGGTGCTGGGAGAGAGCAATGATAGTGGTGCTGGGACAGAGCAATAATGGGGGTGCTCGGAGAGCGCAATGACGGGGATGCTGGGAGACAACAATGATGGGGTGCAGGGAGAGAGCAATGACGGGGGTGCAGGGAGAGAGCAATGACGGGGGTGCTGGGAGAGAGCAATTACAAGGGTTCTGGGAGAGCAATGACTGGGGTGCTGGGACAGAGCAATGTTGGGGGTGTTGGGAGAGAGCAATGATGGAGGTGCTGGGACAGAGCAATGATGGGGGCGCTTGTATATTTTCCGTGTGCACATAGCCTTACAGTTAATTGGGGAGAGTCACAGAGACTGAATAATTTATATTATTGGCAGGTGGAGATTATAGTTAATGGGGGGCACAGTGCTGCTTATCACTTTATATTTTGATTACTAAGTGGCTACCCCTAGTATATTAATGGGGGATAACAGACCTGTATTCAGGGGCGCAGTGCAGGAGAGACACATGTATATATACAATATATGTGACCTTGTTATTATCTAGGCTGGAGATCATCATGACAAGACGAATCGTGACTGGGAGATGTCGACATGAAGGTCTGACCAGATGGAGAAGAAGCAGCAGAAACCGACTCTGATCAGGCGAGACGTCAGTGGTAAGTGCCTGGATGTAAATATTATTCTGTATCTGCGCTGTATGACTTGGAGTGATAATGTTACATGTAAAATCCCTTAGGCTGCATTCTCACATTTGTGTAAAATGTCAGATTTTTTTATCGGATGGTCCACGGACTTGTAGAGTTTTATAGATCACGGATCACGGATCTGAGAATGAGATCTGTGAGGATCAGAGAATGTCCTGTTCTGATCCGATTTTGAGGATTACAATAGGACATGCTCAATGCGTCTGTAAAACAGGGTAGCACACTGACACTGCACACAAATGCAGGAATA
Organism: Phyllobates terribilis; assembly: GCF_046119375.1. Taxonomy (NCBI): domain Eukaryota; kingdom Metazoa; phylum Chordata; class Amphibia; order Anura; family Dendrobatidae; genus Phyllobates; species Phyllobates terribilis. The sequence continues at coordinate 9,875,772 of NW_027362796.1, forward strand.
TAGCCGTATTATGTATAGCACAGTCCCTTAGTACATAGTGTAATCACTTATTATGTATAGCATACGCCCTTAGTATATAGTGTACTCGCTTATTATGTATAGCGCCGTCCTTAGTTATATAGTTTCATCTTTTATTATATATAACACCCTCCCTTTTTACCTACCATCCTCTCTAGTTCTAGAGCTCACAATTGGGGGATCATACTGTGTTGGGGTCAGCAAACTTTGCCCTGGTAGTTGAGGTGAGGTACAGTAGGGTCATTATACTGCGCATGTGGAGGAATTCACCATGGGGGTATCATACTGTGTTTGGGGGACACTTTTGTTGGTATCACACTTCATGGGACAATGAAAGAGGGGTCTAGGACGTCAGCAGGAGGAAAATTACTATGTAAAGGCTGGAAGGTTGTGTGATCTGCTCTTCTGTGACACCGACAATTATTTACATTTTTTTTGGGGGGGGGCCCAATTTGAACTTCTGCTATGGGGCCCCATGAATCCTATGTACGCCCCTGGTAAAATGTATTGCTAATAGCATTGTGCCACTTACACAGTGGAGTGTGAGACAGGGTTTGTCCTGCATCCCTCTTCCCCGACGCGCATTTTGTCCACACTTCCTCAGGGCTGTGTCAGAGGAGAGGGACGCTGGACCTTTTAAGTGATCACTGTACCAATGGTTGACGGAGGCTAGATATCACATGATTTAAACCTTCAGGGTTGTGAAGGATATGACGTGGCACATCGTAGGATTTTTTACCTTGTACATTGATTTACAGTTGTCCCTGTGACACTATGTTTGTTTTCAATCATTTTTATTAATATTTTATAACAGTTCAAGGGGTAGGGATATGGTTAGGGAATAGAGGAATATATGGGGGACAGGAGAGTAATGGATAAGTGTGGGAAAATGGATAAGGGGAAGGAGAACTCAAAATTGAATAAACAGTAGAATATATAGTATTACAACAAGTAAATTAAGATGAAAATCAAAATTTGGTTATAGAACAACTTAGTCGTAATATAATAGATATCCAATTAAATCTAATAAGTATATGTATTAATAATTTAAGTAACAATCAGGAATATATTTCAGGCCACTTTGTTCATTTTTTGAAATATTTGTTAAGGTTATTATTAGAGTTTGCAAATCAGTATTCATATAATTTATGTAGAGCCATTTTTTCTTTAATAACTGAAAAGATAGGTACATCCGTTTTTTTCCAGTAAGATGCAATGGCATTTTTAACTACCATATTTTTCGGACTATAAGACGCACCGGACCATAAGACGCACCTAGGTTTTAAAGGAGGAAAATAGGAAGAAAAAATGTAAGCAAAAAATGTGGTCCTGATGCCCTGTTATGGGGGAGGGGGTCTGCTGGTGACACTGGCATTGGGGTAATGTCCCTCAATTCTGTTAATATCCTCTATCCTGGTGTGTATGGCCTCTCCTTCCTGGTATAAGTGGCCCCCATCCCATCCTGGTATGCATGGCACCCCTTTATCCCCCATCCTGGTATGCATGGCACCCCTTTATACACCATCCTGGTATGCATGACACCCCTTGAGCCCCCATCCTGGTATGCATGGCAACCCTTGAGCCCCCATCCTGGTATGCATGGCACCCCTTGAGCCCCCATCCTGGTATGCATGGCACCCTCTGAACCCCCATCCTGGTATGCATCTTGCCCCGCTTCAAGTGGACCGGGTGAGAGGCCCGAATCTATGAATGTAAAAGTGAACAGCTCTTCAGAGTGTCCATGTGTGGGATCAGTTGTCTCTGGGCGCTTGGCATGGTGGGAGGAAGGAGGATCAGGGTGAGGAATATGCGGTCCAGACTCACGGCTACTGAGACTTGACCGTGTGGAAGACAGGGTGGTGGTGGCGGCTAAGTGACTGGAAGCATTATCCGCTATCCAACCAACAACCTTTTGACACTGCTCTGGGTTCAATAGTGGTGTGCTGCGGTCCCCTAGCAGTTGGGACAGTAAGGTCGGGCGAGAAGATGTGGGTGTTTGTTGTGGCACAATTTCAGCTTGCCCACGGCCTTGTCCTCGGCCTCTGCATGCACCATCACCATCACGTCCAGTTCCCCGTCCCTTGCTACGTAACTTGCCCATTTGTCTTGTCCTCGGCAGAGATGAGGGGGTTGGAGGGGGCAGTGGTGGGCAGAGGAAGGAGTTAAAAGTATTAAATAACCATTTGGACTTGAAAAATAAGGACAGGGTCGGACTGGCCTGGCGGAATGCCGGTGAAATGCCAGGTGGGCCCCACAGAAGGAGAGGAAAAAAAACTTTTTTTGTAAGGACATGGGTCTTTTAAAAGTGCGGGTGGCAGGAGAACGCGCATGCAGACCTGACCCGCCGTGATGACCATGGCCGGCGTCACCGCCACTAGGCGCACCCAAGTAAGTGTTGGGGCCCCGGGGTTGAGGGACACCGGCACGCTACTGGGCCTATGAGTCGGGGGAGGGAGAGCCCCCTACGGAGAGGGGGAGCGCCCCCTTCAGGAGGGAGAGCCCCCGCCCCCACCTCTCCTCCTCAAATACTTACCTATCCTCCTCGTTCCCTGCAGCTCCAGTGATGTTAGCGTCTTCTGATTCTGACGTCTCAGGGCAGAGGGCGAGGTGACATCACTACCGCACTCTGCTCTGAGCACTGCAGAGTCAGAAGACGACGTGCTGAGTACACCAAACCTGCAGGGAACGGGAGAGGTATTTGATTTTTTTTATGTATGCAGCATCATGGGGGCCCATATACTGTATGGAGCAGCATCATGTGGGCCCATATACTGTATGGAGCAGCATCATGGAGGCCCATATACTGTATGGAGCAGCATCATGGAGGCCCATATACTGTATGGAGCAGCATCATGGGGGCCCATATACTGTATGGACCAGCATCATGGGGGCCCATATACTGTATGAAGCAGCAGCATGGAGGCCCATATACTGTATGGAGCAGCATCATGGAGGCCCATATACTGTATGGAGCAGCATCATGGGGGCCCATATACTGTATGTACCAGCATCATGGGGGCCCATATAATGTAAGGAGCAGCATCATGGGGGCCCATATATTGTATGGAGCAGCATCATGGGGGCCAAATACTGTATGGAGCAGCATCATGGGGTCCAATATATTGTATAGAGCAGCATCATGGGGGCCCATATACTGTATGGAGCAGCATCATGGAGGCCCATATACTGTATGGACAACAAAGAAAATGACGGCACTTCCACTACAAAAAATAGGTGTGAACAGGTGCTTACTAAGAGCAGCTACCTCCATATATAATGAACAAATAACACTGAGTATATAGATATGAAATATGAAATATGAATAACATAACTGCTGTAGAAAATAGAAATAAATGAAAAAAATTTTGAAAATTTTTTTTTAGCGCATGTAAATATGAAGTATGAAAAATGAATAGCATTACTGCTGTAAGTAAATGAGAAATCTTAGCACATAAATTGGCCAATTCATGTGTCCCTGATAGCCGCGGTAAGGCGTTTCTCGATGTCAGGACCTACCAATGTGAATACCTCTCTAAGAGGTACACATAATCAGACAGAGGTCTCTTAGAGAGGTATTCACATTGGTAGGTCCTGACATCGAGAAACGCCTTACCGCGGCTGTCAGGTACACATGAATTGGCCAATTTATGTGCTAAGATTTCTCATTTACTTACAGCAGTAATGCTATTCATTTTTCATACTTCATATTTACATGCGCTAAAAAAAAATTTTCAAAATTTTTTTCATTTATTTCTATTTTCTACAGCAGTTATGTTATTCATATTTCATATTTCATATCTATATACTCAGTGTTACAGTGTGCTACTTTATTTGTTCTTCATATACTGTATGGAGCAGCATCATGTGGGCCAGTATACTGTATGGAACAGCATCATGGGGGCCCACATACAGTATGGAACAGCATCATGGGGGCCCACATACAGTATGGAGCAGCATCGTGGGGGCCCACAAACTGTATGGAGCAGCATCATGGGGGCCGATACAATGTATGGAGCAGCATCATGGGGGTCAATACACTGTATGGAGCAGCATCATGGGGGTCAATACACTGTATGGAGCAGCATTACATGGGCCCATATACTGTATGGAGCAGCATCATGTGGGCCAGTATACTGTATGGAGCAGCATCGTGGGGGCCCACAAACTGTATGGAGCAGCATCATGGGGGCCGATACAATGTATGGAGCAGCATCATGGGGGTCAATACACTGTATGGAGCAGCATTACATGGGGCCAATATACTGTATGGAGCAGCATTATATGGGGTCAATATACTGTATGGAGCAGCATTACATGGGGCCAATATACTGTATGGAGCAGCATCATATGGGGCCAATATACTGTATGGAGCAGCATTACATGGGACCAATATACTGTATGGAGCAGCATTACATGGGGCCAATATACTGTATGGAGCAGCATTATATGGGGTCAATATACTGTATGGAGCAGCATCATATGGGGCCAATATACTGTATGGAGCAGCATTACATGGAGCCAATATACTGTATGGACCAGCATCATATGGAGACAATATACTGTATGGAGCAGCATGACAGGGGGCCAATATACTGTGTGGAACAGCATCATATGGGGCCAATATACTGTATGGAGCAGCATGACATGGGGCCAATATACTGTATGGAACAGCATCATATGGGGCCAATATACTGTATGGAGCAGCATGACATGGGGCCAATATACTGTATGGAGCAGCATCATATGGAGACAATATACTGTATGGAGCAGCATTACATGGAGCCAATATACTGTATGGACCAGCATCATATGGCACCAATATACAGTATGGAGCAGCATTACATGGGGCCAATATACTGTATAGAGCAGCATCATATGGGGAAAATATACTGTATGGAGCAGCATTACATTGGGCCAGTATACTCTATGGAGCAGCATTACATGGGGCCCATAATTCTGTATGGAGGTGGTCACTGTATTACCTGTATATTTCTGTATTACAGCATATATAGGTACTCTGTATATGCTGTAATGTCTCTGGTGATCACTGTATTACCTGTACACCGACACTATATACAGAGCTCCTGTGTATTATGTCACCAGTGGTAATATTAATGTTATTAGTATTGTGTTTTTTATTAATGATCAGTATTGTATTATTCGGTCACTGAGGTGGTAATATATGATCTGGTCATGGTGTGGAGGTATTTGTTCCTTGTACAGTATGTGGTATTATTCGGTCACTATGTGGTAGTAATACATGCTCTGGTCATGGTGTGACAGTATTATTCAGTCACTATGTGGAGGTAATATGTGGTCTGGTCATGGTGTGACTGTATTAATTGCCTGTATGTGGTATTTGGTCAATATGTGGTCTGGTCATGGTGTGGCGGTATTTATCTCTTGTATGTGGTGGTATTGGTCTTGGTATAGTGGATTGTGTTGTGTATGGAGGTCACTTGTTCCCTTTGATATCAATAAGGGGAAGATTCTTGATTTCCAATGGAGATTAAATACTTGGATGTTTAACGCCTCCCTGTCCTGTGGCTATTGCACAGTAGCAAATATGCACTTACAGGGGTTCTACGGTGAAAACAAGTAATCACCTCTCCTAAGGCCATGTTCACATGTTCAGCATATGGTCAGTATTTTACATCAGTATTTGTAAGACAAAACCAGGAGTGGGTGAAAAATGCAGAAGTGGTGACATCTTTCTACTTTACTTTTCCTCTGATTGTTCCTCACAAATACTGATGTAAAATACTGACCAAATGCTGATCGTGTGAACGTGGCCAAAGGATAAATAAGTTATTGAATGCTGTGACCTGGAGAATGTGCAACCTTTATCCCCATTAGTATGAAGCGGCAAGTACGACTCGACCACTGATCCATTTATTCCCTAAGGGGCTGCACTTGGCTTTTTCTGGAAGCCCCCAAAGAGGATGAATGGAGCTACGGTCAGACATACCACATGCCGCTCCATTTTAAAATGGGGATAAAAGTGTCCTGTCAGGGATAAAAGTTCCCCATTCTTTCAATCAGTGCGGTTTGCAATGCATAAGGAGAAAGGATTACCAGCTTCATGAATAGTTCAAAAAATAGGTTTCTTTATTGTGACAAAAGCTCTTTAAAAACAGATTCCATAGTCACATAGTGTAGCCAGGGCAATGCGTTTCGAACGCTAAAGATGCGTTCTTTGTCAAGACTACAGTAATTGTACATCCCAGTTATGGTGGCGCACAGTAGATGTGCAGGAGCCGCCTGTGATTTACAGTCGACGCTCCACTATAACAGGGATAACGGCTAACAGGTATGTGCATATAGCTGTAGGGTGGGCCCCTAGGGTCAATTTCCCCTGTGGGCCCCAGACACCCCAGTGTGACCCTGGATAAGGAAGATACGAGGGTTGTGAAGTAAGCCTGTTTAGCAGAGGTAAGGGCTGATTTGAAAGCGAGTGTTGCTTGTTTGAATGCCGAGAAGTCATCTTGCGAATGTGTTTTCTTCCAATGCCGCTCCATGACCCCAGGGCCGCCATCAGGGCATTACTACCCTTACTACTGTATGGGGCCCGGTGAAAAGAAGCAAGAAGGGGGGGCAGGCACGCTGGCAGCCCGGGGCCCCTCTCTTTGCTTCTTCTTACCGGGCCTCAGGGGTAACAGTTAAATGCCCGATGCACCCGGCAGACGGAAATGGGTGCTTTACCTTTAAGCAGCGGCCAGGTGCATCATGGTCCTGACTCCAATCTCCTGACACACTGCATGCTCATCTTCATTCCTGAGCAGAGCAGCATGTCTCGGAGGCGGTGGCTAGTGTGTGAGTAGCAGGAGGAGGAAGCTGCTGCTGAGTTTGGTGGTGAGTGGGGCCTGGTGGTGCTCAGAGGGGCCTGCTGATGGTGATGAGGGGGCCTGCTGATGGTTATGCGGGGCCTGCTGATGGTTGTGGGGGGCCTGGTGATGGCAGGAGCTGCTGCTAGTGATGGGCGGCCTGCTGCTGGTGATGCGGGGGCCTGCTGATTGTGGTGGGGGGGCCTGCTGATGACGGTGGGGGGCCTGCTAATGGTGATGAGGGGAGGCTGCTGCTTCTGGTGGTGAGGGGAGGCTGCTGCTGGTTCTGAGGGGAGGCTGCTGCTGGTGCTGAGGAGAAGCTGCTGCTGGTGCTGAGGGGAGGCTGGTGCTGAGGGGAGGCTGGTGCTATTGCCAAGGGGAGGCTGCTGCTGCTGGTGGTGAGGGGAGGCTGCTGCTGGTTCTGAGGGGAGGCTGCTGCTGGTGCTGAGGAGAAGCTGCTGCTGGTGCTGAGGGGAGGCTGGTGCTGTTGCCAAGGGGAGGCTGCTGCTGGTGTTGAGGAGAGGCTGCTGGTGCTGAGGGGAGGCTTGTGCTGAGGGGAGGCTGGTGCCAAGGGTAGGCTGCTGCTGGTGCTAAGGAGAGGCTGCTGGTGCTGAGGGGAGGCTTGTGCTGAGGGGAGGCTGGTGCTGGTGCTGAGTAGAGGCTGCTGGTGCTGAGGGGAGGCTTGTGTGGAGGTTGCTGCTGGTGCTGAGGGGAGGCTGCTACTGGTGCCAAGGGGAAACTGCTGCTGGGAGGAGGCTGGTGCTGGTGCCGATGGGAGGCTGCTGCTGGTTCCGAGGGGAGGCTGCTGCTTGTGCCGAGGAGAGGCTGGTGCTGGTGCCGAGGGGAGGCTGGTGCTGGTGTCGAGGGGAGGCTGCTGCTGGTACCGAGGAGAGGCTGCTGCTGGTGCAGAGGAGAGGCTGCTGGTGCTGAGGGGAGGCTTGTGGTGAGGCTGATGCTGGTGCTGAGGGGAGGCTGCTGCTGGTGCTGAGGGGAGGCTGTTGCTGGTGGTGAGAGGAGGCTGGAGGTGAGGGAAGGCTGGTGGTGGAGAGGGGAGGTTGCTGCTGGTGATGAGGGGAGGCTGCTGCTGCAGCTGCTGAGGGGAGGCAGCTGCTGGTGCTGAGGAGAGGCTGCTGAGGTGGTGAGGGAAGGCTGCTGATGTTGGTGAGGGGAGACTACTGGTGGTGGTGAGGCGAGGCTGCTGGTGATGAGGGGAGGTTGCTGCTGGTGATGAGGGGAGGCTGCTGCTGGTGATGAGAGGAGGTTGGTGCTGAGTGGTGGCTGGTGCCGAGGAGAGGCTACTGCTGGTGCTGAGGGGAGGCTGATGGGGAGGCTGCTGCTGGTGATGAGGGGAGGCTGGTGATGAGGGGAGGCTGCTGGTGGTTGTGATGAGGGGAGGCTGGTGGTGATGAGGGGAGGCGGCTGGCGGTGGTGAGAGGAGGCTGCAAGTGGTGGTGAGGGGAGTCTGCTGGTGGTGGTGAGGGGAGGCTGCTGCTGGGGGGAGGCTGCTGCTGGTATTGAGGGGAGGCTGCTGGTGGTTCTGAGTTGAGGCTGTTGCTGGTGCTGAGGGGGGCCTGTTTATGAGGGGAGGCTGCGTCCGGCAGGGTGAGGCTGGTGCTGAGGGAAGGCTGCGACCGGCAGCGAGAGGCTGAGGAGGCGGTGGCGAGGACGACCAGGGCTAGTCGACAAGGATATGCCAATTGCATATCAAGATGATGCCAACCTCTGTGGACAGGTAGAAGGAACAAGAGTAGTTGACAAATAGGGTGATCAATAGACCTTGGAATAATAATAACTTCCACAATTGGATGTGTTTAAATAAAATGTTCCTGTGCTGAGATAATCTTATACATGTGCCCCTGCTGTGTACTGTGTAATGGCTGTGTCTGACCGTGCAGGAACATGGTCTGATCATACCACATCTCCTGGGCAGGGGAGGAAGAAAAAGAATATACAGACATTACAGCAGGGGATCACAGCTGATTCTTTCTGTGAGGTAAAACATTTCACTGCCTGTTTTTAAACAATGTTTTACTTCAAAGAAAGAAACAGTTGGGATCCCATGCTGAAATGTCTGTATACTCTTTTGTTTCCTCCCCTTAGCATGAGATGTGGTTGTGGCACCCCAGGGGTCCGGTTGCCACAGTGGCATTGCCTCCCTCACAAGAGTTGATGCCATGCCTGGAAGCAAGCAGGAGTCCCCTAATCAGGTTTAACTAAGCATGCAACACTTTCCTGGCTCCAGACCAGCAAGGGGAGTCCCTCCCCTTGGCAACTGGGATCTGGGGGCGTGGTTAGTGAGACTTAGTGTGTGAGGAGTTGAAGTCAGGACATCGAGGAGAGAGGAGCTGGGGACTGGAGCTGCGCGGCAGCTCACCCCAGAAGAACCAGCACAGAAGAACCGGACACCGGAGTCCGAGGCTGTGGGGCACCGAAGGCCCAGCAGTAGAAACCGGAGGGCAGGAGACTGCAGGTCTCCTGGCCCCATCAGACGCCCAAAGGCTCAGCAGCACCGCAGGGTTCAGCACCGCCACGTGAGAGCGACGCACCAGCAAGGCCCGAGCTGCCTGCCATACGGGTGAGCACAGAAACGTTGCACTCAGGGACGAGGGCCGCGCACAGCTACAAGCAGCAGGGCCAAAGAGTTTAGTGTAAAGGGAAGGCCTCCAATTTCACCTGGCAAGGAGGATTCTTTACTTGCTTCCAGGATGCCCGGACTTCCACTTCTAGCCAGCACCCTAGTCCCGGCTTGTCTAATCACCACCAGTAAAGATAAGAGGAAACCGCCATTGAGTTGTGGATTATTGCTGCGCCATCAACCCCTGCACTACAACGTCCAGCATGACCCATAACATCTACACTGCCCTGGAGCTAAGTTCTACCTGTGGAGAGCCACACTATCCCTGCTGCAGTAACATCAGCTCCAGAGGACCTGCTCCGCAGCGGCGGCTCCCCTAGCCGCATACCACAGGTGGCGTCACAAACTTTATACAATCACCATAAATCCCCTATCAATAACCCCTGGGTCACGGACCGGGTCACCGCTACTGTGACATCCCCCAGCATTTACCGGCCCGGCACCGGGTACCCCACGGCCCAGAGGGCGCGTCATGGTATGATCAGACCGTGTTCTGTACACGGTCAGACACAGCCATTACATTATTCAAAGATCTATTGATTAAAATTAACTTTTATTCGTGGGAAAACCCCTTTAAGTTCATGTATTAATTTGTCCACCATCTCAGTACATGATTATATGATACAATCATTCCCTCTGCTCCTGAAAGGGGGGAGGGGAGGGAATGATTGATATAAGTGTATACAGTGCATTGTGAAAGTATTTGGTCCCCTTGAACTTTTCTAACTTTTGCCACATTTCTGGCTTCAAACATAAAGATATAAAATTCTATTTTTGGGGGAAGAATCAAAAACAAGTGGGACACAATCGTGAAGTGGAACGAAATTTATTGGAAATGTTAAACTTTTTTAACAAATTAAAAACTGTGGGACTGCTGGCTTGTGGATTTAGACTGGACAACCCCTTTAAGGCTCCTTCAGCCATCAGTGAATATCGGTCTGTGCTCGGACCGCAATGCATGGACTTGCCGCGGGTCTCCTGACCTCAACTCAGCAGCCTCACAGCATGTATGAGGATGCGGGTCAGCATGATTGGTGCCCAGTCCAAGCACTGCAGACTGAGAGCAGAACGATTTCTCACTTCCAGTATTTACACTGTCATAATAATAAAGATGTTTCCCAATCATATACAGTGCATTGTGAAAGTATTTGGCCCCCTTGAACTTTTCTACCTTTTGCCACATTTCTGGCTTCAAACATAAAGATATAAAATTCAAATTTTTTGGAAAGAATCAACAACAAGTGGGACACAATCGTGAAGTGGAACGAAATTTATTGGAAATGTTAAACTTTTTTAACAAATTAAAAACTGAAAAGTGGGGCGTGCAATATTATTCGGCCCTCTTGAGTTAATAATCGCCATCTTTTGCTGCGATTACAGCTGAAAGTCGCTTGGGGTATGTCACTATCAGCTTTGCACATCGAGAGGCTGAAATTCTTGCCCATTCTTCCTTGCAAAACAGTTCGAGCTCATTGAGGTTGGATGGAGGGCGTTTGTGAACAGCAGTTTTCAGCTCTTTCCACAGATTCTCGATTGGATTCAGGTCTGGACTTTGACTTTGCCATTCTAACACCTGGATACGTTTATTTTTGAACCATTTTATTGTAGATTTTGCTTTATGTTTGGGATCATTGTCTTGTTGGAAGATAAATCTCCGTCCCAGTCTCAGGTCTTTTGCAGACTCCAACAGGTTTTCTTCCAGAATGGTCCTGTATTTGGCTCCGTCCATCTTCCCATCAATATTAACCATCTTCCCTGTCCCTGCTGAAGAAAAGCAGGCCCAAACCATGATGCTGCCACCACCATGTTTGACAGTGGGGATAGTGTTTTGAGGGTGATGAGCTGTGTTGCTTTTACGCCAAACATATCGTTTTGCATTGTGGCCAAAAAGTTTGATAATGGTTTCATCTGACCAGAGCACCTTATTCCACATGTTTGGTGTGTCTCCCAGGTGGCTTGTGGCAAACTTCAAATGAGACTTTTTATGGATATCTTTGAAAAATGGCTTTCTTCTTGCCACTCTTCCATAAAGGCCAGATTTGTGCAGTGTATGACTGATTGTTGTCCTATGGACAGACTCTCCCACCTCAGCTGTAGATCTCTGCAGTTCAACCAGAGTGATCATGGGCCTTTTGGCTGCATCTCTGATCAGTCTTCTCCTTGTTCGAGATGAAAGTTTAGAGGGACGGCTGGGTCTTGATAGATTTGCAGTGGTCTGATAATCCTTCCATTTCAATATGATCGCTTGTACAGTGCTCCTCGAGATGTTAAAAACTTGGGAAATCTTTTTGTATCCAAATCCGGCTTTAAACTTCACCACAACAGTATCTCGGACCTGCCTGGTGTGATCCTTGGTCTTCATGATGCTCTCTGCACTTGAAACAGAACCCTGAGACTATCAGCAGAGCAGGTGCATTTATACGGAGACTTGATTACACACAGGTGGATTCTATTTATCATTACCAGTCATTTAGGACAACATTGGATCATTCAGAGATCCTCACTGAACTTCTGGACTGAGTTTGCTGCACTGAAAGTAAAGGGGCCGAATAATATTGCACGCCCCACTTTTCAGTTTTTAATTTGTTAAAAAAGTTTAAAATATCCAATAAATTTCGTTCCACTTCACGATTGTGTCCCACTTGTTGTTGATTCTTTCCAAAAAAATTGAATTTTATATCTTTATGTTTGAAGCCAGAAATGTGGCAAAAGGTAGAAAACTTCAAGGGGGCCAAATACTTTCACAATGCACTGTATATGATTGGGAAACATCTTTATTATTATGACAGTGTAAATACTGGAAGTGAGAAATCGTTCTGCTCTCAGTCTGCAGTGCTTGGACTGGGCACCAATCATGCTGACCCGCATGCTCATACATGCTGTGAGGCTGCTGAGTTGAGGTCAGGAGACCCGCGGCAAGTCCATGCATTGCGGTCCGAGCACAGACCGATATTCACTGATGGCTGAAGGAGCCTTAAAGGGGTTGTCCAGTCTAAATCCACAAGCCAGCAGTCCCTCTGTGTCACTGACTGAAGACTTGTGAATCCACACATCGTAAGCACTGTGAGGATTCGCTGGTGTCGGAGCCAGGAATGGCAATCACTTGGCTTCAAGGATGTGAAATGCAGACTCCCAGCCAGAAGGGGGGGTGTGGAGATAGAGGGAGAACAAACAGGTGGGCAGGTGAATTTAAAGGGTTGGCTCTGCCGTGAAGTACCGAGTGGTGGGACTTTATTTGAACAGTCATCCTGTGCTGACAGAGTCCCTTTAAACATAAGTCATACTCACCTTCTGGCGTCTTCATCAATTTTCAGCACTGCTTCGGTCTTGCGGCGCCATCTTGTGAACGCAGCTTCTGACTGACTGGAAGTCAGAAGCTATGTCACAATCTCTCAATGCAAGTCTGAAAGCCTGAACGATGCTCTCATAGACTTGATCTGGTCATGGTGTGACAGTATTTGTCTCTTGTATGTGGTATTATTCAGTCACTATGTGGTGGTAATATGTGGTGTGGTCACAGTGTGGCAGAAAGTAGAGTTTTTCCAAGAGTGGTCGGTGGGACTGTGGAAGGTTTGAGGAGTGGAGGCGGAGCTGGGGTGAAGCCTGGGTGGAGTTTCAAGGGGGCCCCAAAATTTTGCCAGTATGGGGCACCGAAATTCCTAGCAGCAGCCCTGCACGACCCTGGACACTTGCCAAAGCTTTTTAGTGATGCTATTGTGCCAGTTTTGTCTATTGATTCGTCACACTCTGTCATGCATGAGAGGGGTAACCGAGTCAATAGCTGGTGCTATGCTAGAGTGGCATTGTAGAAGGCAGTGACACTGTCTGTGTCGTGGAGTGAAGATATGGATGTCAGTGGTAGAATAGAATTAGAGAGTATGTGAGTGTGGAGACATGCAAGGTTTCTTCAGGGGTGTGCTATTTGCTGACATGGGTGACAGGTGAGGAGGACAGAGATGAGAAAGTGTTGGAATAATACATATTAATCTGTATGTGTATTGCAACAACTACTGTGCTGTTTCATATGTTGTGCATATTGTGAGGTTGTTAACAAAGTTTAGTTAAAAAAAAAAAAAAAAAACTCCCACAGACAGGATGCCCCCTCCTTCTCTTCCTGTGTTGTTGTTATATATCTGATTTGATTTCCTCATGCTGCAGTAACATCATGCTGTGCCTGTGCTGGATATAAATAAACCTACATTCTGTGTTCTAAACTCTGGATGTCACGCGGATTAATCCTCTGCTAACAGGTTATGGGCCCAGATGTACCAGAGTCCCAGAGTCACAGATCCCCAGAACACAGAGGAAAGAAAAGAAAGAAAGACAGCAAACTGAGAAGAAGCAAAGATGGCCACCAGCAGCAGCTCCATGAAATTTACAGTGCCAAGTCTCACTAACCAGAATTATCAATCCTGGAAATTCAAAGTGAAAATGCTGCTGATAAGAGAAGGTACGTGGAAATACACACAGGAGCCTAAACCTGACCCAGTGCCACAGGAGTGGACAGAGATGGATCAGAAAGCACAAAGTACCATATCACTCAGTATAGATGATGACCAGATTGTGCATGTGTGTAAATGTAATACTGCAAAGGAAATGTGGGAGCAGTTGCAAAAGGTACATGAGAGGATAAATTTAAGCAATAAGCTCTATCTCATGAGAAAGCTGTACCAGTCTAAGCTACAGAAAGGCCAGGATATGCAGGATTACATAAGAAGTGTTCTGGAAGTTGTAGAACGCCTGAGAGTCATTGGGGAAGATCTAAAGGACTTTCATGTGGCCGCATTACTGCTTAGTGGCCTTTCAGAGAGGTATGATACGCTTGTAACCGCACTAGATGCGCGTCCAGATGATGAGCTTACACTGGAGTATGTCAGGGGGAAGCTCATAAATGAATATAAGCGAAAGGCAGAAGGTGTAAACAGTAGGACATGCAACACAGAATCTGCTTTACAGACACAAAACCTAACTGATAACAGGAAGCACATAAAAGAAACACGTGAATGTTTTGTTTGCAAGAAATCAGGACATTTGAAAGCTGACTGCAGAGTCTGGAAAGCTAGAATGAATCAGCTGAAAAAGCAAAGCAGTCATCAAAGGGTTAAAAGTGCTGTATCTGGAGAAAATGATTCTGTGAATACTGAAACTGCATTTACTGTCAGTGCAAATACATCAAAGCATGCATGGTGTATAGACTCTGGAGCAGCTAGTCACATGACTAATAACAGAGACTTCTTTTCTAAGCTTAACCAAAGTAAATCAGAGAAAGTGATTATGGCTAATGGTCAGTACATGACTTCAGAAGGCATAGGAGATGGTTATATTGATTGTCAAATCTCACCAACACAAAGCAGGAAGATCCCAGTAAAGGATGTGCTGTATGTGCCTAGTCTTGAAAGTAATCTACTATCTGTGAAGAAACTCACAAAACAAGGAAATGAAGTTACATTTAAGCATGATAGCTGCATCATCTCAAAGGAAGGTCACACACTAGTAGAGGGAAACATCACAGATGAACTTTATCAGCTGAAATGCAAAGAGTGTGTGTATACAGCGCAACAAGAAGAGCATAAAAACTGTATTCATGTGTGGCATATGCGTCTGGCACACAGAGACCCAGAAGCAATAAGAAAGTTAGTCCAAAAGCAACTAGCTGAGGATATTACAATTGATCTATGTAACCAGACAATGAAGTGTACTAGCTGCATCAAAGGGAAAATGTCTAGGAAAGCTTTTCCTAAGAGAATTAGTACAACAACAGCACAGCCACTAGATTTAATACACACAGATGTCTGTGGTCCAATGAGCACTCTGACCCCAGGGAAGAAGAGATATTTTCTCACATTTATTGATGATCATTCAAGATATACAGTTGTCCACCTGCTTCACAGCAAGAAGGAAGTTCCAGAGAAACTTGAAATATACCTAGCTGAAGTATATAATAAATTTGGAAGAATGTCAAAGATTCTACGTGCAGATAATGGGACTGAATATACAAGTAATGAGACACAGAGCATTTTAAAGAAAAATGGAATCCTATTTCAGACCACTGTACCGTACAACCCAGAGCAAAATGGTGTCGCGGAAAGAAGGAACCGAACACTATGTGAAAGTGGAAGAAGCATGTTATTTGATGCAAATCTGCCCACAGTATATTGGGGTGAAGCAATCATGACAGCTTGCTATCTTCAGAACAGACTACCAGGTAAAGCTACAGACAAAACTCCATTTGAGCAATGGAATAGCAGAAAGCCAAAACTACATCACATAAGAATATTCGGAAGTAAAGCATTTGTACATGTTCCCAAAGAAAAGCAAACTAAGTGGGAATCTCACGCTAAGGAAGGTATCCTGGTAGGCTACAGCGAAACCCAGAAAGGTTATAGGATTCTACACCCAGATAAAATATGTGCAAAATACAAGGACCTAAAGACACAGATGTACTGTCTGTGATATTAGATAGCCAAAATACTTCCATGTATTGTTGCGTCCAAAGATATTTTCTTCATATTTCTTCATATTTCTTCATATTCCCCTTTTTTTTTTTTTTTTTTTCATAATTTCACCTTTATTTCCATTTTTATTTTCATAATAATTTTTTGTTTGGGCTTTAAGTGCGCTCTCGACCTGGGCCGTGGCACCACTGTGCGGTTTTGACCTATGAGGTATTTCCAGCTCATGAACCATTGGGGCAGAATATACGCGGTTAGTATATACCGCGGTACATACGGTATGTGCCTGGATGGGTGTCAGCTACTGTATAACTTGGACATTTGCCCTGGCCTGGGGTACTTATGGATGGGAGGGCTTCATGTCACCATCCAACACAAGATGTCAGTTGGTTACCTTGTGTGCCCCTTAATCGTCGCTCCGTAGTGTGCGGTTTTTCCTTGTCTGTGATGCGCACACCGGATGTGACGCTTGCGTGTCACGCCCGGCACCTGCGTTCCACATACCGGATGTCAGCTGACCGGAACCGGAAGTGACACGATCGCGAGTATAGCGCGACTAGGATTTAAAAGAGGACTTATCAGAGTGTCAAATGGCGCTGTCTGGTGAATGAGCTGCGCGATTGTGGGCAGCGTGCATACCGCATGTCTTCTCTTTTTTTCCCCTGATGACTAGCTAAGGCAAAGAAACGCGTCGGGAGCGGTATATTGTGATGGGCTGGTGACCCTATGAGACTTGGTCTGCCCCCATCATATGGAGCTATCTTGAAGTCTGAGAGCAGGAACGGATATCAAAATTGGTGAGGATGTTCCATTTCTATATATAGCAAGGTTAAATGGTTACCATTGATAGGGTTAATGTTTCTGCGTTCTCACATATTGAGACACAATAAGTTGTTATAGTGTCCCGTAGGCTCCATCATTTTCTTTTTGCCACACTTTCTTGGTTGCGTCAGAGATACAATATGCTTATATGACATATATCTATATCTTTGGACGCAACAATACATGGAAGTATTTTGGCTATCTAATATCACAGACAGTACATCTGTGTTTTTAGGTCCTTGTATTTTGCACATATTTTATCTAGTGGTAATAAATGTTAAGTTTTACATTTCTATAGCACTACACCTGCTTGTGTTTACATTTATTTTTTTGTGTAGTTATTTCTAAAACCCCTGCTGCTGCATTTTGATTCTACACCCAGAAACAAACTAGATCACAATAAGTAGAGATGTAGTGATTGATGAGAACTTTGTATCACCCAAGTTTTGTGACATCACGCCAGTAGTCCAGCTGAAGTCACAATTACAAGACAGCAACAAGGAGGATGTAGAGGTCTGGCTGGATTCTTCAACTAATGAAGGAACAACAGAAAAATCAGGTGAATCTGAAATCAGGAGATCGTCAAGATCAAGCAAAGGTATACCAGCTAAATGTCTATCCTACATTGTCAAGACACTACCTGAGTCAGAGCCGCAGTCATGGGATGAAATGCAAGCACTACCTGTCCATGAAAGAACAAAGTGGATCGATGCCGCTAATGAGGAAATCAAATCGCTTCATCAACTCCAAACTTGGAAACTCACCAAGCTACCACAGGGCAAAAAGGCAATCAAGTGCAAGTGGGTCTTCAAAACCAAATATGACTCAGAAGGTAAAGTCCACAGATTCAAAGCAAGGTTGGTCGCAAAAGGATATTCTCAAAAGTATGGCGAAGATTACGATGCTACATTTGCTCCAGTCACTAAACAGACCACGTTCAGAGCTTTGTTAGCTGTAGTTGCTGTACAAAAGATGTATGTCAGACATTTGGATATAAAAACTGCCTTTTTAAATGGTGACATTGAGGAGGACTTATACATGACTCAACCTGAAGGTTATGTAAAAAGAGGTCAAGAGAATCTTGTTTGCAAACTACAAAAATCTCTCTATGGTCTTAAGCAATCAGCAAGAGCATGGAACACCAAGATGAATAAAGTCTTGTTGGAAGACAAAATATACAGATGGAAAGTGGATGTATATTCTCTTATATGTGGACGACGTGATTGTTGTTCATCAAGACGACGCAGAAATTGGAAAAATGACTGAAATTCTGAATCAGCACTTTGAATCAAAAGACCTTGGAAGTGTGACATATTATCTAGGAATCCAAATCCAGAGAGAGGAAGATGGAAGTTTTCTTCTAAACCAAAGTGCAAAAATTAATTTGATTCTGAATCAGTTTAAAATGTCGGAGGTCAAAGGTATATCAACCCCAATGGAACCATCCTACCTGAAGCTGGAAGGAGAAGATGACCTGTTGCCTAACAATGAGAAATATCGTCAGGCAGTGGGGACACTTCTATACATATCAACTATGACTCGACCGGATATCACAACAACAGTTGGAATCCTTTGCAGATATGTGGAAAAACCGCGCCAAAGAGACTGGAATGCTGTTAAGAGACTTCTCCGATATTTGAAAGAAACGCAAGATGTAAATTTAAAACTATCTGCAGCAGGAGATCTAGAACTTACCGGCTATGTAGATGTGGATAGGGCTGGTGATTCGCGTGATCATAAATCCACAAGTGGATACTTGTTTAAAGTTGGAGAAAGTTCAATCTCCTGGTCTAGTAGGAAACAAGTGTCTGTTGCCTTGTCATCTACAGAAGCGGAGTATGTGTCCGCAGCCTATGCAAGCCAGGAGGTTGTTTGGCTAAGACAATTGATGGACGATCTTGGCAAACCGACAACTCAGCCGACGGTGATTTATGAGGACAACCAAGGATGCATTAAACTTGCATGCAGTGAAAAAATCAGTGCTAGAACCAAGCACATTGACGTCAGACATCATCATCTACGTGATTTGATAGATCGTGGGATAATTCACTTTGTCTATTGTGAAACTGATAAGATGGTAGCTGACATTATGACAAAGCCATTGCCACGAGCTAGGTTAAAAGAATTGAGAACCACAATGGGACTAAGAGGATAAGTAGTTGTTGAGTGGGGGTGTTGGAATAATACATATTAATCTGTATGTGTATTGCAACAACTACTGTGCTGTTTCATATGTTGTGCATATTGTGAGGTTGTTAACAAAGTTTAGTTAAAAAAAAAAAAAAAACTCCCACAGACAGGATGCCCCCTCCTTCTCTTCCTGTGTTGTTGTTATATATCTGATTTGATTTCCTCATGCTGCAGTAACACTAGACTCCATTCTGTGCCTATGCTGGATATGAATAAACCTACATTCTGTGTTCTAAACTCTGGATGTCACGCGGATTAATCCTCTGCTAACAGAAAGTGAGTAGATGGTGATGAGGTAGGGGGAGAGGGGAGGTTGTGAAGTTAGATAGGGAGCAGAGACGGGTGAAGATAAGGTCTAATGTATTTCCGTCTGTGTGGGTGGCTGAGGAGGAACATTGAGTAAGTTCAAAAGATAAAGTAAGACACAGGAGTTTGGAGGCTGCTGACTGGAGGGTGTCAGTAGGGATGCTGAAGTCACCCATTATGATAGTGGGAATGTCAGCGGAAAGAAAGTGAAGAAGCCAGGTGGAGAATTAGTCAATATAGGTAGTGGCCGGGCCCGGAGGTCGGTATATGACGGCCACTTGGAGGTAGAATAGATGCGGACAGAGTGGACTTCAAAAGAGAAGATAAGGGAGGTTAGAGGTGGGATTGGATTAAAGGTGCAGTTGGTAGAAAGAAGAAGACCCACTCCTCTGCCATGTATGTTGCCAAGGAGAAGAGTGTGGGCAAAGTGGAGGCCATCATAACACAGCGGAGCAAGGGAGGCAGTGTTGGAGGGTGTCAGCCATGTTTCGGTGAGGCCCAGGAAGGAGAAATTGTGAGAGGTAAGGAGGTCATGAATCACATGGAGCTTATTACAGACAGAGTGGGCATTTCAGAGTGCTCCAGAGAGAGGGAGCAGAGGGGTGGTCGTCAAGGACACAGGTTTTACATAGGAGAGATTGCGGTAATTCATATTAGGATGAGAGCGATAAGAGGGGGAATAAATGGGAAGTATCAGATGTGGGCAGGCTGACATTATGGGGAGGCAAACAAAGCAAATGCCTGGGGCCCCCACTCCCTCAGGGGCCCCCAGTGGGGGCATAATGGTTGCGGTCACACTGGGGGCTGTGTTGGGGGCTCCTTTCCAATTATCAATGAGACAGGAGCTACGTCGTTCCTGCACTCTCAATAGAAACGGCCAGGCAGCGCTCCATCCCCTCCAGCCCCTGCCAGTGACTTTGGTCTGAGACTGAGCTGGGTTTTTTCTGCGCATGTGACAGGATGCTGAAGGAATCAGGTGAGGCGCTGACACGTACAAGTGTGTGAGGCAAAACCTGTGCCTCGTCCCAGCACTGCAGCCTCTGTCTGTTCCCTCTGACTCCCAGCTCATGGTCCGTGACTTGAAGCTTATCTTTTAATGTTCCATGCTATTATGGACAACAGCAAGATATCTTACTGAAAAGTGCAGCCGGCATTCCAGGCTGTGCGGTGGGCTGCCTTTTCTGCAATATATCTTAGTGGAAACTGTCAGACTGATGTCAGCTGAGCTCACCAAGCAGAAAACACTTTGGTAACTAGTAGCTGATGGAGCGGGGATGAGGGAGGCTGGGAGATAGGAGAGTGGGGGGTTGTCAGCAGGCTCGGACAGGCCTGGCGGGGTGCCAGGAAATTTCCCGGTGGGCCCCGGCCCCCTGCAGAGAAGGCAGAGGAGAATTTAAAAAAAAAAAAAGGAAAAAAAAAGTGGTCGCGGGCCCTTTAAGGGCGCGCGCACACACTCTCACCGCCGCCGCGATGCCCACAACAGTAGCGGGAGTGGCCTGGGAGCAGGAGAGCCGAAGAGCAGAGCAGGGGCTGTACTGCAGCGTCACATTTAGCAGACAGGGCCACACGTCTGCTGAAAGTGACGTCACAGCGCGCCCTGCACTGCAGTCTTCCGCCTTAGGAGCGCTTCTGTACTGTACAGATTGTGTAATATAGTGTGTGTTTGTATGAATTTTTATGTATATGCTGCCTGCCTGTGTGTGTATATGCCTGTGTGTGTGTGTGTATATATCCCTGTGTATGTGTATATGCCTGTGTGTACAGTCATGGCCAAAAGTTTTGAGAATGACACCAAAATTATATTTTCCCATGATCTGCTGGCCTCTGGTTTTTATTAGTGTTTGTCTGATGTTTATATCACATACAGAAATATAATTGCAATCATATTATGAGTACAAATAGGTTATATTGACAGTTAGAATGAGTTAATGCAGCAAGTCAATATTTGCAGTGTTGCCCCTTCTTCTTCAAGACCTCTGTAATTCTCCCTGGCATGCTCTCAATCAACTTTTGGACCAAATCCTGACTGATAGCAGTCCATTCTTGCATAATCAATGCTTGCATTTTGCCAGAATTTGTTGGTTTTTGTTTGTCCACCCGTCTCTTGATGATTGACCACAAGTTCTCAATGGGATTAAGATCTGGGGAGTTTCCAGGCCATGGACCCAAAATCTCTATGTTTTGTTCCATAAGCCATTTTGTTATCACCTTTGCTTTATGGCAAGGTGCTCCATCATGCTGGAAAAGGCATTTTTGGGCGCCAAACTGCTCTTGGACGGTTGGGAGAAGTTGCTCTTGGAGGACATTCTGGTACCATTCTTTATTCATGGCTGTGTTTTTAGGCAAGACTGTGAGTGAGCCGATTCCCTTGGCTGAGAAGCAACCCCACACATGAATGGTTTCAGGATGCTTTACAGTTGGCATGAGACAAGACTGGTGGTAGCGCTCACCTCTTCTTCTCCGAATAAGCTGTTTTCCAGATGTCCCAAACAATCGAAAAGGGGATTCATCAGAGAAAATGACTTTGCCCCAGTCCTCAGCAGTCCACTCCCTGTACCTTTTGCAGAATATCAGTCGGTCCCTGATGTTTTTTCTGGAGAGAAGTGGCTTCTTTGCTGCCCTCCTTGGAACCAGCCCTTGCTCAAAGAGTCTCCGCCTCACAGTGCGTGCAGAAGCACTCACACCAGCCTGCTGCCATTCCTGAGCAAGCTCGGCACTGCTGGTAGTCCGATCCCGCAGCTGAAACAGTTTTAAGATACGGTCCTGGTGCTTGCTGGTCTTTCTTGGGTGCCCTGGAGCCTTTTTGACATGCTTCTCCTTGAAGTTCTTGATGATGCGATAGATTGTTGACTGAGGTGCAATCTTTGTAGCTGCGATACTCTTCCCTGTTAGGCCATTTTTGGGCATTGCAATGATGGCTGCACATGTTTCTTTAGAGATAACCATGGTTAACTGAAGAGAAACAATGATACCAAGAACCAGCCTCCTTTTAAAGTGTCCAGTGATGTCATTCTTACTTAATCATGTCTGATTGATCGCCAGCCCTGTCCTCATCAACACCCACACCTGAGTTAATGGATCAATCACTAAAATGATGTTAGCTGCTCCTTTTAAGGCAGGACTGCAATGATGTTAAAATGTGTTTTGGGGGTTAAAGTTCATTTTCTGGGCAAATATTGACTTTGCAAGTACAGTAATTGCTGTTAAGCTGATCAATCTTTGACATTCAGGAGTATATGCAAATTGCCATTACAAAAAATGAAGCAGTAAACTTTGGAAAAATTACTATTTGTCTCATTCTCAATACTTTTGGCCATGACTGTATGTGTATATGCCTGCGTGTGTGTATATTCCTGTGTGTGTGTATATGCCTGCATTTGTGTGTGTATATGCCTGTGTGTGTACAGTGTGTGTATATGCCTGCCTTCATGTGTGTGTGTGTATGCCTGCATGTGTGTACAGTGTGTGTGTATATGCCTGCATGTGTGTGTGTATATATACCTGCATGTGTGTGTATATGCCTGCATGTGTGTGTGTGTATGCCTGCATGTGTGTGTGTGTGTATATGCCTGCTTGTGTGTGTGTATGTATGCCTGCATGTGTGTGTGTGTGTATATGCCTGCATGTGTGTGTGTGTGTATATGCCTGCTTGTGTGTGTGTGTATGTATGCCTGCATGTGTGTGTGTGTATATGCCTGCATGTGTGTGTGTATATGCCTGCGTGTGTGTGTGTGTATATGCCAGCATGTGTATGTATTTGAGTGCCTGCATGCCTACGTGTATATGTGTCTTCACACGTTTGTGCGTGCTTCCCTGCTTGTCTGCATTTTTGTGTGTGATTGTCTGAGTGTGTCTGTGCATGATTGCGTGTGCATTTCTGTGTGTGCTTGCCTGCGTGTGTACGTGTCCCCATTTCTGTGGGTATGTGTATCTGCGTGTGTATATTAGGGCTCTTTCACATGTCCTGATATTTACGGGACTGGAGATATGTGTCCACCTGTGTGTCATCCGTGTGACACATACCAGTGCTTGGGAATCAGTGTACAGTTAACGCTGTTCCCAAGAGCCGGGTGCTGAGCGCTTGCCCTCATCATGAATCCCTGCCGGCACTGCGATCAGCAGCAGCAGGGTCAATGATGAGAGTAGTAGTCAACTCCCGCCGTGTCCAACTGTAAAAATAGGAATAAAATTAAAAAATCCTTGTACTCACCTCTCCTAAGTGTCACCCGCTGTAATCTGTGCGAGCGCTCACGCCGAAGAGAATGACTTCTGCAGCGAGCGGGCCTCGGAGCTGCACTCAGTGATTGACAGGGCACCGCTTGTTGAGCGCAGCTCCGGGGTCCACTCGCTGCAGGAGTCATTCTCCTCGGCGTGAGTGCTCGCACGGATTACAGCGGGTGACTCTTAGGAGAGGTGAGTATAAGGATTTTTTTTATTTTATTCCTATTTTTACAGTTGGACACTGCTGGAGTAGACTACTACTCTCATCATTGACCCTGCTGCTGCTGATCGCAGCGCCAGCAGGGATCTATGATGAGGGCAGCGCTCAGCACCCAGTGCTTGGGAAGAGCACTAACTGTCATCAGTGTGCGGGACGTTTTGCGGCCTGTGCAGCAGGTAAAAAACAGACGTGTCAGCGTGTTTTGCCCATGGACACCACATGGTCTGTGGAAAGTGGAAACACACTGACGTGTGCACATTCATTTGAATGGGTCTACGTGTACCAGTGTCTGTGGTACATGAGGAAACTGTCACCGCATGTACTGACGTGTGAAAGAGCCCTTAGTATGTGTCTGTGTGCGCTTGTTTTCGTGTGTGTAAGCACGCTTCTGCATGTCTGTGTGGTCTTCCGATGATTTATTATATTTGGGGAGAGAAATTTTAGGAGACAAAATGGGGAGATGTGTGAAGAAACGGTATGGTGAACTAGAGGAGGGGTGGGAATGAGTGCAGGAACAGAATGGGGAAGGGGGATGTATAAGGAAACAGTATGGAGAGTGGGGGAATAGTGTGAGGAGACAGTATGGAGAGAGAAAAGTGTGATGTGACACAGCACAGAGACTAGGTAGTGAGGGGGAAGGTATAGAGATGCGGCAGTATAGGGGAAACAGTGTGAGGGCACAGAAAGGAGGTAACAGTATGCTGAGGAGGTGGAGTGTGATGAAGGGGCACAGTATAGAGACTGGGTAGTATAGGGGGGACACAGTGTGAGAGGACAGTGTGAAGAGGGGGCCCAGTATGGTAAGGAGAGGACAGTGTGGAGAGCATGTACCCTAACAGTGGTAGAGTGTATGTCATATTTTGTGCAGGGAGCATTGTAAGAGTTAGGTTTATTTAGGGGCTCAGTGTAGATATTTTTATTCAGGAGCATCATAATGACACTGCTATCTTTAAGGGCATCATGTGGGGATGTGCTGCAGAAGACCGGAGAAGATGGAAGTCTGCAGAGACGAGCTGTGGAACTCATCATGGAGTCTGGACAAGAGGAAGAACAGAAAGAGAACGACTCTAATCAGAGAAGCCGTCTCAGGTAAGATACCTGCATGTAAATGTTCATTTGTGATCCTGCCTGTGTCTCATCAGTAATGTGGTTCCTGTATGGTCTGCAGTCTGATGATGACTGATAACTCCCAGTATCTCTATTGTTAATTACATACTGGGAGTTGTAGGTTTATGCGATACAAAGATATATGGGTCTGACCTGACATTACAATTGATGGTGGTTCAGATGATGTATTCGTGTACTGATGTGTTTGTGCGCGTCTGCGTGTTTGTGCGCGTCTGCGTATCTGGAATAATATGTATTTTTGTAAGATGCGTGTATGTAACTGTGCATTGTGGTGTGTAATAACATTCATATGCTTGAGGCACCTTTACTAAATCTGTTAGGACTCACTCACATGTGTTAGGGAATTCCATTTGTCTTTCCACATTTAGGAACAGACAAGTGAAATATGCTAACCCTGACAAAACTGTCACCATAGGGATGTGCTTGTATGGACACGGGTTCAGGAGCTGAGCCTGCTCCATACTGGGCAGATGTCGGCTGTGTTACATAGCCGGCGTCTGCCTGTAACAGCAGTGATCAGAGCTCGCCTTGATTGCTGCTGTTTTGAGTATTTAAGTGCCCTTGTCAATCACTGACAGCGGCATTTAGATAGCACAATGGCCGGTGCATGCAGTCACCTGTTCCCTTCAGCCCCCTGTGACGCAGTTGCAGGTTGCTGATGGGTTGCCAGTAGTGCTGAGTGCGCGTGGTCGGATAAGAGACATTACAGTCACCGCGAGCTACAAAGTGCTGCAATAACGTCAGGCACCTTAATTGTGACACTTCCATGGAGCCCAACCTCAGGCTGAGCGTTATTGAATGACTAACATGGCAGCAACACCTGGCAACTAGTGCTGAGTGAGTGTGGTTGGATAAGGTGTGATCCCAGCATGCTCAGGTGTTATCTGAGTATCTTGTAGTGCTCTGCTAATATGCTCGAGTCCCCGGGGTAGCATGTTTTGCGGCGGTAGACAGAAGCAACACATGCAGGGATTACCTAACAAACAGGCAATTCCTGCATGTGTTGCGTCTGTCTACTGCCGCAAAACATGCTACCCCGGGGACTCGAGCATATTAGCAGAGCACTACAAGATACTCAGATAACACCTGAACATGCTGGGATCACACCTTATCCGACCACACTCACTCAGCACTAGTTGCCTGGTGTTGCTTCCATGTTAGTCATTCAATGAAGCTCAGCCTGAGGTTGGGCTCCATAGAAGATGTCACAATCAAGGTGCCGGACGTTATTGCAGCACCCTCACTTTGTAGTTCGTGGTGACTGTAATGTCTCCCTCCTTGCACCGACCCAATAACAGGAAGCGAGTGGCGGCAGGGAGAATAAAATGTAATTTTCTCTGTGTAGCCAATGCTTTTCCAATAAGCCGTCTAACCAGGCTTTACACCCTATTTACCTGCAGATTACCCTTTTATCTGCAGATAAATAGCGTTTTTCAAGGTGACAAGTTACCATTAAAGGGACTCTGGCAGTACGGAATGACTGTTCGAATATAGTCCTGCAACTTGGTGCTCCACAGCGCGGCCAATCATGTAATTATAGAACATTATAGAAAAGCATAACAAGTAATAAAACCGTTTATGGTGGGCTGTAGTGTGGGCCCCTAGAGTCAGTTCCCCTGGTGGGCCCTAGCCACCCCAGTCCGACCCTGGTTGTCAGCCTGCAGAATCACATCAAGTGTGTGATGACAGGGGGAGCATCTGGAGCAGTTCAAATTTGTTGAAGAGGTCCTGTTTACTGTGCTTATTACACAATAAGAAGATTTGATAAGTCCTGGGCGGGAGCTTTAAAGGGAACCTGTCACCAGAAAAAGCACTATTAACCTGCAGATATGGGGTCAATCATCAGGGTAATAGCGTTACTAACCTGCCTGGTGCCTGCACTTAGCTGAACGCTGCGAGGAGAAAATGAACTTCATTCCTTCCAGCAGTGTTCCAGTTTCAGTCACGGGGCGGTGCCGGCGCGGTTTCAGTCACCGGTCTGAAAATACAGAGCAGTGGCTGTAACTGCGCCCCCGGCCCTGACTGACAGTCGCTCTGCATTGGGGCCGGCTGTCAGTCAAGGCCAGGGGCACGGTACTGTAAACTCAGATCGGTGACTGATCCTGTGCCCCCATGACTGAAACTGAACGTTGCTGGAGTGAATAAAGGACATTTTCTCCCCATAGCGTTCTGATATGTGTGGGCACCGGGCAGGTTAGTAACGCTATTAACCTGCAGATTAAGCCTATATCTGCAGATTAATAGCGTTTTTTTCTGGTGACAGGCTCTCTTTACAATACCCAGCTGACTTGACTTGAGCAACCAATAGTTGCTGTAGAGGGTGAGGGGAGGAGCGCAGAACCACTGTGCAGAAAGGAGACCAGCCATTGGCAGCATTTCTCAAAGGTGCACAAAGAAAAGTTTAGTATTTTGTTGTGTCATATTCAACCTCAGGTAATGGATTTAAAGGGGTTGTCAACTACTAGGGAACCCCCTCTCAAAGGGTTTATCTAGAATTATATTAATTTTTTACTATGGGCATAAGTGCTGACAGGCAGGTGGTTACTAACTACCTGCCTATTCTACCCAGCGCAGATCTCTCCTAGCACAGAGTGGTCACAGACCATTCCTGACGATCATTCTGAGACTTCCGCTGACGTCACATTGTCGCAACAGCTTCTCTTCCGCTCTGTAGCCAGGGTGTAACTGCTGATGTCATGCTGACAGCCAGCTCCTCGCTGCCTCATTGCGGGGAGCCGTCTCTCAATTAGCATGATGTTGACAGTCACATCCTGGCAACAGAGCAGCCCAAGTTACACCACTGACACCAAACATCTACCGCAAAAACTACATAATAGCTCTGCGTTATCAATACAGTTGTTGGGACTGCTTAAGGATCTTTGATGACACCACAGTCGTAACCATGATATCATCACAGGTCCTGTACTGTGCAGGAGTTTAGAAGAAGTGAAGAGGAAGAGACAGACTGGTAAGTATTGTGCATATATACAGTACAGACCAAAAGTTTGGACACACCTTCTCATTTAAAGATTTTTCTGTATTTTCATGACTATGAAAATTGTACATTCACACTGAAGGCATCAAAACTATGAATTAACACATATGGAATTATATACTTAACAAAAAAGTGTGAAACAACTGAAAATATGTCTTATATTCTAGGTTCTTCAAAGCAGCCACCTTTTGCTTTGATGACTGCTTTGCACACTCTTGGCATTCTCTTGATGAGCTTCAAGAGGTAGTCACCGGAAATGGTCTTCCAACAATCTTGAAGGAGTTCCCAGAGATGCTTAGCACTTGTTGGCCCTTTTGCCTTCACTCTGCGGTCCAGCTCACCCCAAACAATCTCGATTGGGTTCAGGTCTAGTGACTGTGGAGGCTAGGTTATCTGGCGTAGCACCCCATCACTCTCCATCTTGGTCAAATAGCCCTTACACAGCCTGGAGGTGTGTTTGGGGTCATTGTCCTGTTGAAAAATAAGTGATGGTCCAACTAAACGCAAACCGGATGAAAAAGCATGCCGCTGCAAGATGCTGTGGTAGCCATACTGGTTCAGTATGCCTTCAATTTTGAATAAATCCCCAACAGTGTCATCAGCAAAGCACCCCCACACCATCACACCTCCTCCTCCATGCTTCACGGTGGAAACCAGGCATGTAGAGTCCATCCGTTCACCTTTTCTGCGTCGCACAAAGACACGGTGGTTGGAACCAAAGATCTTAAATTTGGACTCATCAGAGCAAAGCACAGATTTCCACTGGTCTAATGTCCATTTCGTCTGTTCTTTAGCCCAAACAAGTCTATTCTGCTTGTTGCCTGTCCTTAGCAGTGGTTTCCTAGCAGCTATTTTACCATGAAGGCCTGCTGCACAAAGTCTCCTCTTAATAGTTGTGGAAACGATGTGTCTGCTGCTAGAACTGTGTGTGGCACTGACCTGGTCTCTAATCTGAGCTGCTGTTAACCTGCGATTTCTGAGGCTGGTGACTCGGATAAACTTATCCTCAGAAGCAGAGGTGACTCTTGGTCTTCCTTTCCTGGGGCGGTCCTCATGTGAGCCAGTTTCTTTGTAGCACTTGATGGTTTTTGCAACTGCACTTGGGGACACTTTCAAAGTTTTCCCAATTTTTCGCACTGACTGACCTTCATTTCTTAAAGTAATGATGGCAACTCGTTTTTCTTTACTTAGCTGCTTTTTTCTTGCCATAATACAAATTCTAACAGTCTATTCAGTAGGATTATCAGCTGTGTATCCACCAGACTTCTGCACAACACAACTGATGGTCCCAACCACAATCATAAGGCAAGAAATCCCACTTATTAAACCTGACAGGGCACACCTGTGAAGTGAAAACCATTGTTGGAAGACCATTTCCAGTGATAACCTCTTGAAGCTCATCAAGAGAATGCCAAGAGTGTGTAAAGCAGTCATCAAAGCAAAAGGTGGCTACTTTGAAGAACCTGGAATATAAGACATATTTTCAGTTGTTTCACACTTTTTGTTAAGTATATAATTCCACATGTGTTAATTCATAGTTTTGATGCCTTCAGTGTGAAAGGACAATTTTCATAGTCATGAAAATACAGAAAAATCTTTAAATGAGAAGGTGTTTCCAAACTTTTGGTCTGTACTGTATATATATGTGCTTAATAAATATATATATATATATAAACACAAGTCTATATCTATGTGCTCATATATACAGTGGGGAAAATAAGTATTTGATACATTGCTGATTTTGCAAGTTTTCCCACCTACAAAGAATGAAGAGGTCTGTAATTTTTATCGCGGGTACACTTAAACTGTGAGAGACAGAATATAAAAAGTAATCTAGAAAATCAGACTGTATGATTTTTACATTTTTACATAATTAATTTGTATATTATTGCTTGAAATAAGTATTTGATATAATAGAAAAACTGAACTATGTGTATGTAGCATCCACAGTTATAAATCCCGGCAGCACAGACAAAAGTTAATAAGTGTAAAGATTGGCAATTGCCCAATGAATGAGCAAAATGCTGCTCATTCATCGGGTGATTGAATTGTTTATGGCAGAACAAAAATCATTATTCTCAGCAGCACATCACTAGTAATTGTTCATCACTGTTCATCATGCGCTCATCATTGTTAGTCAGCCTGTCTAAAGACGCCAAAATCAAGCACAGAACGACTTGACAATTGCATTCGCTTAACGGCCTGAACTCTGTGCATGTAAATGCAACTGAAATGTTTCTGTGTGATGGTACAATATATGAGCGTTTGGTGCCCCACTTTAAACTTTTGCCCAGGGCCCCACTTTGGCTAAAACCGGCCCTGGATGTGGGGGGAACAGGATTGGAAGATATGTCACCTGCAGTGAGGAGAAGCAGAGAGAGGTAGAGCAGGTGGGAGAAGGAGAGTGACTGTTTTTTCATGTTTTAGTAGGATAGATCTGAGGTTGAAGAGCAGTATGGCAGATGAGGACAGGTGTGGAGATAAGAGGGAAGGAGAGATAATTATTTGGTTAGAGGGTGCTGAGGTTTGGGGATAGCGAAGGAGACTGAGGATTAGTGGAGCCAAAACTGTGAGCATATGTAAGCATGTTGAAGGAGTAGGAGTAGGTTAAAAGAAAAGCTAGGTACATGTAATAAGCAGTGCTTACTGTTCCCTTCTGGTTTATTCCTGGTATACAGTGGGTACGGAAAGTATTCAGACCCCTTTAAATTTTTCACTCTTTGTTTCATTGCAGCCATTTGGTAAATTCTAAATAGTTCATATTTTACTCATTAGAGTACACTCTGCACCCCATCTTGACTGAAAAAAAACAGAAATATAGAAATTTTTGCAAATTTATTAAAAAGAAAAATTTAAATATCACATGGTCATAAGTATTCAGACCCTTTGCTCAGACACTCATATTAAAGTCACATGCTGTCCATTTCCTTGTAATCCTCCTTGAGATGGTTCTACTCCTTCATTGGAGTCCAGCTGTGTTT
This sequence comes from Phyllobates terribilis, assembly GCF_046119375.1. Classification (NCBI taxonomy): domain Eukaryota; kingdom Metazoa; phylum Chordata; class Amphibia; order Anura; family Dendrobatidae; genus Phyllobates; species Phyllobates terribilis. The sequence continues at coordinate 9,906,564 of NW_027362796.1, forward strand.
AATTAACTGATAAGACTTGATTTGTAAAGGCACACCCCTGTCTATATAAGACCTAACAGTTCACAGTGCTTGTCAGACCAAATGAGAATCAAAGGAACTGCCCAAGGAGCTCAGAGACAAAATTGTGGCAAGGCACAGATCTGGCCAAGGTTACAAAAGAATTTCTGTATTACTCAATGTTCCTAAGGGCACAGTGGCCTCCATAATCCTTAAATGGAAGAAGTTTGGGACCACCAGAAGTCTTCCTAGACCTGGCCATCCAGCCAAACTGAGCAATCATGGGAGAAGAGACTTGGTGAGAGAGGTAAAGAAGAACCCCAAGATCACTGTGGCTGAGCTCCAGAGATGCAGTAGGGAGATGGGAGAAAGTTCCATAAAGTCAACTATCACTGCAGTCCTCCACCAGTCAAGGACTCCCAGACTATGAGAAATAAGATTCTCTGGTTTGATGAGATGAAGATAGAACTTTTTGGTGATAATTCTAAGCAGTATTTGTGGAGAAAACCAGGCACTGCTCATTACCTGCCCAATACAATCCCAACAGTGAAACATGGTGGTGGCAGCATTGCTATGGGGGTGTTTTTCAGCTGCAGGGACAGGATGACTGGTTGCAATTGAAGGAAACATGAATGTGGCCAAGTACAGAGATATCCTGGATGAAAACCTCTTCCAGAGTGCTCTTGACCTCAGACTTGGCCAAAGGTTCACCTTCCAACAAGACAATGACCCTAAGCACACAGCTAAGATAACAAAGGAGGGGTTTGAGAACCACTCTGTGACCATTCTTGACTAGCCCAGTCAGAGCCCTAACCTAAACCCAATTGAGCGTCTCTGGAAAGACCTGAAAATGGCTGTCCACCAACGTTCAGCATCCAACCTGACGGAACTTGAGAGGATCTGCAAGGAAGAATGGCAGAGGATCCCCAAATCCAGGAGTGAAAAACTTGTTGCACCATTCCGAAGAAGACTCATGGCTGTACTAATTCAAAAGGGTGCTTCTACTCAGTACTGAGCAAAGATTCTGAATACTTATGACCATGTGATATTTCAGTTTTTCTTTTTTAATAAACTTGCAAAAATGTCTACATTTCTGTTTTTTTCAGTCAAGATGGTGTGCAGAGTGTACTTTAATGAGTAAAATATGAACTATTTAGAATTTACCAAATGGCTGCAATGAAACAAAGAGTGAAAAATGTAAAGGGGTCTGAATACTTTCCGTACCCACTGTATTACTGCAGCACACTTACAGAGCAACACAGAATTCGTCACCAGACCTGTATCTACACATGTAAACCTACATAAGAGATATCACTAAAGAGAAGTGTGTTGTACCCCTAAGAAGATATCAAAACCAAAAAGAAGGGAATCCTAGTCAAATACCGCTCAATATATATAATGTTAATAAATATGGAGGAGACGGAGACCCAAACGAAAACAAAGGTTTGTTAAATATATAAACCATTTTATTGTACATCAATTATAAATATAATACCAATAATACAACAATACTAGGTAAGGGGGAGAAGTACAATTAAAAAACAGGGAGGATGGAAACAATCCCTGAATATAAGGATAGAACCAGATAATGAGGAGCTCCTGTGAGATGAAAAATGCTCTAGAGTTCTAGGGGCAAACACAATTAAGGTGGGCTAGTAATTACTGCAAACTGCGAGACTAAGAAATATGATGAATAGTCTATAAAAAACAGGAAAAAATATGAATATACTTGCAAAAGAAGTATACTAACAAGTAGAATATGCAAGCATATAATCCGGTATAATTAAATAAATTAAATACTAAAACCTCACAGCTAACTGACAATTATATAAGGTATAAATATCAGAGAGTTTAGCTGATCAATTGTGAGTGGCCGTAGTTTTAATAAGAACCCGGAAAAAAGGCTCGATGTTTATAATACGTTTTAACAGTACGCAAAATATAGGTGAAGCAACCCTGATGTTCTACAGCACTAGTGTCTTATAAGTGGCGTGCATTGCAGTCAGTTAAATAAATACATAGTAGAGAGCAGGAAGGCAAAACTTTAAACTTTGCCTGTATAATACCCCTGCAATATCTATATAATAATCAGAAGTTGGTCAAAAGACGAGATGGCCGCAGTAGATGCTAATCCCCAATATGGGGTGCAGGTGAAAATAATGAAGCCAATTAACCCTGGTAGATATAATCATAACAAGAGCATAAAGAGATAAACATATGATGGTATCAGGAGAGCCCGAAGATAATCAGTCATAAAGTATGTGCACCAGTACCATGTCTCACGAGAAGCACAGGAGCATCCAGATGGTGTGTGTGAGCCTCGACATGCATTTCACCAACTGCGGCCTCGTCAGGCTCTCCGGACACCGTCATATGTTTATGTCCTTATGCTTTTGTTATGATTATATCTAGCAGTGTTGCTAGATATAATGCTATGATTTAACAAAAAAAAAAACCTGGCCTCCTCCACCCCTTAATAGCCAGCCATCACACACCTTATTTCCCCCGTCGCCCAGTACAGCTCAATGAGTTGTTATGGAGGAGGGGGAAAAGTGTAACTATAGTCACAGGTAAATGTAATTATTTTACATAGCAAAGCAATACAGCTTTAAATGCTATGATTTAAAAAAAAAAATCTGGCCTTCTTCCACCCCTTAATAGCCAGCCATCACACACCTTATTTCTCCGTCGCCCAGGACAGCTCAATGAGTTGATATAGAGGAGGGGGAAAAGTGTAACTATAGTCACCAGTAGTCACCGGTAAATATAATTTTTTTTACATAGCAATGCAATATAGCTTTAAATGCTATGATTTAAAAAAAAAAAAAAACTGGCCTCCTTCCACCCCTTAATAGCCAGTCATCACACACCTTATTTCCCCGTCGCCCAGGACAGCTCAATGAGTTGTTATAGAGGAGGGGGAAAAGTGTAAGTATAGTCACCGGTAGCCACCGGTAAATATAATTATTTCACACAGCAAAGCAATATAGCTTTAAATGCTATGATTTAAAAAAAAAAAAAAAAAACTGGCCTCCTTCCACCCCTTAATAGCCAGCCATCTCACACCTTATTTCCCCGTCGCCCAGGACAGCTCAATGAGTTGTTATGGAGGAAGGGGAAAAGTGTAATTATAGTCACCGGTAGTCACCGGTAAATATAATTATTTTACATAGCAAAGCAATATAGCTTTAAATGCAATGATTAAAAAAAAAAAAAAAAAAAACTGGCCTCCTTCCACCCCTTAATAGCCAGCCATCTCACACCTTATTTCCCCGTCGCCCTGGACAGCTCAATGAGTTGTTATGGAGGAGGGGGAAAAGTGTAACTATAGTCACCGGTAGTCACCGGTAAATATAATTATTTTACATAGCAAAGCAATATAGCTTTCAATGCTATGATTTAAAAAAACAAACCAAAAAAAAAAAAACTGGCCTCCTTCCACCCCTTAATAGCCAGCCATCTCACACCTTATTTCCCCGTCGCCCAGGACAGCTCAATGAGTTGTTATGGAGGAGGGGGAAAAGTGTAACTATAGTCACCGGTAGTCACCGGTAAATATAATTATTTTACATAGCAAAGCAATATAGCTTTAAATGCTATGATTTATAAAAAAAAAAAAACTGGCCTCCTTCCACCCCTTAATAGCCAGCCATCTCACACCTTATTTCCCCGTCGCCCAGGACAGCTCAATGAGTTGTTATGGAGGAAGGGGAAAATTGTAATTATAGACACCGGTAGTCACCGGTAAATATAACTAGAATATTTTTTCTCTTATGTACTATATACATAGCGTAACACTATACATATAGTATCATAAGGCTCTTATTGTCAGGGGCATGTAGTGTGCATGGTATTCCCAGGCACACCATAATGCCACACATAAAAGTCCCTACTGGGCACTTACCTCCCTTGCCTCATCCATCTTTATGGCCATCCTTTTGAACAGGAATATCTTCTGTGTTCTTCTGGGGTCCTGATCCTGGCTTGAGTCCTGACATGCTTATTTCTTGCTTGTCCAGGTCCTGCTTGCCCTTCCGGATCTTCTTATTTTGATGTTCTTCTTGGGGTTTAGGAAGACAGCTTGCTCTGATGATATTAAAGAGCCGGTGGATGGTTTGGGGTTTTCCAGCTGATGTTGGTAAATGAAAACCCTGTGAACAAGGCCTGGTGGTCTGCTGAGAGGGCTGAGTTGTTAGCCTCTGCTGCTTCCAGAATTTGAAGATTGAATGGTCTGGAGCCGCGCTGGATGTTACTTGGCTATAAGAGAAAAAGAAAACACAAGAAGGTGATTACATAAGAACAGTATATAGTAAAGTTCAGGAAAGCTAGAGGCTCTCTACATATATCAACCAATGATCGGCAGATTTTGTCACTATCTGCTGATCATTTAACATGTATGGGGGCTTACAATCTCACCACTGACAAATCAGCGACCTTCACTGTTATTAGTAATCTGACGAATTTGGAAAAAGTGATTAAAGCTATGTGAAACTATTCATAAATGAGTCTGTATAAAACATCTCCTCTAATACTTACTGGCACAGGAACATGTGGGGGACACATTCTAAGGGCTTCCACCGAGTCCCAGTCAATACGCTGGAAAAACCTATGGGCTCTGATGTTACCATGGACTCCGAGGCGCCTGGCAGGATCTTCCCGGAGGAGCTGCAAAAGAAGAAAAAAAAATGTTTATATTTATATAACAGCTTCATAAATAAAATTTAACTAAAATAAATAAATATTATATATATTTAAGAAAAAAAAAGCCTAATATTAGTGTTTTTTTTCTGACATCTTCAATAATACATGACAGGTAATATATACCATCACGTCACCCCTACAAGTGTTTACGTGTTATATTGAACACGTAAACACTTGACCTAACATGAGATTCCACTCCCACCAATGGAGCTGAATATAATAGTAAATTACCGCTAACATCACAATAAATCACACAATAATATAAAAGTAATACAACTTATATCATGTACTGACCTTTTTAATGATGTTCTTCGCCTCCTTGCTGGAAGCGTTGAATAGTCCTCGATGGTATTTGGACCTGCTGGTAATCATGATGTTCAAAATGATGCCAAATGCATACCAGTCTACCCCACCATTGTACTCCTCCGCAGCCAGCATCTCAGGAGCCATGAAGCCTGGTGTCCCAGCGTATTCGGTGGCTGTCCGGTCTCCATAGATGTTCTCAAGTGCCAGACCGAAGTCGGCAATCTTTATATGGCCCGTCGCAGCCACCAAGATGTTAGAAGGCTTGAGATCTCTGTGAAGAAGACAAATGGATTCTTATCAGTGTCCGCTGTATAATTCTCAGTATTGCTGTGTATAGTTATAGGCATCACTGGTGGTGGAGGATTAGATGTATTTCTAGTTACCGGTGGATGATGCCCTTAGAATGCAGGTGTTGAATTCCACACACAAGTTCTGCGGCGTAGAATCTGGCCGAAAGAAAAGAGGAGAAAATAGTTTTTAGTGAATCAGAAACTCAGAAATATATATTGCCCAAAAGACTAGACAGGCAGGACTTATCAGGATTTTATATTTCTGGTTATTATATACAAGTATTTATATTATTATAATGGTCTAGAAGGGCAGTCGCACATATCGTATTGATTATAAGGCACCTGGACCTGCTCATCCTAAGTATAGGACATCAATGTTAAAGTAGTGGATAACCTCTTTAAGTTCCTTCTTGCCTATAGGGATACACAATTGCTACTATTACAATGTATATTCATATGGTGTTAAAGGATTATCCAGGATCAGAAAAACATGGTGTCTTTCTTTAAAAAATAACGCCACATGACTAATGTGAATGAGGATGAACTGCGATGCCTCACACAACCTGTGGACAGGTGCGGTGCTATTTTTGGAAATAAAAATTAGAGCTGTATTTTTCTAAGTGTTTCCCTAATAACATCCCTGTGAATGGGAGATATGAATTTACGTGAACGTTAGGGCTAACAATCGAATCAATCTAGTCAGTCTCATTTAGAAAATACATAGCTGTATGGCTTAGACTGTGAATACTGTACCGTGCACTGGGGATGTCAAGACACCCCTTCCTCATCAGGAGATGGTGGAATTCGCCACAGGTGACATACTCCATCCCAAGAAGCACAAGCTCCTGTCAGACAAGACGTAGAAATCAGTCGTATGATAAAGTCATTGTAGCAGTCATACATTTACTAACACTCAATAATCAGTGATTTCTTCTGCGATTTCTTCTGTGATTAATCTCTGTTCCACTTACTCGTGGAGATATAGTTGCATAATAATAGCAGTAATGATACTTTCTTCTTTTACTATGTGTTTATTAGTTATTCTAAGTATATACATATAGAAGATATATCTACATATGTAGAATGTGATATGCTAAATGTACAGCATTACTTTTCACTGTAATGTTGCCTTCTGCATTTCTCACCATTATGAAGTACTCATTAAGAATGACATCCATAGGGGTGGACAAATGACTTCAGATATTGGGAGCCAGTTGAACCACTCCAAGACTTTCCATAGACTTCAATAGAGAAACCCCAAAAGTTAACCGTCAGCATCATATTTCTAGGCACATTGCCTGGTTCCCAGGGTTTGTCCAGTGTTCCCACAGTAGGTGACAGCTACACATACAAGGAGCAGGACATGAAAATGTTTCCAATGCTGAAATGTTAACAAACACCAGATATAAACGTGGACATATCCTGTGCATATAGATGAGTGCACTTTATTCTTTATCCAATATTAATGAACAGGTCACAATTTTACCTTGGTCTGAAAGGCGAATGTGCCATGAAGAAGGAAGGGGCTGCCAGATGCAAGTTGTAACACACGCCGCTCCACCAACGCGCGCTCCTCTCCTTCAGCTAGCAGGTTCCTCTTTGTGATGACTTTTACAGCAAATTGCTGGCGGGTATATCTATCTTCCGCCAGCACCACCTAGAAAAAAATGGTCATTAGTTGATGATCTTCATTAAAGGTGTTGTCTGGCCTTGGGGTACAAGTCTGCAGACACTTTATGTGAGTGTAGACTCATGAGGATTCTCCAGTGATGGGAGCAGATGGTCATTTATCCGGCCTCACTCAATTCCCTTGTATTGAGCGAGCCTGTGTAAGGGGGTGTTGACTGGACCGTCGCATTCATACCCCTGAAGACACCAATCGTGTTGTATTGTAGTGCAGTTTTCAGTATATATGGTGTAATTACATAGTTACAGTATGTCATATTATGTGAATTGTAATATAGAGTGTGATATGGTCATATGTATAATGTATAGTGTACAGCATAGGATTGCGCAAGATAAGACATAGTTTAGGACTTAGGAGTTGACATAGGTAGGATGAGAATAGTGTAAGAAAGTGTTCATGTTTAGGACTAGCTCATAGTGGGAGGGAAAAGTGCCAGTTAAAGGAGACTGCTTCCTGTTTGTAGAGCGTTCGTGAGTGATATAAGATCAAATTCAAGGGCAGTTGGGGCTGATATCAAGAGTGAGTACATATTGTTCTGGGTGATATGAGGCCTTACAAAAATTCACTGCAGACATTCCTGCAATGTCCGGAGATCAGGGCTCGATTCAGGTGCTATGGCAAGCACCTCACCCCTTTACATACAGAGGAAGATGGACGTGCAATTGTGTATGGGAAATGTAACAGATCTCGGGTGTATTGTGGAACTCAACTGGGAAATCCTGGGGCTGACAGGATCAGTGAACGTAGGGATAGTCCAGTTAGAACGTAAATAAATGCTGAAAATGTTCTGTACTATGGAAATAAGAAATGGAGAATGTTGTGCCCGATACTGTGTATTACAATCTGATGCAATTGAACTGTCGAGTAAACTTCTGTGTGTTGAAACGAACTGAGTGTTCCCTAATCTATGTGCGGCAGCTCCTTAAGTTGAAGACCTGGAGACAGCTGGGGCCTGTGGCCTACAAGTGAGTGTAACGCACCCTACACGCAACAGCACATTTGAACTGGCACACAATTTTTCTGTAAAGTGCCAGGGCGACATGGACAGCTGCACATGTCTCGTCGGCACATGACCACATGTATGCAAATTGCATACCTGCAGTTATGCTCCTGCCCATTCCTGGCACCGGCACTGGAGAACCTCAACAGCACACACACTGCACACTGTGAGGACTCACAAGTCTGTAGTCACATAGTTACTGCAGACTTGTACCCTAAGGCCGAACAACTCATTGAAATAAGTGTGGAGGGGAGCAGGAAAGTGACACCATTGCTATTTCTTTAATAATTATTTTATATTTCTACAGTTTCTTACTAGCTTACATACAGGAGATCTAATAGCTATAAACATGGGCACTAGGAAATAACCCCACTAGAATTACCCATTAAAGCTAGGAGGTTAAAGGATTACTTCAGTCTTAGCCATGCATGATTGAGACAGGAATAACTACAACTCCAGAGCTGGTTGGCATTATTCCTGTGTCAGCCATGAAAAGCTGAGATGAGAATCAATATAAACAGACTGTGTTGGGGTGCAGAGCTCAGCTGTACATAGATGCTGGCATCAAAGACCATGCTGCAAATGTATGCCTATCTATACTAGGGTTATTTTGTGCAGCATATATACTTTATCACATTTGGCGTCTATTACACTTTATATGTGTGTAGGAATTATTTCCACCCAACATACCTTTTTCTAATAGCCTATTATGTATACATTACTTAATATTGCTGCATATTCTTTTGTTATGCACCATGGGGTTTGCCTGTGTTTTTAGCCTTATCTGATTTTCTCTTTTTTCATCAGATTTTATCATGTGTCTAAATTGTACTAATAAAATATATACCTTTTATGCTACCTTGGCTATTGCTCATAGTTTTTTGTATAGGTTATTTCAAGATCGATAAAGATTTAAGCAAAACAAAAGATCATTTTACCCTATGAAAGACCACTTTGCTTGTTTGTCGGGCGAACGTCAGCCTGTTTCCACTGGTTTCCGATAACTGCGCAGTGTGAATGCACCTTAATCTGCAGCACAGACCTGAGACTACATTTGCAGACACTTTGTCCTGATCCTAAACTCCTTTTCACTCCACAGCACCTCTGGTGTCAGGTTTTATGTTGCAGTGATGCCAGGAGTTAGGCTATGTGCCCACGATGCAGAAATGAAGCAGAAAATTTCTGCAGCATTTCTGCATCTCCCTGGCAGAAAAAACGCATGCAGATTGTACATGCAGATTGTGCATGCTTTTTTCCTGCAGAATACATGCGGATCCACATGCGGATTCACATGCGTTTCCGCATGCAGATTGACAAGCGCTTTCCAGGCGATAGCATCACTTGGAAAGTGCTTGACAACTAGGTCACACTGTATAAATCCATGCAAACAGCATGGATTTATACAGTGTGAAACGTAAAAATAAAATAAAATAAAGCTATACTCACCCCCGATGCCCCGGCGTGGCTGCAGCGCTCCTTCCTGTCTAGTTCCCGTCTGCCGGCATATCGTGAGACAGAGCGGTGAAGGGCCTGCGGTCACATGACTGTGACGTCACCGAAGGTCCTTCAGCGATGCCGGCATGCAGAGAAGCCTTCGGAAAGGTGAGTATTAACTTTATTTATTATTTTATTCTTTTTTTTACAGGAACAATGGTACCCAGGTCTGGATGAGAGTCTTCTCTCCTCCTGAACTGGGTACCATCCGTACATAGAGACGCATAGAATTCACTTGTAGAAATGTACAGACGCGCATTCTATGCGTCTCAATGCAAGTCAATAGCGGGGCTTCCGCTGCGCTTCCGCAAAATTAAATGACATGCTGCGGATTTTTGTACGCAGCATAAACGCTGCGGAAAAATCCGCAGCATGTGCATAGAACATGCGGAATCCCCTTGGGGACCATGGGGGGCGGATTACCTAGTGTTTCACAAGCGTTTCCGCTGCGGAAATTCCGCATCATAAACGCTTGAAAAACGCTACGTGGGCACCCAGCCTTATAAGAATTGCAGAAAACACGAGAGGTGAATATATTGTGAAGAGTATGCTTTGGGATATTTTCTGGCTTCTCTGGTAATCAAGGAGCTCTCTCCTTTTCCCAGGAATGTCCTAAAAAATCAGAGAGTTGTCTGTAATAGTATTAGGAGGCTTGTCCTCAATTCGATTTTTGTCCTAACTTCAGGGAGTAGTATGATTAAAAAAATAAAACGATACTACCCTGATAAATCCTTTGCTATTCCAGAGCCTGGCACAGTAGTCCAAACCTGCACTTGTTTACCTTGCTGCAGACAATCACTGGTCTCATTGAGGATGTCTCTATTTATTGGACAAAACCATTGAGACGAGTCATTGGTTAGCAATCAGGAGAATGTATGAGACGTCACCACTGCTGACACGGAATTTTTTGAATTATTACTTTTTAACTGTGGACAATATCTTTAATAAATGTCATTCTCAGTACACACACATATATTTACTCATACTTATGTAGCTACGTACATGCAGATGTACAATGTAGTGCCTTGAAAAAGTATTCACATCCTGTGAACTTTTCCACATTTTTTCAAGTTACATGCAAAAACTTAAATGTATTTTATTGGAATTTTATGTGATATACCAACACAGAGTACAAGTATTTGTGAAGTGTAAAGGAAATGATACATGTTTTTCTGAATATTTTAAAAATGTAAATCTGAAAATTGTGACGTGCATTTGTATTCAGCCCCTCTGAGTCAACACTTTGTAGGACCACCTTTTGCTGCAATAACTGCTGCAAGGTATTTTTCTACCAGCTTTGCACTATAGGTTGAAATTTTTGCCCACTCTTCTTTGCAAACAAGCTGTGAGATTGGATAGAGAGCGTTTGTGAACAACAATTTTTAAGCCTTGCCACAAATTCTCAATGAGATTTATGTCTGGACTTTAACTGGGCTATATAAACACACGAGTATGTTTTTATTTAAACCATCTTATTGTAGCTCTGGAAGTATGTTTAGAGTCGTTGTCCTCCGGGAAGGTGAACCTTCATCTCTGTTTCAAGTTTTTCCAGCCTCTAACAGGTTTTTCCTACAAGATTGTCTTGTATTTAGCTCCATCCATCTTCTAATCAACTCTGACGAGCGTCCCTGTTAAAGAAAAGCATCCCCACAGCATGATGATTCCACCACCATGTTTGACGGTGGGGATGGTGTTTTCAGGGTGATCTGCAGTGTTAGTTTTCCTCCACACTTAGTGTTTTTCATTTAGCAAAAAATTTAAATTATTGGTCTCATCTGACCAGAGCACATTCTTCCACATTCTATGTGGGTGACACAGCTAGCATGGATAAAGGTGGATGAAAGTGCTCTGGTCACATATTTGCATGTAGAGTTTCTACGGCAGCTGTCACTTCTGCATGATGTTGTCTATACAGGTGTCTGGCCCACACTTGCACAGCCAACAGGATCGTGCACCTGTATTGAAAAATAGATGTTGTTATCTGCTGGCCATCCAAGATTCCAATGTGCAGGCATGTGGGGAAAACAGCAGCACCTGCAACTTCCTAGTGCAGAAGTTAGAGGCACCAGAAAAATACTTTAACCCACTGTAGACTATCAGAAAACACTATTACACATATATAGGTAGCAACACATTTGGAAACCGCCCTGCATCTGCCTTTGTCAGAAACACCTGAATTTGGGGATCTAAGATGGTTATTAACAGTGTTATTCTCTACTTCATTCATGATCTTATATTGTATAGCAAACAATATACAATCTGGGCTCGTAATGTTATAGGTTCTTACCTTTTCAAAACTCCCCCGGCCAAGCACTTGATGAAAATCTAGTCTCTTGATGTTGTCAGAGATTGTGCTGCCGGGGAGAGATGGCCGCACACCACTGTCTCCTAAAATGGCAAACAGAAATAAGACGAGAAATTAGAAAAAGAATTTACTGTCCATGTATAAAGTGTTGGTTATTTTGTAACCTTAGCAGAGAATTCAGTTTTGGTCAGCATTGGAGTATTCATCTTTGTAAACATATTGCTTTATGCTGTTAATTGAAAAACAGACTATAATTTACTATTCAGTTTAGCACAAAGGGTTAATTATGTTATTACAAAATGGAGAATCAGTATCATTTATGTGCGGAATAATACTGGTAGCACAGTGATTGTCCTATATTAAGTGTACTGCCTTAGAAAACAATTACAGCTCAACGCTAATATTGTCCTGCAACAGTGTTAAAGGGCCCCTTCCCCTGGGACTGAGAAGTGGGTATACGTTTCGCATGTATAGGCACTCTACCTGAAGCCCTCCATTAGCTCCCCGATGCCTCCTCTGCTGGGATAGGCGTTCCTTTCCTCCTGCTTCCAAGATGACGGTCATAGCAGCATGGAGTACACTGGTAAATCTAAACCTCACCTCTCCTGCCTTTCCTTTCCCATCCCACAGCACAGAAAAGACAGGGAAGATGTGGTTTAGACTTACCAAACTGGTGGCCATCTTGGAGGTAGTAGGAACAGAACACAGATCTAAGCAATGGAGGTAGCGGGAGGCAAAAGAAGGGCGTCAGGAAGGATGACTGTATATTTACAAAGTGTAGTAACTTTTCAGTCTCAGGGTATAAGGTTGCTTTAATATACATTTTTTCCTATACTCAGTCACTAAGTTGCAAAGAGGGGAATTTATTAAATATACATAAAAAAACAAATACATTTTAATCAGATTGATTCTTCCTTGTTCCTCCATATTTTTGCCATTCTGCTAAAACGACTCAACACCGGTATGACATTCACTTCTATATAGTCCACCATCTTATGTGATATATTTAATGCCAAATATTTCAAACTGTTGCCCTCTTGGATAATAAGTATATCACCATCTGTAATTTGGAAATTCTTGTCCAATAATGATATCTGACTTATTCCAATTAATCTTCAATCCAGAAAAAATACCAAATCCATTCACCAATGTAATATCTGTCCTTAGATCTTCCTTTACATTTATTAAAATAATAACAAATCACCTGTGTACATCGCTAATATTTCCTCCTGAGTCCAAAACTGAGAACCCCTTATTCCTTTACAACCTTAGGCTGTGTGCCCACAATGCGTTTTTAATGCGTTTCCGCAGCGTTTTTATAGCTGCTGAAACGCATTAAAAACGCATGGTAGAAGGGCAGCAATGTTCCCCAATGATAATCCGCATGTGCTGTGCACATGCTGCGAAAATTTCCGCTGCGGAAAAAAACGCAGCGCTACCAATTATTTTGCAGAAGTGCTGCGTCTTCGCCGCCATTGACTTGCTTTAGATCACATGGATTACGCATCACTGTATATGTAGATGCGTAATCCACGCGTTCCAATGTGCAGATGGTACCCGGGTGTAGATGAGAGGAGAGTCTCCTCCACACCCAGGTACCATTAAAAAATCTGTAAAAAAAGAATAAAATAAAAAATAACTGTCTACTTACCTTCTGTCGGCCCGCGCTGCGCTCCTACTTGCTTCCCGGCACTTTGCAATGAATTGAAGGACCTGCGCTGACGTCAGAGTCATGTGACGGGTCACGCGATGCTGACGTCGGCAGGTCTTTCAATTCACTGTTGCCGGCAAGGGAGAACGGAGTGTAAAGCAGGACACCGGGGGCCATCGGAGGGTAAGTATACATTTATTTTTTTATTTTTACCACTCTCTCGGGTCACACTATATAAATCCATGCAATTTGCATGAATTTATATAGTGTGACCTAGTTGTCACAAGCACTTTCCAAGTGATGCTAATCGCTTGGAAAGCGCTTGTCAATCCGCATGCGGAAATGTCAGTGAATAACGCTCCATTTCCGCTTGTCCGTGGCAGGAAAACGCATGTACAATCCGCATGTACAATCCGCATGTACAATCCGCATGTACAATCCACATGTACAATCCGCATGCGTTTTTTTCTGCCAGGGAGATGCAGAAACGCTCAGGAAAAAATCCTGAGCATTTCTGCATCGTGGGCACATAGCCTTATATATGGTCAATAAGTAGGGCAAAGAGCAGCTTGGATTAGGAAATCCATGTCTTGTGCCCATAAAAAGGACAAAAAGCTGGGACATAACCCCATGCACCTACTACTTTAGGAGGGCACCATCTAATAACTGGGATCTACCTGCCACATGTCATACAACATCATACGAATTTCAAAAAGAAAAGAAGACATGCACCTAAGCGGTGATCACCTGAAGAAATAATCACGGAATATTTGAATATAAATTACATCAATTTATTACAGTATCTCCTGACACATATATAAGAATACGCACAAAAAAAATTATTTTAAAACACCATTAAAAATAGTGGAGGAATCCACTGCTTGAGGAACCCACTACTTTAGAGACCTTCCCATATTATAATGACAGAAAATACAATAAAGTGCAGTCAAATAGATGAACTCTAACAGGCTGTATAGAATATCTATGATGGTCAATATTGCACAAGCCCAAAGTATTCTATATAAATAGAGAATACACAAAAAACAATATGTATATAAAGTGCAACAACAGGTATCTGTGTGAAAATCAATATGGTGTCCCTGTATACAGGGTAATAGGTCTATAGAACAGTATAATTGTAAACTGGCGATTGCCAATAGACCCTTTCACCTCACACTGGAGATGACTACTCCATAACCACTCCATCACATACACTCAATTGTGGCCACCCGTGCTGCCCCAGCAAAAAATAATAGTAGAGCCAATTAAACAATATGATCATAGAAAGCAAATACTCAATCAAATCAGCCTGTAAATGGGAAGGTGCAAATGGGACCTCAGTGCCCAGTGCGTGTCGCCACACACGGTGGCTTCATCAGGGGCATTTAAAGTACATATCCTCGTGTCCCGGTATATATGTAGCCTAGAATCAAAATAATTACCGAGAAAATGTTTAATTTACCTGGAGAGTGCAGTTTATGAAGTCCGAATAAACCCACCTTGGACATTTTTAAAGAAACTGACTCCTGTGACTATCTTAAAAGTGGCTGAGTGAGTACCAACCCAGTTACAATTAGTGGAGAATGTGGGCAAGATTCCAGGAAAACGTGTACCTGCCACAGAGATCGATGGATGTCCTGGGTAAAGGCCGCCAGCCAGCCAGAGATGTCCAGCACCATGAAAGAGCCACTCAAACACCTGCTGCAAAGCCAACAACAGCAGCACCGGCAGCACTTGCAGAGCCAGCAGAGCCTGCAACAGCAGCACCGGGAGCAGCAACAGATGCAGCAAGAGACTAATAAACTTCTGATGCAGCAGATTCAGCAGCAACAACGGCAGATGGAACTTCTAGCGGGGAAAGTTCGCAGCAGAGAGGCCGTCGCTCCCTCAACTCCAGGTAATGATTCACACGTCAGGAAGACGGTAAGAAGAGCATTGCAAAAGATTACTCCGGGTGATGACGTCGAGGTCCTAACGTTCTTTGGGAGGGTGGCGGAGCGGGAGAGATTGCCTCCAGAGCAGTGGGCGGAGGTGCTGGTGCCATATTAATGGGCCAGCCTCAGAAAGCCCATTATGACTTGTTTGGCCCTGCAGGACGCAAAGGAGTGCGCCAAATTAAAAACAGAAATTTTGGCGCGCTTGGGAGTGACTCTGACTGTTAGGGTGCAACGGGTGCACCACTGGGCCTATTGCAGTGACAAACCTCCCAGGTCCCAAATGTTCGACCTCCTACACTTGGTTCAAAGTGGTTGTAACCTCAATCTTCCTCCCCAGTACAGATGGTGGAAAAGGTCATCATGGACAGGTTCATCCACTCCCTTCCAAAGTCGGTGCAAGCCTGGGTTGCCCAGGGAGATCCCCGTAAAAGCTGCTGAGTGAGTATCAACCCCCTTAAAGGAGTTTATACAAAATTTCTCCATTGCCAAAAACCATATCAATAGGGAATCAGGATTGCTAAGTCTTAGAGTAACATGAATCCTGATAATCCTTGGGATTAATAAGCCTCTTCCCCAAAAAATTCTTCCAGAGGATTGGAAAAGATGTTGTATCACTAGACTTTGACGCACGTCTACATGATTTTCTATTACAGGTAAAGTCAATTACAGTATTAAAATCTCCTACAATCAAAATCGGATATTGCAAGTTTTCACTTTCTTCATAGTGAAGCTCAGATTTATATGGGAGAGGAATACAGGTGTTTGCAATTTCTAACCTTATGTTGTTAATTTTACATTTCAACAGTTTATATATATATATATATATATATATATATATATATATATTTATATATATATATATCTTACTTCTACCCTGTGTAATACATACTTATATTTACACCCTTTTGAACAAGGATAAAGACCCTCGTGAGTAGATATTATGTACAGCATGATATACATGTACTTGACAACCCACTTTTAGCTACTTTCTTGAATCACTATCTGAATGTGTCTTTTGAAGACATATCAGAGACATCAGATCTCTTCTCATCCAAGCAAAGAAATACCATTTCAACTTATCTTAAACCCTTCTAACATTAAATTAGATAACTTTCACCATATTAAAATAATAATTAAGTTAAAATATCCCTCCTCTTCTGATACCTCCCCCACTCCACCTTCCACTTCACCCCTTCAAACCATCTCCCACTCTTAGCTCCCCAACTACACGTTAGGCCGGGTCACACAAGTGTTGATTCTCTCATGTGAGAGAATTGGATCATTTATGCTAATGACACTAGGCTCAAGCTCTGACCAGAGTTTGAGCCGAGTGTCAGTTTACTGGGATCCGTTTCTCTTGTTTGAGACAATCATATTACAGGTGCGGAGAAGATGGAGAACTTCGTTTCTCCAACTTTTCCATCGTCTGTGTCTGCATAAATCAAACTGCACTGGGATGAAATCCAAGTCTGGGCCAAGGTTTTACACGCACCCATAGACTTGTATGGGTGCATGTGATCCGATTTGCTGAGCCACTCTCAGCGTGCTGCAATTGTTTTCCCATGCCGAATCGTCATGAGCAAAAACATTTCAGATCTGCACTGCCCCATAGTATAATATTGGGCTGAGTGCTGTCTGATAAAACATCAGAGAGCACTCTACTATGTCATACAGCAGTGTGAACGAGTTCTTAGAGAACTCCTCAACCAGACATCCACCCACCCTCCAACTAACCTGCCTTAAATAAATGAATCTTCCATAATCAATTGTAAGGGAGAATATCTCTCTATTTACATCTCAAAAACCCTTAGATTAGCCACTGACACAGAATTTAAGAAAACAAATAGTAAGATATTGTATGGTAATTCAATAGTGTATTAAATAATGTTTAAGTGCATTTATAAAATGACCCTAAAAATTCTTTATTAGATGTAGATATTTGAGTCTTAAAAGAAGTAGTAATAAGATCTTATTAATACGTATTTTGTCTCAAACTCTGTTTGCAGTTATGAGGAAATGGAAGGTAAAAGAACAACCTGAATTAAATTAATTGATAAGCGAAAAAAGAGAAAGTGGTCTACGATAATAAAAATCAGACAACTGTTTATGAGCATATCTGGGAAGAATGGACAGGTGTAGAGCAATGCTAGTTATGGGGTGAAGGGTTTTCCTTGTATCCTCCCCTTCAGTTTGGGGGTGCAGGTGGGGTTTGTTTTGATTCAAGGGAGGAGGGATGATGGAATAATATGGAAGGGTTAATATTTGTTCCATTTTGTTTTTCTTAAACAGATGATTGAAGCGTATGGATATTTATTGTATATGAGAGAATATAAATAAATGTTATATGTGAAGTACTATAACTGCATTAAAATAAATGAGATTATTGCAACATATTACTATTTAATAAACTATTTGTAATCTTTAAGAAAAAAAAATAGCAAGGAGGGGAATTTTATATGCATTTGTTGGAAATGTGTTTTTTGAGTATAAATGGTGCAAGATAAAAGATCTTCACCCTGAGGTTTCTGCCCCCATAATCAGTGCAGGAGAGCAAATGCTATGCAAAACCATGAATCTGCAACAACAGTAGTGGATTTTCTGTTTCCCATTTTGCTACAATGAATAATAATGGTACATACCCTCAAAATGGTACTTACCACACTAAAGAAATAGAGGCTACATACACATGCATCTCACTAAATTAGAATATTATCAAAAAGTTTATTTATTTCAGTTATTCAATACAAAAAGTGAAACTCACATATTATATAGAGTCATTACAAGCAGAGTGATCTATTTCAAGTGTTTATTTCTGTTAATGTAGATGATTATGGCTAACAGCCAATGAAAACACAAGCGTCATTATCTCAGTAAATTAGAATACTTTATAACAACAGCTTGAAAAATGTTTTTAAAATCTGAAATGTTGGCCTACTGAAATGTATGTTCAGTAAATGCACTCAATACTTGGTCGGGCTCCTCGTGCATCAATTACTGCATCAATGCGGCAATGTGGCATGGAGGGATCAGCCTGTGGCACTGCTGAGGTGTTATGGAAGCCCAGGTTGCTTTGATAGCAGCCTTCAGCTCCTCTGCATTGTTGGGTCTGGTGTCTCTCATCTTCCTCTTGACAATACCCCATAGATTCTCTATGGGGTTAAGGTCAGGCGAGTTTACTGGCCAATCAAGCACAGTGATACTGTTGGTTTTAAACCAGGTATTGGTACTTTTGGCAGTGTGGACAGGGGCCAAGTCCTGCTGGAGAATGAAATTTCCATCTCCAAAAAGCTTGTTAGCAGAGGGAAGCATGAAGTGCTCTAAAATTTCCTGGTAGACGGCTGCGCTGACTTTGGCCTGGAAAAAACACAATGGACCTACACCAGCAGATGACATGACTCCCCAAACCATCACTGATTGTGGAAACTTCACACTAGACCTCAAGCAGCTTGGATTGTGGCCTCTCCACTCTTCCTCCAGACTCTGGGACCTTGATTTCCAAATGAAAATTGGAACTCTGGGACCTTGTGGGGTGTGTCAATGACTGCCTTCTGGACATCTGTCAAGTCAGAAGTCTTCCCCATGATTGTGGAGCCTACTGAAACAGACTAAGGGACTTTTTAAATGCTTAGGAAGCCTTTGGAGGTGTTTTTTGTTAATTATTCTAATTTACTGAGACAATGACTTTTGTGTTTTCATTGGCTGTAAGCCATAGTCATCAACATTAACAGAAATAAACACTTGAAATAGAAAGGGTGCTTCTACTCAATACTGAGCCAAGGGTCTGAATTCTTTGACCATGTGATATTTCAGGGGTTTTTTTTTAATAAATTTGCAAAAATTTCTACATTTCTGTTTTTTTTCAGTCAAGATGGGATGCAGAGTGTACGTTAATGAGAAAAAAAATGAACTTTTTAGAATTTACCAAATGGCTGCAATGAAACAAAGAGTGAAAAATTTAAAGGGGTCTGAATACTTTCTGTACCCACTGTATGCCCACATACTGTCCCTCTCCAAAATATTCCCCTGTACATTGCCCGATTGAATGAAGGAACCCCCACCACAATTGTGCCCCCTTTGACAATTGTCAACCTCATTATGTGCCCTCACTGTAACATTAGCCCCTTCCTTCCTCATCCACAATGATATAATTAATTTAATCTTTGGCTCCTTGACTTACTATTGGCTGCGCCATCTCTTCTCCTCTGAGGTGTTTGGGTGCCGACAATAGTGTGATGACGTCAGCAGCGTGCCAAGCAGCAGCATGTCGAGGCTGGGACTGACGAGCGCTGTTTTACCCTAGTCCCGATGACAGTGTTCAAATATGTTTGTGTCTGAAACATTTGAATATAAGAAGATGGGAGCTCCATATCCTGGACGGCTCCATGGGCTGCAGCAAAACTTTGGTGGGCTGCATGCGGTACATGAGCTGTTTGTTGTGCAGGTCTGTTCTAAAACAACACTACATTGTATAACACCTGCACCAGATTGTGCAGTTACCTCAGCCCCGAGCCTACAGGTAGTCACAGTCGGACTCCCTATAGAGAAGGTAGAGAGGATTTATTACCATCTCTGGCTTTTCAATTACTGTGATAGATGTTAGAAATGCATTGGGGAAATATTGGCCCATTTTGAAGCAAGACCTAGTCCTTTCCAAATGTACTACACCAGTCCCTTCCACCACCTATAGAAGGGCGATGAACCTGAGGGACTTGCTGGTACATAGTTACCATAAAGATCCGGGACCAGAGAAAGCCTTCAGCTCAAAAGGCCCCAGATGGGGCTTCTATCCATGCAAGAACTGTGCGGCCTGTGTAAATCTGGTGCGGTGTACATCCTTCCCATCAAGTGATGGTCATAAGGAGTTTCAAATCACACAGCATACATCTTGCAATACAGAAGGCGTAATCAACCACGCCTTGTGTCCATGTGGCCTCATCTATGTAGGTCTTACTTTTCGCCAACTGAGAGTGCGTGTGAGGGAGCACGTGCAAGATATTAAGAATGCATCAGAATCTCTTGCCGATACTGTATTGAAGCCTATCCCAAGGCATTTCAAGTTAAAACATGGGTGTGATGCTAGCCTCCTCCAAATTCGGAGTATTGACCGGATATTAATTGAATAGGGGGGGGGATTGGAGAAAGACCGTTGGTGGATTATGAAAATTGATTGCATATGCCCCAAAGGCCTCAACGAGGTCCTCAGTTTTGTCCCTTTCTTGTAATGTGCTATTGTGTTTAGGTTTTACTTATGTTTTATGCTGTTTATAACTTCTCACTTTTTTATTTACATGCAGGGTATCCAGTATTTTTGTACACTCTACTGTGAGACAGATGCTGGACCACCACTCACTTGGAGGATCTTCTTCTCCCTTCCCTCCCTCCCTTTTTCTGCCCCCCTCGGGGACCGGGTGCCTGATCGTCCTTGCGGGCCAGCGCTCCACGCGTCTCCCTTTTTATGGATATGTACTCACCTTTCAGCAGCATCCCGCCCTGCTGCTCTCTCTTTTTCGGACCTGTCTATTTCCTGTGCGGTGTGCCACTAATTGATTCCATCCGCTATAAGCATTTTTTATAAAACATTTTACTCACTATTGTTATTCATCGGCTTTTACTCTTTGTTTATTGTTGCTTTAAATCTGTGATTTTGGATGCACAAAAAAGGGCACTTTAAGATGCACTTCCTGTGTCACACTGACACGTCAGTATTCCTATCACTTGTATATTTTTTATTTTATTTTTTCGATTCCTCTTGCCCATTGTGGCTTATAATTTTCTGATTTTTTTATTGTACATTTTCCATTATACTTGTTATGTTCTGCTACCAAAGCTAAGGAAAGAGAGGAGATCTGTCCCTACTATGAGACTCAGCTGAATCCCTACGATGTAACAGGGAACCTGATCCTGCGATCAGACCTGCTAAAGTCCTAATCTAGTCTGTACGGAGACCTATAGATGTGGGGAGGGAATCCCTACAAGTACTAAGGACTGGGAGGAATATGGGACACCTCCTAACAGAAATAGTAGCAGACAGACGAACAAACAAAATAGATAGAACATAGAGGTCCGTAGACCAAGCAAACTAACAGAGTTAGATACAGAGCACAGGCTAGCTAGAAAGTAGATATACAATGAAGTCCAGCAAAGCCAGAAGGGCGGAGCAGGACTAAATAGGCCAACAAGGTCATGTGACCAGCAAAGGAAAAAAAACCTAACAGCAAGGTTCTAACAGTACCCCCCCTTCTAAGAGGATCCTCCGGATCCCCTAGGACCAGGCTTATCAGGAAATCTCCTGTGAAACGCTCTGATAAGTCTGGACGCGGAAACATCATCTGACCTCACCCAAGAGTTATCCTCGGGTCCGAAACCTTTCCAGGCCACAAGATACTGCAAACTACCTCTATACCGTCTAGAGTCAAGGATGCGAGAAATTTCATATTCCCCGTCCTCCACCACCAGAGGAACAGAGGCAGAGGCGTCACCATCCGACACAACAGCTTTTTTTAACAGAGAGACATGAAAGACCGGATTAATTCTCCAGGAGGTAGGAACCTCCAACCTAACAGCAGATTGGTTGACAACCTGAAGCACCTTAAAGGGCCCTACAAACTTGGGACCCAATTTCTTAGAAGGAATCCTCAACCGCAGATTCCTAGAGGACAACCAAACCATGTCACCAACAGCGAACAAAACCTCCTGTCGTTTCCTATCAAAGTAGTCTTTAGATTTTCTGTTGGCCTCCTGAAGATTACCACGCACATCCGTCCAAACTCTTTCCAAATCACCGGAAAAATTCTCCTCCTCAGGCACGGCAGATCCCAACTTGGAGAACGACCCAAACGACGGATGTCTCCCAGAACAACAAAAAAAAGGCGAACAACCAGCAGAAGAAGATGTATGATTGTTCAGAGCAAATTCGGCAAGTGGCAGAAACTCAGACCACCCCTCTTGATTGTCTGCCACAAAACAACGCAAGAACTGCTCAACATCCTGGTTTTTCCTTTCTGTCTGGCCATTAGATTCAGGATGATATCCGGACGAAAACGACAAATGAATTCCCAACCTGTCACAAAAGGCACGCCAAAAACGAGCCACGAACTGAGGACCCCTATCAGAAACAATGTCAGTAGGAACGCCATGAAGTCTGACAATTTCCTTGACAAAGGCCTTAGCGAGAGTTTTAGCGCAGGGCAGTTTGACGAAGGGAACCAAGTGACACATCTTGCTAAAACGGTCCACGACCACCCAGATGACAGTAAAACCCTCAGAGGGGGGAAGGTCAGTTATAAAGTCCATAGCCAAATGTGTCCAAGGAGCACTGGGGACCTCCAAAGGACAAAGCAACCCCGCAGCAGGAGTATGTGAGGACTTAGATCTAGCACATATAGTACATTGGCGCACCCACTTAATGACTTCCTTCTGCCATCCAGGCCACCAAAAACTGCGACCCACCAGTCTCTTGGTCTCAGAGATTCCGGGATGACCTGCCAACCGAGATTCGTGACACTCAACAAACAAATCTCTCCTAAAGGTCTCAGGCACAAACAACCTCCCATGAGGAGTGTTAGATGGGGCATTCTCCTGAGCTTTAAGAATCTCATCTTCCAAAACGGAGTCTAAAGCAGCTATCACAACACCTTCTTGTAAAATGTTTTCCTCTTTCTCAGCACCGACTATGGGAGAAAAACTGCGAGACAAGGCATCCGCCTTAACATTCTTAGTACCAGGGATGTAAGTAACAGAGAAATTAAACCGCGAGAAAAACAGTGCCCACCTAGCCTGACGGGCATTCAGGCGCTTGGCAGCATCAAGATATATCAGATTTTTATGATCCGTAAGAACCTGAACGGGAAATTCCGCACCTTCCAAGAAGTGGCGCCAGTGTTCAAATGCGAGTTTAATAGCCAATAATTCCCGATTACCAATATCGTAATTCAATTCAGTCTCCGAAAATTTTTTTGAAAAAAAGGCACAGGGATGTAATCCATCCCCGTTATCCTGAGACAATACTGCGCCAACCCCCACAGAGGAAGCATCAACCTCAACCAAAAACGGCCTAGTAACATCAGGCTGCATAAGGATGGGAGCAGAGGTGAACCTCTCCTTGAGATACACAAAAGCTTCAATGGCCTCAGGAGACCACTGAACCGCATCAGCACCTTTCCTGGTGAGATCAGTCAGAGGTTTGACAATACTAGAAAAATTTTTTATGAACTTTCTATAGTAATTGGCGAAACCCAAAAACCTCTGTATCGATTTCAAACCAATAGGCCTAGGCCATTCCTGCACAGCCTGAACCTTAACCGGATCCATCTCAAAACCTTTGCTGGAGATAATGTAGCCCAAAAAACTAATTCTCTGTACAGCGAACTCACATTTCTCCAGCTTAGCAAAAAGCGAATTGTCCATTAATAACTGTAATACCTCACGCACGCTCCGCCAATGAGACTCCAGATCTGGCGAATAAATCAAAATGTCATCCAAATACACAACCACATTTTTACCGATCAAAGGTCTAAGGATGTCATTAATAAGATTCTGAAAAAATGCAGGAGCATTAGTAAGACCAAAAGGCATAACCAGATTCTCAAAATGACCCACAGGAGTGTTAAAAGCAGTCTTCCATTCATCACCCTCCTTCATGCGCAACAGATTGTATGCCCCCTTAAGGTCAATTTTAGAGAACCACTTGGCCCCCAATAACTGGTTAAACAGATCAGGAATCAATGGCAGTGGGTAAGGATTGCGTACCGTAATTTTGTTAATCTCACGAAAATCCAGACAAGGACGTAAACCGCCGTCCTTTTTTTTTACAAAAAAAAATCCAACCGCCACAGGAGACTTAGAGGGCCTAATGTGACCGGCGGCCAAGCTTGTCTGTATGTATTCCTCCAAAGCCTTCCTCTCAGGAATAGTAAGGTTAAATAAACGACTCTTAGGAAGAGTCGCTCCAGGGACAAATTCAATAGAACAATCATAGTCTCTATGGGGAGGCAAAACCTGCGATTCCTTCTCAGAAAAAACTCTCCAAAAATCCTGAATAGGAACAGGCAATTCTCCCCTATCCAAAGCTGCAATACGCCCGTTACAACACTTGTCATAACATTTATGGCTCCAGGATTTAATTTCACTGGTAGACCAATCCAGTACAGGATTGTGAAATTTTAACCAGGGCAAACCCAATATTACTGGAGAAGGCAAGTTATTCAACACTACCAAATCCAATTTCTCATGGTGAACACCATTAATAGTGAGAGGAAATTCACTGACCTTGAGAGTAATATTCTTCAAAGGGGAGCCATCCACAGAAACCACAGCAATGGGGGATGACAAAGGTTCAGGTTTTAAATTGAGTTTTTCCACGAATCCCCCATCAATTACATTCAGTGTAGACCCGCAATCAACAAACACCCGAAATTCCATTAATTTTTTCTGAGCAATCGTGGAAGCAGCTAAAAACATACCCTTGGAATTTAAACAGGCAATACGGGCGTGACTGACCATTTTTTTTTCTTTCTTCATACGAAGCTCACAGCCTTTAATCAAATGACCAGATTTTCCGCAATAGAAACACAAGCCTTGCGAAAAACGACGGTCTTTTTCTTGAGAGCGAGGTGCCACCGATCCAATCTCCATCGGTTCACCACTGTTAGTACACACATTATCATAACCAGAAACTGACATAGCAGAGGATTTGCTCTCATTAACCCTAGCACGCAGTCTTCTATCCACCCGTATAGCTAATTGCATAGCCTGTTGCAAATCTTCAGGTGTAGGATAAGCAATTAGCAGGTCTTTAACCCTTTCACTGAGCCCAGCAAGAAATAGACTTTTCAGAGCAGAATCGTTCCACCCTGTTTGAGTGGACCAACGACGAAAATGAGTACAATATTTTTCCACATTACCTGATCCTTGTTTTAGACGTCTCAACTCAGTCTCAGCTGATGCGACACGGTCAGGATCATCATATAATAGTCCCAAAGCAGAAAAAAAACTATCCACTGATCTGAAGCATGAATCACTAGGTTGCAAAGAAAAGGCCCACTCCTGAGGCTCTTTGCGCAAAAGTGACATTATGAACCCTACGCGCTGGGATTCATCCCCAGAGGACTTAGGTCTCAAACGAAAATACAATAAGCAAGCATTTTTAAATGAAAAAAATTCTCGGTGTTCACCAAAAAACAAATCCAGCAAACATACCTTAGGCTCCAAGAAATGTGCTCCAGGACAGTTACTCACGTGCTGACGGAGCTCGGCCACCTCCAGAGAGAGTCCCTGCAGGCGATGAGTCAAATCCTGAACCGACACCATGATGGAACAGAAAAATCTTTCCTTAGAGAATTTGCTGGCTGGACTTACTGTTATGTTCTGCTACCAAAGCTAAGGAAAGAGAGGAGATCTGTCCCTACTATGAGACTCAGCTGAATCCCTACGATGTAACAGGGAACCTGATCCTGCGATCAGACCTGCTAAAGTCCTAATCTAGTCTGTACGAAGACCTATAGATGTGGGGAGGGAATCCCTACAAGTACTAAGGACTGGGAGGAATATGGGACACCTCCTAACAGAAATAGTAGCAGACAGACGAACAAACAAAATAGATAGAACATAGAGGTCCGTAGACCAAGCAAACTAACAGAGTTAGATACAGAGCACAGGCTAGCTAGAAAGTAGATATACAATGAAGTCCAGCAAAGCCAGAAGGGCGGAGCAGGACTAAATAGGCCAACAAGGTCATGTGACCAGCAAAGGAAAAAAAACCTAACAGCAAGGTTCTAACAATACTGATGTCAGTAGCTATGTTACTATATAACACATGTCTATGCTCACTCGTATGTGAAGGGCACACATACATTTGTATTGTGACATTAACTATCTCTTCATACTATTGTTATTTATTATATTTATTTTACCTGTGATTGGTCTCACTTGTAGTGATGGGCGAGCGTGGTTTGTTAACCCTTTCGGCGAGCATGCTCGGGTGCTCGCCCAGTATCTTCAGCGTGCTGAGGTGTTATGTTTGAGTTATTGTGTGTGCATGATTTGCGACTGACAGCTTTAATACATGTGAGGAAAGCCTAACAAACAGGCATTCCTCACATGTGTTAAAGCTGTCAAACAGTCGCAAATCATGCACACACAGTGACTCAAACATGATATTCAAGTACACTGAAGATGCTCGGAAAACACCCGAGCATGCTCATAAATCTCGAGTAACGAACGTGCTCGCTCATCACTACTCACTAGTGTAACACTTTCACGTAACATATGTGGTTTTTCACGTTGCTGTGATTCTGGTTGCCATTGGATGCATCCGACATCTGCACCACATGGGCTTGGTCACGAAATAATAATAAAAAATATTCACACAATTCGTGCACTCTCTGTTTATTATTGTTTCCATGTTTTCATTCACTTGTCACATCTTCATTTTTTCTTCCTTTTCCCTTTCCCTTCCCTCCCCTCTTTTTTACCACCATTAGTTTTGCACATTTATGCACAATTTATAACTTTGTTCTGTTGATACTCATGGTATTCCCATATTCTCTGTACCATATTGAGTACATATTATATTATATTGTCTCATGACTCTCTCTATATATACTCCTTTATATTTAATAATGATACTTTGGGTATTACTTGGTGGACATTATACTTTATACACATATGTTGTATATAATTCTCACAATATGATGTCTATATTTTCCTGATTGTGTGTTTTCATATATTATTTTCCCTCTTTTATCTACATCTTTGTATCTTTGTGTATTTATATATATATATATATATATATATATATATATATACATATATAGTGGTCCAAAAGTAGGTGGACAGAAAATAATAACATTTATTTTGATTTATATATAAAATTATATTTACTAACACAAGCATAACATTGACAATTACATTTTATTCTGAACAATAACACAAAAGCCCTTAAATGTTATCAACGCAGGGGCTCAAACTGTTTTCCATTACAATTTGCACAGCTTTGAAGTCGCCTCTTGCGCTTCAACAAACTTTTTTGCACAAGTCTCTTTGGGTATTAATTTCCTGAAGTGCATCTCTTATGTCATTTTTCAAGTCACTGACACTTTTTGGTTTTCGACTATAAATTTTGTCCTTGAGTACTCCCCAAAAGAAAAAATCCATTGGGGTCAAGTCTGGTGAACGTACCGGCCAATCAAGTGGGCCTCTTCGGCCAATCCATTTATTAGGAAATGTTTCATCAGGATACTCGCGGATTACTCTTGAATAATGTGGAGGGGCCCCAACTTGTTGAAAATAGACTTTTTTTTTCAAAGAGTCTGTGAGGTATGAAAAGTGGAATCTGATTGGTTGCTAAGGGCAACTGAGCCAGTTTTACTTTACACCATGTTTGATAAATCTCCCCCTTCATAACCTTATTACACTTTCTGTCCACCTACTTTCGGACCACCCTGTATATATATATATATATATATATATAATATAACCGGGGATGCATCCCTCTGTCTGAAGCCTCGATAGACTGCGCATGCGCGACGCACAGTCTGGCTTCAGACAGAATCATGCATCCAGCCGTTACAGGTAAGAGGAGGTGTATGGCGCCGGAGATCGCGGTATGCGTAGACACTGAACGCATACCGCGTTCTCCGGCGCCATACTTGCATACTTACCTGACCGGGAGGAGCGTTGCCACGGCACCTCTCTTCTGGCCGGAGACCGGGGGCAGGAGTGAGGCGTCGGATCGGCGCGTGCACATAGCGCTATCCTTTGCCATTTTACTGAAGACACATTTACAGTGTGTCTTCAGCAAAATGGCGCCGGACAGCGCAGTGCCCCGGCGCTGCTCTCCTCCCCTGGCCTCCGGCAGAAGAGGACGCAGCAGCGCTGGAGCACAGAGAACAAAGGTGAGTATAACTCTTTATTTTTTTTTGTATGTGTGTACAGTGTGAAATGGATGAGGGGGCCACACATATCAGGATTGTGGGGTGAGGGGACCATGCATATACCAGGATTGTGGGGTGAGGGGTATCACGCATACCAGGATTGGGGATGAGGGGAGCCACGCATACCGGGATTGGGGATGAGGGGTGCCACGCATACCGGGATTGGGGATGAGGGGTGTCACGCATACCGGGATTGGGGATGAGGGGTGCCACGCATACCGGGATTGGGGATGAGGGTTGCCACGCATACCGGGATTGGGAATGAGGGGTGCCACGCATGCCGGGATTGGGGATGAGGGGTGCCACGCATACCGGGATTCGGATGAGGGGCCATGCATACCAGGATAGGGATGAGGAGTGCCATGCATGCCAGGATAGGATGGTGCGGACAGGATGGGGGCAGCACAAATACCAGGAGGGGGGCAGCACATACCACACATACCAGCATGGGAGACCATATACCAATAAAAATGCTCGCCACCTGGGCATAGAACGGCTTCAATAGCTAGTATATATATATACATAGAAAGTCATGATTAACTTACACCAGGTATGGGCCGGTAATGTTCTCCGCAATTTCTTTCTCTCCCTCTAAGTATGTCTGCATCTCTTGGCATCCTGATGATTGTGCACATTCTGCCAGCCGGCAAGAAGCACCTGGTTGCCATGAATACGTGTCCCTATGACGCGGCACTTCGGGCCCTCCTTACTGACGTGTTAGCGGGAGGCGGGCACCTGCTGCGTTGGACACTGACTCCCTGGCTTCCGGCGCTGGCTTCCGCCACTGGAAGCGCCGCTGTACCCCCGCTACACGTGCCAAAATACTTTGGATATATATACCCCCTGCCTGTCACCCATACACAATCGCCCCCTGGAGAAGCAGGACTTGAAACGCGCGTCAGGGCTGCTTTCATGCCATCTACAGGTTGTAACTAGGCTGTACTCTCATTTTATGTGGGACCATAACTTTCTATATGTGTCACTGTGTATTACTCTCACTAGAAGATATACTTATGTTGTGACATCTGTGTCATAGGCATGATTCTTCTCCTTATTTGGATATTAGCAACTTGTACTGTATAACTAGTTCCTGCTGTGCACTCGTACTTTATATGCTTTACTTGTGATCTGGACTCTGATACATTCTTTTCCAGTTGCTCTATGTCTTATCCCTAATTTAATGTATCATTAACCTTTGTGCATGGGATGCAGTAAGTATGTTAATGAATCAATTGAACGTATTTATTGATTTTTCTCTGCCTCCCTTGGGACGAATCATGCTTTAATAACACTTGTTGATTATTCCTTCTTTATAGACACTTAACTGTATGTATATATATATATATATATATATATATATATATATATAAAAAGTTATAGATATATATTTTTACATTATGAAATGGTATTCCTACTTATGGAGGGAATTGGATTGTAATGTATTCCCAATTAAACACCTGAGATTAGGAAGGAGGTGGAGACCTGTTGAGGGTTCCTCCTCTGACCTATTAATCTCACTCCATGGATGAACCTAGGAATAGGGAATTCCATGGAAGGGTGTTTGGGTTATGTAATAAATATTATCCCTCAGTTCATTGAGGCTGAGTGCCCACGTAGCGTTTTTCAAGCGTTTATGCTGCGGAATTTCCGCAGCATAAACGCTTGTTAAACGCTAGGTAATCCGCACCCCATGGTCCCCAAGGGGATTCCGCATGTTCTATGCACATGCTGCGGATTTTTCCGCAGCGTTTATGCTGCGTACAAAAATCCGCAGCATGTCATTTAATTTTGCGGAAGCGCAGCGGAACTCCCGCCATTGACTTGCATTGAAATGCATAGAAACCGCGACTGTACATTTGTACAAGCGGATTCTATGCGTCTCTATGTGCGGATGGTACCCAGTTCTGGAGGAGAGGAGACTCTCCTCCAGACCTGGGTACCATTGTACCTGTAAAAAAAGAATAAAATAACAAATAAAGTTATATTCACCTGTACGGCGTCTTCTCTCTGAATGCCGGCATCGCTTGAGGACCTGCGGTGACGTCACAGTCATGTGACCGCAGGCCCTTCACCGCTCTGTCTCGCGATATGCTGGCAGCCGGGAACCAGCCAGGAAGCAGCGCTGCAGCCACACCGGGGCCTCGGGGGTGAGTATAGCTTTATTTGTTTTAATTTTTACGGTTCACACTATATAAATCCATGCTGTTTGCATGGATTTATACAGTGTGACCTAGTTGTCAAGCACTTTCCAAGTGATGCTAATCGCCTGGAAAGCGCTTGTCAATCTGCATGCGGAAACGCATGTGAATCCGCATGTGGATCCGCATGTATTCTGCAGGAAAAACGCATGCACAATCTGCATGTACAATCTGCATGCGTTTTTTCTGCCAGGGAGATGCAGAAATGCTGCAGAAATTTTCTGCTTCATTTCTGCATCGTGGGCACATAGCCTTATGGACACAGGAATCACTATTTGAATACTGTCATTGCAATGCAAATATATTGGGAAACTGCTAACAGAATGTTGTCCCTAATAATGAGAAATAGTGCGCTTTTATTATAAATAGGGGATAAGAGAAATCATTAAAGCACATACGTTGTTTACATTTGAAGAAAAGCTTTTGGTGGGGCTTGCCAATTTAAAAGATGGCGATTGTAGCAATAGAAGTGTAATGCGCATGCCCGGTGACGTCACGAAGCGGGCGGACCAGGTTTGCCCCGATCATGTGACGAGATAATCGGGATTTCCTGGGAGACATGCGCAGATGGGATTTTGAGACGCCGAGGACAGCGTGGAGGAAGTAAGAAACGTGGTCATGCATGATTGCTGCAGTGTGAGTCGCAACCTCAAATATATTATGATTTATAATGTACACCTGGCACTGATAAATACTAATCAAAGCACTTATCACTTTATGAGAGTTATGGATACTGTAATTGATGATAATAATATATCTGTCTAAAATTTTATCACTATGTATGTAACTGAATAATATTTTGTGATATGCACTACTGCACTTTTCTTATGTAATCATGGTTTTGTATCAATTAATTATAATTATGGAATCACTGTTTGTAACTATATAAATTGCACTATATGCACTTGAACTCTGCTTGAGAAAGATTCTGTGAACCGAAACGTTGCCTTTGGGCTCATTAAAGTCCATTTTTCTATAATATTTTTGGAGTGCTGCCTCTTGATATTCTTTCTTTCTATATATATATATATATATATATATATATATATATATATATATATAAAAATAAATATACTGTATATATATATATATATATATATATATATATATATACATATATGTATACACAGGGTGGGCCATTTATATGGATTCACCTAAATTAAATGGGAATGGTTGGTGATATCAACTTTCTGTTTGTGGCACATTAGTATATGGGAGGGGGAAAACGTTTCCAGATGGATGGTGACCATGGTGGCCATTTTGAAGTTGGCCATTTTGGATCTAACTTTATTTTTTTCAATGGGAAGAGGGTCATGTGACACATCAAACTTATTGACAATTTCATAAGAAAAACAATGGTGTGCTTGGTTTTAACGTTACTCTTTCATGAGTTTTTTACAAGTTTATGACCACTTATAAAATGTGTTCAAAGTGCTGCCCATTGTGTTGGATTGTCAATGCAACCCTCTTCTCCCACTCTTGACACACTGATAGCAACAACGCAGAAGAAATGCTAGCACAGGCTTCCAGTATCCGTTGTTTCAGATTACCCTCTTCCCATTGAAAAAAATAAAGTTGGACCCAAAATGGCCGACTTCAAAATGGCCGCTATGGTCACCACCCATCTGGAAAAGTTTTCCCCCTCCCATATACTAATGGGCCACAAACAGGAAGTTGATATCACTTAGGTGTATCCATATAAATGGCCCACCCAGTATATATATATATATATATATATATACATATATATACAGTAGATATATTGTCTCTTGCCTTACATTGGTTTATTCCTGTGGTTCCGTGGCACTTTGTTGTCACCTCTTTCCCTTGGATTTTTTATCTCTTTTGATTATGTCTGATTTTACTTACATTTTTGCAATAAAAATGTAACTTTTATTGGATTTGCTCCTGTTTCCATTTTTCTCTTTTTGGGTTATATAGTTATGGAAGAGCATTTATAGGGGCCGACTCTTTTCTTTTTGGATACTCCCTATAGAGAAGGTAGAGAGGATTTATTACCGTCTCTGCCTTTTCAATTACTGTGTACACAGCTCTGAACAAGTGCTGTGTATTCAGTATGGTAAGCGCAGATAGCGCTTCCTGCTCCAGACCCAGAGATCATGTGATGGCCGGGTGTAGAGAAAGAGCAAGAGCTTCTGGGTCCTAGGAGACCCAGTCAACCCTGCTATATAGGCAGTAGGTTGAATGTCCCCTGTAACTAGGATCAATATACCAGCAGATGTGTTTGGGACACAGGTTTATTAACAATTACTATTATATAAGTATGGCAGGTTCTCCTCCTGCACTTGTTAGTTCAGCTTTCCTCACATACTGCACAGCTCTCCAGTCCATACAATGGTCACTGATGGAGGAGCATGTAACCAGACCACTCCATCAGCCTTGTCCTATTGAGAACCTCCCATGAGAAAGATGCTTTTATAGTGAAGTAGACTGACGGACAGGTCTGGTCACTGCTCCTCCACCAGCAGCCATATTATAGACTAGAGAGCTGGGCAGTCTGTAAGGAAAGCTGCAGTAACAAGAGCAGGAGGAGAATCTGACATACCTACAGTATATCATAGTAAATGCCACAAAATCATGTCCCCAACACATCTGTTAAAGTAAAGATAAAATGGTCAACCTCATTAACTAATTCTGCAGCCAGCAATAGACAGCGCAACACAAAGACTATAGGAGGCAAACGACTCAATTTTATTTTAATGAAACCATATTGCAATTTTTTTTATCCATTCAAGCAAGAAAAAAATCAAATGTTTCAAAAGTTAAGACAACCCCTGTGTAAAATCATTGAAATAAAGAGCAAAAAAAACAGGAAAAAATAAATAAAAAAACAATGACTATCCAAATTGCATTTACAAGCCCCATCCCTAACAAAAAACCATGTAACTAATATATAAAAATAACACAAGCACAGAAATCCTTTATTTACTACAGATATTACCAGAAAAAAAATAAAATAATATTAAAATATTGTAAAATTTAGACTCGATGTTTCACAAAAAAATATTTAAATATCCAAACATTACAATTTTTTACAGTTTTTTAAACCATATGTATGAAAATAAGAAAAAAATGTGCCTTGGCAAGAATGGGGAAAAATGGCCTGATCATGTAGGGGTTTAACAAAGTACTGAATATATACATATATATAAATGGACTGGGGAACAGTTCTACAACCCTCCAGCTTCAGATCTTGCTCATGTATCACATCCTCCACCTGTCAGATTTAAAAGATGTGTAACTTGTGTAAAGTGACAACATTGCCCTGATCTGTAAGTGTGGGCATGAGAAGCTACATGTCATGGTGCTCCCTGTGGTAAGCTGATGTATAGTATTACCTGTGCCCTTGGTGGTCTTCTGCCCTTCTTCTTCTTTCTTGATTGAAGAGCTTTCATGTGATGAGCCAAAGATTTGTCTTCTCCTCTTGGCTCCACTTCTTCTAGCTAGGACCTCCTGATGACATTCCTGTTCTTCTTTCTGGCCTTGGTGATCAATCTTCTGAGAGACGATCTCCAACTCTGAGCCATTTCTCTTCTCTCCTCTCCTATGGCTCTTCTTGATGGACGGCTTCTCATCATCCGATGAGTCCAAAACATTTCTTCTCCTTTTCTTCCCTCTCATCCTAAAGTCCTCCTCTTTAATCTCCATAATGTCGCTTTGCTGAAGGCAGCTCCTCCTCATCCGCATGCAAGCCAACCGCAACTCTCCAACTGCCAACCGGCAACATTCCAATGTGCTCACTGGTCATGTGATAGGAATTGACCATAAGCAGTCATATATATGAGTTATCAGATATTGGTGTTTTTCTATTTTATTCTCATCATATCACATAGTATTAGGCCAAGCTCACAGATAGAGGTTTATTTTAGCTTTTCTGCTGCCTTTTTTCCTATAGAAAGACTCAAATATCCAGATCTTTTTCACATTTTCAGGTTAAGACTTGAATATACTTTGCAGCAATCTCGATAGTAATATTTACACGTAATGACAACTATAGGTTTCTAAAGAATAATTTCTAGTTACTATAATGGCTTCTTAGAAAACCCACATGTGTGAGTTTGCTGTTTTGCAGAACGCTCTTTGCCACCATTTTCCTTCTGACGCTGTTTTGCAGCATTTAGGGGATGTGCACACGGTTATTATTTGTAGAGGAAAAGAAATACTAGAGTGTTGGCGGGTAAAATGCTGTCTAAAATATGTGCAAAAACGCTTCAAGAATTGACATGCAGAAGATATGAAACTTCTTCAAATCTGCAAGGAAAAAATAAGCAGAATGTACATGAGATTCCATAAATCTCATTGACTTTGCTAGTACAGTAAAACACTGCGTTTTTTCATGCAAAGAACATGCGGAAATAACTTTTGAAAATACGGCAAAAATGCAACATGTGAACATGCCCTTGGCTTCTAGTCCATCAAAAATAGTGTAAGTCTGAACTTGAGATGCCGCTGTGGATACTCATTCTGGTGTTAATACTATAGGAAATGACAAGGCAATGATCGCGCTTTTTATTAGTGTAAATAGGGAAATACAGCCCTCCTAGACCGGACACAAGGATTTTATTTGCCAATAGTAATAATATTGGTGGGTTATATTTTTTACACTATACTACATACTTTTTTCACATATAACTATTTTCCTGTGATAAATTGTATTATCAATATATGGACTGGAGTTATTTGTAATTTAATTCCATATTTGGTGCACACAGATTGTTCTTTCTGCTGAATTCTAGATTAGTCATTGCTAGTGTCTCGGCATATTAGCATGTTTTTGTAACTTTTTGCTAAACCCTAATGAGGATTATTTGCTTATACTTGATATTCGCTTCTCAATAGTATTCGCTTATTCACTATATTCTAGATTATACATTTTGTCTTAGATGTATATTGGAAGTTCTTCATATTTTTTTCTTATGTCACATTATTATTTTTCACAGTGAATGTTTGATAAAGATCATGTTGACGCTTTTGTATTATACATTTTACTTTGACTTAAAAATAATACTTAGTACAATTTTAATGGAAACAATTTGCTTCAATAACACAGACCCTTATTAAATGACCCAGCATGCCACTTCTGGCCTGAGCTTTCAATGTAGAATTACATATTTGCTGTGTAACTAAATAGCTGTAATGCATAGAATAATTGGGCTTACTACAGAAGGGATAGATGCTCTTCTAGTGAAGCTTCATGATGTCCATTGCTCCAGAGTAGACGACCTTCTCTATGAACACTAAATGCCTGTAAGGCACAGTGTGATTATGGGGTGGGAATGCTTTAGGACATTTCTTTAGGATACAATGACATTGGTGGCAGACTGGTATCTGGTGTCACCACTAAAGGACGGCAGAAGTAATTCAGGCACATACTGGTGACAGTTTAGGATAATGTTACTGAAAAGAGGCAACAAGCTTACTGGTCACAGAGTCTCCGAGACGCCAACATGCTTCATAACTACAAATACTCTTAAATAGGGGAACAGCTTCACCACAGATAGATGACTGGCAAAAACATTTACGCTGGGCTTCCACTTTCCAAACTTTACACCACCTGCTGGAAGGCTCCTCCGCAGTATCTCAAGCTGTCTCGGTGTCCGTCCTCTTACAGAACAGCACTCACACGTTCAAGCAGTTATATGACCAGGTTTCACAAAGCAAACTGTAAAAATACTATTAATCAGATCTCGGACCAGATGGGGCTGATGTACGTACTCTGAAAATTCACATCAGGATGGCTGTGCAATCCTGATGTTAAGAGGAGCGTTTTATCCTTATTTTAATGTGATAAAGGAAAAGTTTCACAAAGGATTATACAGCCATCCTTATGCATATGCTGACAAGTACACCAGCCTCATCTGGGCTAACAGATTTGCATAATAATATATAATACTATAAGCAGTATGTATTGTAAAATCAGTGCTTGGATGTGGCATGAGGCATTGGAGGAGCTCAAGGACCCTGAAGGTGGCTGAATCCTGGTATCTAGACAGCTTCTCAGCAGCACTCACAAGCTCCATGGGAAACAAGTTGTAAGCGCTGTCCTCCTTGTTTGGGAGAACAGTCAACTCTGACAGACAGAATGGTGGCTGACCTAGGCAACAAGCAAATTCTAGAATTCAAAATACCTCCTCTCATGAGAAATTAAGAGAATTTTTAAAAAGGGGTTATTTGCAAAGTTCCCTATTTTTACAAGCACTTTGCAATTTTACCCAATTAAGAAATTGCGTATAGCCTTTTAATAATGTAATTAATCTGACTGATGTAAAAAACTATCCTTTTATAGACAGCACATTAAATATAAAATACAGGTGGATACAATTCTGTTACCATATACTGTGAATATAACTAGTGCCATGAACTGCCCATATGGGTAATGCCATTCAACTGTGCCATATAGTTGCCATATGTACAATATAGGAGCTATAAGAAATGTGCACTTTGAACTTCTGAATTCCAGCACCATGCGGAGCCTACACATGTATCGGTATAATGTGCCATAATGACTATTGTCATACCTGGGTTTATAATATTGGTGGTGAATATATTCTTATGGGCTCTGTATGACATTACTGACATGGGCAGCATTTGCCACTAATGATGGAGCACTGCATGACACTTTATGTTGGCGTTTTGTCCTATTATCTTGGGATAATCTTATTTTTCTGATCACTGTATATTACTAATATTCTGGATACTATACTTTTGGAATCATCTTCTAGTTGTAGCTCTGAAACTTGGGATAAAAGTGACTCTGTAAATGTCAGATTGACATTTTCTAGAATTGAAGAGCATTGTGGTAAGTATGAGAATGTACCAGGCAATAGATGTGTGTAATGCAATGCACATACCGCAGCCTCATGCTGAACCCCTCACCGCAGATTCATGAGTGTGAATGGCCCAAAGGCCAGACCGAAATCCCATTGAGGATCTGTGGCAAGACTTGAAATTGCTGTTCACAGACGTCTCCATCCAATCTCACTGAGATAGAGCATTTACAAAGAAGAATGGGAGAAAATGTCACTTCTAGATGCAAAGCTGGTAGAGACATACCTGAAAAGACTTGCAGCAGTAATTGCAGCGAAAGGTGGTCCTACAGACTATTTACTCCGGAGGGATAAATACAAATGCAAGTCACAGTTATCAGATTTATATTTTCTCAATATATAGAAAACCTTGTAGAATTTACTTTACACTTCACACATACAGTGGTGTGAAAAAGTGTTTGCCCCCTTCCTGATTTCTTATTCTTTTGCATCTTTGTCACACTTAAATGTTTCAGGTTAGTAATGGGGGTGTCTTATAGACGCCCATCATTACTAACCTGGGCTTCATGGCAGCTGGCGCTGACATGAAAACCAACCCTATTACCCCCTGCCACCGCACCAGGGCAGCGTGGAAGAGCGAGGCTAAGTGCCAGAATTGGCGCATCCTATGGATGCGCCATTTCTGGGGTGGCTGACGGCTGGTGTTTCTAGCCTGGGAGGGGGCCAATATTCATGGCACCCTTCCTGGGCTATTAGTATCAGCCCCCAGCTGTCTGTCCAGCCTTTGCTAGCTATTAAAATAGGGGGGACCCCACGTCATTTTTTTGGGTGGGTCTCCCATTTTAATAGTTAGTAAAGGCTAGGAGGGGGCCAATATTCATGGCACCCTTCCTGGGCTATTAGTATCAGCCCCCAGCTGTCTGTCCAGCCTTTGCTAGCTATTAAAATAGGGGGGACCCCACGTCATTTTTTTGGGTGGGTCTCCCATTTTAATAGTTAGTAAAGGCTAGGAGGGGGCCAATATTCATGGCACCCTTCCTGGGCTATTAGTATCAGCCCCCAGCTGTCTGTCCAGCCTTTGCTAGCTATTAAAATAGGGGGGACCCCACGTCATTTTTTTGGGTGGGTCTCCCATTTTAATAGTTAGTAAAGGCTAGGTATTCAGCTGGGGGCTGATATTAGTAGCCGGGGAAGCTCCATGGGTATTACCCCCTTCCCAGGCTTCAAACATCTGCCCCAGCTGTCTGCTTAACCTCCGATAGAGACTAAAATTATGGGGGATCCCACGTCAATTTTTTTTTAATAAATCCTTTATTTTAACACTAAATGACACTTGAGGGGTTAATAAAGATGCAGTCCCTAAATTAATATTTATTTTTAATTAATTTTTCCCAAAAATTTTGACGTGGGCTTTGCCATATTTTTGTATGCGAGCCAGGTACAGAATCCAGGAACGGGCTGCCCCCAACTCCCAGCTGCCTATTTGTACCTGGCCGGACACAATATAGGGAAGCCCTTTTTTTTTTATTATTTCATGAATTTCATGAAATAAGTTTAAAAAAGAAAAATACGTGGGGCTTCGCCCTATTTTTGTGTCCAGCCAGGTACAAATAGGCAATTTTTTTTTAATTATTTCAGGAAATTCATGAAATAATTAAAAAAAAATTGATGTGGGGTTTCGCACTATATTTGTGTCCA
The DNA here is from genome assembly GCF_046119375.1 of Phyllobates terribilis. Lineage (NCBI taxonomy): Eukaryota > Metazoa > Chordata > Amphibia > Anura > Dendrobatidae > Phyllobates > Phyllobates terribilis. The sequence continues at coordinate 9,945,548 of NW_027362796.1, forward strand.
GCCAGGTACAGCAGACAGGAACGGGCTGACCCCAACCTCCAGCTGCCTATTTGTACCTGGCTGGACACAACAATATAGGGAAGCCCTTTTTTTTTAATTATTTCATGAAATAATTAAAAAAAAATTGACGTGGGGCTTCGCACTATATTTGTGTCCAGCCAGGTACAGCAGGCAGCAACGGGCTGCCCCCAACCACCAGCTGCCTATTTGTACCTGGCCGGACACAACAATATAGGGAAGCCCTTTTTTTCTTAATTATTTCATGAATTTCATGAAAAAATTAAAAAAAAAATACGCGGGGCTTCGCCCTATTTTTGTGTCCAGCCAGGTACAACTAGGCAGCTGGGGACTGGAATCTGCAGCGCAGGGAGGCCCAAGCTTTCTGGGCCCCACCCGCTGCAAATTGCAGTCCACAGCCACCCCGGAAAATGGCGCGTTCATAGAAGCGCCATCTTCTGGCGCTGTACCCAACTCATCGAGGGCCCTGGTGCGGTGGCTCACTGGGTAATAAAGGGGTTAGGGCCAGCTTGGCATTATCAGCTGGCCCTAAGCCCGAAATTCATGGGGTCACGCCAATATTAGACATGACCGCCATGAATTTCTAGTAAAGTATTTAAAAAAAAACACAAACACCCAGAATAAAGTCCTTTAATTGAAATAAAGACACAATTCTTTATTGTTCTAAATTAAATCATACTTACCATCACGCCCATTCCAGCTGAAGCCAACGATCTCCTGCAATAAAAGAAAAATAATAAAGCAACATCATTCTTACCTTTCGATGGTTCCCAGGACAGCTCCAGCTCTGCTACATCGAGATGACAGGCTGGACCGCAGGAGAAAGCTGCCATCCAGCCTGTCATCCCGCAGACACTGAGAAGCGCAGGCATGCTTGCGCTCCTCAGTATCAGGCTGTGACGGCATCCCGATGAGCCGAGTCTCTCACGCTCACCGCATGCGCAGGAGAATTCTCCCACGCTATCAGTGACGTGCATGAGGTGAGCTGAGTTCATTGTTGGCTCATCGGGATGCCGTCACAGTCAGACACTGAGGAGCGCAAGCATGCCTGTGCTTCTCAGTGTCTGCGGGATGACATGCTGGATGGCAGCTTTCTGCTGCGATCCAGCCTGTCATCTCCATGTAGCAGAGCTGGAGCTGTCCTGGGAGCCATCGAAAGGTAAGGATGATGTTGCTTTATTATTTTTCTTTTATTGCAGGAGATCGTTGGCTTCAGCTGGAATGGGCGTGATGGTAAGTAAGGTTTAATTTAGAACAATAAAGAATTGTGTCTTTATTTCAATTAAAGGACTTTATTCTGGGTGTTTGTGTTTTTTTTTTAACTTTGACTATGGGGTTAGTAATGGGGGTGTCTTATAGACGCCTCTCCATTACTAACCTGGGCTTGATGTCAGCTGGCATTATAAGCTGACATCAACTCCAACCCTATTACCCCACTGCCACCGCTACAGGGCAGTGGGAAGAGCGAGGCTAAGTGCCAGAATTGGCGCATCCTATGGATGCGCCATTTCTGGGGTGGCTGACGGCTGGTGTTTCTAGCCTGGGAGGGGGCCAATATTCATGGCACCCTTCCTGGGCTATTAATATCAGCCCCCAGCTGTCTGCCTAGCCTTTGCTAGCTATTAAAATAGGGGGGACCCCACGTCATTTTTTTGGGGGGGTCCCCCATCTTAATAGCTAGTAAAGGCTAGGTATTCAGCTGGGGGCTGATATTAGTAGCCTGGGAAGCTCCGTGGGTATTACCCTCTTCCCAGGCTTCAAACATCTGCCCTAGCTGTCTGCTTAACCTCCGCTAGAGACTAAAATTACGGGGAGCCCCACGCCAATTTTTTTTTTAATAAATCCTTTATTTTAACACTAAATGACAAGTACAGTAACCAACACTATCACTGTACTTATTATATATGTGACTGACATGTTTCTATCTATCTAATCTATGTGTGATGCTCTATTATTTCTGTTGTAAATTGTCGGGTACCGCTGCTGAATTGCCGGCCGGCTTTTTTAAAGAGACGGTGCATGAAAACACTAAGATTTTTTTAAATAAATCCTTTACACTAAATGACAAGTACAGTAAGCAACACTGTCACTGCACTTCTTATATATGTGACTGACATGTTTCTATGTATCAAATCTATGTGTGATGCTCTTTCTTTCTGTTATAAATTGTCGGGTACCGCTGCTGAATTGCCGGCCGGCTTTTTTAACCCCTTAATAACATCTGACGTACTAATACGCGTCTGTGCCCTGGGACTTAAGAGCCAGACCCGTATTAGTACGTCATGGCGATCGCGCGCGCACACAGGCTGTGCGGGCGCGATCGCCGCCGGGTGTCAGCTGATTGTCACAGCTGACACCCGGTACTATGTGCAGGGAGCGGTCACGCACCGCTCCCAGCACATTAACCCCCGCGATGCTGCGATCGAAGTCGATCGAAGTCGATCGCGGCATTGCGGGGGCAAGGGGAGGTGATCGCCGATACTCACCTCCTCTTCCGGCTTCCAGCGCAGTCTGCAAAGGCTTCCCGGGTGTTGCCATGACGACCCGATGTCGTCATGACAACATCCGGGTCACCAGAGAGCAGGAAGATTGCTTGGACATGCGCAGTGCATCTCCAAGCAATCTTCACACTGTGCACTTCTGACAGCCTTCATGGCATAGGGATGGTGCTCCATTCCTGTGCCATGCAGGCGATCAGAAAAAAAAAAGTGAAAGTCCCAGAGTGGGACAAAGTAATAAAGTGTATAAACTGTGTGAAAGTGGAAAAAAAAAAAAAAAAAAATGTGCAAAAATATTATAAAAAAATAAAAAAAATAATACACCAAAAATAAAAATATAATGTACCCATCAATAAATATTATTATAAAAAAAATAAAAAAAAAACAATAAAAGTACACATATTTGGTATCGCCGCGTCCGGAACAACCTGACCTATAAAACTGTCCCACTAGTTAACCCCTTCAGTGAACACGGTAAAAAAAAAAAAAAAAAAACCAAGCAAAAAACAATGCTTTATCACCATACCGCCAAACAAAAAGTGGAATAACACGCGATCAAAAAGACGCATATAAATAAAAATGATACCGCTGAAAACGTCATCTCGTCCCGCAAAAAACAAGCCGCCATATAGCTCCATCAGCCGAAAAATAAAAAAGTTATAGCTCTCAGAATAAAGCGATACTAAAAAATATTTTTTTCTATAAAATAGCTTTTATTGTGTATAAGCGCCAAAACATAGAAAAATTATACAAATGTGGTACCGCTGTAAACGTACTGACCCGAAGAGTAAAGCTGCCTCATCAATTTTACCACACGCGGAACAGAATAAAAAAAAAAAAAAAAAACAATTCCTGAATTGTTGGTTTTTGTTTATTCTGCCTCCCAAAAATCGGAATAGAAAGCGATTAAAAAATGTCACGTGCCTGAAAATGGCACCAATAACAACGTCAAGTCATCCCGCAAAAAACGAGCCGTCACATGACTGTCTGCCAAAATTTGGAAAAATTATAGCTCTCAAAATATGGCGATGCAAAAACTAGATTTTACAAAAAATGCGTCTTTTAGTGTGTGACAGCTGTCAGTCATAAAAACCCCATATGATTCTGGCATTGCTGTAATCACACCGACCCGAAGAATAAAGTCGTCTAATCACTTATACCGCACAAGGAACGGCGTCAAAAATAAACTCTTGAGTTAGGATTGGGCTAGGGTTAGGGCTGGGTTTGGGGCTAGGGTTGTGCTGGGGCTAGGGTTGTGCTGGGGCTAGGGTTGTGCTGGGGCTAGGGTTGTGCTGGGGCTAGGGTTGTGCTAGGGTTAGGGCTGGGGTTGGGATTTTTTTCAAAAGTAAGAAAAAAAGATGACGATATGGCGACTAGTGTTGAGAGCAAGTGCTCGCTACTTGAGTTTGCATCGGGTGCTCTGGTATGCATTTAGTATCGTGGGTATTTGAGTGACATGCTCGAGTCTCTGCCCCATATGCTTCGCGGCCAAAAAACTTTACGGGGATTGCCTGCCATGCACGAGCGATCCCCGCATGTTTTTTTTTGGGTGTCTAATAACCGTGAAACATGCGGAGCAGGGACTCGAGCATGTCACTCGAGCACACGCTGTACATGGTGCATACCTGAGTACCCGATGCAAACTCAAGTAGCGAGCACTTGCGCTCAAGAATAATGAAAACTTATTCAATATGATGACCTAATGTAAACAAATAATGTGCCGTACCTCTGGGTTCAAAATGTTCACTATACACCTTAATAAAATCTTTGAGGGGTATAGTTTCCAAAATGGGGACACTTGTGGGGGAGCTCCACTGTTTAGGCACATCACGGGCTCTCCAAACGCGACATGGTGTCCGCTAACAAATTGAATGGAAAATCGGCTCAAATTGTTAGCGGACACCACATTGCGTTTGGAGAGCCCCTCTGTGCCCAAACTTTGGAGCTCCCCCACAAGTGACCCCATTTTGGAAACTAGACCCCCCAAGGCACCTTTCTAGATGCATAGTGAGCACTTGGAACCCCCAGGTGCTTCACAAATTGATTCGTAAAAATGAAAAAGTGAAAAAAAAAACACTTTTTCATTTTTATGAATCAATTTGTGAAGCACCTGGGGTTCCAAGTGCTCACTATGAATCTAGATAGGTGCCTTGGGGGGTCTAGTTTCCAAAATGGGGTCACTTGTGGGGGAGCTCCAATGTTTGGGCACACAGGGACTCTCTAAATGCAACATGGTATCCGCTAACAAATTAAATGGAAAATCGGCTCAAATTGTTAGCGGACACCACATTGCGTTTGGAGAGCCCCTCTGTGCCCAAACTTTGGAGCTCCCCCACAAGTGACCCCATTTTGGAAACTAGACCCCCCAAGGCACCTTTCTAGATGTATAGTGAGCACTTGGAACCCCCAGGTGCTTCACAAATTGATTCGTAAAAATGAAAAAGTGAAAAAAAAAACACTTTTTCATTTTTATGAATCAATTTGTGAAGCACCTGGGGTTCCAAGTGCTCACTATGAATCTAGATAGGTGCCTTGGGGGGTCTAGTTTCCAAAATGGGGTCACTTGTGGGGGAGCTCCAATGTTTGGGCACACAGGGACTCTCTAAATGCAACATGGTATCCGCTAACAAATTAAATGGAAAATCGGCTCAAATTGTTAGCGGACACCACATTGCGTTTGGAGAGCCCCTCTGTGCCCAAACTTTGGAGCTCCCCCACAAGTGACCCCATTTTGGAAACTAGACCCCCCAAGGCACCTTTCTAGATGTATAGTGAGCACTTGGAACCCCCAGGTGCTTCACAAATTGATTCGTAAAAATGAAAAAGTGAAAAAAAAACCACTTTTTCATTTTTATGAATCAATTTGTGAAGCACCTGGGGTTCCAAGTGCTCACTATGAATCTAGATAGGTGCCTTGGGGGGTCTAGTTTCCAAAATGGGGTCACTTGTGGGGGAGCTCCAATGTTTGGGCACACAGGGACTCTCCAAATGCAACATGATATCCGCTAACAAATTGTCGGCTCAAATTGTTAGCGGATATCATGTTGCATTTGGAGAGTCCCTGTGTGCCCAAACTTTGGAGCTCCCCCACAAGTGACCCCATTTTGGAAACTAGACCCCCCAAGGCACCTATCTAGATGCATAGTGAGCACTTGGAACCCCTAGGTGCTTCACAAATTAATTCGTAAAAATGAAAAAGTGTTTTTTTTTTCACTTTTTCATTATTACGAATCAATTTGTGAAGCACCTGGGGGTTCCAAGTGCTCACTATGCATCTAGAAAGGTGCCTTGGGGGGTCTAGTTTCCAAAATGGGGTCACTTGTGGGGGAGCTCCAAAGTTTGGGCACAGAGAAGCTCTCCAAACGCAATGTGGTGTCCGCTAACAATTTGAGCCGATTTTCCATTCAATTTGTTAGCGGATACCATGTTGCATTTAGAGAGTCCCTGTGTGCCCAAACATTGGAGCTCTCCCACAAGTGACCCCATTTTGGAAACTAGACCCCCCAAGGCACCTATCTAGATGCATAGTGAGCAGTTGGAACCCCCAGGTGCTTCACAAATTGATTCATAAAAATGAAAAAGTGTTTTTTTTTTTCACTTTTTCATTGTTACGAATCAATTTGTGAAGCACCTGGGGGTTCCAAGTGCTCACTATGCATCTAGATAGGTGCCTTGGGGGGTCTAGTTTCCAAAATGGGGTCACTTGTGGGGGAGCTCCAATGTTTGGGCACACAGCAGCTCTCCAAACGCAACATGGTGTCGCTAACAATTTGAGCCAATTTTGCGTTAAATTTGTTAGCGGACACCATGTTGCATTTAGAGAGCCGCTGTGTGCCCAAATATTGGAGCTCCCCCACAAGTGACCCCATTTTGGAAACTAGACCACCCAAGGCACCTATCTAGATGCATAGTGAGCACTTGGAACCCTCAGGTGCTTCACAAATTGATTCATACAAATGAAAAAGTGTTTTTTTTTTTCACTTTTTCATTGTTACGAATCAATTTGTGAAGCACCTGGGGGTTCCAAGTGCTCACTATGCATCTAGATAGGTGCCTTGGGGGGTCTAGTTTCCAAAATGGGGTCACTTGTGGGGGAGCTCCAATGTTTGGGCACACAGGGACTCTCTAAATGCAACATGGTGTCCTCTAACAAATTTAACGGAAAATCGGCTCAAATTGTTAGCGACACCATGTTGCGTTTGGAGAGCCGCTGTGTGCCCAAACATTGGAGCTCCACCACAAGTGACCCCATTTTGGAAACTAGACCCCCCAAGGCACCTATCTAGATGCATTGTGAGCACTTGGAACACTCAGGTGCTTCACAAATTGATTCATAAAAATGAAAAAGTGTTTTTTTTTTTCACTTTTTCATTGTTACGAATCAATTTGTGAAGCACCTGGGGGTTCCAAGTGCTCACTATGCATCTAGAAAGGTGCCTTGGGGGGTCTAGTTTCCAAAATGGGGTCACTTGTGGGGGAGCTCCAAAGTTTGGGCACACATGGGCTCTCCAAACACAACATGGCGTCCGCTAATTATTCAAGCAAATTTTACAATCAAAAAGTCAAATAGCGCTCCTTCCCTTCCGAGCCCTGCCGTGCGCCCAAACAGTATTTTTTCCCCAAATATTGGGTATCTGCGTGCCCAGGGGAAATTGCACAACAAATTTTGGGGTCCATTTTTTCTTGTTACCCCTGTGAAAATAAAAAAAATTGGGTCTAAATTAACATTTTTGTGAAAAAAGTTAAATGTTCATTTTTTTCTTCCACATTCAAAAAATTCCTGTGAAGCACCTGAAGGGTTAATAAAGTTCTTGAATGTGGTTTTGAGCACCTTGAGGGGTGCAGTTTTTAGAATGGTGTCACTTTTGGGTATTTTCTGTCATAAAGACCTCTCAAAGTGACTTCAAATGTGATGTGGTCCCTAAAAAAATGGTTTTGTAAATTTTGTTGGAAAAATGAGAAATCGCTGGTCAACTTTTAACCCTTATAGCTCCCTAACAAAAAAAAATTTTGGTTCCAAAATTGTGCTGATGTAAAGTAGACATGTGGGAAATGTTATTTATTAACTCTTTTGTGTGACATATCGCTCTGATTTCAGGGCTTAAAAATTCAAATTTTGAAAATTGCAAAATTTTCAAAATTTTTGCCAAATTTCCGTTTTTTTCACAAATAAACGCAAGTGATATCGAAGAAATTTTTCCACAATCATGAAGTACAATATGTCACGAAAAAACAATCTCAGAATCAGGGGGATCCGTTGAAGCGTTCGAGAGTAATTACCTCATAAAGTGACAGTGGTCAGAATTGTAAAAATTGGCCCGGTCATTAACGTGCAAACCACCCGCGGGGCTTAAGGGGTTAAAGAGACGGTGCATTAAAACACTAATATTTTTTTAAATAAATCCTTTACACTAAATGACAAGTACAGTAAGCAACATTGTCACTGTACTTCATATATATGTGACTGACATGTTTCTATCTAATCTATGTGTGAAGCTCTATTCTTTCTGTTCTAAATTGTCGGGTACCGGTGTATGCCACTGATGAATTGCCGGCTTTTCATGTTTCACTGTGAGCACTGTTCCCATCGATTTGGGCAACCACCTCCACCAATACATTCTACATTATTGTTAGTTGTTTTCCTTCATGTAGAATTAACCTACAAGGAAAGAAAGGGTTTATTTTCATTCCGATATTTGTGTCCCATTGATTTGCATTGGTTTCCGGTATCGGAATCGGCGATATCCGATACTTTTTGGGTATCGGCCCGATCCAATCCGATCCGATATTTCCTGATATCGGAAGGTATCCCTCAATACTAGTCCTGACCTCAATCCCATTGAAAATCTTAGGGGTGAGCTGAAATCTGCCATTGGAAAAAGAACCCTGCAAACATTCAAGAGCTTGAACAAACTGCAAAGGAAGAGTGGGAGAAAATTCCAGCTGAGAAGTGCAAGAAGCTTACAGATGGCTACAAGAAATGTCTGGAGGCTGTCAGCAATGACAAAGGGTGTGCAACCAAGTATTAATTAGGGGTGCCATTATTGTGGCACATTCAGTTTTTTCTTTGATATTGCAACATTGAAGTTGAAAAACAATATTGTATTGTTGTATTACTTTGGACCACAAATCCTGAGGATATAACTTTGGTACATTTCCATTTATTTCTGAAGATATTGTACAGTCTACGAAAAAATGAAGGCGTGACAAGAATGGTGAGCAGCACTGTAGTACAATAAATCATTAAAAATTTAAATATATATAGAATATAAAAAATAAAGAAAGATTTAATTAAATTAATAATTAATTTTTTAAAACCTTTTTTTAAAAAGCATTTTCCCTTGCAATTATATACTGTATATATAAAGGATAGAGCTTATGTGTTCAGTAATAATGTTGTCGTGTCAATGGAAGGGTGAAAAAAAATGGTAAGAGGAGGATATATAGATGGAAAACGTCCAATCACTAGCTGCCTCTATCTGTACCAGAAGCTAGGTACCACCCGACCAATTATCCATAGATCATCGCAACCCAGGGAATCATCTATTAACTTTCATAGCTGCAAATCATTATCCGGTAATCTTAAGACAAATTTACATACCAAGAAAGGGGGACATTCAACTCATTTTGGTGAAACATTATTTCTATGTCTGTTATTCCTTTCATTCATCCTGCTCTGTTCAGCCGCTGTTTAGCGTGATAGTATCAATCCTTTATCTAGTAGCCATTCTTCCTTACGGGTTTTCACACAGGACCCGCTAATCTATCAGCAGCTTCCAGCAATACCCACTCCCCTTTTTTCGGCGCTAGTGTTTTAAAGCCTAATTTCTTTCTAGATTCAGCTCCGGACATTTGTGATAGATTATTTCCTCCTATACTCGTATATAGATATAGCCATTTGAATTGCTGTTATGAAATGTTTTGAAATGATTGAAAGTGCATGTTTAACAAAAAAAAATTTCTATTCTTATTAATCTGTTCTCCTCTCCTTTTTTAAGAGGTCTCAGAGTCCTGCCAATATATTGCTTTGAACATGGGCACTGAATTAAATCTATAACTCCTTCACTTTCACACCTTAAAATGCACCCAACAAAAAAATGCAAGTGTATTTCTGCAATTGTCCCACCTTTAATGTAACGGCAGTTCACACATTCATTCCTAGTGCTGTATATGGGAATCACTGACATTTCTACAGTATGTTATATTTTATCTTGATTATCAATATTTCTTGCACGGGGCCCCATGGTATCATATTACTGATTGTAATTTTTTTATGTGTAATAAATGATTATTAATAGGGGGATTTATATGTGCCTGTAATTATTTTTCTTCAATAAACATAAAGCTAGAATCGCTACAGAATGTGCCTCTGCCATATACTAGTCTGTAGAGTTTGAATACTCGTGCAAGAAGCATTTATCAGGTTTGAATTTTATGAGAAAGTTTGCAGATATATAATGAATATGTGTAAATCAATCTGTACCACTAGGTAAAAATCCTTACATCAAGGAGACCAAGTAGACAAAAGTGAGCACTTCAAGTTAGTGTGTATAAAAAACAAATGATTTTACTGAACAATATCATAGACATTACCAAACACATACATAAAATAAAAACAGATGCCTCTTGTTTGAGGGATGGTAAGAAATGCCAACCCAGTATGCATGAATATTATCTCCTGGTGCACCCCACAAAATAGCATAGAACAACCTAGCAGAGATAGTCACTGCAGAGTAACCTATACCATTACATAATCCAACGATTCCAAGGATTGAAACTATCCAAAGTGCATGTGCATGTCAAAGAAGGAAATTGTTCATTAATTGGGGTGGTCCAGTGGTTAAACAAAAACAAAATAAACCCTGCTTGAAAGTCACCAATCAAGAGATAAATACATAATAAACCCTTAAAGTGCATGTGTATGGAGAATTATAATGCTCAGAATTATAATACACCAATGTCTGGAAATGACAGGGCTACTACAGAGCATGTATATAACTTAGTGTTCACAGAAGCGAAAGAGTCGAGGTGAAAAGCAGTTTATATGCTTGTTAGAAACTCACAACATGTATGGCTATACATGCAATACCGCACGCCTGGAAAACATGGACTGCCTCTGATGTACAAAAGCCCTGCTAGATGCAATCAAAAATAGGTAAAATGCAGTGGTGTACCACTAATGGAGGCAGACCACACGACTGCTATGGGGCCCGTGAGCTGGGGGGCCCCATAGCAGTCCAGGGGCGGACATATCGCTGCTGGTGCAGCTGTGCCGGGGGGCCCGCCGGTGCAGCGTCTCCCTGCTCGTGGCGGGCAGGGAGCGATCCCTGCATCCCCGCTGCTGACAGGACAGAATGGCAGCGGAGCTGCAGAGATCCATCCTCTGCTTCCTGCCTGCCGCTTCCTCCCTTACACAGGCACGCGCTCCTTGATGACATCATCATGCAGCGCGGGCCTGTGTGAGGGAGGAAATTGCAGCGGCCTGCGGGGGCAGAGAGGTAAGTGTTTTTTTTTTTGTTTTTTTTACTGAAACGCTGGTGAGATCAATAATGGGGCTGATGGAGCTGGAGAGCGCAATAAGGGGGCTGATGGGGCTGGGTAGAGCAATGGTGGGGCTGGTGCGGCTGGGGATAACAATGGTGGGGCTGGGAAGAGCAGTGATGATGCAGCTTGCGGGGGAACGGGCAGAGGGGTAAGTGGTTTTTTTTTTATTTTTACTGAAACGCTGGGGAGAGCAATAATGGTTATGACTGGGCTGGAGAGAGCAAAAGTGGGGCTGATGGGGCTGGTGAGAGCAATGGTAGGGCTGATGGGGCTGGGGAGAGCAATGGTGGGGCTGGGGAGAGCAATGGTGGGGCTGATGGGGCTGGGGAGAGCGCTGATGGGTCTGGGGAGAGCAATGGTGGGGCTGGGAAGAGCAGTGATGGGACTGATGGGGCGGGGAGAGCAATGATGGGGATTAGTAGACCAATGACGGGGATGGGGAGAGCAATGATGGGTTGCTGGGAGAGAGCAATGATGGAGGTGCTGGGAGAGTAATGACGGGGGTTGCTGGGAGAGAACAATGATAGGGGTGCTCGGAGAGAGCAATGACGGGGTGCAGGGAGAGAACAATGACGGGGGTGCTGGGAGAGAGCAATGACGGGGGTGCTGGAAGAGAGCAATGATGGGGGTGCTGGGAGAGAGCAATGATAGTGGTGCTGGGACAGAGCAATAATGGGGGTGCTCGGAGAGCGCAATGACGGGGATGCTGGGAGACAACAATGATGGGGTGCAGGGAGAGAGCAATGACGGGGGTGCAGGGAGAGAGCAATGACGGGGGTGCTGGGAGAGAGCAATTACAAGGGTGCTGGGAGAGCAATGACTGGGGTGCTGGGACAGAGCAATGTTGGGGGTGTTGGGAGAGAGCAATGATGGAGGTGCTGGGACAGAGCAATGATGGGGGCGCTTGTATATTTTCCGTGTGCACATAGCCTTACAGTTAATTGGGGAGAGTCACAGAGACTGAATAATTTATATTATTGGCAGGTGGAGATTATAGTTAATGGGGGGCACAGTGCTGCTTATCACTTTATATTTTGATTACTAAGTGGCTACCCCTAGTATATTAATGGGGGATAACAGACCTGTATTCAGGGGCGCAGTGCAGGAGAGACACATGTATATATACAATATATGTGACCTTGTTATTATCTAGGCTGGAGATCATCATGACAAGACGAATCGTGACTGGGAGATGTCGACATGAAGGTCTGACCAGATGGAGAAGAAGCAGCAGAAACCGACTCTGATCAGGCGAGACGTCAGCGGTAAGTGCCTGGATGTAAATATTATTCTGTATCTGCGCTGTATGACTTGGAGTGATAATGTTACATGTAAAATCCCTTAGGCTGCATTCTCACATTTGTGTAAAATGTCAGATTTTTTTATCGGATGGTCCACGGACTTGTAGAGTTTTATAGATCACGGATCACGGATCTGAGAATGAGATCTGTGAGGATCAGAGAATGTCCTGTTCTGATCCGATTTTGAGGATTACAATAGGACATGCTCAATGCGTCTGTAAAACAGGGTAGCACACTGACACTGCACACAAATGCAGGAATATAGCCGTATTATGTATAGCACAGTCCCTTAGTACATAGTGTAATCACTTATTATGTATAGCATACGCCCTTAGTATATAGTGTACTCGCTTATTATGTATAGCGCCGTCCTTAGTTATATAGTTTCATCTTTTATTATATATAACACCCTCCCTTTTTACCTACCATCCTCTCTAGTTCTAGAGCTCACAATTGGGGGATCATACTGTGTTGGGGTCAGCAAACTTTGCCCTGGTAGTTGAGGTGAGGTACAGTAGGGTCATTATACTGCGCATGTGGAGGAATTCACCATGGGGGTATCATACTGTGTTTGGGGGACACTTTTGTTGGTATCACACTTCATGGGACAATGAAAGAGGGGTCTAGGACGTCAGCAGGAGGAAAATTACTATGTAAAGGCTGGAAGGTTGTGTGATCTGCTCTTCTGTGACACCGACAATTATTTACATTTTTTTTGGGGGGGGGCCCAATTTGAACTTCTGCTATGGGGCCCCATGAATCCTATGTACGCCCCTGGTAAAATGTATTGCTAATAGCATTGTGCCACTTACACAGTGGAGTGTGAGACAGGGTTTGTCCTGCATCCCTCTTCCCCGACGCGCATTTTGTCCACACTTCCTCAGGGCCGTGTCAGAGGAGAGGGACGCTGGACCTTTTAAGTGATCACTGTACCAATGGTTGACGGAGGCTAGATATCACATGATTTAAACCTTCAGGGTTGTGAAGGATATGACGTGGCACATCGTAGGATTTTTTACCTTGTACATTGATTTACAGTTGTCCCTGTGACACTATGTTTGTTTTCAATCATTTTTATTAATATTTTATAACAGTTCAAGGGGTAGGGATATGGTTAGGGAATAGAGGAATATATGGGGGACGGGAGAGTAATGGATAAGTGTGGGAAAATGGATAAGGGGAAGGAGAACTCAAAATTGAATAAACAGTAGAATATATAGTATTACAACAAGTAAATTAAGATGAAAATCAAAATTTGGTTATAGAACAACTTAGTCGTAATATAATAGATATCCAATTAAATCTAATAAGTATATGTATTAATAATTTAAGTAACAATCAGGAATATATTTCAGGCCACTTTGTTCATTTTTTGAAATATTTGTTAAGGTTATTATTAGAGTTTGCAAATCAGTATTCATATAATTTATGTAGAGCCATTTTTTCTTTAATAACTGAAAAGATAGGTACATCCGTTTTTTTCCAGTAAGATGCAATGGCATTTTTAACTACCATATTTTTCGGACTATAAGACGCACCGGACCATAAGACGCACCTAGGTTTTAAAGGAGGAAAATAGGAAGAAAAAATGTAAGCAAAAAATGTGGTCCTGATGCCCTGTTATGGGGGAGGGGGTCTGCTGGTGACACTGGCATTGGGGTAATGTCCCTCAATTCTGTTAATATCCTCTATCCTGGTATGTATGGCCTCTCCTTCCTGGTATAAGTGGCCCCCATCCCATCCTGGTATGCATGGCACCCCTTTATCCCCCATCCTGGTATGCATGGCACCCCTTTATACACCATCCTGGTATGCATGACACCCCTTGAGCCCCCATCCTGGTATGCATGGCAACCCTTGAGCCCCCATCCTGGTATGCATGGCACCCCTTGAGCCCCCATCCTGGTATGCATGGCACTCTCTGAACCCCCATCCTGGTATGCATCTTGCCCCGCTTCAAGTGGACCGGGTGAGAGGCCCGAATCTATGAATGTAAAAGTGAACAGCTGTTCAGAGTGTCCATGTGTGGGATCAGTTGTCTCTGGGCGCTTGGCATGGTGGGAGGAAGGAGGATCAGGGTGAGGAATATGCGGTCCAGACTCACGGCTACTGAGACTTGACCGTGTGGAAGACAGGGTGGTGGTGGCGGCTAAGTGACTGGAAGCATTATCCGCTATCCAACCAACAACCTTTTGACACTGCTCTGGGTTCAATAGTGGTGTGCTGCGGTCCCCTAGCAGTTGGGACAGTAAGGTCGGGCGAGAAGATGTGGGTGTTTGTTGTGGCACAATTTCAGCTTGCCCACGGCCTTGTCCTCGGCCTCTGCATGCACCATCACCATCACGTCCAGTTCCCCGTCCCTTGCTACGTGCCTTGCCATTTGTCTTGTCCTCGGCAGAGATGAGGGGGTTGGAGGGGGCAGTGGTGGGCAGAGGAAGGAGTTAAAAGTATTAAATAACCATTTGGACTTGAAAAATAAGGACAGGGTCGGACTGGCCTGGCGGAATGCCGGTGAAATGCCAGGTGGGCCCCACAGAAGGAGAGGAAAAAAAACTTTTTTGTAAGGACATGGGTCTTTTAAAAGTGCGGGTGGCAGGAGAACGCGCATGCAGACCTGACCCGCCGTGATGACCATGGCCGGCGTCACCGCCACTAGGCGCACCCATGTAAGTGTTGGGGCCCCGGGGTTGAGGGACACCGGCACGCTACTGGGCCTATGAGTCGGGGGAGGGAGAGCCCCCTACGGAGAGGGGGAGCGCCCCCTTCAGGAGGGAGAGCCCCCGCCCCCACCTCTCCTCCTCAAATACTTACCTATCCTCCTCGTTCCCTGCAGCTCCAGTGATGTTAGCGTCTTCTGATTCTGACGTCTCAGGGCAGAGGGCGAGGTGACATCACTACCGCACTCTGCTCTGAGCACTGCAGAGTCAGAAGACGACGTGCTGAGTACACCAAACCTGCAGGGAACGGGAGAGGTATTTGATTTTTTTTATGTATGCAGCATCATGGGGGCCCATATACTGTATGGAGCAGCATCATGTGGGCCCATATACTGTATGGAGCAGCATCATGGAGGCCCATATACTGTATGGAGCAGCATCATGGAGGCCCATATACTGTATGGAGCAGCATCATGGGGGCCCATATACTGTATGGACCAGCATCATGGGGGCCCATATACTGTATGAAGCAGCAGCATGGAGGCCCATATACTGTATGGAGCAGCATCATGGAGGCCCATATACTGTATGGAGCAGCATCATGGGGGCCCATATACTGTATGTACCAGAATCATGGGGGCCCATATAATGTAAGGAGCAGCATCATGGGGGCCCATATATTGTATGGAGCAGCATCATGGGGGCCAAATACTGTATGGAGCAGCATCATGGGGTCCAATATATTGTATACAGCAGCATCATGGGGGCCCATATACTGTATGGAGCAGCATCATGGAGGCCCATATACTGTATGGACAACAAAGAAAATGACGGCACTTCCACTACAAAAAATAGGTGTGAACAGGTGCTTACTAAGAGCAGCTACCTCCATATATAATGAACAAATAACACTGAGTATATAGATATGAAATATGAAATATGAATAACATAACTGCTGTAGAAAATAGAAATAAATGAAAAAAATTTTGAAAATTTTTTTTTAGCGCATGTAAATATGAAGTATGAAAAATGAATAGCATTACTGCTGTAAGTAAATGAGAAATCTTAGCACATAAATTGGCCAATTCATGTGTCCCTGATAGCCGCGGTAAGGCGTTTCTCGATGTCAGGACCTACCAATGTGAATACCTCTCTAAGAGGTACACATAATCAGACAGAGGTCTCTTGGAGAGGTATTCACATTGGTAGGTCCTGACATCGAGAAACGCCTTACCGCGGCTATCAGGGACACATGAATTGGCCAATTTATGTGCTAAGATTTCTCATTTACTTACAGCAGTAATGCTATTCATTTTTCATACTTCATATTTACATGCGCTAAAAAAAAATTTTCAAAATTTTTTTCATTTATTTCTATTTTCTACAGCAGTTATGTTATTCATATTTCATATTTCATATCTATATACTCAGTGTTACAGTGTGCTACTTTATTTGTTCTTCATATACTGTATGGAGCAGCATCATGTGGGCCAGTATACTGTATGGAACAGCATCATGGGGGCCCACATACAGTATGGAGCAGCATCATGGGGGCCCATATACTGTATGGAGCAGCATCATGGGGGCCGATACAATGTATGGAGCAGCATCATGGGGGTCAATACACTGTATGGAGCAGCATTACATGGGGCCAATATACTGTATGGAGCAGCATTATATGGGGTCAATATACTGTATGGAGCAGCATTACATGGGGCCAATATACTGTATGGAGCAGCATCATATGGGGCCAATATACTGTATGGAGCAGCATTACATGGGGCCAATATACTGTATGGAGCAGCATTACATGGGGCCAATATACTGTATGGAGCAGCATTACATGGGGCCAATATACTGTATGGAGCAGCATTACATGGGGCCAATATACTGTATGGAGCAGCATTATATGGGGTCAATATACTGTATGGAGCAGCATCATATGGGGCCAATATACTGTATGGAGCAGCATTACATGGAGCCAATATACTGTATGGACCAGCATCATATGGAGACAATATACTGTATGGAGCAGCATGACAGGGGGCCAATATACTGTATGGAACAGCATCATATGGGGCCAATATACTGTATGGAGCAGCATGACATGGGGCCAATATACTGTATGGAGCAGCATCATATGGGGCCAATACACTGTATGGAGCAGCATCATATGGGGCCAATATACTGTGTGGAGCAGCATTACATGGGGCCAATATACTGTATGGAGCAGCATTACATGGGGCCAATATACTGTATGGAGCAGCATCATATGGGGCCAATATACTGTATGGAGCAGCATGATATGGCGCCAATATACTGTATGGAGCAGCATGACATGTGGCCAATATGCTGTATGGAGCAGCATCATATGGGGCCAATACACTGTATGGAGCAGCATCATATGGCACCAATATACAGTATGGAGCAGCATTACATGGGGCCAATATACTGTATAGAGCAGCATCATATGGGGAAAATATACTGTATGGAGCAGCATTACATTGGGCCAGTATACTCTATGGAGCAGCATTACATGGGGCCCATAATTCTGTATGGAGGTGGTCACTGTATTACCTGTATATTTCTGTATTACAGCATATATAGGTACTCTGTATATGCTGTAATGTCTCTGGTGATCACTGTATTACCTGTACACCGACACTATATACAGAGCTCCTGTGTATTATGTCACCAGTGGTAATATTAATGTTATTAGTATTGTGTTTTTTATTAATGATCAGTATTGTATTATTCGGTCACTGAGGTGGTAATATATGATCTGGTCATGGTGTGGAGGTATTTGTTCCTTGTACAGTATGTGGTATTATTCGGTCACTATGTGGTAGTAATACATGCTCTGGTCATGGTGTGACAGTATTATTCAGTCACTATGTGGAGGTAATATGTGGTCTGGTCATGGTGTGACTGTATTAATTGCCTGTATGTGGTATTTGGTCAATATGTGGTCTGGTCATGGTGTGGCGGTATTTATCTCTTGTATGTGGTGGTATTGGTCTTGGTATAGTGGATTGTGTTGTGTATGGAGGTCACTTGTTCCCTTTGATATCAATAAGGGGAAGATTCTTGATTTCCAATGGAGATTAAATACTTGGATGTTTAACGCCTCCCTGTCCTGTGGCTATTGCACAGTAGCAAATATGCACTTACAGGGGTTCTACGGTGAAAACAAGTAATCACCTCTCCTAAGGCCATGTTCACATGTTCAGCATATGGTCAGTATTTTACATCAGTATTTGTAAGACAAAACCAGGAGTGGGTGAAAAATGCAGAAGTGGTGACATCTTTCTACTTTACTTTTCCTCTGATTGTTCCTCACAAATACTGATGTAAAATACTGACCAAATGCTGATCGTGTGTACGTGGCCAAAGGATAAATAAGTTATTGAATGCTGTGACCTGGAGAATGTGCAACCTTTATCCCCATTAGTATGGAGCGGCAAGTACGACTCGACCACTGATCCATTTATTCCCTAAGGGGCTGCACTTGGCTTTTTCTGGAAGCCCCCAAAGAGGATGAATGGAGCTACGGTCAGACATACCACATGCCGCTCCATTTTAAAATGGGGATAAAAGTGTCCTGTCAGGGATAAAAGTTCCCCATTCTTTCAATCAGTGCGGTTTGCAATGCATAAGGAGAAAGGATTACCAGCTTCATGAATAGTTCAAAAAATAGGTTTCTTTATTGTGACAAAAGCTCTTTAAAAACAGATTCCATAGTCACATAGTGTAGCCAGGGCAACGCGTTTCGAACGCTAAAGATGCGTTCTTTGTCAAGACTACAGTAATTGTACATCCCAGTTATGGTGGCGCACAGTAGATGTGCAGGAGCCGCCTGTGATTTACAGTCGACGCTCCACTATAACTGTTATGTTCTGCTACCAAAGCTAAGGAAAGAGAGGAGATCTGTCCCTACTATAGGACTCAGCTGAATCCCTACGATGTAACAGGGAACCTGATCCTGCGATCAGACCTGCTAAAGTCCTAATCTAGTCTGTACGGAGACCTATAGATGTGGGGAGGGAATCCCTACAAGTACTAAGGACTGGGAGGAATATGGGACACCTCCTAACAGAAATAGTAGCAGACAGACGAACAAACAAAATAGATAGAACATAGAGGTCCGTAGACCAAGCAAACTAACAGAGTTAGATACAGAGCACAGGCTAGCTAGAAAGTAGATATACAATGAAGTCCAGCAAAGCCAGAAGGGCGGAGCAGGATTAAATAGGCCAACAAGGTCATGTGACCAGCAAAGGAAAAAAAACCTAACAGCAAGGTTCTAACAGTACCCCCCCTTCTAAGAGGATCCTCCGGATCCCCTAGGACCAGGCTTATCAGGAAATCTCCTGTGAAACGCTCTGATAAGTCTGGACGCGGAAACATCATCTGACCTCACCCAAGAGTTATCCTCGGGTCCGAAACCTTTCCAGGCCACAAGATACTGCAAACTACCTCTATACCGTCTAGAGTCAAGGATGCGAGAAATTTCATATTCCCCGTCCTCCACCACCGGAGGAACAGAGGCAGAGGCGTCACCATCCGACACAACAGCTTTTTTTAACAGAGAGACATGAAAGACCGGATTAATTCTCCAGGAGGTAGGAACCTCCAACCTAACAGCAGATTGGTTGACAACCTGAAGCACCTTAAAGGGCCCTACAAACTTGGGACCCAATTTCTTAGAAGGAATCCTCAACCGCAGATTCCTAGAGGACAACCAAACCATGTCACCAACAGCGAACAAAACCTCCTGTCGTTTCCTATCAAAGTAGTCTTTAGATTTTCTGTTGGCCTCCTGAAGATTACCACGCACATCCGTCCAAACTCTTTCCAAATCACCGGAAAAATTCTCCTCCTCAGGCACGGCAGATCCCAACTTGGAGAACGACCCAAACGACGGATGTCTCCCAGAACAACAAAAAAAAGGCGAACAACCAGCAGAAGAAGATGTATGATTGTTCAGAGCAAATTCGGCAAGTGGCAGAAACTCAGACCACCCCTCTTGATTGTCTGCCACAAAACAACGCAAGAACTGCTCAACATCCTGGTTTTTCCTTTCTGTCTGGCCATTAGATTCAGGATGATATCCGGACGAAAACGACAAATGAATTCCCAACCTGTCACAAAAGGCACGCCAAAAACGCGCCACGAACTGAGGACCCCTATCAGAAACAATGTCAGTAGGAACGCCATGAAGTCTGACAATTTCCTTGACAAAGGCCTTAGCGAGAGTTTTAGCGCAGGGCAGTTTGACGAAGGGAACCAAGTGACACATCTTGCTAAAACGGTCCACGACCACCCAGATGACAGTAAAACCCTCAGAGGGGGGAAGGTCAGTTATAAAGTCCATAGCCAAATGTGTCCAAGGAGCACTGGGGACCTCCAAAGGACAAAGCAACCCCGCAGCAGGAGTATGTGAGGACTTAGATCTAGCACATATAGTACATTGGCGCACCCACTTAATGACTTCCTTCTGCCATCCAGGCCACCAAAAACTGCGACCCACCAGTCTCTTGGTCTCAGAGATTCCGGGATGACCTGCCAACCGAGATTCGTGACACTCAACAAACAAATCTCTCCTAAAGGTCCCAGGCACAAACAACCTCCCATGAGGAGTGTTAGATGGGGCATTCTCCTGAGCTTTAAGAATCTCATCTTCCAAAACGGAGTCTAAAGCAGCTATCACAACACCTTCTTGTAAAATGTTTTCCTCTTTCTCAGCACCGACTATGGGAGAAAAACTGCGAGACAAGGCATCCGCCTTAACATTCTTAGTACCAGGGATGTAAGTAACGGAGAAATTAAACCGCGAGAAAAACAGTGCCCACCTAGCCTGACGGGCATTCAGGCGCTTGGCAGCATCAAGATATATCAGATTTTTATGATCCGTAAGAACCTGAACGGGAAATTCCGCACCTTCCAAGAAGTGGCGCCAGTGTTCAAATGCGAGTTTAATAGCCAATAATTCCCGATTACCAATATCGTAATTCAATTCAGTCTCCGAAAATTTTTTTGAAAAAAAGGCACAGGGATGTAATCCATCCCCGTTATCCTGAGACAATACTGCGCCAACCCCCACAGAGGAAGCATCAACCTCAACCAAAAACGGCCTAGTAACATCAGGCTGCATAAGGATGGGAGCAGAGGTGAACCTCTCCTTGAGATACACAAAAGCTTCAATGGCCTCAGAAGACCACTGAACCGCATCAGCACCTTTCCTGGTGAGATCAGTCAGAGGTTTGACAATACTAGAAAAATTTTTTATGAATTTTCTATAGTAATTGGCGAAACCCAAAAACCTCTGTATCGATTTCAAACCAATAGGCCTAGGCCATTCCTGCACAGCCTGAACCTTAACCGGATCCATCTCAAAACCTTTGCTGGAGATAATGTAGCCCAAAAAACTAATTCTCTGTACAGCGAACTCACATTTCTCCAGCTTAGCAAAAAGCGAATTGTCCATTAATAACTGTAATACCTCACGCACGCTCCGCCAATGAGACTCCAGATCTGGCGAATAAATCAAAATGTCATCCAAATACACAACCACATTTTTACCGATCAAAGGTCTAAGGATGTCATTAATCAGATTCTGAAAAAATGCAGGAGCATTAGTAAGACCAAAAGGCATAACCAGATTCTCAAAATGACCCACAGGAGTGTTAAAAGCAGTCTTCCATTCATCACCCTCCTTCATGCGCAACAGATTGTATGCCCCCTTAAGGTCAATTTTAGAGAACCACTTGGCCCCCAATAACTGGTTAAACAGATCAGGAATCAATGGCAGTGGGTAAGGATTGCGTACCGTAATTTTGTTAATCTCACGAAAATCCAGACAAGGACGTAAACCGCCGTCCTTTTTTTTTACAAAAAAAAATCCAACCGCCACAGGAGACTTAGAGGGCCTAATGTGACCGGCGGCCAAACTTGTCTGTATGTATTCCTCCAAAGCCTTCCTCTCAGGAATAGTAAGGTTAAATAAACGACTTTTAGGAAGAGTCGCTCCAGGGACAAATTCAATAGAACAATCATAGTCTCTATGGGGAGGCAAAACCTGCGATTCTTTCTCAGAAAAAAGTCTCCAAAAATCCTGAATAGGAACAGGCAATTCTCCCCTATCCAAAGCTGCAATACGCCCGTTACAACACTTGTCATAACATTTATGGCTCCAGGATTTAATTTCACTGGTAGACCAATCCAGTACAGGATTGTGAAATTTTAACCAGGGCAAACCCAATATTACTGGAGAAGGCAAGTTATTCAACACTACCAAATCCAATTTCTCATGGTGAACACCATTAATAGTGAGAGGAAATTCACTGACCTTGAGAGTAATATTCTTCAAAGGGGAGCCATCCACAGAAACCACAGCAATGGGGGATGATAAAGGTTCAGGTTTTAAATTGAGTTTTTCCACGAATCCCCCATCAATTACATTCAGTGTAGACCCGCAATCAACAAACACCCGAAATTCCATTAATTTTTCCTGAGCAATCGTGGAAGCAGCTAAAAATATACCCTTGGAATTTAAACAGGCAATACGGGCGTGACTGACCATTTTTTTTTCTTTCTTCATACGAAGCTCACAGCCTTTAATCAAATGACCAGATTTTCCGCAATAGAAACACAAGCCTTCCGAAAAACGACGGTCTTTTTCTTGAGAGCGAGGTGCCACCGATCCAATCTCCATCGGTTCACCACTGTTAGTACACACATTATCATAACCAGAAACTGACATAGCAGAGGATTTGCTCTCATTAACCCTAGCACGCAGTCTTCTATCCACCCGTATAGCTAATTGCATAGCCTGTTGCAAATCCTCAGGTGTAGGATAAGCAATTAGCAGGTCTTTAACCCTTTCACTGAGCCCAGCAAGAAATAGACTTTTCAGAGCAGAATCGTTCCACCCTGTTTGAGTGGACCAACGACGAAAATGAGTACAATATTTTTCCACATTACCTGATCCTTGTTTTAAACGTCTCAACTCAGTCTCAGCTGATGCCACACGGTCAGGATCATCATATAATAGTCCTAAAGCAGAAAAAAAACTATCCACTGATCTGAAGCATGTATCACTAGGTTGCAAAGAAAAGGCCCACTCCTGAGGCTCTTTGCGCAAAAGTGACATTATGAACCCTACGCGCTGGGATTCATCCCCAGAGGACTTGGGTCTCAAACGAAAATACAATAAGCAAGCATTTTTAAATGAAAAAAATTCTCGATGTTCACCAAAAAATAAATCCGGCAAACATACCTTAGGCTCCAAGAAATATGCTCCAGGACAGTTACTCACGTGCTGACGGAGCTCGGCCACTTCCAGAGAGAGTCCCTGCAGGTGTTTAGCCAAATCCTGAACCGACACCATGATGGAACAAAAAAAAAAACTCTTTCCTTAGAGAATTTGCAGGCTGGACTTACTGTTATGTTCTGCTACCAAAGCTAAGGAAAGAGAGATCTGTCCCTACTATAGGACTCAGCTGAATCCCTACGATGTAACAGGGAACCTGATCCTGCGATCAGACCTGCTAAAGTCCTAATCTAGTCTGTACGGAGACCTATAGATGTGGGGAGGGAATCCCTACAAGTACTAAGGACTGGGAGGAATATGGGACACCTCCTAACAGAAATAGTAGCAGACAGACGAACAAACAAAATAGATAGAACATAGAGGTCCGTAGACCAAGCAAACTAACAGAGTTAGATACAGAGCACAGGCTAGCTAGAAAGTAGATATACAATGAAGTCCAGCAAAGCCAGAAGGGCGGAGCAGGATTAAATAGGCCAACAAGGTCATGTGACCAGCAAAGGAAAAAAAAACCTAACAGCAAGGTTCTAACAATAACAGGGATAACGGCTAACAAGTATGTGCATATAGCTGTAGGGTGGGCCCCTAGGGTCAATTTCCCCTGTGGGCCCCAGACACCCCAGTGTGACCCTGGATAAGGAAGATACGAGGGTTGTGAAGTAAGCCTGTTTAGCAGAGGTAAGGGCTGATTTGAAAGCGAGTGTTGCTTGTTTGAATGCCGAGAAGTCATCTTGCGAATGTGTTTTCTTCCAATGCCGCTCCATGACCCCAGGGCCGCCATCAGGGCATTACTACCCTTACTACTGTATGGGGCCCGGTGAAAAGAAGCAAGAAGGGGGGGCAGGCACGCTGGCAGCCCGGGGCCCCTCTCTTTGCTTCTTCTTACCGGGCCTCAGGGGTAACAGTTAAATGCCCGATGCACCCGGCAGACGGAAATGGGTGCTTTACCTTTAAGCAGCGGCCAGGTGCATCATGGTCCTGACTCCAATCTCCTGACACACTGCATGCTCATCTTCATTCCTGAGCAGAGCAGCATGTCTCGGAGGCGGTGGCTAGTGTGTGAGTAGCAGGAGGAGGAAGCTGCTGCTGAGTTTGGTGGTGAGTGGGGCCTGGTGGTGCTCAGAGGGGCCTGCTGATGGTGATGAGGGGGCCTGCTGATGGTTATGCGGGGCCTGCTGATGGTTGTGGGGGGCCTGGTGATGGCAGGACCTGCTGCTAGTGATGGGCGGCCTGCTGCTGGTGATGCGGGGGCCTGCTGATTGTGGTGGGGGGGCCTGCTGATGACGGTGGGGGGGCCTGCTAATGGTGATGAGGGGAGGCTGCTGCTTCTGGTGGTGAGGGGAGGCTGCTGCTGGTTCTGAGGGGAGGCTGCTGCTGGTGCTGAGGAGAAGCTGCTGCTGGTGCTGAGGGGAGGCTGGTGCTGAGGGGAGGCTGGTGCTATTGCCAAGGGGAGGCTGCTGCTGCTGGTGGTGAGGGGAGGCTGCTGCTGGTTCTGAGGGGAGGCTGCTGCTGGTGCTGAGGAGAAGCTGCTGCTGGTGCTGAGGGGAGGCTGCTGCTGTTGCCAAGGGGAGGCTGCTGCTGGTGCTGAGGAGAGGCTGCTGGTGCTGAGGGGAGGCTTGTGCTGAGGGGAGGCTGGTGCTGGTGCCAAGGGTAGGCTGCTGCTGGTGCTAAGGAGAGGCTGCTGGTGCTGAGGGGAGGCTTGTGCTGAGGGGAGGCTGGTGCTGGTGCTGAGTAGAGGCTGCTGGTGCTGAGGGGAGGCTTGTGTGGAGGTTGCTGCTGGTGCTGAGGGGAGGCTGCTACTGGTGCCAAGGGGAAACTGCTGCTGGGAGGAGGCTGGTGCTGGTGCCGATGGGAGGCTGGTGCTGGTTCCGAGGGGAGGCTGCTGCTTGTGCCGAGGAGAGGCTGGTGCTGGTGCCGAGGGGAGGCTGGTGCTGGTGTCGAGGGGAGGCTGCTGCTGGTACCGAGGAGAGGCTGCTGCTGGTGCAGAGGAGAGGCTGCTGGTGCTGAGGGGAGGCTTGTGGTGAGGCTGATGCTGGTGCTGAGGGGAGGCTGCTGCTGGTGCTGAGGGGAGGCTGTTGCTGGTGGTGAGAGGAGGCTGGAGGTGAGGGAAGGCTGGTGGTGGAGAGGGGAGGTTGCTGCTGGTGATGAGGGGAGGCTGCTGCTGCAGCTGCTGAGGGGAGGCAGCTGCTGGTGCTGAGGAGAGGCTGCTGAGGTGGTGAGGGAAGGCTGCTGATGTTGGTGAGGGGAGACTACTGGTGGTGGTGAGGCGAGGCTGCTGGTGATGAGGGGAGGTTGCTGCTGGTGATGAGGGGAGGCTGCTGCTGGTGATGAGAGGAGGTTGGTGCTGAGTGGTGGCTGGTGCCGAGGAGAGGCTACTGCTGGTGCTGAGGGGAGGCTGATGGGGAGGCTGCTGCTGGTGATGAGGGGAGGCTGGTGATGAGGGGAGGCTGCTGGTGGTTGTGATGAGGGGAGGCTGGTGGTGATGAGGGGAGGCGGCTGGCGGTGGTGAGAGGAGGCTGCAAGTGGTGGTGAGGGGAGTCTGCTGGTGGTGGTGAGGGGAGGCTGCTGCTGGGGGGAGGCTGCTGCTGGTATTGAGGGGAGGCTGCTGGTGGTTCTGAGTTGAGGCTGTTGCTGGTGCTGAGGGGGGCCTGTTTCTGAGGGGAGGCTGCGTCCGGCAGGGTGAGGCTGGTGCTGAGGGAAGGCTGCGACCGGCAGCGAGAGGCTGAGGAGGCGGTGGCGAGGACGACCAGGGCTAGTCGACAAGGATATGCCAATTGCATATCAAGATGATGCCAACCTCTGTGGACAGGTAGGAGGAACAAGAGTAGTTGACAAATAGGGTGATCAATAGACCTTGGAATAATAATAACTTCCACAATTGGATGTGTTTAAATAAAATGTTCCTGTGCTGAGATAATCTTATACATGTGCCCCTGCTGTGTACTGTGTAATGGCTGTGTCTGACCGTGCAGGAACATGGTCTGATCATACCACATCTCCTGGGCAGGGGAGGAAGAAAAAGAATATACAGACATTACAGCAGGGGATCACAGCTGATTCTTTCTGTGAGGTAAAACATTTCACTGCCTGTTTTTAAACAATGTTTTACTTCAAAGAAAGAAACAGTTGGGATCCCATGCTGAAATGTCTGTATACTCTTTTGTTTCCTCCCCTTAGCATGAGATGTGGTTGTGGCACCCCAGGGGTCAGGTTGCCACAGTGGCATTGCCTCCCTCACAAGAGTTGATGCCATGCCTGGAAGCAAGCAGGAGTCCCCTAATCAGGTTTTACTAAGCATGCAACACTTTCCTGGCTCCAGACCAGCAAGGGGAGTCCCTCCCCTTGGCAACTGGGATCTGGGGGCGTGGTTAGTGAGACTTAGTGTGTGAGGAGTTGAAGTCAGGACATCGAGGAGAGAGGAGCTGGGGACTGGAGCTGCGCGGCAGCTCACCCCAGAAGAACCAGCACAGAAGAACCGGACACCGGAGTCCGAGGCTGTGGGGCACCGAAGGCCCAGCAGTAGAAACCGGAGGGCAGGAGACTGCAGGTCTCCTGGCCCCATCAGACGCCCAAAGGCTCAGCAGCACCGCAGGGTTCAGCACCGCCACGTGAGAGCGACGCACCAGCAAGGCCCGAGCTGCCTGCCATACGAGTGAGCACAGAAACGTTGCACTCAGGGACGAGGGCCGCGCACAGCTACAAGCAGCAGGGCCAAAGAGTTTAGTGTAAAGGGAAGGCCTCCAATTTCACCTGGCAAGGAGGATTCTTTACTTGCTTCCAGGATGCCCGGACTTCCACTTCTAGCCAGCACCCTAGTCCCGGCTTGTCTAATCACCACCAGTAAAGATAAGAGGAAACCGCCATTGAGTTGTGGATTATTGCTGCGCCATCAACCCCTGCACTACAACGTCCAGCATGACCCATAACATCTACACTGCCCTGGAGCTAAGTTCTACCTGTGGAGAGCCACACTATCCCTGCTGCAGTAACATCAGCTCCAGAGGACCTGCTCCGCAGCGGCGGCTCCCCTAGCCGCATACCACAGGTGGCGTCACAAACTTTATACAATCACCATAAATCCCCTATCAATAACCCCTGGGTCACGGACCGGGTCACCGCTACTGTGACATCCCCCAGCATTTACCGGCCCGGCACCGGGTACCCCACGGCCCAGAGGGCGCGTCATGGTATGATCAGACCGTGTTCTGTACACGGTCAGACACAGCCATTACATTATTCAAAGATCTATTGATTAAAATTAACTTTTGTTCGTGGGAAAACCCCTTTAAGTTCATGTATTAATTTGTCCACCATCTCAGTACATGATTATATGATACAATCATTCCCTCTGCTCCTGAAAGGGGGGAGGGGAGGGAATGATTGATATAAGTGTATACAGTGCATTGTGAAAGTATTTGGTCCCCTTGAACTTTTCTAACTTTTGCCACATTTCTGGCTTCAAACATAAAGATATAAAATTCTATTTTTGGGGGAAGAATCAAAAACAAGTGGGACACAATCGTGAAGTGGAACGAAATTTATTGGAAATGTTAAACTTTTTTAACAAATTAAAAACTGTGGGACTGCTGGCTTGTGGATTTAGACTGGACAACCCCTTTAAGGCTCCTTCAGCCATCAGTGAATATCGGTCTGTGCTCGGACCGCAATGCATGGACTTGCCGCGGGTCTCCTGACCTCAACTCAGCAGCCTCACAGCATGTATGAGGATGCGGGTCAGCATGATTGGTGCCCAGTCCAAGCACTGCAGACTGAGAGCAGAACGATTTCTCACTTCCAGTATTTACACTGTCATAATAATAAAGATGTTTCCCAATCATATACAGTGCATTGTGAAAGTATTTGGCCCCCTTGAACTTTTCTACCTTTTGCCACATTTCTGGCTTCAAACATAAAGATATAAAATTCAAATTTTTTGGAAAGAATCAACAACAAGTGGGACACAATCGTGAAGTGGAACGAAATTTATTGGAAATGTTAAACTTTTTTAACAAATTAAAAACTGAAAAGTGGGGCGTGCAATATTATTCGGCCCTCTTGAGTTAATAATCGCCATCTTTTGCTGCGATTACAGCTGAAAGTCGCTTGGGGTATGTCACTATCAGCTTTGCACATCGAGAGGCTGAAATTCTTGCCCATTCTTCCTTGCAAAACAGTTCGAGCTCATTGAGGTTGGATGGAGGGCGTTTGTGAACAGCAGTTTTCAGCTCTTTCCACAGATTCTCGATTGGATTCAGGTCTGGACTTTGACTTTGCCATTCTAACACCTGGATACGTTTATTTTTGAACCATTTTATTGTAGATTTTGCTTTATGTTTGGGATCATTGTCTTGTTGGAAGATAAATCTCCGTCCCAGTCTCAGGTCTTTTGCAGACTCCAACAGGTTTTCTTCCAGAATGCTCCTGTATTTGGCTCCGTCCATCTTCCCATCAATATTAACCATCTTCCCTGTCCCTGCTGAAGAAAAGCAGGCCCAAACCATGATGCTGCCACCACCATGTTTGACAGTGGGGATAGTGTTTTGAGGGTGATGAGCTGTGTTGCTTTTACGCCAAAGATATCGTTTTGCATTGTGGCCAAAAAGTTTGATAATGGTTTCATCTGACCAGAGCACCTTATTCCACATGTTTGGTGTGTCTCCCAGGTGGCTTGTGGCAAACTTCAAATGAGACTTTTTATGGATATCTTTGAAAAATGGCTTTCTTCTTGCCACTCTTCCATAAAGGCCAGATTTGTGCAGTGTATGACTGATTGTTGTCCTATGGACAGACTCTCCCACCTCAGCTGTAGATCTCTGCAGTTCAACCAGAGTGATCATGGGCCTTTTGGCTGCATCTCTGATCAGTCTTCTCCTTGTTCGAGATGAAAGTTTAGAGGGACGGCTGGGTCTTGATAGATTTGCAGTGGTCTGATAATCCTTCCATTTCAATATGATCGCTTGTACAGTGCTCCTCGAGATGTTAAAAACTTGGGAAATCTTTTTGTATCCAAATCCGGCTTTAAACTTCACCACAACAGTATCTCGGACCTGCCTGGTGTGATCCTTGGTCTTCATGATGCTCTCTGCACTTGAAACAGAACCCTGAGACTATCACAGAGCAGGTGCATTTATACGGAGACTTGATTACACACAGGTGGATTCTATTTATCATTACCAGTCATTTAGGACAACATTGGATCATTCAGAGATCCTCACTGAACTTCTGGACTGAGTTTGCTGCACTGAAAGTAAAGGGGCCGAATAATATTGCACGCCCCACTTTTCAGTTTTTAATTTGTTAAAAAAGTTTAAAATATCCAATAAATTTCGTTCCACTTCACGATTGTGTCCCACTTGTTGTTGATTCTTTCCAAAAAAATTGAATTTTATATCTTTATGTTTGAAGCCAGAAATGTGGCAAAAGGTAGAAAAGTTCAAGGGGGCCAAATACTTTCACAATGCACTGTATATGATTGGGAAACATCTTTATTATTATGACAGTGTAAATACTGGAAGTGAGAAATCGTTCTGCTCTCAGTCTGCAGTGCTTGGACTGGGCACCAATCATGCTGAACCGCATGCTCATACATGCTGTGAGGCTGCTGAGTTGAGGTCAGGAGACCCGCGGCAAGTCCATGCATTGCGGTCCGAGCACAGACCGATATTCACTGATGGCTGAAGGAGCCTTAAAGGGGTTGTCCAGTCTAAATCCACAAGCCAGCAGTCCCTCTGTGTCACTGACTGAAGACTTGTGAATCCACACATCGTAAGCACTGTGAGGATTCGCTGGTGTCAGAGCCAGGAATGGCAATCACTTGGCTTCAAGGATGTGAAATGCAGACTCCCAGCCAGAAGGGGGGGTGTGGAGATAGAGGGAGAACAAACAGGTGGGCAGGTGAATTTAAAGGGTTGGCTCTGCCGTGAAGTACCGAGTGGTGGGACTTTATTTGAACAGTCATCCTGTGCTGACAGAGTCCCTTTAAACATAAGTCATACTCACCTTCTGGCGTCTTCATCAATTTTCAGCACTGCTTCGGTCTTGCGGCGCCATCTTGTGAACGCAGCTTCTGACTGACTGGAAGTCAGAAGCTATATCACAATCTCTCAATGCAAGTCTGAAAGCCTGAACGATGCTCTCATAGACTTGATCTGGTCATGGTGTGACAGTATTTGTCTCTTGTATGTGGTATTATTCAGTCACTATGTGGTGGTAATATGTGGTGTGGTCACAGTGTGGCAGAAAGTAGTTTTTCCAAGAGTGGTCGGTGGGACTGTGGAAGGTTTGAGGAGTGGAGGCGGAGCTGGGGTGAAGCCTGGGTGGAGTTTCAAGGGGGCCCCAAAATTTTGCCAGTATGGGGCACCGAAATTCCTAGCAGCAGCCCTGCACGACCCTGGACACTTGCCAAAGCTTTTTAGTGATGCTATTGTGCCAGTTTTGTCTATTGATTCATCACACTCTGTCATGCATGAGAGGGGTAACCGAGTCAATAGCTGGTGCTATGCTAGAGTGGCATTGTAGAAGGCAGTGACACTGTCTGTGTCGTGGAGTGAAGATATGGATGTCAGTGGTAGAATAGAATTAGAGAGTGTGTGAGTGTGGAGACATGCAAGGTTTCTTCAGGGGTGTGCTATTTGCTGACATGGGTGACAGGTGAGGAGGACAGAGATGAGAAAGTGTTGGAATAATACATATTAATCTGTATGTGTATTGCAACAACTACTGTGCTGTTTCATATGTTGTGCATATTGTGAGGTTGTTAACAAAGTTTAGTTAAAAAAAAAAAAAAAAAAACTCCCACAGACAGGATGCCCCCTCCTTCTCTTCCTGTGTTGTTGTTATATATCTGATTTGATTTCCTCATGCTGCAGTAACATCATGCTGTGCCTGTGCTGGATATAAATAAACCTACATTCTGTGTTCTAAACTCTGGATGTCACGCGGATTAATCCTCTGCTAACAGGTTATGGGCCCAGATGTACCAGAGTCCCAGAGTCACAGATCCCCAGAACACAGAGGAAAGAAAAGAAAGAAAGACAGCAAACTGAGAAGAAGCAAAGATGGCCACCAGCAGCAGCTCCATGAAATTTACAGTGCCAAGTCTCACTAACCAGAATTATCAATCCTGGAAATTCAAAGTGAAAATGCTGCTAATAAGAGAAGGTACGTGGAAATACACACAGGAGCCTAAACCTGACCCAGTGCCACAGGAGTGGACAGAGATGGATCAGAAAGCACAAAGTACCATATCACTCAGTATAGATGATGACCAGATTGTGCATGTGTGTAAATGTAATACTGCAAAGGAAATGTGGGAGCAGTTGCAAAAGGTACATGAGAGGATAAATTTAAGCAATAAGCTCTATCTCATGAGAAAGCTGTACCAGTCTAAGCTACAGAAAGGCCAGGATATGCAGGATTACATAAGAAGTGTTCTGGAAGTTGTAGAACGCCTGAGAGTCATTGGGGAAGATCTAAAGGACTTTCATGTGGCCGCATTACTGCTTAGTGGCCTTTCAGAGAGGTATGATACGCTTGTAACCGCACTAGATGCGCGTCCAGATGATGAGCTTACACTGGATTATGTCAGGGGGAAGCTCATAAATGAATATAAGCGAAAGGCAGAAGGTGTAAACAGTAGGACATGCAACACAGAATCTGCTTTACAGACACAAAACCTAACTGATAACAGGAAGCACATAAAAGAAACACGTGAATGTTTTGTTTGCAAGAAATCAGGACATTTGAAAGCTGACTGCAGAGTCTGGAAAGCTAGAATGAATCAGCTGAAAAAGCAAAGCAGTCATCAAAGGGTTAAAAGTGCTGTATCTGGAGAAAATGATTCTGTGAATACTGAAACTGCATTTACTGTCAGTGCAAATACATCAAAGCATGCATGGTGTATAGACTCTGGAGCAGCTAGTCACATGACTAATAACAGAGACTTCTTTTCTAAGCTTAACCAAAGTAAATCAGAGAAAGTGATTATGGCTAATGGTCAGTACATGACTTCAGAAGGCATAGGAGATGGTTATATTGATTGTCAAATCTCACCAACACAAAGCAGGAAGATCCCAGTAAGGGATGTGCTGTATGTGCCTAGTCTTGAAAGTAATCTACTATCTGTGAAGAAACTCACAAAACAAGGAAATGAAGTTACATTTAAGCATGATAGCTGCATCATCTCAAAGGAAGGTCACACACTAGTAGAGGGAAACATCACAGATGAACTTTATCAGCTGAAATGCAAAGAGTGTGTGTATACAGCGCAACAAGAAGAGCATAAAAACTGTATTCATGTGTGGCATATGCGTCTGGCACACAGAGACCCAGAAGCAATAAGAAAGTTAGTCCAAAAGCAACTAGCTGAGGATATTACAATTGATCTATGTAACCAGACAATGAAGTGTACTAGCTGCATCAAAGGGAAAATGTCTAGGAAAGCTTTTCCTAAGAGAATTAGTACAACAACAGCACAGCCACTAGATTTAATACACACAGATGTCTGTGGTCCAATGAGCACTCTGACCCCAGGGAAGAAGAGATATTTTCTCACATTTATTGATGATCATTCAAGATATACAGTTGTCCACCTGCTTCACAGCAAGAAGGAAGTTCCAGAGAAACTTGAAATATACCTAGCTGAAGTATATAATAAATTTGGAAGAATGTCAAAGATTCTACGTGCAGATAATGGGACTGAATAT
The DNA here is from genome assembly GCF_046119375.1 of Phyllobates terribilis. NCBI lineage: Eukaryota > Metazoa > Chordata > Amphibia > Anura > Dendrobatidae > Phyllobates > Phyllobates terribilis. The sequence goes on from NW_027362796.1 coordinate 9,978,599, forward strand.
ACAAGTAATGAGACACAGAGCATTTTAAAGAAAAATGGAATCCTATTTCAGACCACTGTACCGTACAACCCAGAGCAAAATGGTGTCGCGGAAAGAAGGAACCGAACACTATGTGAAAGTGGAAGAAGCATGTTATTTGATGCAAATCTGCCCACAGTATATTGGGGTGAAGCAATCATGACAGCTTGCTATCTTCAGAACAGACTACCAGGTAAAGCTACAGACAAAACTCCATTTGAGCAATGGAATAGCAGAAAGCCAAAACTACATCACATAAGAATATTCGGAAGTAAAGCATTTGTACATGTTCCCAAAGAAAAGCGAACTAAGTGGGAATCTCACGCTAAGGAAGGTATCCTGGTAGGCTACAGCGAAACCCAGAAAGGTTATAGGATTCTACACCCAGATAAAATATGTGCAAAATACAAGGACCTAAAAACACAGATGTACTGTCTGTGATATTAGATAGCCAAAATACTTCCATGTATTGTTGCGTCCAAAGATATTTTCTTCATATTTCTTCATATTCCCCTTTTTTTTTTTTTTTTTTTTTCATAATTTCACCTTTATTTCCATTTTTATTTTCATAATAATTTTTTGTTTGGGCTTTAAGTGCGCTCTCGACCTGGGCCGTGGCACCACTGTGCGGTTTTGACCTATGAGGTATTTCCAGCTCATGAACCATTGGGGCAGAATATACGCGGTTAGTATATACCGCGGTACATACGGTATGTGCCTGGATGGGTGTCAGCTACTGTATAACTTGGACATTTGCCCTGGCCTGGGGTACTTATGGATGGGAGGGCTTCATGTCACCATCCAACACAAGATGTCAGTTGGTTACCTTGTGTGCCCCTTAATCGTCGCTCCGTAGTGTGCGGTTTTTCCTTGTCTGTGATGCGCACACCGGATGTGACGCTTGCGTGTCACGCCCGGCACCTGCGTTCCACATACCGGATGTCAGCTGACCGGAACCGGAAGTGACACGATCGCGAGTATAGCGCGACTAGGATTTAAAAGAGGACTTATCAGAGTGTCAAATGGCGCTGTCTGGTGAATGAGCTGCGCGATTGTGGGCAGCGTGCATACCGCATGTCTTCTCTTTTTTTCCCCTGATGACTAGCTAAGGCAAAGAAACGCGTCGGGAGCGGTATATTGTGATGGGCTGGTGACCCTATGAGACTTGGTCTGCCCCCATCATATGGAGCTATCTTGAAGTCTGAGAGCAGGAACGGATATCAAAATTGGTGAGGATGTTCCATTTCTATATATAGCAAGGTTAAATGGTTACCATTGATAGGGTTAATGTTTCTGCGTTCTCACATATTGAGACACAATAAGTTGTTATAGTGTCCCGTAGGCTCCATCATTTTCTTTTTGCCACACTTTCTTGGTTGCGTCAGAGATACAATATGCTTATATGACATATATCTATATCTTTGGACGCAACAATACATGGAAGTATTTTGGCTATCTAATATCACAGACAGTACATCTGTGTTTTTAGGTCCTTGTATTTTGCACATATTTTATCTAGTGGTAATAAATGTTAAGTTTTACATTTCTATAGCACTACACCTGCTTGTGTTTACATTTATTTTTTTGTGTAGTTATTTCTAAAACCCCTGCTGCTGCATTTTGATTCTACACCCAGAAACAAACTAGATCACAATAAGTAGAGATGTAGTGATTGATGAGAACTTTGTATCACCCAAGTTTTGTGACATCACGCCAGTAGTCCAGCTGAAGTCACAATTACAAGACAGCAACAAGGAGGATGTAGAGGTCTGGCTGGATTCTTCAACTAATGAAGGAACAACAGAAAAATCAGGTGAATCTGAAATCAGGAGATCGTCAAGATCAAGCAAAGGTATACCAGCTAAACGTCTATCCTACATTGTCAAGACACTACCTGAGTCAGAGCCGCAGTCATGGGATGAAATGCAAGCACTACCTGTCCATGAAAGAACAAAGTGGATCGATGCCGCTAATGAGGAAATCAAATCGCTTCATCAACTCCAAACTTGGATACTCACCAAGCTACCTCAGGGCAAAAAGGCAATCAAGTGCAAGTGGGTCTTCAAAACCAAATATGACTCAGAAGGTAAAGTCCACAGATTCAAAGCAAGGTTGGTCGCAAAAGGATATTCTCCAAAGTATGGCGAAGATTACGATGCTACATTTGCTCCAGTCACTAAACAGACCACGTTCAGAGCTTTGTTAGCTGTAGTTGCTGTACAAAAGATGTATGTCAGACATTTGGATATAAAAACTGCCTTTTTAAATGGTGACATTGAGGAGGACTTATACATGACTCAACCTGAAGGTTATGTAAAAAGAGGTCAAGAGAATCTTGTTTGCAAACTACAAAAATCTCTCTATGGTCTTAAGCAATCAGCAAGAGCATGGAACACCAAGATGAATAAAGTCATGTTGGAAGACAAAATATACAGATGGAAAGTGGATGTATATTCTCTTATATGTGGACGACGTGATTGTTGTTCATCAAGACGACGCAGGAATTGGAAAAATGACTGAAATTCTGAATCAGCACTTTGAATCAAAAGACCTTGGAAGTGTGACATATTATCTAGGAATCCAAATCCAGAGAGAGGAAGATGGAAGTTTTCTTCTAAACCAAAGTGCAAAAATTAATTTGATTCTGAATCAGTTTAAAATGTCAGAGGTCAAAGGTATATCAACCCCAATGGAACCATCCTACCTGAAGCTGGAAGGAGAAGATGACCTGTTGCCTAACAATGAGAAATATCGTCAGGCAGTGGGGACACTTCTATACATATCAACTATGACTCGACCGGATATCACAACAACAGTTGGAATCCTTTGCAGATATGTGGAAAAACCGCGCCAAAGAGACTGGAATGCTGTTAAGAGACTTCTCCGATATTTGAAAGAAACGCAAGATGTAAATTTAAAACTATCTGCAGCAGGAGATCTAGAACTTACCGGCTATGTAGATGTGGATAGGGCTGGTGATTCGCGTGATCATAAATCCACAAGTGGATACTTGTTTAAAGTTGGAGAAAGTTCAATCTCCTGGTCTAGTAGGAAACAAGTGTCTGTTGCCTTGTCATCTACAGAAGCGGAGTATGTGTCCGCAGCCTATGCAAGCCAGGAGGTTGTTTGGCTAAGACAATTGATGGACGATCTTGGCAAACCGACAACTCAACCGACGGTGATTTATGAGGACAACCAAGGATGCATTAAACTTGCATGCAGTGAAAAAATCAGTGCTAGAACCAAGCACATTGACGTCAGACATCATCATCTACGTGATTTGATAGATCGTGGGATAATTCACTTTGTCTATTGTGAAACTGATAAGATGGTAGCTGACATTATGACAAAGCCATTGCCACGAGCTAGGTTAAAAGAATTGAGAACCACAATGGGACTAAGAGGATAAGTAGTTGTTGAGTGGGGGTGTTGGAATAATACATATTAATCTGTATGTGTATTGCAACAACTACTGTGCTGTTTCATATGTTGTGCATATTGTGAGGTTGTTAACAAAGTTTAGTTAAAAAAAAAAAAAAACTCCCAGACAGGATGCCCCCTCCTTCTCTTCCTGTGTTGTTATATATCTGATTTGATTTCCTCATGCTGCAGTAACACCAGACTCCATGCTGTGCCTATGCTGGATATGAATAAACCTACATTCTGTGTTCTAAACTCTGGATGTCACGCGGATTAATCCTCTGCTAACAGAAAGTGAGTAGATGGTGATGAGGTAGGGGGAGAGGGGAGGTTGTGAAGTTAGATAGGGAGCAGAGACGGGTGAAGATAAGGTCTAATGTATTTCCGTCTGTGTGGGTGGCTGAGGAGGAACATTGAGTAAGTTCAAAAGATAAAGTAAGACACAGGAGTTTGGAGGCTGCTGACTGGAGGGTGTCAGTAGGGATGCTGAAGTCACCCATTATGATAGTGGGAATGTCAGCGGAAAGAAAGTGAAGAAGCCAGGTGGAGAATTAGTCAATATAGGTAGTGGCCGGGCCCGGAGGTCGGTATATGACGGCCACTTGGAGGTAGAATAGATGCGGACAGAGTGGACTTCAAAAGAGAAGATAAGGGAGGTTAGAGGTGGGATTGGATTAAAGGTGCAGTTGGTAGAAAGAAGAAGACCCACTCCTCCGCCATGTATGTTGCCAAGGAGAAGAGTGTGGGCAAAGTGGAGGCCATCATAACACAGCGGAGCAAGGGAGGCAGTGTTGGAGGGTGTCAGCCATGTTTCGGTGAGGCCCAGGAAGGAGAAATTGTGAGAGGTAAGGAGGTCATGAATCACATGGAGCTTATTACAGACAGAGTGGGCATTTCAGAGTGCTCCAGAGAGAGGGAGCAGAGGGGTGGTCGTCAAGGACACAGGTTTTACATAGGAGAGATTGCGGTAATTCATATTAGGATGAGAGCGATAAGAGGGGGAATAAATGGGAAGTATCAGATGTGGGCAGGCTGACATTATGGGGAGGCAAACAAAGCAAATGCCTGGGGCCCCCACTCCCTCAGGGGCCCCCAGTGGGGGCATAATGGTTGCGGTCACACTGGGGGCTGTGTTGGGGGCTCCTTTCCAATTATCAATGAGACAGGAGCTACGTCGTTCCTGCACTCTCAATAGAAACGGCCAGGCAGCGCTCCATCCCCTCCAGCCCCTGCCAGTGACTTTGGTCTGAGACTGAGCTGGGTTTTTTCTGCGCATGTGACAGGATGCTGAAGGAATCAGGTGAGGCGCTGACACGTACAAGTGTGTGAGGCAAAACCTGTGCCTCGTCCCAGCACTGCAGCCTCTGTCTGTTCCCTCTGACTCCCAGCTCATGGTCCGTGACTTGAAGCTTATCTTTTAATGTTCCATGCTATTATGGACAACAGCAAGATATCTTACTGAAAAGTGCAGCCGGCATTCCAGGCTGTGCGGTGGGCTGCCTTTTCTGCAATATATCTTAGTGGAAACTGTCAGACTGATGTCAGCTGAGCTCACCAAGCAGAAAACACTTTGGTAACTAGTAGCTGATGGAGCGGGGATGAGGGAGGCTGGGAGATAGGAGAGTGGGGGGTTGTCAGCAGGCTCGGACAGGCCTGGCGGGGTGCCAGGAAATTTCCCGGTGGGCCCCGGCCCCCTGCAGAGAAGGCAGAGGAGAATTTAAAAAAAAAAAAAGGAAAAAAAAAGTGGTCGCGGGCCCTTTAAGGGCGCGCGCACACACTCTCACCGCCGCCGCGATGCCCAGAACAGTAGCGGGAGTGGCCTGGGAGCAGGAGAGCCGAAGAGCAGAGCAGGGGCTGTACTGCAGCGTCACATTTAGCAGACAGGGCCGCACGTCTGCTGAAAGTGACGTCACAGCGCGCCCTGCACTGCAGTCTCCCGCCTTAGGAGCGCTTCTGTAGAGAATGACACCAAAATTATATTTTCACATGATCTGCTGGCCTCTGGTTTTTATTAGTGTTTGTCTGATGTTTATATCACATACAGAAATATAATTGCAATCATATTATGAGTACAAATAGGTTATATTGACAGTTAGAATGAGTTAATGCAGCAAGTCAATATTTGCAGTGTTGCCCCTTCTTCTTCAAGACCTCTGTAATTCTCCCTGGCATGCTCTCAATCAACTTTTGGACCAAATCCTGACTGATAGCAGTCCATTCTTGCATAATCAATGCTTGCATTTTGCCAGAATTTGTTGGTTTTTGTTTGTCCACCCGTCTCTTGATGATTGACCACAAGTTCTCAATGGGATTAAGATCTGGGGAGTTTCCAGGCCATGGACCCAAAATCTCTATGTTTTGTTCCATAAGCCATTTTGTTATCACCTTTGCTTTATGGCAAGGTGCTCCATCATGCTGGAAAAGGCATTTTTGGGCGCCAAACTGCTCTTGGACGGTTGGGAGAAGTTGCTCTTGGAGGACATTCTGGTACCATTCTTTATTCATGGCTGTGTTTTTAGGCAAGACTGTGAGTGAGCCGATTCCCTTGGCTGAGAAGCAACCCCACACATGAATGGTTTCAGGATGCTTTACAGTTGGCATGAGACAAGACTGGTGGTAGCGCTCACCTCTTCTTCTCCGAATAAGCTGTTTTCCAGATGTCCCAAACAATCGAAAAGGGGATTCATCAGAGAAAATCACTTTGCCCCAGTCCTCAGCAGTCCACTCCCTGTACCTTTTGCAGAATATCAGTCGGTCCCTGATGTTTTTTCTGGAGAGAAGTGGCTTCTTTGCTGCCCTCCTTGAAACCAGCCCTTGCTCAAAGAGTCTCCGCCTCACAGTGCGTGCAGAAGCACTCACATCAGCCTGCTGCCATTCCTGAGCAAGCTCGGCACTGCTGGTAGTCCGATCCCGCAGCTGAAACAGTTTTAAGATACGGTCCTGGTGCTTGCTGGTCTTTCTTGGGTGCCCTGGAGCCTTTTTGACATGCTTCTCCTTGAAGTTCTTGATGATGCGATAGATTGTTGACTGAGGTGCAATCTTTGTAGCTGCGATACTCTTCCCTGTTAGGCCATTTTTGGGCATTGCAATGATGGCTGCACATGTTTCTTTAGAGATAACCATGGTTAACTGAAGAGAAACAATGATACCAAGAACCAGCCTCCTTTTAAAGTGTCCAGTGATGTCATTCTTACTTAATCATGACTGATTGATCGCCAGCCCTGTCCTCATCAACACCCACACCTGAGTTAATGGATCAATCACTAAAACGATGTTAGCTGCTCCTTTTAAGGCAGGACTGCAATGATGTTAAAATGTGTTTTGGGGGTTAAAGTTCATTTTCTGGGCAAATATTGACTTTGCAAGTACAGTAATTGCTGTTAAGCTGATCAATCTTTGACATTCAGGAGTATATGCAAATTGCCATTACAAAAAATGAAGCAGTAAACTTTGGAAAAATTACTATTTGTCTCATTCTCAATACTTTTGGCCATGACTGTATGTGTATATGCCTGCGTGTGTGTATATTCCTGTGTGTGTGTATATGCCTGCATTTGTGTGTGTATATGCCTGTGTGTGTACAGTGTGTGTATATGCCTGCCTTCATGTGTGTGTGTGTATGCCTGCATGTGTGTACAGTGTGTGTGTATATGCCTGCATGTGTGTGTGTATATATACCTGCATGTGTGTGTATATGCCTGCATGTGTGTGTGTGTATGCCTGCATGTGTGTGTGTGTGTATATGCCTGCTTGTGTGTGTGTATGTATGCCTGCATGTGTGTGTGTGTATATGCCTGCATGTGTGTGTGTGTGTATATGCCTGCATGTATGTGTGTTTGTGTATGCCTGCATGTGTGTGTGTGTATATGCCTGCATATATGTGTGTGTGTGTATATGCCTGCTTGTGTGTGTGTGTATGTATGCCTGCATGTGTGTGTGTGTATATGCCTGCATGTGTGTGTGTATATGCCTGCGTGTGTGTGTGTGTATATGCCAGCATGTGTATGTATTTGAGTGCCTGCATGCCTACGTGTATATGTGTCTTCACACGTTTGTGCGTGCTTCCCTGCTTGTCTGCATTTTTGTGTGTGATTGTCTGAGTGTGTCTGTGCATGATTGCGTGTGCATTTCTGTGTGTGCTTGCCTGCGTGTGTACGTGTCCCCATTTCTGTGGGTATGTGTATCTGCGTGTGTATATTAGGGCTCTTTCACATGTCCTGATATTTACGGGACTGGAGATATGTGTCCACCTGTGTGTCATCCGTGTGACACATACCAGTGCTTGGGAATCAGTGTACAGTTAACGCTGTTCCCAAGAGCCGGGTGCTGAGCGCTTGCCCTCATCATGGATCCCTGCCGGCACTGCGATCAGCAGCAGCAGGGTCAATGATGAGAGTAGTAGTCAACTCCCGCCGTGTCCAACTGTAAAAATAGGAATAAAATTAAAAAATCCTTGTACTCACCTCTCCTAAGTGTCACCCTCTGTAATCTGTGCGAGCGCTCACGCCGAAGAGAATGACTTCTGCAGCGAGCGGGCCTTGGAGCTGCACTCAGTGATTGACAGGGCACCGCTTGTTGAGCGCAGCTACGGGGTCCACTCGCTGCAGGAGTCATTCTCCTCGGCGTGAGTGCTCGCACGGATTACAGCGGGTGACTCTTAGGAGAGGTGAGTATAAGGATTTTTTTTATTTTATTCCTATTTTTACAGTTGGACACTGCTGGAGTAGACTACTACTCTCATCATTGACCCTGCTGCTGCTGATCGCAGCGCCAGCAGGGATCTATGATGAGGGCAGCGCTCAGCACCCAGTGCTTGGGAAGAGCACTAACTGTCATCAGTGTGCGGGACGTTTTGCGGCCTGTGCAGCAGGTAAAAAACAGACATGTCAACGTGTTTTGCCCATGGACACCACATGGTCTGTGGAAAGTGGAAACACACTGACGTGTGCACATTCATTTGAATGGGTCTACGTGTACCAGTGTCTGTGGTACATGAGGAAACTGTCACCGCATGTACTGACGTGTGAAAGAGCCCTTAGTATGTGTCTGTGTGCGCTTGTTTTCGTGTGTGTAAGCGCGCTTCTGCATGTCTGTGTGGTCTTCCGATGATTTATTATATTTGGGGAGAGAAATTTTAGGAGACAAAATGGGGAGATGTGTGAAGAAACGGTATGGTGAACTAGAGGGGTGGGAATGAGTGCAGGAACAGAATGGGGAAGGGGGATGTATAAGGAAACAGTATGGAGAGTGGGGGAATAGTGTGAGGAGACAGTATGGAGAGAGAAAAGTGTGATGTGACACAGCACAGAGACTAGGTAGTGAGGGGGAAGGTATAGAGATGCGGCAGTATAGGGGAAACAGTGTGAGGGCACAGAAAGGAGGTAACAGTATGCTGAGGAGGTGGAGTGTGATGAAGGGGCACAGTATAGAGTCTGGGTAGTATAGGGGGGACACAGTGTGAGAGGACAGTGTGAAGAGGGGGCCCAGTATGGTAAGGAGAGGACAGTGTGGAGAGCATGTACCCTAACAGTGGTAGAGTGTATGTCATATTTTGTGCAGGGAGCATTGTAAGAGTTAGGTTTATTTAGGGGCTCAGTGTAGATATTTTTATTCAGGAGCATTATAATGACACTGCTATCTTTAAGGGCATCATGTGGGGATGTGCTGCAGAAGACCGGAGAAGATGGAAGTCTGCAGAGACGAGCTGTGGAACTCATCATGGAGTCTGGACAAGAGGAAGAACAGAAAGAGAATGACTCTAATCAGAGAAGCCGTCTCAGGTAAGATACCTGCATGTAAATGTTCATTTGTGATCCTGCCTGTGTCTCATCAGTAATGTGGTTCCTGTATGGTCTGCAGTCTGATGATGACTGATAACTCCCAGTATCTCTATTGTTAATTACATACTGGGAGTTGTAGGTTTATGCGATACAAAGATATATGTGTCTGACCTGACATTACAATTGATGGTGGTTCAGATGATGTATTCGTGTACTGATGTGTATGTGCGCGTCTGCGTGTTTGTGCGCGTCTGCGTATCTGGAATAATATGTATTTTTGTAAGATGCGTGTATGTAACTGTGCATTGTGGTGTGTAATAACATTCATATGCTTGAGGCACCTTTACTAAATCTGTTAGGACTCACTCACATGTGTTAGGGAATTCCATTTGTCTTTCCACATTTAGGAACAGACAAGTGAAATATGCTAACCCTGACAAAACTGTCACCATAGGGATGTGCTTGTATGGACACGGGTTCAGGAGCTGAGCCTGCTCCATACTGGGCAGATGTCGGCTGTGTTACATAGCCGGCGTCTGCCTGTAACAGCAGTGATCAGAGCTCGCCTTGATTGCTGCTGTTTTGAGTATTTAAGTGCCCTTGTCAATCACTGACAGCGGCATTTAGATAGCACAATGGCCGGTGCATGCAGTCACCTGTTCCCTTCAGCCCCCTGTGACGCAGTTGCAGGTTGCTGATGGGTTGCCAGTAGTGCTGAGTGCGCGTGGTCGGATAAGAGACATTACAGTCACCGCGAGCTACAAAGTGCTGCAATAACGTCAGGCACCTTAATTGTGACACTTCCATGGAGCCCAACCTCAGGCTGAGCGTTATTGAATGACTAACATGGCAGCAACACCTGGCAACTAGTGCTGAGTGAGTGTGGTTGGATAAGGTGTGATCCCAGCATGCTCAGGTGTTATCTGAGTATCTTGTAGTGCTCTGCTAATATGCTCGAGTCCCCGGGGTAGCATGTTTTGCGGCGGTAGACAGAAGCAACACATGCAGGGATTACCTAACAAACAGGCAATTCCTGCATGTGTTGCGTCTGTCTACTGCCGCAAAACATGCTACCCCGGGGACTCGAGCATATTAGCAGAGCACTACAAGATACTCAGATAACACTTGAACATGCTGGGATCACACCTTATCCGACCACACTCACTCAGCACTAGTTGCCAGGTGTTGCTGCCATGTTAGTCATTCAATGAAGCTCAGCCTGAGGTTGGGCTCCATAGAAGATGTCACAATCAAGGTGCCGGACGTTATTGCAGCACCCTCACTTTGTAGTTCGTGGTGACTGTAATGTCTCCCTCCTTGCACCGACCCAATAACAGGAAGCGAGTGGCGGCAGGGAGAATAAAATGTAATTTTCTCTGTGTAGCCAATGCTTTTCCAATAAGCCGTCTAACCAGGCTTTACACCCTATTTACCTGCAGATTACCCTTTTATCTGCAGATAAATAGCATTTTTCAAGGTGACAAGTTACCATTAAAGGGACTCTGGCAGTACGGAATGACTGTTCGAATATAGTCCTGCAACTTGGTGCTCCACAGCGCGGCCAATCATGTAATTATAGAACATTATAGAAAAGCATAACAAGTAATAAAACCGTTTATGGTGGGCTGTAGTGTGGGCCCCTAGAGTCAGTTCCCCTGGTGGGCCCTAGCCACCCCAGTCCGACCCTGGTTGTCAGCCTGCAGAATCACATCAAGTGTGTGATGACAGGGGGAGCATCTGGAGCAGTTCAAATTTGTTGAAGAGGTCCTGTTTACTGTGCTTATTACACAATAAGAAGATTTGATAAGTCCTGGGCGGGAGCTTTAAAGGGAACCTGTCACCAGAAAAAGCACTATTAACCTGCAGATATGGGGTCAATCATCAGGGTAATAGCGTTACTAACCTGCCTGGTGCCTGCACTTAGCTGAACGCTGCGAGGAGAAAATGAACTTCATTCCTTCCAGCAGTGTTCCAGTTTCAGTCACGGGGCGGTGCCGGCGCGGTTTCAGTCACCGGTCTGAAAATACAGAGCAGTGGCTGTAACTGCGCCCCCGGCCCTGACTGACAGTCGCTCTGCATTGGGGCCGGCTGTCAGTCAAGGCCAGGGGCACGGTACTGTAAACTCAGATCGGTGACTGATCCTGTGCCCCCATGACTGAAACTGAACGTTGCTGGAGTGAATAAAGGACATTTTCTCCCCATAGCGTTCTGATATGTGTGGGCACCGGGCAGGTTAGTAACGCTATTAACCTGCAGATTAAGCCTATATCTGCAGATTAATAGCGTTTTTTTCTGGTGACAGGCTCTCTTTACAATACCCAGCTGACTTGACTTGAGCAACCAATAGTTGCTCTAGAGGGTGAGGGGAGGAGCGCAGAACCACTGTGCAGAAAGGAGACCAGCCATTGGCAGCATTTCTCAAAGGTGCACAAAGAAAAGTTTAGTATTTTGTTGTGTCATATTCAACCTCAGGTAATGGATTTAAAGGGGTTGTCAACTACTAGGGAACCCCCTCTCAAAGGGTTTATCTAGAATTATATTAATTTTTTACTATGGGCATAAGTGCTGACAGGCAGGTGGTTACTAACTACCTGCCTATTCTACCCAGCGCAGATCTCTCCTAGCACAGAGTGGTCACAGACCATTCCTGACGATCATTCTGAGACTTCCGCTGACGTCACATTGTCGCAACAGCTTGTCTTCCGCTCTGTAGCCAGGGTGTAACTGCTGATGTCATGCTGACAGCCAGCTCCTCGCTGCCTCATTGCGGGGAGCCGTCTCTCAATTAGCATGATGTTGACAGTCACATCCTGGCAACAGAGCAGCCCAAGTTACACCACTGACACCAAACATCTACCGCAAAAACTACATAATAGCTCTGCGTTATCAATACAGTTGTTGGGACTGCTTAAGGATCTTTGATGACACCACAGTCGTAACCATGATATCATCACAGGTCCTGTACTGTGCAGGAGTTTAGAAGAAGTGAAGAGGAAGAGACAGACTGGTAAGTATTGTGCATATATACAGTACAGACCAAAAGTTTGGACACACCTTCTCATTTAAAGATTTTTCTGTATTTTCATGACTATGAAAATTGTACATTCACACTGAAGGCATCAAAACTATGAATTAACACATATGGAATTATATACTTAACAAAAAAGTGTGAAACAACTGAAAATATGTCTTATATTCTAGGTTCTTCAAAGCAGCCACCTTTTGCTTTGATGACTGCTTTGCACACTCTTGGCATTCTCTTGATGAGCTTCAAGAGGTAGTCACCGGAAATGGTCTTCCAACAATCTTGAAGGAGTTCCCAGAGATGCTTAGCACTTGTTGGCCCTTTTGCCTTCACTCTGCGGTCCAGCTCACCCCAAACAATCTCGATTGGGTTCAGGTCTAGTGACTGTGGAGGCTAGGTTATCTGGCGTAGCACCCCATCACTCTCCATCTTGGTCAAATAGCCCTTACACAGCCTGGAGGTGTGTTTGGGGTCATTGTCCTGTTGAAAAATAAGTGATGGTCCAACTAAACGCAAACCGGATGAAAAAGCATGCCGCTGCAAGATGCTGTGGTAGCCATACTGGTTCAGTATGCCTTCAATTTTGAATAAATCCCCAACAGTGTCATCAGCAAAGCACACCCACACCATCACACCTCCTCCTCCATGCTTCACGGTGGAAACCAGGCATGTAGAGTCCATCCGTTCACCTTTTCTGCGTCGCACAAAGACACGGTGGTTGGAACCAAAGATCTTAAATTTGGACTCATCAGAGCAAAGCACAGATTTCCACTGGTCTAATGTCCATTTCGTCTGTTCTTTAGCCCAAACAAGTCTATTCTGCTTGTTGCCTGTCCTTAGCAGTGGTTTCCTAGCAGCTATTTTACCATGAAGGCCTGCTGCACAAAGTCTCCTCTTAATAGTTGTGGAAACGATGTGTCTGCTGCTAGAACTGTGTGTGGCACTGACCTGGTCTCTAATCTGAGCTGCTGTTAACCTGCGATTTCTGAGGCTGGTGACTCGGATAAACTTATCCTCAGAAGCAGAGGTGACTCTTGGTCTTCCTTTCCTGGGGCGGTCCTCATGTGAGCCAGTTTCTTTGTAGCACTTGATGGTTTTTGCAACTGCACTTGGGGACACTTTCAAAGTTTTCCCAATTTTTCGCACTGACTGACCTTCATTTCTTAAAGTAATGATGGCAACTCGTTTTTCTTTACTTAGCTGCTTTTTTCTTGCCATAATACAAATTCTAACAGTCTATTCAGTAGGATTATCAGCTGTGTATCCACCAGACTTCTGCACAACACAACTGATGGTCCCAACCACAATCATAAGGCAAGAAATCCCACTTATTAAACCTGACAGGGCACACCTGTGAAGTGAAAACCATTGTTGGAAGACCATTTCCAGTGATAACCTCTTGAAGCTCATCAAGAGAATGCCAAGAGTGTGTAAAGCAGTCATCAAAGCAAAAGGTGGCTACTTTGAAGAACCTGGAATATAAGACATATTTTCAGTTGTTTCACACTTTTTGTTAAGTATATAATTCCACATGTGTTAATTCATAGTTTTGATGCCTTCAGTGTGAATGGACAATTTTCATAGTCATGAAAATACAGAAAAATCTTTAAATGAGAAGGTGTTTCCAAACTTTTGGTCTGTACTGTATATATATGTGCTTAATAAATATATATATATATATAAACACAAGTCTATATCTATGTGCTCATATATACAGTGGGGAAAATAAGTATTTGATACATTGCTGATTTTGCAAGTTTTCCCACCTACAAAGAATGAAGAGGTCTGTAATTTTTATCGCGGGTACTCTTCAACTGTGAGAGACAGAATATAAAAAGTAATCTAGAAAATCAGACTGTATGATTTTTACATTTTTACATAATTAATTTGTATATTATTGCTTGAAATAAGTATTTGATATAATAGAAAAACTGAACTATGTGTATGTAGCATCCACAGTTATAAATCCCGGCAGCACAGACAAAAGTTAATAAGTGTAAAGATTGGCAATTGCCCAATGAATGAGCAAAATGCTGCTCATTCATCGGGTGATTGGATTGTTTATGGCAGAACAAAAATCATTATTCTCAGCAGCACATCACTAGTAATTGTTCATCAATGTTCATCATGCGCTCATCATTGTTAGTCAGCCTGTCTAAAGACGCCAATATCAAGCACAGAACGACTTGACAATTGCACTCGCTTAACGGCCTGAACTCTGTGCATGTAAATGCAACTGAAATGTTTCTGTGTGATGGTACAATATATGAGCGTTTGGTGCCCCACTTTAAACTTTTGCCCAGGGCCCCACTTTGGCTAAAACCGGCCCTGGATGTGGGGGGAACAGGATTGGAAGATATGTCGCCTGCAGTGAGGAGAAGCAGAGAGAGGTAGAGCAGGTGGGAGAAGGAGAGTGACTGTTTTTTCATGTTTTAGTAGGATAGATCTGAGGTTGAAGAGCAGTATGGCAGGTGAGGACAGGTGTGGAGATAAGAGGGAAGGAGAGATAATTATTTGGTTAGAGGGTGCTGAGGTTTGGGGATAGCGAAGGAGACTGAGGATTAGTGGAGCCAAAACTGTGAGCATATGTAAGCATGTTGAAGGAGTAGGAGTAGGTTAAAAGAAAAGCTAGGTACATGTAATAAGCAGTGCTTACTGTTCCCTTCTGGTTTATTCCTGGTATACAGTGGGTACGGAAAGTATTCAGACCCCTTTAAAATTTTCACTCTTTGTTTCATTGCAGCCATTTGGTAAATTCTAAATAGTTCATATTTTACTCATTAGAGTACACTCTGCACCCCATCTTGACTGAAAAAAAACAGAAATATAGAAATTTTTGCAAATTTATTAAAAAGAAAAATTTAAATATCACATGGTCATAAGCATTCAGACCCTTTGCTCAGACACTCATATTAAAGTCACATGCTGTCCATTTCCTTGTAATCCTCCTTGAGATGGTTCTACTCCTTCATTGGAGTCCAGCTGTGTTTAATTAACTGATAAGACTTGATTTGTAAAGGCACACCCCTGTCTATATAAGACCTAACAGCTCACAGTGCTTGTCAGACCAAATGAGAATCAAAGGAACTGCCCAAGGAGCTCAGAGACAAAATTGTGGCAAGGCACAGATCTGGCCAAGGTTACAAAAGAATTTCTGTATTACTCAATGTTCCTAAGGGCACAGTGGCCTCCATAATCCTTAAATGGAAGAAGTTTGGGACCACCAGAAGTCTTCCTAGACCTGGCCATCCAGCCAAACTGAGCAATCATGGGAGAAGAGACTTGGTGAGAGAGGTAAAGAAGAACCCCAAGATCACTGTGGCTGAGCTCCAGAGATGCAGTAGGGAGATGGGAGAAAGTTCCATAAAGTCAACTATCACTGCAGTCCTCCACCAGTCAAGGACTCCCAGACTATGAGAAATAAGATTCTCTGGTTTGATGAGATGAAGATAGAACTTTTTGGTGATAATTCTAAGCAGTATTTGTGGAGAAAACCAGGCACTGCTCATTACCTGCCCAATACAATCCCAACAGTGAAACATGGTGGTGGCAGCATTGCTATGGGGGTGTTTTTCAGCTGCAGGGACAGGATGACTGGTTGCAATTGAAGGAAACATGAATGTGGCCAAGTACAGAGATATCCTGGATGAAAACCTCTTCCAGAGTGCTCTTGACCTCAGACTTGGCCAAAGGTTCACCTTCCAACAAGACAATGACCCTAAGCACACAGCTAAAATAACAAAGGAGGGGTTTGAGAACCACTCTGTGACCATTCTTGACTAGCCCAGTCAGAGCCCTAACCTAAACCCAATTGAGCGTCTCTGGAAAGACCTGAAAATGGCTGTCCACCAACGTTCAGCATCCAACCTGACGGAACTTGAGAGGATCTGCAAGGAAGAATGGCAGAGGATCCCCAAATCCAGGAGTGAAAAACTTGTTGCACCATTCCGAAGAAGACTCATGGCTGTACTAATTCAAAAGGGTGCTTCTACTCAGTACTGAGCAAAGATTCTGAATACTTATGACCATGTGATATTTCAGTTTTTCTTTTTTAATAAACTTGCAAAAATGTCTACATTTCTGTTTTTTTCAGTCAAGATGGTGTGCAGAGTGTACTTTAATGAGTAAAATATGAACTATTTAGAATTTACCAAATGGCTGCAATGAAACAAAGAGTGAAAAATGTAAAGGGGTCTGAATACTTTCCGTACCCACTGTATTACTGCAGCACACTTACAGAGCAACACAGAATTCGTCACCAGACCTGTATCTACACATGTAAACCTACATAAGAGACATCACTAAAGAGAAGTGTGTTGTACCCCTAAGAAGATATCAAAACCAAAAAGAAGGGAATCCTAGTCAAATACCGCTCAATATATATAATGTTAATAAATATGGAGGAGACGGAGACCCAAACGAAAACAAAGGTTTGTTAAATATATAAACCATTTTATTGTACATCAATTATAAATATAATACCAATAATACAACAATACAAGGTAAGGGGGAGAAGTACAATTAAAAAACAGGGAGGATGGAAACAATCCCTGAATATAAGGATAGAACCAGATAATGAGGAGCTCCTGTGAGATGAAAAATGCTCTAGAGTTCTAGGGGCAAACACAATTAGGGCGGGCTAGTAATTACTGCAAACTGCGAGACTAAGAAATATGATGAATAGTCTATAAAAAACAGGAAAAAATATGAATATACCTGCAAAAGAAGTATACTAACAAGTAGAATATGCAAGCATATAATCCGGTATAATTAAATAAATTAAATACTAAAACCTCACAGCTAACTGACAATTATATAAGGTATAAATATCAGAGAGTTTAGCTGATCAATTGTGAGTGGCCGTAGTTTTAATAAGAACCCGGAAAAAAGGCTCGATGTTTATAATACGTTTTAACAGTACGCAAAATATAGGTGAAGCAACCCTGATGTTCTACAGCACTAGTGTCTTATAAGTGGCGTGCATTGCAGTCAGTTAAATAAATACATAGTAGAGAGCAGGAAGGCAAAACTTTAAACTTTGCCTGTATAATACCCCTGCAATATCTATATAATAATCAGAAGTTGGTCAAAAGACGAGATGGCCGCAGTAGATGCTAATCCCCAATATGGGGTGCAGGTGAAAATAATGAAGCCAATTAACCCTGGTAGATATAATCATAACAAGAGCATAAAGAGATAAACATATGATGGTATCAGGAGAGCCCGAAGATAATCAGTCATAAAGTATGTGCACCAGTACCATGTCTCACGAGAAGCACAGGAGCATCCAGATGGTGTGTGTGAGCCTCGACATGCATTTCACCAACTGCGGCCTCGTCAGGCTCTCCGGACACCGTCATATGTTTATGTCCTTATGCTTTTGTTATGATTATATCTAGCAGTGTTGCTAGATATAATGCTATGATTTAACAAAAAAAAAAACCTGGCCTCCTCCACCCCTTAATAGCCAGCCATCACACACCTTATTTCCCCCGTCGCCCAGTACAGCTCAATGAGTTGTTATGGAGGAGGGGGAAAAGTGTAACTATAGTCACAGGTAAATGTAATTATTTTACATAGCAAAGCAATACAGCTTTAAATGCTATGATTTAAAAAAAAAAATCTGGCCTTCTTCCACCCCTTAATAGCCAGCCATCACACACCTTATTTCTCCGTCGCCCAGGACAGCTCAATGAGTTGATATAGAGGAGGGGGAAAAGTGTAACTATAGTCACCAGTAGTCACCGGTAAATATAATTATTTCACACAGCAAAGCAATATAGCTTTAAATGCTATGATTTAAAAAAAAAAAAAACTGGCCTCCTTCCACCCCTTAATAGCCAGCCATCACACACCTTATTTCCCCGTCGCCCAGGACAGCTCAATGAGTTGTTATAGAGGAGGGGGAAAAGTGTAACTATAGTCACCGGTAGCCACCGGTAAATATAATTATTTCACACAGCAAAGCAATATAGCTTTAAATACTATGATTTAAAAAAAAAAAAAAAACTGGCCTCCTTCCACCCCTTAATAGCCAGCCATCTCACACCTTATTTCCCCGTCGCCCAGGACAGCTCAATGAGTTGTTATGGAGGAAGGGGAAAAGTGTAATTATAGTCACCGGTAGTCACCGGTAAATATAATTATTTTACATAGCAAAGCAATATAGCTTTAAATGCAATGATTAAAAAAAAAAAAAAAAAAAAAACTGGCCTCCTTCCACCCCTTAATAGCCAGCCATCTCACACCTTATTTCCCCGTCGCCCTGGACAGCTCAATGAGTTGTTATGGAGGAGGGGGAAAAGTGTAACTATAGTCACCGGTAGTCACCGGTAAATATAATTATTTTACATAGCAAAGCAATATAGCTTTCAATGCTATGATTTAAAAAAACAAACCAAAAAAAAAAAACTGGCCTCCTTCCACCCCTTAATAGCCAGCCATCTCACACCTTATTTCCCCGTCGCCCAGGACAGCTCAATGAGTTGTTATGGAGGAGGGGGAAAAGTGTAACTATAGTCACCGGTAGTCACCGGTAAATATAATTATTTTACATAGCAAAGCAATATAGCTTTAAATGCTATGATTTATAAAAAAAAAAAAAACTGGCCTCCTTCCACCCCTTAATAGCCAGCCATCTCACACCTTATTTCCCCGTCGCCCAGGACAGCTCAATGAGTTGTTATGGAGGAAGGGGAAAATTGTAATTATAGTCACCGGTAGTCACCGGTAAATATAACTAGAATATTTTTTCTCTTATGTACTATATACATAGCGTAACACTATACATATAGTATCATAAGGCTCTTATTGTCAGGGGCATGTAGTGTGCATGGTATTCCCAGGCACACCATAATGCCACACATAAAAGTCCCTACTGGGCACTTACCTCCCTTGCCTCATCCATCTTTATGGCCATCCTTTTGAACAGGAATATCTTCTGTGTTCTTCTGGGGTCCTGATCCTGGCTTGAGTCCTGACACGCTTATTTCTTGCTTGTCCAGGTCCTGCTTGCCCTTCCGGATCTTCTTATTTTGATGTTCTTCTTGGGGTTTAGGAAGACAGCTTGCTCTGATGATATTAAAGAGCCGGTGGATGGTTTGGGGTTTTCCAGCTGATGTTGGTAAATGAAAACCCCGTGAACAAGGCCTGGTGGTCTGCTGAGAGGGCTGAGTTGTTAGCCTCTGCTGCTTCCAGAATTTGAAGATTGAAAGGTCTGGAGCCGCGCTGGATGTTACTTGGCTATAAGAGAAAAAGAAAACACAAGAAGGTGATTACATAAGAACAGTATATAGTAAAGTTCAGGAAAGCTAGAGGCTCTCTACATATGTCAACCAATGATCGGCAGATTTTGTCACTATCTGCTGATCATTTAACATGTATGGGGGCTTACAATCTCACCACTGACAAATCAGCGACCTTCACTGTTATTAGTAATCTGACGAATTTGGAAAAAGTGATTAAAGCTATGTGAAACTATTCATAAATGAGTCTGTATAAAACATCTCCTCTAATACTTACTGGCACAGGAACATGTGGGGGACACATTCTAAGGGCTTCCACCGAGTCCCAGTCAATACGCTGGAAAAACCTATGGGCTCTGATGTTACCATGGACTCCGAGGCGCCTGGCAGGATCTTCCCGGAGGAGCTACAAAAGAAGAAAAAAAAATGTTTATATTTATATAACAGCTTCATAAATAAAATTTAACTAAAATAAATAAATATTATATATATTTATGAAAAAAAAAAGCCTAATATTAGTGTTTTTTTTCTGACATCTTCAATAATACATGACAGGTAATATATACCATCACGTCACCCCTACAAGTGTTTACGTGTTATATTGAACACGTAAACACTTGACCTAACATGAGATTCCACTCCCACCAATGGAGCTGAATATAATAGTAAATTACCGCTAACATCACAATAAATCACACAATAATATAAAAGTAATACAACTTATATCATGTACTGACCTTTTTAATGATGTTCTTCGCCTCCTTGCTGGAAGCGTTGAATAGTCCTCGATGGTATTTGGACCTGCTGGTAATCATGATGTTCAAAATGATGCCAAATGCATACCAGTCTACCCCAGCATTGTACTCCTCCGCAGCCAGCATCTCAGGAGCCATGAAGCCTGGTGTCCCAGCGTATTCGGTGGCTGTCCGGTCTCCATAGATGTTCTCAAGTGCCAGACCGAAGTCGGCAATCTTTATATGGCCCGTCGCAGCCACCAAGATGTTAGAAGGCTTGAGATCTCTGTGAAGAAGACAAATGGATTCTTATCAGTGTCCGCTGTATAATTCTCAGTATTGCTGTGTATAGTTATAGGCATCACTGGTGGTGGAGGATTAGATGTATTTCTAGTTACCGGTGGATGATGCCCTTAGAATGCAGGTGTTGAATTCCACACACAAGTTCTGCGGCGTAGAATCTGGCCGAAAGAAAAGAGGAGAAAATAGTTTTTAGTGAATCAGAAACTCAGAAATATATATTGCCCAAAAGACTAGACAGGCAGGACTTATCAGGATTTTATATTTCTGGTTATTATATACAAGTATTTATATTATTATAATGGTCTAGAAGGGCAGTCGCACATATCGTATTGATTATAAGGCACCTGGACCTGCTCATCCTAAGTATAGGACATCAATGTTAAAGTAGTGGATAACCTCTTTAAGTTCCTTCTTGCCTATAGGGATACACAATTGCTACTATTACAATGTATATTCATATGGTGTTAAAGGATTATCCAGGATCAGAAAAACATGGTGTCTTTCTTTAAAAAATAACGCCACATGACTAATGTGAATGAGGATGAACTGCGATGCCTCACACAACCTGTGGACAGGTGCGGTGCTATTTTTGGAAATAAAAATTAGAGCTGTATTTTTCTAAGTGTTTCCCTAATAACATCCCTGTGAATGGGAGATATGAATTTACGTGAACGTTAGGGCTAGCAATCGAATCAATCTAGTCAGTCTCATTTAGAAAATACATAGCTGTATGGCTTAGACTGTGAATACTGTACCGTGCACTGGGGATGTCAAGACACCCCTTCCTCATCAGGAGATGGTGGAATTCGCCACAGGTGACATACTCCATCCCAAGAAGCACAAGCTCCTGTCAGACAAGACGTAGAAATCAGTCGTATGATAAAGTCATTGTAGCAGTCATACATTTACTAACACTCAATAATCAGTGATTTCTTCTGCGATTTCTTCTGTGATTAATCTCTGTTCCACTTACTCGTGGAGATATAGTTGCATAATAATAGCAGTAATGATACTTTCTTCTTTTACTATGTGTTTATTAGTTATTCTAAGTATATACATATAGAAGATATATCTACATATGTAGAATGTGATGTGCTAAATGTACAGCATTACTTTTCACTGTAATGTTGCCTTCTGCATTTCTCACCATTATGAAGTACTCATTAAGAATGACATCCATAGGGGTGGACAAATGACTTCAGATATTGGGAGCCAGTTGAACCACTCCAAGACTTTCCATAGACTTCAATAGAGAAACCCCAAAAGTTAACCGTCAGCATCATATTTCTAGGCACATTGCCTGGTTCCCAGGGTTTGTCCAGTGTTCCCACAGTAGGTGACAGCTACACATACAAGGAGCAGGACATGAAAATGTTTCCAATGCTGAAATGTTAACAAACACCAGATATAAACGTGGACATAACCTGTGCATATAGATGAGTGCACTTTATTCTTTATCCAATATTAATGAACAGGTCACAATTTTACCTTGGTCTGAAAGGCGAATGTGCCATGAAGAAGGAAGGGGCTGCCAGATGCAAGTTGTAACACACGCCGCTCCACCAACGCGCGCTCCTCTCCTTCAGCTAGCAGGTTCCTCTTTGTGATGACTTTTACAGCAAATTGCTGGCGGGTATATCTATCTTCCGCCAGCACCACCTAGAAAAAAATGGTCATTAGTTGATGATCTTCATTAAAGGTGTTGTCTGGCCTTGGGGTACAAGTCTGCAGACACTTTATGTGAGTGTAGACTCATGAGGATTCTCCAGTGATGGGAGCAGATGGTCATTTATCCGGCCTCACTCAATTCCCTTGTATTGAGCGAGCCTGTGTAAGGGGGTGTTGACTGGACCGTCGCATTCATACCCCTGAAGACACCAATCGTGTTGTATTGTAGTGCAGTTTTCAGTATATATGGTGTAATTACATAGTTACAGTATGTCATATTATGTGAATTGTAATATAGAGTGTGATATGGTCATATGTATAATGTATAGTGTACAGCATAGGATTGCGCAAGATAAGACATAGTTTAGGACTTAGGAGTTGACATAGGTAGGATGAGAATAGTGTAAGAAAGTGTTCATGTTTAGGACTAGCTCATAGTGGGAGGGAAAAGTGCCAGTTAAAGGAGACTGCTTCCTGTTTGTAGAGCGTTCGTGAGTGATATAAGATCAAATTCAAGGGCAGTTGGGGCTGATATCAAGAGTGAGTACATATTGTTCTGGGTGATATGAGGCCTTACAAAAATTCACTGCAGACATTCCTGCAATGTCCGGAGATCAGGGCTCGATTCAGGTGCTATGGCAAGCACCTCACCCCTTTACATACAGAGGAAGATGGACATGCAATTGTGTATGGGAAATGTAACAGATCTCGGGTGTATTGTGGAACTCAACTGGGAAATCCTGGGGCTGACAGGATCAGTGAACGTAGGGATAGTCCAGTTAGAACGTAAATAAATGCTGAAAATGTTCTGTACTATGGAAATAAGAAATGGAGAATGTTGTGCCCGATACTGTGTATTACAATCTGATGCAATTGAACTGTCGAGTAAACTTCTGTGTGTTGAAACGAACTGAGTGTTCCCTAATCTATGTGCGGCAGCTCCTTAAGTTGAAGACCTGGAGACAGCTGGGGCCTGTGGCCTACAAGTGAGTGTAACGCACCCTACACGCAACAGCACATTTGAACTGGCACACAATTTTTCTGTAAAGTGCCAGGGCGACATGGACAGCTGCACATGTCTCGTCGGCACATGACCACATGTATGCAAATTGCATACCTGCAGTTATGCTCCTGCCCATTCCTGGCACCGGCACTGGAGAACCTCAACAGCACACACACTGCACACTGTGAGGACTCACAAGTCTGTAGTCACATAGTTACTGCAGACTTGTACCCTAAGGCCGAACAACTCATTGAAATAAGTGTGGAGGGGAGCAGGAAAGTGACACCATTGCTATTTCTTTAATAAATATTTTATATTTCTACAGTTTCTTACTAGCTTACATACAGGAGATCTAATAGCTATAAACATGGGCACTAGGAAATAACCCCACTAGAATTACCCATTAAAGCTAGGAGGTTAAAGGATTACTTCAGTCTTAGCCATGCATGATTGAGACAGGAATAACTACAACTCCAGAGCTGGTTGGCATTATTCCTGTGTCAGCCATGAAAAGCTGAGATGAGAATCAATATAAACAGACTGTGTTGGGGTGCAGAGCTCAGCTGTACATAGATGCTGGCATCAAAGACCATGCTGCAAATGTATGCCTATCTATACTAGGGTTATTTTGTGCAGCATATATACTTTATCACATTTGGCGTCTATTACACTTTATATGTGTGTAGGAATTATTTCCACCCAACATACCTTTTTCTAATAGCCTATTATGTATACATTACTTAATATTGCTGCACATTCTTTTGTTATGCACCATGGGGTTTGCCTGTGTTTTTAGCCTTATCTGATTTTCTCTTTTTTCATCAGATTTTATCATGTGTCTAAATTGTACTAATAAAATATATACCTTTTATGCTACCTTGGCTATTGCTCATAGTTTTTTGTATAGGTTATTTCAAGATCGATAAAGATTTAAGCAAAACAAAAGATCATTTTACCCTATGAAAGACCACTTTGCTTGTTTGTCGGGCGAACGTCAGCCTGTTTCCACTGGTTTCCGATAACTGCGCAGTGTGAATGCACCTTAATCTGCAGCACAGACCTGAGACTACATTTGCAGACACTTTGTCCTGATCCTAAACTCCTTTTCACTCCACAGCACCTCTGGTGTCAGGTTTTATGTTGCAGTGATGCCAGGAGTTAGGCTATGTGCCCACGATGCAGAAATGAAGCAGAAAATTTCTGCAGCATTTCTGCATCTCCCTGGCAGAAAAAACGCATGCAGATTGTACATGCAGATTGTGCATGCTTTTTTCCTGCAGAATACATGCGGATCCACATGCGGATTCACATGCGTTTCCGCATGCAGATTGACAAGCGCTTTCCAGGCGATAGCATCACTTGGAAAGTGCTTGACAACTAGGTCACACTGTATAAATCCATGCAAACAGCATGGATTTATACAGTGTGAAACGTAAAAATAAAATAAAATAAAGCTATACTCACCCCCGATGCCCCGGCGTGGCTGCAGCGCTCCTTCCTGTCTGGTTCCCGGCTGCCGGCATATCGCGAGACAGAGCGGTGAAGGGCCTGCGGTCACATGACTGTGACGTCACCGCAGGTCCTTCAGCGATGCCGGCATGCAGAGAAGCCTTCGGAAAGGTGAGTATTAACTTTATTTATTATTTTATTCTTTTTTTTACAGGAACAATGGTACCCAGGTCTGGATGAGAGTCTTCTCTCCTCCTGAACTGGGTACCATCCGTACATAGAGACGCATAGAATTCACTTGTAGAAATGTACAGACGCGCATTCTATGCGTCTCAATGCAAGTCAATAGCGGGGCTTCCGCTGCGCTTCCGCAAAATTAAATGACATGCTGCGGATTTTTGTACGCAGCATAAACGCTGCGGAAAAATCCGCAGCATGTGCATAGAACATGCGGAATCCCCTTGGGGACCATGGGGTGCGGATTACCTAGTGTTTCACAAGCGTTTCCGCTGCGGAAATTCCGCATCATAAACGCTTGAAAAACGCTACGTGGGCACCCAGCCTTATAAGAATTGCAGAAAACACGAGAGGTGAATATATTGTGAAGAGTATGCTTTGGGATATTTGCTGGCTTCTCTGGTAATCAAGGAGCTCTCTCCTTTTCCCAGGAATGTCCTAAAAAATCAGAGAGTTGTCTGTAATAGTATTAGGAGGCTTGTCCTCAATTCGATTTTTGTCCTAACTTCAGGGAGTAGTATGATTAAAAAAATAAAACGATACTACCCTGATAAATCCTTTGCTATTCCAGAGCCTGGCACAGTAGTCCAAACCTGCACTTGTTTACCTTGCTGCAGACAATCACTGGTCTCATTGAGGATGTCTCTATTTATTGGACAAAACCATTGAGACGAGTCATTGGTTAGCAATCAGGAGAATGTATGAGACGTCACCACTGCTGACACGGAATTTTTTGAATTATTACTTTTTAACTGTGGACAATATCTTTAATAAATGTCATTCTCAGTACACACACATATATTTACTCATACTTATGTAGCTACGTACATGCAGATGTACAATGTAGTGCCTTGAAAAAGTATTCACATCCTGTGAACTTTTCCACATTTTTTCAAGTTACATGCAAAAACTTAAATGTATTTTATTGGAATTTTATGTGATATACCAACACAGAGTACAAGTATTTGTGAAGTGTAAAGGAAATGATACATGTTTTTCTGAATATTTTAAAAATGTAAATCTGAAAATTGTGACGTGCATTTGTATTCAGCCCCTCTGAGTCAACACTTTGTAGGACCACCTTTTGCTGCAATTACTGCTGCAAGGTATTTTTCTACCAGCTTTGCACTATAGGTTGAAATTTTTGCCCACTCTTCTTTGCAAACTAGCTGTGAGATTGGATAGAGAGCGTTTGTGAACAACAATTTTTAAGCCTTGCCACAAATTCTCAATGAGATTTATGTCTGGACTTTAACTGGGCTATATAAACACACGAGTATGTTTTTATTTAAACCATCTTATTGTAGCTCTGGAAGTATGTTTAGAGTCGTTGTCCTGCGGGAAGGTGAACCTTCATCTCTGTTTCAAGTTTTTCCAGCCTCTAACAGGTTTTTCCTACAAGATTGTCTTGTATTTAGCTCCATCCATCTTCTAATCAACTCTGACGAGCGTCCCTGTTAAAGAAAAGCATCCCCACAGCATGATGATTCCACCACCATGTTTGACGGTGGGGATGGTGTTTTCAGGGTGATCTGCAGTGTTAGTTTTCCTCCACACTTAGTGTTTTTCATTTAGCAAAAAATTTAAATTATTGGTCTCATCTGACCAGAGCACATTCTTCCACATTCTATGTGGGTGACACAGCTAGCATGGATAAAGGTGGATGAAAGTGCTCTGGTCACATATTTGCATGTAGAGTTTCTACGGCAGCTGTCACTTCTGCATGATGTTGTCTATACAGGTGTCTGGCCCACACTTGCACAGCCAACAGGATCGTGCACCTGTATTGAAAAATAGATGTTGTTATCTGCTGGCCATCCAAGATTCCAAGGTGCAGGCATGTGGGGAAAACAG
The DNA here is from genome assembly GCF_046119375.1 of Phyllobates terribilis. Classification (NCBI taxonomy): domain Eukaryota; kingdom Metazoa; phylum Chordata; class Amphibia; order Anura; family Dendrobatidae; genus Phyllobates; species Phyllobates terribilis. The sequence goes on from NW_027362796.1 coordinate 10,005,334, forward strand.
CAGCACCTGCAACTTCCTAGTGCAGAAGTTAGAGGCACCAGAAAAATACTTTAACCCACTGTAGACTATCAGAAAACACTATTACACATATATAGGTAGCAACACATTTGGAAACCGCCCTGCATCTGCCTTTGTCAGAAACACCTGAATTTGGGGATCTAAGATGGTTATTAACAGTGTTATTCTCTACTTCATTCATGATCTTATATTGTATAGCAAACAATATACAATCTGGGCTCGTAATGTTATAGGTTCTTACCTTTCCAAAACTCCCCCGGCCAAGCACTTGATGAAAATCTAGTCTCTTGATGTTGTCAGAGATTGTGCTGCCGGGGAGAGATGGCCGCACACCACTGTCTCCTAAAATGGCAAACAGAAATAAGACGAGAAATTAGAAAAAGAATTTACTGTCCATGTATAAAGTGTTGGTTATTTTGTAACCTTAGCAGAGAATTCAGTTTTGGTCAGCATTGGAGTATTCATCTTTGTAAACATATTGCTTTATGCTGTTAATTGAAAAACAGACTATAATTTACTATTCAGTTTAGCACAAAGGGTTAATTATGTTATTACAAAATGGAGAATCAGTATCATTTATGTGCGGAATAATACTGGTAGCACAGTGATTGTCCTATATTAAGTGTACTGCCTTAGAAAACAATTACAGCTCAACGCTAATATTGTCCTGCAACAGTGTTAAAGGGCCCCTTCCCCTGGGACTGAGAAGTGGGTATACGTTTCGCATGTATAGGCACTCTACCTGAAGCCCTCCATTAGCTCCCCGATGCCTCCTCTGCTGGGATAGGCGTTCCTTTCCTCCTGCTTCCAAGATGACGGTCATAGCAGCATGGAGTACACTGGTAAATCTAAACCTCACCTCTCCTGCCTTTCCTTTCCCATCCCACAGCACAGAAAAGACAGGGAAGATGTGGTTTAGACTTACCAAACTGGTGGCCATCTTGGAGGTAGTAGGAACAGAACACAGATCTAAGCAATGGAGGTAGCGGGAGGCAAAAGAAGGGCGTCAGGAAGGATGACTGTATATTTACAAAGTGTAGTAACTTTTCAGTCTCAGGGTATAAGGTTGCTTTAATATACATTTTTTCCTATACTCAGTCACTAAGTTGCAAAGAGGGGAATTTATTAAATATACATAAAAAAACAAATACATTTTAATCAGATTGATTCTTCCTTGTTCCTCCATATTTTTGCCATTCTGCTAAAACGACTCAACACCGGTATGACATTCACTTCTATATAGTCCACCATCTTATGTGATATATTTAATGCCCAATATTTCAAACTGTTGCCCTCTTGGATAATAAGTATATCACCATCTGTAAGTTGGAAATTCTTGTCCAATAATGATATCTGACTTATTCCAATTAATCTTCAATCCAGAAAAAATACCAAATCCATTCACCAATGTAATATCTGTCCTTAGATCTTCCTTTACATTTATTAAAATAATAACAAATCACCTGTGTACATCGCTAATATTTCCTCCTGAGTCCAAAACTGAGAACCCCTTATTCCTTTACAACCTTAGGCTGTGTGCCCACAATGCGTTTTTAATGCGTTTCCGCAGCGTTTTTATAGCTGCTGAAACGCATTAAAAACGCATGGTAGAAGGGCAGCAATGTTCCCCAATGATAATCCGCATGTGCTGTGCACATGCTGCGAAAATTTCCGCTGCGGAAAAAAACGCAGCGCTACCAATTATTTTGCAGAAGTGCTGCGTCTTCGCCGCCATTGACTTGCTTTAGATCACATGGATTACGCATCACTGTATATGTAGATGCGTAATCCACGCGTTCCAATGTGCAGATGGTACCCGGGTGTAGATGAGAGGAGAGTCTCCTCCACACCCAGGTACCATTAAAAAATCTGTAAAAAAAGAATAAAATAAAAAATAACTGTCTACTTACCTTCTGTCGGCCCGCGCTGCGCTCCTACTTGCTTCCCGGCACTTTGCAATGAATTGAAGGACCTGCGCTGACGTCAGAGTCATGTGACGGGTCACGCGATGCTGACGTCGGCAGGTCTTTCAATTCACTGTTGCCGGCAAGGGAGAACGGAGTGTAAAGCAGGACACCGGGGGCCATCGGAGGGTAAGTATACATTTATTTTTTTATTTTTACCACTCTCTCGGGTCACACTATATAAATCCATGCAATTTGCATGAATTTATATAGTGTGACCTAGTTGTCACAAGCACTTTCCAAGTGATGCTAATCGCTTGGAAAGCGCTTGTCAATCCGCATGCGGAAATGTCAGGAATAAAGCTCCATTTCCGCATGTCCCTGGCAGGAAAACGCATGTACAATCCGCATGTACAATCCGCATGTACAATCCACATGTACAATCCGCATGCGTTTTTTTCTGCCAGGGAGATGCAGAAACGCTCAGGAAAAAATCCTGAGCATTTCTGCATTGTGGGCACATAGCCTTATATATGGTCAATAAGTAGGACAAAGAGCAGCTTGGATTAGGAAATCCATGTCTTGTGCCCATAAAAAGGACAAAAAGCTGGGACATAACCCCATGCACCTACTACTTTAGGAGGGCACCATCTAATAACTGGGATCTACCTGCCACATGTCATACAACATCATACGAATTTCAAAAAGAAAAGAAGACATGCACCTAAGCGGTGATCACCTGAAGAAATAATCACGGAATATTTGAATATAAATTACATCAATTTATTACAGTATCTCCTGACACATATATAAGAATACGCACAAAAAAAATTATTTTAAAACACCATTAAAAATAGTGGAGGAATCCACTGCTTGAGGAACCCACTACTTTAGAGACCTTCCCATATTATAATGACAGAAAATACAATAAAGTGCAGTCAAACAGATGAACTCTAACAGGCTGTATAGAATATCTATGATGGTCAATATTGCACAAGCCCAAAGTATTCTATATAAATAGAGAATACACAAAAAACAATATGTATATAAAGTGCAACAACAGGTATCTGTGTGAAAATCAATATGGTGTCCCTGTATACAGGGTAATAGGTCTATAGAACAGTATAATTGTAAACTGGCGATTGCCAATAGACCCTTTCACCTCACACTGGAGATGACTACTCCATAACCACTCCATCACATACACTCAATTGTGGCCACCCGTGCTGCCCCAGCAAAAAATAATAGTAGAGCCAATTAAACAATATGATCATAGAAAGCAAATACTCAATCAAATCAGCCTGTAAATGGGAAGGTGCAAATGGGACCTCAGTGCCCAGTGCGTGTCGCCACACACGGTGGCTTCATCAGGGGCATTTAAAGTACATATCCTCGTGTCCCGGTATATATGTAGCCTAGAATCAAAATAATTACCGAGAAAATGTTTAATTTACCTGGAGAGTGCAGTTTATGAAGTCCGAATAAACCCACCTTGGACATTTTTAAAGAAACTGACTCCTGTGACTATCTTAAAAGTGGCTGAGTGAGTACCAACCCAGTTACAATTAGTGGAGAATGTGGGCAAGATTCCAGGAAAACGTGTACCTGCCACAGAGATCGATGGATGTCCTGGGTAAAGGCCGCCAGCCAGCCAGAGATGTCCGGCACCATGAAAGAGCCACTCAAACACCTGCTGCAAAGCCAACAACAGCAGCACCGGCAGCACTTGCAGAGCCAGCAGAGCCTGCAACAGCAGCACCGGGAGCAGCAACAGATGCAGCAAGAGACTAATAAACTTCTGATGCAGCAGATTCAGCAGCAACAACGGCAGATGGAACTTCTAGCGGGGAAAGTTCGCAGCAGAGAGGCCGTCCCTCCCTCAACTCCAGGTAATGATTCACACGTCAGGAAGACGGTAAGAAGAGCATTGCAAAAGATTACTCCGGGTGATGACGTCGAGGTCCTAACGTTCTTTGGGAGGGTGGCGGAGCGGGAGAGATTGCCTCCAGAGCAGTGGGCGGAGGTGCTGGTGCCATATTTAATGGGCCAGCCTCAGAAAGCCCATTATGACTTATTTGGCCCTGCAGGACGCAAAGGAGTGCGCCAAATTAAAAACAGAAATTTTGGCGCGCTTGGGAGTGACTCTGACTGTTAGGGTGCAACGGGTGCACCACTGGGCCTATTGCAGTGACAAACCTCCCAGGTCCCAAATGTTCGACCTCCTACACTTGGTTCAAAGTGGTTGTAACCTCAATCTTCCTCCCCAGTACAGATGGTGGAAAAGGTCATCATGGACAGGTTCATCCACTCCCTTCCAAAGTCGGTGCAAGCCTGGGTTGCCCAGGGAGATCCCCGTAAAAGCTGCTGAGTGAGTATCAACCCCCTTAAAGGAGTTTATACAAAATTTCTCCATTGCCAAAAACCATATCAATAGGGAATCAGGATTGCTAAGTCTTAGAGTAACATGAATCCTGATAATCCTTGGGATTAATAAGCCTCTTCCCCAAAAAATTCTTCCAGAGGATTGGAAAAGATGTTGTATCACTAGACTTTGACGCACGTCTACATGATTTTCTATTACAGGTAAAGTCAATTACAGTATTAAAATCTCTTACAATCAAAATCGGATATTGCAAGTTTTCACTTTCTTCATAGTGAAGCTCAGATTTATATGGGAGAGGAATACAGGTGTTTGCAATTTCTAACCTTATGTTGTTAATTTTACATTTCAACAGTTTATATATATATATATATATATATATATATATATTTATATATATATATATCTTACTTCTACCCTGTGTAATACATACTTATATTTACACCCCTTTGAACAAGGATAAAGACCCTCGTGAGTAGATATTATGTACAGCATGATATACATGTACTTGACAACCCACTTTTAGCTACTTTCTTGAATCACTATCTGAATGTGTCTTTTGAAGACATATCAGAGACATCAGATCTCTTCTCATCCAAGCAAAGAAATACCATTTCAACTTATCTTAAACCCTTCTAACATTAAATTAGATAACTTTCACCATATTAAAATAATAATTAAGTTAAAATATCCCTCCTCTTCTGATACCTCCCCCACTCCACCTTCCACTTCACCCCTTCAAACCATCTCCCACTCTTAGCTCCCCAACTACACGTTAGGCCGGGTCACACAAGTGTTGATTCTCTCATGTGAGAGAATTGGATCATTTATGCTAATGACACTAGGCTCAAGCTCTGACCAGAGTTTGAGCCGAGTGTCAGTTTACTGGGATCCGTTTCTCTTGTTTGAGACAATCATATTACAGGTGCGGAGAAGATGGAGAACTTCGTTTCTCCAACTTTTCCATCGTCTGTGTCTGCATAAATCAAACTGCACTGGGATGAAATCCAAGTCTGGGCCAAGGTTTTACACGCACCCATAGACTTGTATGGGTGCATGTGATCCGATTTGCTGAGCCACTCTCAGCGTGCTGCAATTGTTTTCCCATGCCGAATCGTCATGAGCAAAAACATTTCAGATCTGCACTGCCCCATAGTATAATATTGGGCTGAGTGCTGTCTGATAAAACATCAGAGAGCACTCTACTATGTCATACAGCAGTGTGAACGAGTTCTTAGAGAACTCCTCAACCAGACATCCACCCACCCTCCAACTAACCTGCCTTAAATAAATGAATCTTCCATAATCAATTGTAAGGGAGAATATCTCTCTATTTACATCTCAAAAACCCTTAGATTAGCCACTGACACAGAATTTAAGAAAACAAATAGTAAGATATTGTATGGTAATTCAATAGTGTATTAAATAATGTTTAAGTGCATTTATAAAATGACCCTAAAAATTCTTTATTAGATGTAGATATTTGAGTCTTAAAAGAAGTAGTAATAAGATCTTATTAATACGTATTTTGTCTCAAACTCTGTTTGCAGTTATGAGGAAATGGAAGGTAAAAGAACAACCTGAATTAAATTAATTGATAAGCGAAAAAAGAGAAAGTGGTCTACGATAATAAAAATCAGACAACTGTTTATGAGCATATCTGGGAAGAATGGACAGGTGTAGAGCAATGCTAGTTATGGGGTGAAGGGTTTTCCTTGTATCCTCCCCTTCAGTTTGGGGGTGCAGGTGGGGTTTGTTTTGATTCAAGGGAGGAGGGATGATGGAATAATATGGAAGGGTTAATATTTGTTCCATTTTGTTTTTCTTAAACAGATGATTGAAGCGTATGGATATTTATTGTATATGAGAGAATATAAATAAATGTTATATGTGAAGTACTATAACTGCATTAAAATAAATGAGATTATTGCAACATATTACTATTTAATAAACTATTTGTAATCTTTAAGAAAAAAAAATAGCAAGGAGGGGAATTTTATATGCATTTGTTGGAAATGTGTTTTTTGAGTATAAATGGTGCAAGATAAAAGATCTTCACCCTGAGGTTTCTGCCCCCATAATCAGTGCAGGAGAGCAAATGCTATGCAAAACCATGAATCTGCAACAACAGTAGTGGATTTTCTGTTTCCCATTTTGCTACAATGAATAATAATGGTACATACCCTCAAAATGGTACTTACCACACTAAAGAAATAGAGGCTACATACACATGCATCTCACTAAATTAGAATATTATCAAAAAGTTTATTTATTTCAGTTATTCAATACAAAAAGTGAAACTCACATATTATATAGAGTCATTACAAGCAGAGTGATCTATTTCAAGTGTTTATTTCTGTTAATGTAGATGATTATGGCTAACAGCCAATGAAAACACAAGCGTCATTATCTCAGTAAATTAGAATACTTTATAACAACAGCTTGAAAAATGTTTTTAAAATCTGAAATGTTATCCTACTGAAATGTATGTTCAGTAAATGCACTCAATACTTGGTCGGGCTCCTCGTGCATCAATTACTGCATCAATGCGGCAATGTGGCATGGAGGGATCAGCCTGTGGCACTGCTGAGGTGTTATGAAAGCCCAGGTTGCTTTGATAGCAGCCTTCAGCTCGTCTGCATTGTTGGGTCTGGTGTCTCTCATCTTTCTCTTGACAATACCCCATAGATTCTCTATGGGGTTAAGGTCAGGTGAGTTTACTGGCCAATCAAGCACAGTGATACTGTTGTGTGTAAACCAGGTATTGGTACTTTTGGCAGTGTGGACAGGTGCCAAGTCCTGCTGGAGAATGACATTTCCATCTCCAAAAAGCTTGTTAGCAGAGGGAAGCATGAAGTGCTCTAAAATTTCCTGGTAGACGGCTGCGCTGACTTTGGCCTGGAAAAAACACAATGGACCTACACCAGCAGATGACATGACTCCCCAAACCATCACTGATTGTGGAAACTTCACACTAGACCTCAAGCAGCTTGGATTGTGGCCTCTCCACTCTTCCTCCAGACTCTGGGACCTTGATTTCCAAATGAAAATTGGAACTCTGGGACCTTGTGGGGTGTGTCAATGACTGCCTTCTGGACATCTGTCAAGTCAGAAGTCTTCCCCATGATTGTGGAGCCTACTGAAACAGACTAAGGGACTTTTTAAATGCTTAGGAAGCCTTTGGAGGTGTTTTTTGTTAATTATTCTAATTTACTGAGACAATGACTTTTGTGTTTTCATTGGCTGTAAGCCATAGTCATCAACATTAACAGAAATAAACACTTGAAATAGAAAGGGTGCTTCTACTCAATACTGAGCCAAGGGTCTGAATTCTTATGACCATGTGATATTTCAGGGTTTTTTTTTATTAATTTGCAAAAATTTCTACATTTCTGTTTTTTTTCAGTCAAGATGGGATGCAGAGTGTACGTTAATGAGAAAAAAAATGAACTTTTTAGAATTTACCAAATGGCTGCAATGAAACAAAGAGTGAAAAATTTAAAGGGGTCTGAATACTTTCTGTACCCACTGTATGCCCACATACTGTCCCTCTCCAAAATATTCCCCTGTACATTGCCCGATTGAATGAAGGAACCCCCACCACAATTGTGCCCCCTTTGACAATTGTCACCCTCATTATGTGCCCTCACTGTAACATTAGCCCCTTCCTTCCTCATCCACAATGATATAATTAATTTAATCTTTGGCTCCTTGACTTACTATTGGCTGTGCCATCTCTTCTCCTCTGAGGTGTTTGGGTGCCGACAATAGTGTGATGACGTCAGCAGCGTGCCGAGCAGCAGCATGTCGAGGCTGGGACTGACGAGCGCTGTTTTACCCTAGTCCCGATGACAGTGTTCAAATATGTTTGCGTCTGAAACATTTGAATATAAGAAGATGGGAGCTCCATATCCTGGACGGCTCCATGGGCTGCAGCAAAACTTTGGTGGGCTGCATGCGGTACATGAGCTGTTTGTTGTGCAGGTCTGTTCTAAAACAACACTACATTGTATAACACCTGCACCAGATTGTGCAGTTACCTCAGCCCCGAGCCTACCGGTAGTCACAGTCGGACTCCCTATAGAGAAGGTAGAGAGGATTTATTACCATCTCTGGCTTTTCAATTACTGTGATAGATGTTAGAAATGCATTGGGGAAATATTGGCTCATTTTGAAGCAAGACCTAGTCCTTTCCAAATGTACTACACCAGTCCCTTCCACCACCTATAGAAGGGCGATGAACCTGAGGGACTTGCTGGTACATAGTTACCATAAAGATCCGGGACCAGAGAAAGCCTTCAGCTCAAAAGGCCCCAGATGGGGCTTCTATCCATGCAAGAACTGTGCGGCCTGTGTAAATCTGGTGCGGTGTACATCCTTCCCATCAAGTGATGGTCATAAGGAGTTTCAAATCACACAGCATACATCTTGCAATACAGAAGGCGTAATCAACCACGCCTTGTGTCCATGTGGCCTCATCTATGTGGGTCTTACTTTTCGCCAACTGAGAGTGCATGTGAGGGAGCACGTGCAAGATATTAAGAATGCATCAGAATCTCTTGCCGATACTGTATTGAAGCCTATCCCAAGGCATTTCAAGTTAAAACATGGGTGTGATGCTAGCCTCCTCCAAATTCGGGGTATTGACCGGATATTAATTGACTGGGGGGGGGGGATTGGAGAAAGACCGTTGGTGGATTATGAAAATTGATTGCATATGCCCCAAAGGCCTCAACGAGGTCCTCAGTTTTGTCCCTTTCTTGTAATGTGCTATTGTGTTTAGGTTTTACTTATGTTTTATGCTGTTTATAACTTCTCACTTTTTTATTTACATGCAGGGTATCCAGTATTTTTGTACACTCTACTGTGAGACAGATGCTGGACCACCACTCACTTGGAGGATCTTCTTCTCCCTTCCCTCCCTCCCTTTTTCTGCCCCCCTCGGGGACCGGGTGCCTGATCGTCCTTGCGGGCCAGCGCTCCACGCGTCTCCCTTTTTATGGATATGTACTCACCTTTCAGCAGCATCCCGCCCTGCTGCTCTCTCTTTTTCGGACCTGTCTATTTCCTGTGCGGTGTGCCACTAATTGATTCCATCCGCTATAAGCATTTTTTATAAAACATTTTACTCACTATTGTTATTCATCGGCTTTTACTCTTTGTTTATTGTTGCTTTAAATCTGTGATTTTGGATGCAAAAAAAGGGCACTTTAAGATGCACTTCCTGTGTCACACTGACACGTCAGTATTCCTATCACTTGTATATTTTTTATTTTATTTTTTCGATTCCTCTTGCCCATTGTGGCTTATAATTTTCTGATTTTTTTATTGTACATTTTCCATTATACTGATGTCAGTAGCTATGTTACTATATAACACATGTCTATGCTCACTCGTATGTGAAGGGCACACATACATTTGTATTGTGACATTAACTATCTCTTCATACTATTGTTATTTATTATATTTATTTTACCTGTGATTGGTCTCACTTGTAGTGATGGGCGAGCGTGGTTTGTTAACCCTTTCAGCGAGCATGCTCGGGTGCTCGCCCAGTATCTTCAGCGTGCTGAGGTGTTATGTTTGAGTTATTGTGTGTGCATGATTTGCGACTGACAGCTTTAATACATGTGAGGAAAGCCTAACAAACAGGCATTCCTCACATGTGTTAAAGCTGTCAAACAGTCGCAAATCATGCACACACAGTGACTCAAACATGATATTCAAGTACACTGAAGATGCTCGGAAAACACCCGAGCATGCTCATAAATCTCGAGTAACGAACGTGCTCGCTCATCACTACTCACTAGTGTAACACTTTCACGTAACATATGTGGTTTTTCACGTTGCTGTGATTCTGGTTGCCATTGGATGCATCCGACATCTGCACCACATGGGCTTGGTCACGAAATAATAATAAAAAATATTCACACAATTCGTGCACTCTCTGTTTATTATTGTTTCCATGTTTTCATTCACTTGTCACATCTTCATTTTTTCTTCCTTTTCCCTTTCCCTTCCCTCCCCTCTTTTTTACCACCATTAGTTTTGCACATTTATGCACAATTTATAACTTTGTTCTGTTGATACTCATGGTATTCCCATATTCTCTGTACCATATTGAGTACATATTATATAATATTGTCTCATGACTCTCTCTATATATACTCCTTTATATTTAATAATGATACTTTGGGTATTACTTGGTGGACATTATACTTTATACACATATGTTGTATATAATTCTCACAATATGATGTCTATTCCTGATTGTGTGTTTTCATATATTATTTTCCCTCTTTTATCTACATCTTTGTATCTTTGTGTATTTATATATATATATATATATATATATATATATATATAGTGGTCCAAAAGTAGGTGGACAGAAAATAATAACATTTATTTTGATTTATATATAAAATTATATTTACTAACACAAGCATAACATTGACAATTACATTTTATTCTGAACAATAACACAAAAGCCCTTAAATGTTATCAATGCAGGGGCTCAAACTGTTTTCCATTACAATTTGCACAGCTTTGAAGTCGCCTCTTGCGCTTCAACAAACTTTTTTGCACAAGTCTCTTTGGGTATTAATTTCTTGAAGTGCATCTCTTATGTCATTTTTCAAGTCACTGACACTTTTTGGTTTTCGACTATAAACTTTGTCCTTGAGTACTCCCCAAAAGAAAAAATCCATTGGGGTCAAGTCTGGTGAACGTACCGGCCAATCAAGTGGGCCTCTTCGGCCAATCCATTTATTAGGAAATGTTTCATCAGGATACTCGCAGATTACTCTTGAATAATGTGGAGGGGCCCCAACTTGTTGGAAATAGACTTTTTTTTTCAAAGAGTCTGTGAGGAATGAAAAGTGGAATCTGATAGGTTGCTAAGGGCAACTGAGCCAGTTTTACTTTACACCATGTTTGATAAATCTCCCCCTTCATAACCTTATTACACTTTCTGTCCACCTACTTTCGGACCACCCTGTATATATATATATATATATAATATAACCGGGGATGCATCCCTCTGTCTGAAGCCTCGATAGACGCACAGTCTGGCTTCAGACAGAATCATGCATCCAGCCGTTACAGGTAAGAGGAGGTGTATGGCGCCGGAGATCGCGGTATGCGTAGACACTGAACGCATACCGCGTTCTCCGGCGCCATACTTGCATACTTACCTGACCGGGAGGAGCGTTGCCACGGCACCTCTCTTCTGGCCGGAGACCGGGGGCAGGAGTGAGGCGTCGGATCGGCGCGTGCACATAGCGCTATCCTTTGCCATTTTACTGAAGACACATTTACAGTGTGTCTTCAGCAAAATGGCGCCGGACAGCGCAGTGCCCCGGCGCTGCTCTCCTCCCCCGGCCTCCGGCAGAAGAGGACGCAGCAGCGCTGGAGCACAGAGATCAAAGGTGAGTATAACTCTTTATTTTTTTTTGTATGTGTGTACAGTGTGAAATGGATGAGGGGGCCACACATATCAGGATTGTGGGGTGAGGGGACCATGCATATACCAGGATTGTGGGGTGAGGGGTATCACGCATACCAGGATTGGGGATGAGGGGAGCCACGCATACCGGGATTGGGGATGAGGGGTGCCACGCATACCGGGATTGGGGATGAGGGGTGTCACGCATACCGGGATTGGGGATGAGGGGTGCCACGCATACCGGGATTGGGGATGAGGGTTGCCACGCATACCGGGATTGGGAATGAGGGGTGCCACGCATGCCGGGATTGGGGATGAGGGGTGCCACGCATACCGGGATTCGGTTGAGGGGCCATGCATACCAGGATAGGGATGAGGAGTGCCATGCATGCCAGGATAGGATGGTGCGGACAGGATGGGGGCAGCACAAATACCAGGAGGGGGGCAGCACATACCACACATACCAGCATGGGAGACCATATACCAATAAAAATGCTCGCCACCTGGGCATAGAACGGCTTCAATAGCTAGTATATATATATACATAGAAAGTCATGATTAACTTACACCAGGTATGGGCCGGTAATGTTCTCCGCAATTTCTTTCTCTCCCTCTAAGTATGTCTGCATCTCTTGGCATCCTGATGATTGTGCACATTCTGCCAGCCGGCAAGAAGCACCTGGTTGCCATGAATACGTGTCCCTATGACGCGGCACTTCGGGCCCTCCTTACTGACGTGTTAGCGGGAGGCGGGCACCTGCTGCGTTGGACACTGACTCGCTGGCTTCCGCCACTGGAAGCGTCGCTGTACCCCCGCTACACGTGCCAAAATACTTTGGATATATATACCCCCTGCCTGTCACCCATACACAATCGCCCCCTGGAGAAGCAGGACTTGAAACGCGCGTCAGGGCTGCTTTCATGCCATCTACAGGTTGTAACTAGGCTGTACTCTCATTTTATGTGGGACCATAACTTTCTATATGTGTCACTGTGTATTACTCTCACTAGAAGATATACTTATGTTGTGACATCTGTGTCATAGGCATGATTCTTCTCCTTATTTGGATATTAGCAACTTGTACTGTATAACTAGTTCCTGCTGTGCACTCGTACTTTATATGCTTTACTTGTGATCTGGACTCTGATACATTCTTTTCCAGTTGCTCTATGTCTTATCCCTAATTTAATGTATCATTAACCTTTGTGCATGGGATGCAGTAAGTATGTTAATGAATCAATTGAACGTATTTATTGATTTTTCTCTGCCTCCCTTGGGACGAATCATGCCTTAATAACACTTGTTGATTATTCCTTCTTTATAGACACTTAACTGTATGTATATATATATATATATATATATATATATATATATATATATATAAAAGTTATAGATATATATTTTTACATTATGAAATGGTATTCCTACTTATGGAGGGAATTGGATTGTAATGTATTCCCAATTAAACACCTGAGATTGGGAAGGAGGTGGAGACCTGTTGAGGGTTCCTCCTCTGACCTATTAATCTCACTCCATGGATGAACCTAGGAATAGGGAATTCCATGGAAGGGTGTTTGGGTTATGTAATAAATATTATCCCTCAGTTCATTGAGGCTGAGTGCCCACGTAGCGTTTTTCAAGCGTTTATGCTGCGGAATTTCCGCAGCATAAACGCTTGTTAAACGCTAGGTAATCCGCCCCCCATGGTCCCCAAGGGGATTCCGCATGTTCTATGCACATGCTGCGGATTTTTCCGCAGCGTTTATGCTGCGTACAAAAATCCGCAGCATGTCATTTAATTTTGCGGAAGCGCAGCGGAACTCCCGCCATTGACTTGCATTGAAATGCATAGAAACCGCGACTGTACATTTGTACAAGCGGATTCTATGCGATTCTATGTGCGGATGGTACCCAGTTCTGGAGGAGAGGAGACTCTCCTCCAGACCTGGGTACCATTGTACCTGTAAAAAAAGAATAAAATAACAAATAAAGTTATATTCACCTGTCCGGCGTCTTCTCTCTGAATGCCGGCATCGCTTGAGGACCTGCGGTGACGTCACAGTCATGTGACCGCAGGCCCTTCACCGCTCTGTCTCGCGATATGCTGGCAGCCGGGAACCAGCCAGGAAGCAGCGCTGCAGCCACACCGGGGCCTCGGGGGTGAGTATAGCTTTATTTGTTTTAATTTTTACGGTTCACACTATATAAATCCATGCTGTTTGCATGGATTTATACAGTGTGACCTAGTTGTCAAGCACTTTCCAAGTGATGCTAATCGCCTGGAAAGCGCTTGTCAATCTGCATGCGGAAACGCATGTGAATCCGCATGTGGATCCGCATGTATTCTGCAGGAAAAACGCATGCACAATCTGCATGTACAATCTGCATGCGTTTTTTCTGCCAGGGAGATGCAGAAATGCTGCAGAAATTTTCTGCTTCATTTCTGCATCGTGGGCACATAGCCTTATGGACACAGGAATCACTATTTGAATACTGTCATTGCAATGCAAATATATTGGGAAACTGCTAACAGAATGTTGTCCCTAATAATGAGAAATAGTGCGCTTTTATTATAAATAGGGGATAAGAGAAATCATTAAAGCACATACGTTGTTTACATTTGAAGAAAAGCTTTTGGTGGGGCTTGCCAATTTAAAAGATGGCGATTGTAGCAATAGAAGTGTAATGCGCATGCTCGGTGACGTCACGAAGCGGGCGGACCAGGTTTGCCCCGATCATGTGACGAGATAATGGGGATTTCCTGGGAGACATGCGCAGATGGGATTTTGAGACGCCGAGGACAGCGTGGAGGAAGTAAGAAACGTGGTCATGCATGATTGCTGCAGTGTGAGTCGCAACCTCAAATATATTATGATTTATAATGTACACCTGGCACTGATAAATACTAATCAAAGCACTTATCACTTTATGAGAGTTATGGATACTGTAATTGATGATAATAATATATCTGTCTAAAATTTTATCACTATGTATGTAACTGAATAATATTTTGTGATATGCACTACTGCACTTTTCTTATGTAATCATGGTTTTGTATCAATTAATTATAATTATGGAATCACTGTTTGTAACTATATATATTGCACTATATGCACTTGAACTCTGCTTGAGAAAGGTTCTGTGAACCGAAACGTTGCCTTTGGGCTCATTAAAGTCCATTTTTCTATAATATTTTTGGAGTGCTGCCTCTTGATATTCTTTCTTTCTATATATATATGCATAAATGTATACACAGGGTGGGCCATTTATATGGATTCACCTAAATTAAATGGGAATGGTTGGTGACATCAACTTCCTGTTTGTGGGGCCATTCTTCATCAATGGAAACCTCAATGCCACTGGATATCTGAAACTGCTACATGTTGATGTGTTGCCCTCTTTATGCACTGAAGATGGCACGTTCCCTGAGTTTTTCCAACAAGATGGTGCACCACCACATTATGGGTGTCAGATCAGAGCATTCCTACATGAACTGTTTCCTGGAAAGTGGATTGGTCGTCGTGGGCTAGTTGAATGGCCACCAAGGTCTCCCGATCTGACCCCCTTAGACTTTTATCTTTGGGGTCATCTGAAGGCAATTGTCTATGCTGTGAAGATATGAGATGTGCAACATCTGAAAAAACGGATACTGGAAGCCTGTGCTAGCATTTCTTCTGCGTTGTTGCTATCAGTGTGTCAAGAGTGGGAGAAGAGGGTTGCATTGACAATCCAACACAATGGGCAGCACTTTGAACACATTTTATAAGTGGTCATAAACTTGTAAAAAACTCATGAAAGAATAAAGTTACGTTAAAACCAAGCACACCATTGTTTTTCTTATGAAATTGTCAATAAGTTTGATGTGTCACATGACCCTCTTCCCATTGAAAAAAATAAAGTTAGATTCAAAATGGCCGACTTCAAAATGGCCACCATGGTCACCATCCATCTGGAAACGTTTTCCCCCTCCCATATACTAATGTGCCACAAACAGGAAGTTGATGTCACCAATCATTCCCATTTAATTTAGGTGTATCCATATAAATGGCCCACCCTATATATATATATATATATATATATACAGTGCTGGCCAAAAGTATTGGCACCCCTGCAATTCTGTCAGATAATACTCAGTTTCTTCCTGAAAATGATTGCAATCACAAATTCTTTGGTATTATTCTCTTCATTTAATTTGTCTTCAATGAAAAAAACACAAAAAGAATTGTCCTAAAGCCAAATTGTATATAATTCCACACCAAACCTAAAAAAGGGGGTGGACAAAAGTATTGGCACCCTTTGAAAAATCATGTGATGCTTCTCTAATTCGTGTAATTAACAGCACCTGTAACTTACCTGTGGCACCTAACAGGTGTTGGCAATAACTAAATCACACTTGCAGCCAGTTAACATGGATTAAAGTTGACTCAACCTCTGTCCTGTGTCCTTGTGTGTACCACATTGAGCATGGAGAAAAGAAAGAAGACCAAAGAACTGTCTGAGGACTTGAGAAACCAAATTGTGAGGAAGCATGAGCAATCTCAAGGCTACAAGTCCATCTCCAAAGACCTGAATGTTCCTGTGTCTTCCGTGCATAGTGTCATCAAGAAGTTTAAAACCCATGGCACTGTGGCTAACTTCCCTAGATGTGGACGGAAAAGAAAAATTGACGAGATATTTCAACGCAAGATTGTGCGGATGGTGGATAAAGAACCTCGACTAACATCCAAACAAGTTCAAGCTGCCCTGCAGTCCGAGGGTGCAACAGTGTCAACCCGTACTATCCGTCGACATCTGAATGAAAAAGGACTGTATGGTAGGATACCCAGGAAGACCCCGCTTCTTACCCCGAGACATAAAAAAGCCAGGCTGGAGTTTGTCAAAACTTACCTGAGAAAGCCTAAAACGTTTTGGAAGAATGTTCTCTGGTCAGATGAGACAAAAGTAGAGCTTTTTGGGAAAAACCATCAACATAGAGTGTACAGGAAAAAAAAAGAGGCATTCAAAGAAAAGAACACTGTCCCTACAGTCAAACATGGCGGAGGTTCCCTGATGTTTTGGGGTCGCTTTGCTGCCTCTGGCACTGGACTGCTTGACCGTGTGCATGGCATTATGAAGTCTGAAGACTACCAACAAATTTTGCAGCATAATGTAGGGCCCAGTGTGAGAAAGCTGGGTCTCCCTCAGAGGTCATGGGTCTTCCAGCAGGACAATGACCCAAAACACACTTCCAAAAGCACTATAAAATGGTTTGAGAGAAAACACTGGAGACTTCTATGATGGCCAGCAATGAGTCCAGACCTGAATCCCATAGAACACCTGTGGAGAGATCTCAAAATGGCAGTTTGGAGAAGACACCCTTCAAATATTAGGGACCTGGAGCAGTTTGCCAAAGAAGAATGGTCTACAATTCCAGCAGAGCATTGTAAGAAACTCATTGATGGTTACCAGAAGCGGTTGTTCGCAGTTATTTTGGCTAAAGGTTGTGCAACCAAGTATTAGGCTGAGGGTGCCAATACTTTTGTCCGGCCCTTTTTTGGAGTTTTGTGTAAAATGATCAATGATTTGATTTTTGCTTCATTCTCTTTTGTGTTTTTCCTTGCAAGCAAATTAAATGAAGAGAATAATACCAAAGAATTTGTGATTGCAATCATTTTCAGGAAGAAACTGAGTATTATCTGACAGAATTGCAGGGGTGCCAATACTTTTGGCCAGCACTGTATATATACATATATATATATATATATATATACATATATATACAGTAGATATATTGTCTCTTGCCTTACATTGGTTTATTCCTGTGGTTCCGTGGCACTTTGTTGTCACCTCTTTCCCTTGGATTTTTTATCTCTTTTGATTATGTCTGATTTTACTTACATTTTTGCAATAAAAATGTAACTTTTATTGGATTTGCTCCTGTTTCCATTTTTCTCTTTTTGGGTTATATAGTTATGGAAGAGCATTTATAGGGGCCGACTCTTTTCTTTTTGGATACTCCCTATAGAGAAGGTAGAGAGGATTTATTACCGTCTCTGCCTTTTCAATTACTGTGTACACAGCTCTGAACAAGTGCTGTGTATTCAGTATGGTAAGCGCAGATAGCGCTTCCTGCTCCAGACCCAGAGATCATGTGATGGCCGGGTGTAGAGAAAGAGCAAGAGCTTCTGGGTCCTAGGAGACCCAGTCAACCCTGCTATATAGGCAGTAGGTTGAATGTCCCCTGTAACTAGGATCAATATACCAGCAGATGTGTTTGGGACACAGGTTTATTAACAATTACTATTATATAAGTATGGCAGGTTCTCCTCCTGCACTTGTTAGTTCAGCTTTCCTCACATACTGCACAGCTCTCCAGTCCATACAATGGTCACTGATGGAGGAGCATGTAACCAGACCACTCCATCAGCCTTGTCCTATTGAGAACCTCCCATGAGAAAGATGCTTTTATAGTGAAGTAGACTGACGGACAGGTCTGGTCACTGCTCCTCCACCAGCAGCCATATTATAGACTAGAGAGCTGGGCAGTCTGTAAGGAAAGCTGCAGTAACAAGAGCAGGAGGAGAATCTGACATACCTACAGTATATCATAGTAAATGCCACAAAATCATGTCCCCAACACATCTGTTAAAGTAAAGATAAAATGGTCAACCTCATTAACTAATTCTGCAGCCAGCAATAGACAGCGCAACACAAAGACTATAGGAGGCAAACGACTCAATTTTATTTTAATGAAACCATATTGCAATTTTTTTTATCCATTCAAGCAAGAAAAAAATCAAATGTTTCAAAAGTTAAGACAACACCTGTGTAAAATCATTGAAATAAAGAGCAAAAAAACCAGGAAAAAATAAATAAAAAAACAATGACTATCCAAATTGCATTTACAAGCCCCATCCCTAACAAAAAACCATGTAACTAATATATAAAAATAACACAAGCACAGAAATCCTTTATTTACTACAGATATTACCAGAAAAAAAATAAAATAATATTAAAATATTGTAAAATTTAGACTCGATGTTTCACAAAAAAATATTTAAATATCCAAACATTACAATTTTTTACAGTTTTTTAAACCATATGTATGAAAATAAGAAAAAAATGTGCCTTGGCAAGAATGGGGAAAAATGGCCTGATCATGTAGGGGTTTAACAAAGTACTGAATATATACATATATATAAATGGACTGGGGAACAGTTCTACAACCCTCCAGCTTCAGATCTTGCTCATGTATCACATCCTCCACCTGTCAGATTTAAAAGATGTGTAACTTGTGTAAAGTGACAACATTGCCCTGATCTGTAAGTGTGGGCATGAGAAGCTACATGTCATGGTGCTCCCTGTGGTAAGCTGATGTATAGTATTACCTGTGCCCTTGGTGGTCTTCTGCCCTTCTTCTTCTTTCTTGATTGAAGAGCTTTCATGTGATGAGCCAAAGATTTGTCTTCTCCTCTTGGCTCCACTTCTTCTAGCTAGGACCTCCTGATGACATTCCTGTTCTTCTTTCTGGCCTTGGTGATCAATCTTCTGAGAGACGATCTCCAACTCTGAGCCATTTCTCTTCTCTCCTCTCCTATGGCTCTTCTTGATGGACGGCTTCTCATCATCCGATGAGTCCAAAACATTTCTTCTCCTTTTCTTCCCTCTCATCCTAAAGTCCTCCTCTTTAATCTCCATAATGTCGCTTTGCTGAAGGCAGCTCCTCCTCATCCGCATGCAAGCCAACCGCAACTCTCCAACTGCCAACCGGCAACATTCCAATGTGCTCACTGGTCATGTGATAGGAATTGACCATAAGCAGTCATATATATGAGTTATCAGATATTGGTGTTTTTCTATTTTATTCTCATCATATCACATAGTATTAGGCCAAGCTCACAGATAGAGGTTTATTTTAGCTTTTCTGCTGCCTTTTTTCCTATAGAAAGACTCAAATATCCAGATCTTTTTCACATTTTCAGGTTAAGACTTGAATATACTTTGCAGCAATCTCGATAGTAATATTTACACGTAATGACAACTATAGGTTTCTAAAGAATAATTTCTAGTTACTATAATGGCTTCTTAGAAAACCCACATGTGTGAGTTTGCTGTTTTGCAGAACGCTCTTTGCCACCATTTTCCTTCTGACGCTGTTTTGCAGCATTTAGGGGATGTGCACACGGTTATTATTTGTAGAGGAAAAGAAATACTAGAGTGTTGGCGGGTAAAATGCTGCCTAAAATATGTGCAAAAACGCTTCAAGAATTGACATGCAGAAGATATGAAACTTCTTCAAATCTGCAAGGAAAAAATAAGCAGAATGTACATGAGATTCCATAAATCTCATTGACTTTGCTAGTACATTAAAACACTGCGTTTTTTCATGCAAAGAACGTGCGGAAATAACTTTTGAAAATACGGCAAAAATGCAACATGTGAACATGCCCTTGGCTTCTAGTCCATCAAAAATAGTGTAAGTCTGAACTTGAGATGCCGCTGTGGATACTCATTCTGGTGTTAATACTATAGGAAATGACAAGGCAATGATCGCGCTTTTTATTAGTGTAAATAGGGAAATACAGCCCTCCTAGACCGGACACAAGGATTTTATTTGCCAATAGTAATAATATTGGTGGGTTATATTTTTTACACTATACTACATACTTTTTTCACATATAACTATTTTCCTGTGATAAATTGTATTATCAATATATGGACTGGAGTTATTTGTAATTTAATTCCATATTTGGTGCACACAGATTGTTCTTTCTGCTGAATTCTAGATTAGTCATTGCTAGTGTCTCGGCATATTAGCATGTTTTTGTAATTTTTTGCTAAACCCTAATGAGGATTATTTGCTTATACTTGATATTCGCTTCTCAATAGTATTCGCTTATTCACTATATTCTAGATTATACATTTTGTCTTAGATGTATATTGGAAGTTCTTCATATTTTTTTCTTATGTCACATTATTATTTTTCACAGTGAATGTTTGATAAAGATCATGTTGACGCTTTTGTATTATACATTTTACTTTGACTTAAAAATAATACTTAGTACAATTTTAATGGAAACAATTTGCTTCAATAACACAGACCCTTATTAAATGACCCAGCATGCCACTTCTGGCCTGAGCTTTCAATGTAGAATTACATATTTGCTGTGTAACTAAATAGCTGTAATGCATAGAATAATTGGGCTTACTACAGAAGGGATAGATGCTCTTCTAGTGAAGCTTCATGATGTCCATTGCTCCAGAGTAGACGACCTTCTCTATGAACACTAAATGCCTGTAAGGCACAGTGTGATTATGGGGTGGGAATGCTTTAGGACATTTCTTTAGGATACAATGACATTGGTGGCAGACTGGTATCTGGTGTCACCACTAAAGGACGGCAGAAGTAATTCAGGCACATACTGGTGACAGTTTAGGATAATGTTACTGAAAAGAGGCAACAAGCTTACTGGTCACAGAGTCTCCGAGACGCCAACATGCTTCATAACTACAAATACTCTTAAATAGGGGAACAGCTTCACCACAGATAGATGACTGGCAAAAACATTTACGCTGGGCTTCCACTTTCCAAACTTTACACCACCTGCTGGAAGGCTCCTCCGCAGTATCTCAAGCTGTCTCGGTGTCCGTCCTCTTACAGAACAGCACTCACACGTTCAAGCAGTTATATGACCAGGTTTCACAAAGCAAACTGTAAAAATACTATTAATCAGATCTCGGACCAGATGGGGCTGATGTACGTACTCTGAAAATTCACATCAGGATGGCTGTGCAATCCTGATGTTAAGAGGAGCGTTTTATCCTTATTTTAATGTGATAAAGGAAAAGTTTCACAAAGGATTATACAGCCATCCTTATGCATATGCTGACAAGTACACCAGCCTCATCTGGGCTAACAGATTTGCATAATAATATATAATACTATAAGCAGTATGTATTGTAAAATCAGTGCTTGGATGTGGCATGAGGCATTGGAGGAGCTCAAGGACCCTGAAGGTGGCTGAATCCTGGTATCTAGACAGCTTCTCAGCAGCACTCACAAGCTCCATGGGAAACAAGTTGTAAGCGCTGTCCTCCTTGTTTGGGAGAACAGTCAACTCTGACAGACAGAATGGTGGCTGACCTAGGCAACAAGCAAATTCTAGAATTCAAAATACCTCCTCTCATGAGAAATGAAGAGAATTTTTAAAAAGGGGTTATTTGCAAAGTTCCCTATTTTTACAAGCACTTTGCAATTTTACCCAATTAAGAAATTGCGTATAGCCTTTTAATAATGTAATTAATCTGACTGATGTAAAAAACTATCCTTTTATAGACAGCACATTAAATATAAAATACAGGTGGATACAATTCTGTTACCATATACTGTGAATATAACTAGTGCCATGAACTGCCCATATGGGTAATGCCATTCAACTGTGCCATATAGTTGCCATATGTACAATATAGGAGCTATAAGAAATGTGCACTTTGAACTTCTGAATTCCAGCACCATGCGGAGCCTACACATGTATCGGTATAATGTGCCATAATGACTATTGTCATACCTGGGTTTATAATATTGGTGGTGAATATATTCTTATGGGCTCTGTATGACATTACTGACATGGGCAGCATTTGCCACTAATGATGGAGCACTGCATGACACTTTATGTTGGCGTTTTGTCCTATTATCTTGGGATAATCTTATTTTTCTGATCACTGTATATTACTAATATTCTGGATACTATACTTTTGGAATCATCTTCTAGTTGTAGCTCTGAAACTTGGGATAAAAGTGACTCTGTAAATGTCAGATTGACATTTTCTAGAATTGAAGAGCATTGTGGTAAGTATGAGAATGTACCAGGCAATAGATGTGTGTAATGCAATGCACATACCGCAGCCTCATGCTGAACCCCTCACCGCAGATTCATGAGTGTGAATGGCCCAAAGGCCAGACCGAAATCCCATTGAGGATCTGTGGCAAGACTTGAAATTGCTGTTCACAGACGTCTCCATCCAATCTCACTGAGATAGAGCATTTACAAAGAAGAATGGGAGAAAATGTCACTTCTAGATGCAAAGCTGGTAGAGACATACCTGAAAAGACTTGCAGCAGTAATTGCAGCGAAAGGTGGTCCTACAGACTATTTACTCCGGAGGGATAAATACAAATGCAAGTCACAGTTATCAGATTTATATTTTCTCAATATATAGAAAACCTTGTAGAATTTACTTTACACTTCACACATACAGTGGTGTGAAAAAGTGTTTGCCCCCTTCCTGATTTCTTATTCTTTTGCATCTTTGTCACACTTAAATGTTTCAGGTTAGTAATGGGGGTGTCTTATAGACGCCCATCATTACTAACCTGGGCTTCATGGCAGCTGGCGCTGACATGAAAACCAACCCTATTACCCCCTGCCACCGCACCAGGGCAGCGTGGAAGAGCGAGGCTAAGTGGCAGAATTGGCGCATCCTATGGATGCGCCATTTCTGGGGTGGCTGACGGCTGGTGTTTCTAGCCTGGGAGGGGGCCAATATTCATGGCACCCTTCCTGGGCTATTAGTATCAGCCCCCAGCTGTCTGTCCAGCCTTTGCTAGCTATTAAAATAGGGGGGACCCCACGTCATTTTTTTGGGTGGGTCTCCCATTTTAATAGTTAGTAAAGGCTAGGTATTCAGCTGGGGGCTGATATTAGTAGCCGGGGAAGCTCCATGGGTATTACCCCCTTCCCAGGCTTCAAACATCTGCCCCAGCTGTCTGCTTAACCTCCGATAGAGACTAAAATTATGGGGGATCCCACGTCAATTTTTTTTTAATAAATCCTTTATTTTAACACTAAATGACACTTGAGGGGTTAATAAAGATGCAGTCCCTAAATTAATATTTATTTTTTAATTAATTTTTCCCAAAAATTTTGACGTGGGCTTTGCCATATTTTTGTATGCGAGCCAGGTACAGAATCCAGGAACAGGCTGCCCCCAACTCCCAGCTGCCTATTTGTACCTGGCCGGACACAATATAGGGAAGCCCTTTTTTTTTTATTATTTCATGAATTTCATGAAATAAGTTTAAAAAAGAAAAATACGTGGGGCTTCGCCCTATTTTTGTGTCCAGCCAGGTACAAATAGGCAATTTTTTTTTAATTATTTCAGGAAATTCATGAAATAATTAAAAAAAAATTGATGTGGGGTTTCGCACTATATTTGTGTCCAGCCAGGTACAGCAGACAGGAACGGGCTGACCCCAACCTCCAGCTGCCTATTTGTACCTGGCCGGACACAACAATATAGGGAAGCCCTTTTTTTTTAATTATTTCATGAAATAATTAAAAAAAAATTGACGTGGGGCTTCGCACTATATTTGTGTCCAGCCAGGTACAGCAGGCAGCAACGGGCTGCCCCCAACCACCAGCTGCCTATTTGTACCTGGCCGGACACAACAATATAGGGAAGCCCTTTTTTTCTTAATTATTTCATGAATTTCATGAAAAAATTTAAAAAAAAATACGTGGGGCTTCGCCCTATTTTTGTGTCCAGCCAGGTACAACTAGGCAGCTGGGGACTGGAATCTGCAGCACAGGGAGGCCCAAGCTTTCTGGGCCCCACCCGCTGCAAATTGCAGTCCACAGCCACCCCGGAAAATGGCGCGTTCATAGAAGCGCCATCTTCTGGCGCTGTACCCAACTCATCCAGGGCCCTGGTGCGGTGGCTCACTGGGTAATAAAGGGGTTAACGCCAGCTTGGCATTATCAGCTGGCCCTAAGCCCAAAATTCATGGGGTCACGCCAATATTAGACATGACCGCCATGAATTTCTAGTAAAGTATTTAAAAAAAAACACAAACACCCAGAATAAAGTCCTTTAATTGAAATAAAGACACAATTCTTTATTGTTCTAAATTAAACCATACTTACCATCACGCCCATTCCAGCTGAAGCCAACGATCTCCTGCAATAAAAGAAAAATAATAAAGCAACATCATTCTTACCTTTCGATGGTTCCCAGGACAGCTCCAGCTCTGCTACATCGAGATGACAGGCTGGACCGCAGGAGAAAGCTGCCATCCAGCCTGTCATCCCGCAGACACTGAGAAGCGCAGGCATGCTTGCGCTCCTCAGTATCAGGCTGTGACGGCATCCCGATGAGCCGAGTCTCTCACGCTCACCGCATGCGCAGGAGAATTCTCCCACGCTATCAGTGACGTGCATGAGGTGAGCTGAGTTCATTGTTGGCTCATCGGGATGCCGTCACAGTCAGACACTGAGGAGCGCAAGCATGCCTGTGCTTCTCAGTGTCTGCGGGATGACATGCTGGATGGCAGCTTTCTGCTGCGATCCAGCCTGTCATCTCCATGTAGCAGAGCTGGAGCTGTCCTGGGAGCCATCGAAAGGTAAGGATGATGTTGCTTTATTATTTTTCTTTTGTTGCAGGAGATCGTTGGCTTCAGCTGGAATGGGCGTGATGGTAAGTAAGGTTTAATTTAGAACAATAAAGAATTGTGTCTTTATTTCAATTAAAGGACTTTATTCTGGGTGTTTGTGTTTTTTTTTTAACTTTGACTATGGGGTTAGTAATGGGGGTGTCTTATAGACGCCTCTCCATTACTAACCTGGGCTTGATGTCAGCTGGCATTATAAGCTGACATCAACTCCAACCCTATTACCCCACTGGCACCGCTACAGGGCAGTGGGAAGAGCGAGGCTAAGTGCCAGAATTGGCGCATCCTATGGATGCGCCATTTCTGGGGTGGCTGACGGCTGGTGTTTCTAGCCTGGGAGGGGGCCAATATTCATGGCACCCTTCCTGGGCTATTATTATCAGCCCCCAGCTGTCTGCCTAGCCTTTGCTAGCTATTAAAATAGGGGCGACCCCACGTCATTTTTTGGGGGGGTCCCCCATCTTAATAGCTAGTAAAGGCTAGGTATTCAGCTGGGGGCTGATATTAGTAGCCTGGGAAGCTCCGTGGGTATTACCCTCTTCCCAGGCTTCAAACATCTGCCCTAGCTGTCTGCTTAACCTCCGCTAGAGACTAAAATTACGGGGAGCCCCACGCCAATTTTTTTTTTAATAAATCCTTTATTTTAACACTAAATGACAAGTACAGTAACCAACACTATCACTGTACTTATTATATATGTGACTGACATGTTTCTATCTATCTAATCTATGTGTGATGCTCTATTATTTCTGTTGTAAATTGTCGGGTACCGCTGCTGAATTGCCGGCCGGCTTTTTGAAAGAGACGGTGCATGAAAACACTAAGATTTTTTTAAATAAATCCTTTACACTAAATGACAAGTACAGTAAGCAACACTGTCACTGCACTTCTTATATATGTGACTGACATGTTTCTATGTATCAAATCTATGTGTGATGCTCTTTCTTTCTGTTATAAATTGTCGGGTACCGCTGCTGAATTGCCGGCCGGCTTTTTTAAAGAGACGGTGCATTAAAACACTAATATTTTTTTAAATAAATCCTTTACACTAAATGACAAGTACAGTAAGCAACACTGTCACTGTACTTCATATATATGTGACTGACATGTTTCTATCTAATCTATGTGTGAAGCTCTATTCTTTCTGTTCTAAATTGTCGGGTACCGGTGTATGCCACTGATGAATTGCCGGCTTTTCATGTTTCACTGTGAGCACTGTTCCCATCGATTTGGGCAACCACCTCCACCAATACATTCTACATTATTGTTAGTTGTTTTCCTTCATGTAGAATTAACCTACAAGGAAAGAAAGGGTTTATTTTCATTCCGATATTTGTGTCCCATTGATTTGCATTGGTTTCCGGTATCGGAATCGGCGATATCCGATACTTTTTGGGTATCGGCCCGATCCAATCCGATCCGATATTTCCTGATATCGGAAGGTATCCCTCAATACTAGTCCTGACCTCAATCCCATTGAAAATCTTAGGGGTGAGCTGAAATCTGCCATTGGGAAAAAGAACCCTGCAAACATTCAAGAGCTTGAACAAATTGCAAAGGAAGAGTGGGAGAAAATTCCAGCTGAGAAGTGCAAGAAGCTTACAGATGGCTACAAGAAATGTCTGGAGGCTGTCAGCAATGACAAAGGGTGTGCAACCAAGTATTAATTAGGGGTGCCATTATTGTGGCACATTCAGTTTTTTCTTTGATATTGCAACATTGAAGTTGAAAAACAATATTGTATTGTTGTATTACTTTGGACCACAAATCCTGAGGATATAACTTTGGTACATTTCCATTTATTTCTGAAGATATTGTACAGTCTACGAAAAAATGAAGGCGTGACAAGAATGGTGAGCAGCACTGTAGTACAATAAATCATTAAAAATTTAAATATATATAGAATATAAAAAATAAAAAAAGATTAAATTAAATTAATAATCAATTTTTTAAAACCTTTTTTTAAAAAGCATTTTCCCTTGCAATTATATACTGTATATATAAAGGATAGAGCTTATGTGTTCAGTAATAATGTTGTCGTGTCAATGGAAGGGTGAAAAAAAATGGTAAGAGGAGGATATATAGATGGAAAAAGTCCAATCACTAGCTGCCTCTATCTGTACCAGAAGCTAGGTACCACCCGACCAATTATCCATAGATCATCGCAACCCAGGGAATCATCTATTAACTTTCATAGCTGCAAATCATTATCCGGTAATCTTAAGACAAATTTACATACCAAGAAAGGGGGACATTCAACTCATTTTGGTGAAACATTATTTCTATGTCTGTTATTCCTTTCATTCATCCTGCTCTGTTCAGCCGCTGTTTAGCGTGATAGTATCAATCCTTTATCTAGTAGCCATTCTTCCTTACGGGTTTTCACACAGGACCCGCTAATCTTTCAGCAGCTTCCAGCAATACCCACTCCCCTTTTTTCGGCGCTAGTGTTTTAAAGCCTAATTTCTTTCTAGATTCAGCTCCGGACATTTGTGATAGATTATTTCCTCCTATACTCGTATATAGATATAGCCATTTGAATTGCTGTTATGAAATGTTTTGAAATGATTGAAAGTGCATGTTTAACAAAAAAAAATTTCTATTCTTATTAATCTGTTCTCCTCTCCTTTTTAAGAGGTCTCAGAGTCCTGCCAATATATTGCTTTGAACATGGGCACTGAATTAAATCTATAACTCCTTCACTTTCACACCTTAAAATGCACCCAACAAAAAAATGCAAGTGTATTTCTGCAATTGTCCCATCTTTAATGTAACGGCAGTTCACACATTCATTCCTAGTGCTGTATATGGGAATCACTGACATTTCTACAGTATGTTATATTTTATCTTGATTATCAATATTTCTTGCACGGGGTCCCCATGGTATCATATTACTGATTGTAATTTTTTTATGTGTAATAAATGATTATTAATAGGGGGATTTATATGTGCCTGTAATTATTTTTCTTCAATAAACATAAAGCTAGAATCGCTACAGAATGTGCCTCTGCCATATACTAGTCTGTAGAGTTTGAATACTCGTGCAAGAAGCATTTATCAGGTTTGAATTTTATGAGAAAGTTTGCAGATATATAATGAATATGTGTAAATCAATCTGTACCACTAGGTAAAAATCCTTACATCAAGGAGACCAAGTAGACAAAAGTGAGCACTTCAAGTTAGTGTGTATAAAAAACAAATTATTTTACTGAACAATATCATAGACATTACCAAACACATACATAAAATAAAAACAGATGCCTCTTGTTTGAGGGATGGTAAGAAATGCCAACCCAGTATGCATGAATATTATCTCCTGGTGCACCCCACAAAATAGCATAGAACAACCTAGCAGAGATAGTCACTGCAGAGTAACCTATACCATTACATAATCCAACGATTCCAAGGATTGAAACTATCCAAAGTGCATGTGCATGTCAAAGAAGGAAATTGTTCATTAATTGGGGTGGTCCAGTGGTTAAACAAAAACAAAATAAACCCTGCTTCAAAGTCACCAATCAAGAGATAAATACATAATAAACCCTTAAAGTGCATGTGTATGGAGAATTATAATGCTCAGAATTATAATACACCAATGTCTGGAAATGACAGGGCTCCTACAGAGCATGTATATAACTTAGTGTTCACAGAAGCAAAAGCGTAGAGGAGAAAAGCAGTTTATATGCTTGTTAGAAACTCACAACATGTATGGCTATACATGCAATACCGCACGCCTGGAAAACATGGACTGCCTCTGATGTACAAAAGCCCTGCTAGATGCAATCAAAAATAGGTAAAATGCAGTGGTGTACCACTAATGGCGGCAGACCACACGACTGCTATGGGGCCCGTGAGCTGGGGGGCCCTATAGCAGTCCAGGGGCGGACATATCGCTGCTGGTGCAGCTGTGCCGGGGGGCCCGCCGGTGCAGCGTCTCCCTGCTCCTGGCGAGCAGGGAGCGATCCCTGCAGCCCCGCTGCTGACAGGACAGAATGGCAGCGGAGCTGCAGAGATCCATCCTCTGCTTCCTGCCCGCCGCTTCCTCCCTCACACAGGCACGCGCTCCTTGATGACATCATCATGCAGCGTGGGCCTGTGTGAGGGAGGAAATTGCAGACAACAAGGATGCTGCGGCCTGCGGGGGAACGGGCAGAGAGGTAAGTGTTTTTTTGTTTTTTTTTACTGAAACGCTGGTGAGAGCAATAATGGGGCTGATGGAGCTGGAGAGCGCAATAACTGGGCTGATGAGGCTGGGGAGAGCAATCGTGGGGCTGGTGGGGCTGGGGAGAGCAATCGTGGGGCTGATGGGGCTGGGGAGAGCAATCGTGGGGCTGGGGAGAGCAATTGTGGGGCTGATGAGTCTGGGGATAACAATGGTGGGGCTGGGAAGAGCAGTGATGCTGCAGCTTGCGGGGGAACGGGCAGAGAGGTAAGTGTGTTTTTTTTTATTTTTACTGAAACGCTCAGGAGAGCAATAATGGGGCTGACTGGGCTGGAGAGAGCAATAGTGGGGTTGATGGGGCTGGTGAGAGCAATGGTAGGGCTGATGGGGCTCGGGAGAGCAATCGTGGGGCTGGAGAGAGCAATGGTGGGGCTGATGGGGCTGGGGAGAGCGCTGATGGGTCTGGGGAGAGCAATGGTGGGGCTGGGAAGAGCAGTGATGGGACTGATGGGGCGGGGAGAGCAATGATGGGGATTAGTAGACCAATGACGGGGATGGGGAGAGCAATGATGGGTTGCTGGGAGAGAGCAATGATGGAGGTGCTGGGAGAGTAATTACAGGGGTTGCTGGGAGAGAACAATGATAGGGGTGCTTGGAGAGAGCAATGACGGGGGTGCAGTGAGAGAACAATGACGGAGGTGCTGGGAGAGAGCAATGACGGGGGTGCTGGGAGAGAGCAATGATGGGGGTGCTGGGAGAGAGCAATGATAGTGGTGCTGGGACAGAGCAATAATTGGGGTGCTCGGAGAGCGCAATGACGGGGATGCTGGGAGACAACAATGATGGGCTGCAGGGATAGAGCAATGACGGGGGTGCAGGGAGAGTGCAATGACGGGGGTGCTGGGAGAGAGCAATTACGAGGGTGCTGGGAGAGCAATGACTGGGGTGCTGGGACAGAGCAATGTTGGGGGTGCTGGTAGAGAGCAATGACGGGAGGTGCTGGGACATAGCAATGACGGGGGTGTTGGGAGAGAGCAATGATGGAGGTGCTGGGACAGAGCAATGATGGGGGCGCTTGTATATTTTCCGTGTGCACATAGCCTTACAGTTAATTGGGGGGAGTCACAGAGACTGAATAATTTACATTATTGGCAGGTGGAGATTATAGTTAATGGGGGGCACAGTGCTGCTTATCAGTTTATATTTTGATTACTAAGTGGCTACCCCTAGTATATTAATGGGGGGTTACAGATCTGTATTCAGGGGCTCAGTGCGGGGGAGACACATGTATATATACAATATATGTGACCTTGTATTATCTAGGCTGGAGATCATCATGACAAGACGAATCATGACTGGGAGATG
The DNA here is from genome assembly GCF_046119375.1 of Phyllobates terribilis. NCBI lineage: Eukaryota > Metazoa > Chordata > Amphibia > Anura > Dendrobatidae > Phyllobates > Phyllobates terribilis. The sequence continues at coordinate 10,036,034 of NW_027362796.1, forward strand.
TCGACATGAAGGTCTGACCAGATGGAGAAGAAGCAGCAGAAATCGACTCTGATCAGACGAGACGTCAGCGGTAAGTGCCTGGATGTAAATATTATTCTGTATCTGCGCTGTATGACTTGGAGTGATAATGTTACATGTAAAATCCCTTAGGCTGCATTCTCACATTTGTGTAAAATGTCAGATTTTTTTATCGGATGGTTCACGGACTTGTAGAGTTTTATAGATCACGGATCACGGATCTGAGAATGAGATCTGTGAGGATCAGAGAATGTCCTGTTCTGATCCGATTTTGAGGATTAGAATAGGACATGCTCAATGCGTCTGTAAAACAGGGTAGCACACTGACACTGCACACAGATGCAGGAATATAGCCGTATTATGTATAGCACAGTCCCTTAGTACATAGTGTACTCACTTATTATGTATAGCATACACCCTTAGTATATAGTGTACTCGCTTATTATGTATAGCGCCGTCCTTAATTATATAGTTTCATCTTTTATTATATATAACACCGCAATCCTCGGTGTGGGGAGGATGTGTTCCGTCCCAAGGTCCGACTGGGTCCCGGCTTCCACTATGTTTACCCAGTGTGCCGTCAGAGAGATGCACCGTCCCTGGCCAGAAGCACTTCTCCACGTGTCCGTTGTCAGGTGGACTCTCCCAGTAACTGAGTTGTTGAGGGCACGGCAGATGCTTTGGGACACGTGCTTGTGTAGTGCGGGGATGGCACACCGGGCAAAATAGTGTCGGCTGGGGACCGAGTACCGAGGGACGGCCACCGCATAAGATTGCGGAAGGATTCCGTCTCCACCAACCTAAAAGGCAGCATTTCCAATGCAAGCAGTCGTGAAATGTGCAAATTTAGGACTGTGGCCTGTGGGGCGTTATCTGCGAATTTCCGCTTTCGTTCAAAGGTCTGGGATATGGACAATTGAACGCTGCGGTGGGACGTGGACGTGGACGTTGATGCTGTTTCTTGAGAAACTGCCATAACAAGTGAAGACTGAGAGGAGGGGGCATCTTTACATGCAGTATGGACAGGGGATTGACTTGCACACACAACAGGGGGTTCTATTGCACGCACAACAGTGGAACAAGCAGTGGTGACACCCGCTGACACTGGTCGTGGACCCTGGGTTTCGCCCCACAAAGTCGGGTGCTTTGCTGCCATGTGCCTGATCATGCTGGTGGTGGTCAGGCTGGTAGTTTTGTCACCCCTGCTGATGCTGGCATGGCAGGTGGAACATATGGCCTTTTTGGGGTTATCAGCAGAGTCTTTAAAAAAATTCAAGACTCTGGAAGACCTACCGCTTGTACTGGCAACGTCCCTCGTGTTGGTGTTACGGGGAACGGTTGCCTGCCTTCTGTCTGCGGCCACCACACTGCTTCTTCCTGCCTGTTGGGGTACTCTGCCTCTCTCCCCCTGTGTGCTGCTGGCCTCACTCTGCATGTCCTCCTTCCATGTTGGGTCAGTTACTAGATCATCCACCACCTCCTCCTCTTCCACTTGCGCACCACGATCCTCCTCCCCACTTCCTGGCAATTGTGTCTCGTCATCGTCCACCTCTTGTGACAGATTGCCAACGTCGACTTCCTGTGGTCGTGGCTGTTCAAATATTTGGGCATCGCAACATGGGATCTCCTCTTCCACCACTTCAAGCGTATCAGGCGAGGGGCCCAAATATGGAAATGGACCAGTGAACAGCTCTTCAGAGTGTCCAAGTGTGGGATCACTTGCTGTCTGACGACACTCGGCATGGTGGGAGGAAGGAGCATCAGGGTGAGGAGGAGTATGCGGTCGAGACTCACGGCTACTAAGAGTTGACCGTGTGGAAGACAGACCGGAGGTGGTGGTGCCCAGGTAACTGGAAGTATTGTCTGCTATCCAATTAATAACCTGTTCATACTGATCAGTTCTCAATACTGGTGTTGTTCTGTGCTTCCCTAGTAATTCGGACAAGAAGTGGGAGCGAGAAGATGTGGCTGTTGGTTGTGGCACATTTTCACCTTAGCCACGGCCCCGTCCTCTGCACGAACCATCACCAGAACGTCCACTTCCACGTCCCTTGCCACGCGCCTTGCCCATTGTAAATGAAGTAAAATAGCTTACACTTGCACTATCAATGGAAAAAGGGTAATAAAGAGTAGATTAGAACCGTGGAAGAGGAAAACCACAGTTATTGTTTACTGGGGTATACCACACTTTTTTAAATAGAGATATTTGCGGCTGAACAGTGAGCGACACACTCAAACTGCTTTTTTTTTAGATACCAAAGGCCCAAAACTGGATAGTACAGCGATTTGACCCGTGGAACTGCGAAACCACACTGGGATGTCGGGCCTACACAAGACTATTTTCAACAGATATATTTTTGTGTCACAACAGTCAGGAGACACTACTGTTTTTCTTTACGGAAAAAACTACCAAAACCTGAATAATAGAGATTTTTTACCGTGGAACAGTAAAACCACAGTTATAATTTACTGGTGTATACCAGGCTTTTTAAAATATATATATATATTTGCGGCTGAACAGTGAGCGACACACTCAAACTGTTTTTTTTAGATACAAATGGCCCAAAAGTGGATAATACAGAGGTTTGTACCGTGGAACTGCAAAACCACACTTGTATTTCTCGGGCCTACACCAGACTATTTTCAAGAGATATATTTGTGTCTGAAAAGTCAGGGAGACACTATTTATATTTTTTTTACAGCAAAAAATGCAAAAAGCAGGATAATAGAGATTTTTTTACCATGGAACAGCAAAAGCACACTTCTGTCTCTCTGGCCTACACCAGACTATTTTCAACAGATATATTTGTGTCTGAAAAATCAGGGAGACACTATTATTATTTTTATACAGCAAAAAATGCCAAAAACAGGATAATAGAGATGTTTTACCGTGGAACATCAAAACCACAGTAATAATTTACTGGTGTATACCAGGCTTTTTAAAATATATATATATTTGCGGCTGAACAGTGAGCGACACACTCAAACTGTTTTTTTTAGATACAAATGGCCCAAAAGTGGATAATACAGAGGTTTGTACCGTGGAACTGCAAAACCACACTTGTATTTCTCGGGCCTACACCAGACTATTTTCAACAGATATATTTGTGTCTGAAAAGTCAGGGAGACACTATTTTTATTTTTTTTACAGCAAAAAATGCAAAAAGCAGGATAATAGAGATTTTTTACCGTGGAACAGCAAAAGCACACTTCTGTCTCTCTGGCCTACACCAGACTATTTTCAACAGATATATTTGTGTCTGAAAAATCAGGGAGCCACTATTATTATTTTTATACAGCAAAAAATGCCAAAAACAGGATAATAGAGATGTTTTACCGTGGAACATCAAAACCACAGTAATAATTTACTGGTGTATACCAGGCTTTTTAAAATATATATATATTTGCGGCTGAACAGTGAGCGACACACTCAAACTGTTTTTTTTAGGTATAAATGGCCCATAGAACTGCAAAACCACACTTCTATTTCTCTGGCCTACACCAGACTATTTTCAACAGATACATTTGTGTCTGAAAAATCAGAGGCACACTTTTTTTTTTTTGGGGGGGGGGGGGGGCACCAAAAGGTTAATAAGATGGGTATTTGTACATTGTGAAGGAGGAAAAAAACCAGAGGATTTAGATAAAAAAAAGGATTTTTCCTGGCCCCCGGGACCTGGAGCTAAGTCTAGTAGAGATGAGCGTTGTTCTACTCGAACTGTTCGCCAATCTCAAATTCGAGCTGTTTTGGGCTCTGTTCGAGCCATTCGGCGAACACGAACAATTTGAGAAAAATTCGGCTGTTCGAGGTTATGTTCGATAACTGTTCGTGCACCAAAATCATAACTGGATTTTTTCTCAGTAATGATGAAAATTAATGTTAATACGCAGTTTGAGTGTACAGCGGGGCGGGGGGAGGGGCAGGGGATGGATCTCTGCAGGAACAATGAAGATCTCCATTTTTTTTTCTCTTTCCCGCATTTGCAGTGGGGAGGTGCAATCTGTCAGCCTATCAGCAGCGCACACACAGAGCGAAGTGCTTTTTTTCACACAAGCAAGGGCATGTGTCATTGGCAGTGTATGTCACATGTCCTTGCCCTATAAGACCAAGCCATTTTCCCCGTCGCCACCATTTTCTCACTGCTGCAGCTGCGTGTTAGACGGCACCGCTGTTGCTGTGTGCGCTATACCTTGTTAATTTCAAGCCAATTTTCGCACAAATATACAGAAAGCTTGGGAGTAGGGAATAGTTGTGATTGCAGTCCTTTTAAGGACTAGGTTACAGCATTTCCTACGACTTTTATCAGGGAGGTCTGTGCTCTTAAATAGATAGGTTGTGGGAGTAAAGACTAATTGTAATTGGAGTCCTTTTCAGGACTAGGTTACATCAGTTCCTATCAGTTTTTGCCAGGCAGGTCTGTGCCAGTGCTGTGCAAGTTTTTTTCACAGCATTTGGCTGAATCTAGCAAAGCTAATCCTTTTTGGCCTATTGCAGAGTGTGTTAGTCAGTGGAGTAGCCTATCTGTGTTGCAAGATATACCACCTGTGTATAGAATACCAATTTTTTTACTGCACCTAGTGAAGTAAAATCTTTTGGGCATAGCATCATTCTATTAGTCCATCTATACTGACCTCCATCAGGTTGCAAACTGAATATAATTTTTTTCTGCATCTAGCTCTGAAAAAATATTTGGCCTTCTAGCAGTGTGTCGGACTTTCTCTATTAGTCCATCTATACTGACCTCCATCAGGTTGCAAATTAAAAATAATTTTTATCTGCATCTACAGTACCTCTGAAAAAATATTTGGGTTTCTAGCTGTGTGTGGGACTTGTTGTATTAGTCCATCTATACTGACCTCCATCAGGTTGCAAACTGAATATATTTTTTTCTGCATCTACCTCTGAAAAAATATTGGGCTTCTAGCTGTGTGTGGGTCTTGTTCTATTAATCCATCTATACAGACCTCCATCAGGTTGCAAACTGAATATACTATTTTTCTGCATCTAGCTCTGAAAAAATATTTGGCCTTCTAGCAGTGTGTGGGACTTTCTCTATTAGTCCATCTATACTGACCTCCATCAGGTTGCAAATTAAAAATAATTTTTATCTGCATCTACAGTACCTCTGAAAAAATATTTGGGCTTCTAGCTGTGTGTGGGACTTGTTGTATTAGTCCATCTATACTGACCTCCATCAGGTTGCAAACTGAATATATTTTTTTCTGCATCTACCTCTGAAAAAATATTGGGCTTCTAGCTGTGTGTGGGTCTTGTTCTATTAATCCATCTATACAGACCTCCATCAGGTTGAAAACTGAATATAATTTTTTTCTGCATCTAGCTCTGAAAAAATATTTGGCCTTCTAGCAGTGTGTCGGACTTTCTCTATTAGTCCATCTATACTGACCTCCATCAGGTTGCAAATTAAAAATAATTTTTATCTGCATCTACAGTACCTCTGAAAAAATATTTGGGCTTCTAGCTGTGTATGGGACTTGTTGTATTAGTCCATCTATACTGATCTCCATCAGGTTGCAAATTGAATATAATTTTTTTCTGCATCTAACCCAGCCAATAGTTTTGGCCTAATACCACAGTTTGGCCACTCAGTTCTGCTCGGTTACCATCCATTGATTTTTTGTGCAAACAACTCCAGAGTTGTGAATTAGTTAACCTCCAAAATGAGTGGAAAAAGGCCTGCTGCTGGTGGAAAGGGGAATAGGCGTGTTGGGAAGGGGAAAAAAGGTTGTGTCCGTGGGGTAGGTGTTAAAGCAACAGTAACATCTGCAGAAGAAAGACCATCTTCCAGCCAAACTAAAATGTCTACTTCTTTTAGCGGACAATGTGATAAGATCCCTTTCTTACGGCCACGCCAATCGCTACAAATTCCAGATGAGGCAAAAAAACAGCAGGTGCTTCAACGGATATCAAGTGCTCCTTTAAGTGGGCTCTCCTCCACATCAACTTCAACATCACAAATACTCCAGTCCTCAAAGGTGTCACCCCAATCGCACTTGCTTCCTCACAGCTCCCAAATCTCCAGCTGCCTATCTGAGTATGAGGTAGAACAGATGGTTGAGTCTGCAGAGCTGTTTACTCATACTATAGCCTGGGAATCAGAGGTCGACTCCAGCGCTTCTGTGAATCCAGACGAGGAAATGATCTGCACTGATGCCCAGAATCTTTATGAGTCGGATCCAGGACCAGACGCAGAAGGTTCTGACCATAATGTAGACCCTCATTCCCAAACTGTAACTCCTGTTGGTGGAGACAATGAGGAAGACGATGATAAGACTCAAATACCTGATTGGAGCGACAACTTTAGTTTTTTGTGAGGGCAGGAACAGGTTGGCTCTGAGGACGACGGGTGTGATAACGCACAGGGTGATGATGATGAGGTTGGAGATCCCACTTACTGTCAACCCACAGTCAGCCAAGAGATGAGGTCATCAGAGGAGGTGGAGGAAGATGCTAGTGACGACGAGGTCAGGTTGCGCCTTCCTGGACAGAGATGTAGTACTGGAAGCACGTCAACAACTGCATCCTCAAACACAACTCTGCCTCTCACCACAAGTCGTGGTGGCTCTTCAGGTCGCATGGATGCTAAGCCTTGCATAGCCTGGGCATTTTTTCAGATCGATAAAGATGACCCAACTCGTGTTATCTGTAACATTTGTCAGCAAAAGCTAAGTAGAGGCCAAAAAATACATAGTTTGAGTACTTCATGCATGAACCGGCACATGGACATGAAGCATAAGTTGCAGTGGGAAGCTCAGTGTGCTACAATGCGGCCTAGCTGGCCGGGCCAACCACCATCTGCCATATCTTGTGCATCCGCGGCCTCTTCATCCTCTGTGACTGGGGGGACAGCAGTCACACCTGTTTTGGGGCGCAGACCTGCCACCTCTTTACCCGCAACAGCCAGCGTGATTGGCAGGTCATCATTTTCTTTGGAGGTGGTAACACCAGCTGGTGTTGAGCGCTGTCCGACATCGATAGCACCACCTTTGGATCAAGGCAACCTAACATGTCCGCCTGCATCTTCCTCACAGACCGGCAGTTTGCCGGGGACACCCTTATCAACCCCGTCTAAGCACAATAGCCAGCCCTCGGTCCCTCAGATGTGGACAAGTAAAAGACCATTTCCTCCTAGCCATGAGAAAGCTAAGAGGTTGAATTTCACCATCTGCAAGCTCTTGGCTACAGAAATGCTGCCTTTCCGCCTGGTGGACACACAGGATTTTCGAGACCTTATGTCCGTCGCAGTGCCCCAGTACCAGATGCCCAGTCGGCACTACTTCTCAAAGAAAGGTGTGCCTGCGCTCCACCAGCATGTCGCACACAACATCACCGCTTCTTTGAGAAACTCTGTGTGTGACAGGGTGCATTTCACCACAGACACTTGGACGAGTAGGCATGGACAGGGGCGTTACATGTCGCTGACTGGGCACTGGGTAACTATGGTGACAGCAGGACAAGGGGCTGCTGTCCAAGTCTTGCCGTCCCCACGAGTTGTGCGTCAATCCTCTTTATCTCAAAGTTCCTCCACTGCTTCTGCCTCCTCAACCTCCTCTCGGTCTTCCACCTGCACCCAAAGCCTGTCTGGTCATGCCACAAGCTTTCTAACTGCGCAGAAGGAATCCTGCACACCTCCTTACTATGCTGGCAGTAGGGCTCAACGTCATTAGGCGGTTTTTACATTGAAATGTCTGGGAAATGTGAGTCACACAGCTGAGGAGTTGTGGTCAGCTCTGGAGAACCAATTTCATGAATGGTTGTCTCCACTGGACCTGAAACCAGGGAAGGCCGTGTGCGACAATGCTGCAAACCTGGGTGCGGCCCTTCGCCGGGGCAATGTCACACACGTGCCTTGTATGGCTCACGTGTTGAACCTGGTTGTCCAGCAATTTTTAGCCCACTATCCCAGACTAGATGGCCTTCTGCAGAGGGCACGGTCGCTGTGTGCTCACTTTCACCGTTCGCATCCCGCAGCTCAGCGACTTACATCTCTACAGAAGTCGTTGGGCCTGCCACTTCACCGGCTAAAATGCGATGTGCCTACCTGGTGGAATTCAACTCTGCACATGTTGCAGCGACTGTGGCAGCACCGACAAGCCCTGGTGCAATACGTTCTGACGTATAGCCTGGGCCAACGAGATTCAGAGGTGGGGCAAATCACGCTGGAGGAGTGGTCTCAGATCAGGGACCTATGCACCGTTCTGCACAGTTTTGAAATGGCGACGAAGATGTTTAGTGCTGACGATGCCATTATCAGCATGACTATTCCGGTGATTTACATGCTGGAGCACATGTTAAACAGAATTCGGAGTCAGGTGGTGGCACAAGAGGAGGTGGAGGAAGTAGAGGAGGAGGAGTTGTATGCGGAAGGGCTAACATCTGCAAGGTCCAGACGGTCGGCAGCACCAAGGCGGCAGGCATGTGAGGGTGGGGGAGATGGTTTTACCAGGGCGCATGGTAGCAGCCAAACTAGTGAGGAAGGTGCAGGAACCCAGGAAGAAGTGGAGGACGAACTGATGGAAGACTCATCAGATGAGGGAGACCTTGATCACATTTCTGTTGTGCGAGGTTGGGGGGAGAGGACAGAGGAAGGAAGCATGATTGTTACCTCGCCACCAACACAACAGGGACTTGGTGCTCCTGGATGCGCAACACACATGAGTGCCTTCTTGCTGCACTACCTGCAACATGACCCTCGAATTGTGAGAATTAGAAATAATCCTGACTACTGGGTTGCCACACTGTTAGATCCCCGGTACAAAAGTAAATTTGCAGAAATTATTCCTGCCATACAAAGGGATGCACGCATGCAGGAGTATCAGCAGAGACTGTTGCAGAATCTTACATGTGCTTTTCCACAAAATACCAGTGGTGCACGTAGTGAATGTCACAGTTCCAACTTGCCAACCGTGGGACCGTCAAGTGTTCAGCACTCAAACCGTAACAGAACCACAGTATCTGCTGGTAACATCAATTTTGCGGAATCATTTCACCACTTTTTTAGCCCATCCTTTGCAAGGCCACAGGAGACAAGAAGTCTGACACATAGTCAACGCCTAGAGACGATGGTACAGGAGTATCTCCAAGTAAACATTGAAGCCACGACTGTGTCACTGGACCCTTGCTCTTTTTGGGCTTCCAATCTGGATAAATGGCCGGAGCTAGCCACTTACGCCTTGGAGATCTTGTCATGCCCCGCAGCCAGCGTTCTGTCTGAACGTGTGTTCAGCGCTGCTGGTGGTGTGCTGACAGATAAGCGCACGCGGCTCTCCACTGATAATGTAGACAGACTCACGTTCATAAAGATGAGCAAATCATGGATCCGAAACGACTTTTCTACCCCTGTGTCATCCTGGGGAGAGTAAAAGCTTGATGATTGGTTAAAATCACCCTACCAACCGTTTTAAGCTTTCAAATTACTAATCATGTTTATCTGTATCTTGACTGGAAAATAATTTGGGCTTTGTAGCAGTGTGCAGCACTGATCCTATTAGGCCATCTATACTAAAGCTTCACCAGATTTAAAATTAATAATAATTTTTAGCTGCATCTAGCCCGGAAAATAATTTTGGGGCTCCGAGATGCGCAAGACACATAAGTGCCTTCTTGCTGCACTACCTGCAGCATGACCCTCATATTGTCAGAATTCGAAGTAATCATGACTACTGGGTTGCCACACTCTTAGATCCCCCAAACTTTTCGATCAACCTTTTCATTTTAATAAAGACCAAAAAAATGGTCATTTTTGAAATTATAAGCATTAGCAGGTTGTTAGAAACTGAAATCAAACAGTTTTCAACTCAAAACTTTATTCTAGGTGATGTTACATTTTCACATAGGACCCCTTGTTCGAAAGGAGCTTCTGAACTCTCTCGTCCATTGAATTTGTTAGGTTTTGGATGGTTTCTGCTTCAATTGTTTTGCATGAGGACAGAATACCCTCCCAGAGCTGTTGCTTAGATGTGAACTGCCTCCCGCCATCATAGACACTCCTTTTAATGATGCTCCAAAGGTTCTGAATAGGGTACAGGTCAGGGGAGCATGGGGGTCACACCATAAGTTTGTCCCCTTTTATGCCCATATCAGCCAGAGATGCAGATGTTTTATGTGCAGCATGAGATGGTGCATTATCATGCAGAAAAATGATCTTGCTGTGAAATACACGGTTCTTCTTCTTGAACCATGGCAGGAAGTGCTGTTTGAGAAAATCCACATACATTATGGAGTTCATCTTTAGCGCCTTCAGGGATCCTAAAGGGGCCGACAATCTCTCTCCCCATGATTCCAGCCCAAAACATTACTCCACCTCCTCCTTGTTGGCGCTGTAGCCGTGTTTGCGTGGGGTGTCCATCAACCAGCCATCCTCCACTCCATCAATCTGGACCATCGAGCGCTGCACGGCACTCATCCGTGAACAAAACAGTTTTGAAATCAGTCTTCATGTAATGTTTGGCCCACTGGAGCCGTTTCTGCTTGTGTGAAGTGGATAGAGGAGGTCGACAGGATGGCGTATGCACAGCTGCAAACCTCTGAAGGACCCTGCATCTTGTTGTTCGGGGGACGTTGGAGGCACAAGCAGCTTCAAAAACTTGTCTGCTGCTATGACAAGGCTTTTTTGCCGCTGCTCTTTCAACCTGACGTAATTGCCTGTAGGAAAGAGTCCTCAATTTGCCCTTATCAGCACGCACACGTGTGTACTGTGAATCAGCTACATACTTCTTGATTGCCAAGACACTTCATCCTGATCATCGCACAATGTTGATTGTAGTCATGCCTTGACCTAAACACTACACAATTTGTTGCTTCTCAGCAGCCGACACATCCTTTTTTTCCCATTTTGGCAGAAAATGTAGGCTGCTTAATAATGTGAGAGATCCTTCTTAAGTAGTCTTGCCTTTCATTGGACACACCTGCCAAACTAATTAGCACAGGTGTCTGCAATTGCTTACAGTGATATAAAGAGCCCTGACACACATCACCATCAATGAGTTTAACTGACAAGCAAACATATTCTTCCCTTATCACTCCTAACCACTTTTTGCATAATAATTTGGAACGCAGTGTACATGTGCTTTTCCACAAAACACCAGTGGTTCACGTAGTGAATCTTACAGTTCTAACTTGCCAACCGTGGTCTGTATGGAATTGTTCAATAAAGGGCCCAAAATTAAGATAACATAGATGGGAGAGGTCTCTATGAATAGGAATTCCTAAGTATTTGATACCCTGTGAGGGCCAGGCAAAGGGAAAGTTGGACTGGATGGAATCCTATATGGATTTGGGGAGGGAGACATCGAGGGCCTCAGACTTCGCTGCATTGATTTTAAAATTTTACCATGTAACAAAGTGATCTATTTCAGCCATAACAGCATGGATGGATATATGTGATTGAGTGATATATACTAGGACATCATCAGCAAATAGAGAGCACTTGTACTCGGTGCCTCCCACCTCAATCCACCTAATATTGGGGTTATGGCGAATTGATGAGAGCAGGTGCTCCGTCACTAGGATGTATAAGAGAGGGGACAGAGGACATCCCTGCCTTGTCCCATTGGTGATTGTGAAAGGTGATGAAAATGTTCTGACGCACCCCCTGGGCCTTGGGACACCCGGAGCCGGATCCTTTTTGGTGGATGCTGGTGGTTGTAGTCTTCGTGGCGGCGACCTGGTTCCGTGGCTCAGGGCGGTCAAACCAGTGGCGGAACTATTTATGTGGTTTTGATGTTTAAATGTCCGACTACGCCACCCGTGGATTGCGGTCAGAGTGAACCGCCGCTACAGGGCAGACCGCTGAGGCTGGTGTTGTGGGTGCAGCAGAGCGTAGCATAACTCCCCACGGGAGGAGTATAGCCTCAGGGCAGTGTATGCAGAGGATGGGGGTGATGGTGCAGGGCAGCAGCAGTAATGACACGGAGTCAGTGATGCAGTCCAGGGCCTTTACTCACAGTTCTTATTATCCAGACCACGTCTGCAGGTAACGGCTGCCCACGTCGTACTGTGCTCACCAGGTGAGGGGCTCAGACAGCTCCCAGATAACTTTGGAGCACTCCACAGGACCCCCTTTGTGTGTCCTTTGTCTGGCCTTTCTTACCAACACTTCTGTCCGGCTGCCTCGGGCCTCCTCTTGGTAAACTTGGCGCCAGTTTCCCTGACCCTATGTGGTGCCTTCCTAGCGGGTGTAGCGAGGGGCTGCGCCACATAAAATGTCAGAGCCTCCGGTTTCTAGCTGAGGGTCGTTTCCTGCCTCCACTAGTTCGGGGACCGGTCTCCCCCTTTGGCCTGACCCCTCCACGCAGGTGGATTCGGGCGTGCGGTGGCGACTCGCCCGTCCTCACCCCTGGGATCCCTTCATTCCTTGTTCCTGGAGCCTTCTCCGCTCCTCTTCCTTCCTTCTCCCTCTTCCAGGCCTGGGCCTCTGTTACTAGGCCCGCCTCCGGAGCAGAGCTCATGCAGAGCCCCTGCTCCCTGCCACTTCTGCTCAGACTTCTCTGCACTGAACTATGATGGTGCCCACCTTTTATACTCCCTTCTCAATGCACCCAGGAACTGCTTCCTCCCTGCTCCTGCACTACAGGGTTCCCCTTCCTCAGTGTTCCCTCCCCCCACTCCAGCCAGGGACAGGGACTGTCGTGCCCATCTCAGGGGCATATTGGTCGCCCTGCCCCACGGCACTGTGGTGTAATGCATGCAGGTGTCGGGTCCTGATCCACACTCCATCCTTACCTGAGAGTGAGATATCACACCTCTGGGTGAGGTGCAATACGTCTGTAGCAACCGAGCCCTCAGGGTGCTACAGTTCCATTTATCTTCAGCCTAGGTGACGTATTGTGATACAGGGCCGTGATTTTGGCTATAAAAGGGTCCCCTAGACCCCTACCCCAAGCTTTTTAAGAGAATCATATATGGCGTGCCAGGAGACTCTATGGAATGCTTTCTCAGCATCCAACGAGAGTATCTAATTACAAATTTTTAACTGCATCTAGCCCAGGAAATACTTTGTGCCTAGTAGCAGTGTCTGCTAGTCAGCGGTTTATCCCGGCTGTTAAGCAAGCTGCACCACCTGTAGTTTAGACACTTAATTTTTTCAAAGGAAATGCTTCGGGACCATGGGATACTTAGTGAAGAGCATCAGGAGGCACCCCAAGGCATAGGGACTGGGACTGGCAGTAGGATGCCTTGCGGTGGACAGCTGAGCTCGATCCTTATAAAAGCTTTTTAACTGCAGCAGCTTTAGTGGACGCTACTGGAGCTGGAATTACGTGGCTGCTGGCATGAGACTTGCCCTCCAATAGATCCTTGTAAATGGTTTTAAAGTGTATTCATTCAAATTAGAGAGACAATTTAAATTAAAAAGCTTAGAGCTGCCTCCACCACAGGGGGGCTCGCTCGACCCACCAGCGGACAGGCACCAGTATTGGGAGAGGGGGGCTGGCCATCAGGGTTCACCGCGGCTCTGGCACAAACCCGGCGACACGGAGGTGGCACGGGCAGGAGCGGACTGGCCGTGTCGGCTTCTCACTTTTTGGATTTTAGAAGGGCATGACATGCCTATATCTGTGTCTCCCCCTCCTTTTACTCCTCCACCTCTTTTCTTTTCGCATGACTATATGTACTTGTCACTTTTCCATGTGTTAGTTATGTCTTCTGAGCAGTTTGTCAGCTTTTGGACACCTTTGAAGGTGTTTTCTATGTGTTTCTATGTGTTTTTGTTTGCCTGCCATTGGTTTTAACGGTGTTCGAAGGTGTTCGACGAACAGTTCGACGAACAGTTCGGCGAACACACGGGTGTTCGACGAACCGAACCGAACTCGAACACTACGGGGGTGGCTCAACACTAAAGTCTTGCAATTTCAGCAACAGGAGCAGCACACAGGACTGTAATGCAGCGTTTGCTGGTATAACCACTGCGTCTCCTATACAGCCTGCCTGCCTGCCTGCCTGATATACCTGGGATGGATATTAGTCCTGAGAAGGACTGTTTGTTTGATCTGGCAGCCTTTACAGACCCTACACTAACTATTTTGCAGGATATATCTCTCCCTAAATCAGCAGCGCTGTCCCTACACTGTCTGATCCGGAGCGACTGTGTCCAAGATTGCGGCGCCCGGTTTTAAATACTCGAGGTGACGCTGTGCGGCCAGCCAATCACTGTAATGCCCACAAACAACATGGCTGCGGCATTATAGTGACTGGCTGGCAATCCCTTCATGATCATTGGCTCTGTAAAGAGCGCCAAACATGCAGGGCGGAGACCCGAGCTCCCGCCCAAGTAACCCGGAAATGCTCAGTGCTCGCCGAACATCCTGAGTAGCGTGATGCTCGGGCGAGTACCGAGCAGTGTCGAGCATGTTTGCTCAACACTAATGCTAACCACTCATCCCTTGAGTGGTTTTTAATCCAAAATAAAATTTTATAACTTGTACCTATGTGCTTTTGAGCTGTCACCTGCGACCCTTTTGGAATGTTTCGACTGCACCTACAGTGGAGTCTCTATCATTATCCACAGGAGCGCCTCCGGTAATCTCTTATTGTGATAGATAGGTCAGGCAGGGAAGATACATGAGATGTAGGAAAGATGATGAGTTCAGTTTTGTCCACATTGAGCTTGAGGAAGCAAGAGGAGAAGAAGGAGGATATGGCTGATAGACACTCTGAATTTCTGGACAGCAGATAGGTGATGTCTTGGAAACAGAGGTAGATCTGAGTGTCATCAGCGTATAGGTGATACTGTAAGCCATGGGACTTTGAGTTATCCCACGCAAAGGGTATAGATGGAGAAGAGTAGGGGTCCTAGGACAGAGCCTTGAGGGACTCCAACAGAGAAAGGGCGGGAAGAAGAGGTAGTGTGGGAGTGGGAGACGCTGAATGTGCGGTTGCAAAGGTATGAGGAGATCCAGGATAGGGCAAGGTCTTTGATGCCAAAGGAAGAGAGGATCTGTAGTAGGAGGGGCAGTGGTCAACTGTGTCAAAGGTGGAGGACAGGTCTAGAAGGAGGAGTATAGAGAATTGACTGTTAGCTTTGGCTGTAAGTAGGTCATTAGTAATATTGGTCAGGGCAGTTTCAGTGGAATGATGGGGACAGAAACAAGATTGTAGGTTGTCAAAGAAAAAGTTAGATGACAGGTAGGAGGAAGGACATGTGGCGCCCTGCTATGCACTGGTGCCACAGAACCCAGAAGGGTGCATGGATGGACTTCTCCACAAGAGGCCCTCACTACATTCACACACCTCCACCCTTCCACCTCACACCAGCAGAGGGAGCCCGTTAGGGACAGATATATATGGGGAAGGTGGAGCCAGGCAGTCCAGTTAGTCTCTCAGTGAGAGAGAGAGAGCGTGCTGCCGCTCAGAGAGCAACAAAGAGGCGGCACGCTGCTGCTGTGCTTAGGCGAGCCAAGGCCTACAGCACGAGTAAAGGCCTAGTGAGGGCCCTGAGTGTGGCCGAAGGCGAGAGGAAAATGAAGAAGTAGCAAGGGGGCAGAGGAGCATACCAGGCTCATCCCGAGATATATACCGGACACCGGGTCCACGCCTACGGGGTCCCTTTATACCCAGTAGGGACCACCAGAATCCCTGGAGGACTACAGGTCCCAGGTTTCCCAAATGCTGACTACAGTACCAGGGCTAGGAGTCACGGAGGCCCCAGCGACCAGGGAGAGTGATCTCCAGGAGAAGGCCCTACCACCAGGTCAGCAGGAGCAAAGGACAGAGAGAGACAGTAACCACGCTAGGCCTAGCTCCAGTCAGGTCAGAAGCTTAGGAACAAAGTCACGGATCAGGAGGCCCTATACCCGCTCACTGGGGAGAGTCCAAAAGTGCGCCGTTCATCCGGAGCACCCTGGACCGTGCCTGCACCATCACCAGTAAAGGTACTGAAGCTTACCCCAGTGTGAGTGTCAGTCTTTCCTCCGGGACCGTCCTGCTGCCTCTCACCAGCATCCACCATCTACCCCCACACTGCCCTGGAGCTTGCTCTACCTGTGGAGAGCCACACCATCCCTGCTGCCGTAACACCGGCTCCAGAGGACTGCTTCGCAGCAGCGGCTCCCTTTAGCTGCAATCCACAGGTGGCATCACGAACTCTTATAATCCCCTGTATATAATTCCCTTCTTTATTGACCGCCCTGGGTCATGGACCGGGCCAGCCATCGTGACATCCCCCACCGGCATCCATAGGCCCGGCTGCCAAGTACCCCACGGCCCTGGGGGAGCATCAGACATGCTACTCAAGGGGTTTGGAAGCAAATGGGAACAGCGATATGGGACGATAGCTTGACAAAGCAGACGAGTCGAGGGATGGCTTTTTGAGGATAGGCGTGGTTGTGACATGTTTGAAAGCAGAAGGGAAGGCACCAGAAGTTAGTGATGGGTTGTTGAGATGGGTTAGGGATGTGATAAGTATGGTGGTGAGGTTGGGGAGGAGGTGGGATGGGATAGGGTCCACTGTACAAGTGGTGAGGTGTGATTTGGAGAGGAGGCGAGTAAGCTCTCCTTCAGTGATGTTGGAGAGGGAGGTTATGTGGGAAGGGCATGAGTCTGATATACAAAGGGGTGGTGGTGGTCGACAAAAAAACTTGCCTTGTTTGGTCTAACTTATTTTTGAAGTGTGTGGCAAAGTCCTTGGCAGAGATGAGGTGGTTGGAGGGGGCAGTGGTGGGCAGAGGAAGGAGTTAAAAGTATTAAATAACTGTTTGGACTTGAAAAATAAGGACAGGGTCGGACTGGCCTGGCGGGATGCCGGTGAAATGCCCGGTGGGCCCCACAGAAGGAGGGGGAAAAAAAACTTTTTTTGTAAGGACATGGGCCTTTTAAAAGTGGGGGAGGCAGGAGAACGCGCATGCAGACCTGACCCGCCGTGATGACCATGGCCGGCGTCACCGCCACTCGGCGCACCCAAGTAAGTGTTGGGGCCCCGGGGTTGAGGGACACCGGCACACTACTGGGCCTATGAGTCGGGGGAGGGAGAGCCCCCCTTCGGAGAGGGGGAGCGCCCCCTTCGGGAGGGAGGGCCCCGCCCCCGAGGGAGGGCCCCGCCCCAGGGCCCCGCCCCCGCCCCCACCTCTCCTCCTCAAATACTTACCTCTCCTCCTCGTTCCCTGCAGCTCCAGTGATGTTAGCGTCTTCTGATTCTGACATCTCAGGGCAGAGGGCGAGGTGACGTCACTACCGCACTCTGCTCTGAGCACTGCAGAGTCAGAAGACGACGTGCTGAGTACACCAAACCTGCAGGGAACGGGAGAGGTATTTGATTTTTTTTATGTATGCAGCATCATGGGGGCCCATATACTGTATGGAGCAGCATCATGTGGGCCCATATACTGTATGAAGCAGCAGCATGGAGGCCCATATACTGTATGGAGCAGCATCATGGAGGCCCATATACTGTATGGAGCAGCATCATGGGGGCCCATATACTGTATGGACCAGCATCATGGGGGCCCATATAATGTAAGGAGCAGCATCATGGGGGCCCATATATTGAATGGAGCAGCATCATGGGGGCCAAATACTGTATGGAGCAGCATCATGGTGGACCAATATATTGTATAGAGCAGCATCATGGGGCCCATATACTGAATGGAGCAGCATCATGGAGGCCCATATACTGTATGGAGCAGCATCATGTGGGCCAGTATACTGTATGGAACAGCATCATGGGGGCCCACATACTGTATGGAGCAGCATCATGGGGGCCCACAAACTGTATGGAGCAGCATGACATGGGGCCAATATACTGTATTGAGCAGCATTACATGGGGCCAATATACTGAATGGAGCAGCATTACATGGGGCCAATATACTGTATGGAGCAGCATTACATGGGGCCAATATACTGTATGGAGAAGCATTACATGGGGCCAATATACTGTTTGGATCAGCATGACATGGGGCCAATATACTGTATGGAGCAGCATGACATGGGGCCAATATACTGTATGGAGCAGCATGACATGGGGCCAATATACTGTATGGAGCAGCATCATATGGGGCCAATACACTGTATGGAGCAGCATCATATGGCACCAATATACAGTATGGAGCAGCATTACATGGGGCCAATATACTGTATAGAGCAGCATCATATGGGGAAAATATACTGTATGGAGCAGCATTACATTGGGCCAATATACTGTATGGAGCAGCATTACATGAGGCCCATAATTCTGTATGGAGGTGGTCACTGTATTACCTGTATATTTCTGTATTACAGCATATATAGGTACTCTGTATATGCTGTAATGTCTCTGGTGATCACTGTATTACCTGTACACCGACACTATATACAGAGCTCCTGTGTATTATGTCACCAGTGGTAATATTAATGTTATTAGTATTGTGTTTTTTATTAATGATCAGTATTGTATTATTCGGTCACTGAGGTGGTAATATATGATCTGGTCATGGTGTGGAGGTATTTGTTCCTTGTACAGTATGTGGTATTATTTGGTCACTATGTGGTGGTAATACATGCTCTGGTCATGGTGTGACAGTATTATTCAGTCACTATGTGGAGGTAATATGTGGTCTGGTCATGGTGTGACTGTATTAATTGCCTGTATGTGGTATTTGGTCAATATGTGGTCTGGTCATGGTGTGGCGGTATTTATCTCTTGTATGTGGTGGTATTGGTCTTGGTATAGTGGATTTGTCAGGGTAAGAAAGAATATATATTTTCTCTACTTTTATACTTTTATACGCTTTGTTTATGTACTAACCATCATTTTGTGTCTCAGAACAATAAGCTTTCCTTGCTACGTGTTAGATCGAAACTTATGCTAAGATGGCGCCGGTATCAGCCAGCACCTGTTTCAGAGAAATGAAACCGAATCATCAACTGACGGTTGTCTGCCCAGAGACTGAGTTAAGGAGACGTGGACCAATCAGGAGTGGCCGGATACTAGACATATATGGCTTACCCCGCCCCGAACACTCCATTTATGGCTTACCCCGCCCCGAACACTCCATTTCCCTTCCCCATTATGTAGTGTATTTAAGTTTGTGCATGTGGAAATAAAGGCAGAACATTGCTGAGATCGTGGCTTGCCAGTAGCCTTCTGAGCATGCTCTGAGTTTGAACCAGCTTGTTGTCTGACTCATTCTTTGAATGGTTGACCCATGCTCATAGCCTTAATTTGGAGTGACTGGAGGACGAGTGGAATGTCGCTACGACCCTGACAAATGGCGCCCAACGTGGGGCGTGGCTAGCGGTACGCCGCCCTCTCGGACCCATATTGCTGACTTCCCTGGTGGTGACCGCGGCGGCTGAATTTGAGGCCTGATCAACCTCCATTGAACACGGTAAGTTGAGATATATTTTATATGTTTCACTTGCCTGTGTGTCAGCCGCAGCGGTTCCTGTGGGATTATCAGTTTGGATCTGGGTGGGTGACCGGTCGAGTGGTGAGACCTCAGGCGTCCCGCGCCACGTCCCGAACCAGCAACTGTGAGACCGAGTGACGTCGCATGCCTGCGCGTGCTCGTGTGCACACCACCTCCTCCTCCCCCGGTCACTGTACTTTTCTTAGATAGCTGCCTCCCGTTACTGATAGTCGATTCCAAGCCATCCCTAGATTGTAGTGTAAGGAAGAAAGAATCTGTGACGAATTGAGGAGTGCTCTTCGTCTACCACAGAGACTGCTGTAAAGTCAAGGTTAGGAAAGGAGATAGATTGAGGTGTCTCTCTATCTCACCAGTGTATTGAGGAGTGCTCTACACTGACGGGTGGTGACCTGTAATCAGGGTGCCGTGGTGAGTCGCACTGTAAAGTCGCCATTCAAGGTTAGGAAAGGAGATAGATTGAGGTGTCTCTCTATCTCACCAGTGTATTGAGGTGTGCTCTACACTGCCCGGTGGCGACCTGTGGACTGCATCAGTGATCTGAGTCGCGACAGATCATTGCATTCTATAAGAAAATGTTGCGTATGTTTAAATCTGAAAGACCTGGCAAGTTGCCGGATGGTGCTGTGGGAGTTATCCAGCTACTAGAGTCACAGGAAAGCAAGGAGGCTGTTAAGAATGTTAGGAATCTGTATTAAATGATAAGACTACCCAGTACGGGCAGACTTCAGCCTTCAGTGTAGAAGGAATGCGTTATACAAAATAAGGGAAGTTGAGTGATGAAGGACACCTGCACCAGGCTCAGACACATCTTAGAGTAGATGGTGCAGGGGGGAACAGAGAATGCCGAGCCTTTGTTCGGATACATGAAAGCTGCAGAATGTGATTTGTTATGTGACCCTAAATTGGCCGTAACCCCGTTGATGCCTGTCACTACACCGAGCCCTCAGCCACCACCCTATAATGGTGCCGACGCCAAATCATCGGAAGGATGGACGTGTCGTATGTGCTGAGAGCAGAACCCGCCCTGGGAGAAGTTCTGCTGTATCTGTGGGGCGGGCCGCCCATGGCACGATGCCCAGCCTGCCCTCAAGAACAATCCCACCCCCACTCCAACTCCTCCCTCCAACGGCCATCTTACTACACCTTTTACTTGTTGTGGGAGGCCCGGGAAGCCCCAATCCGGCCTATATCCACTACTAGATCCGTCCGGTGCTTATTACCAGCCGCCAGCACGGGTGGAAAAGCCCACAGTCCCAGAGCACCCATCTGAAACTAATGTGATACCCTCTGCTCCAGTCCACGATGCTGAGGCGCTCCCTCTGTTCCCCATGGGGGTCGCCCATAACCCTGGGGATATCCTCCTCAACTCCCCAGAATTTCAGGCCAGACTGCTCTCCCTCCGCCAACATACTGTTACTCAAGACGATACGGAGCCAGATGAGGGATGGGCTCAAGATACTCCAGCGCCCCCCCCCTTTACCCCATACGTCTCCTATGGCATCCTCCACCCCACATTCATTACCCATACTCCGGCCCTTGCTCCAAGCAACTGCTGAAAGAGCACCACCCCCCAGCCCCTCAGAAGTCTGGGACCCCTGCCGCTCCCGGAATCTAGTAGACCCATCAGGACGCCCTGTCACTCTGTCAATAGGCTATGGTGACATCCTTACACATCGGGTGGGGGCCATAGTCAACCCTGCAAATACCCGTATGAGCCATGCTGGAGGATTGGCTCGTAAAATTGCCCTTGCTGCTGGTTCCACTCTGGCTGCAGAATGCCAGGCTCACTTAGCCGAAAACGGAGAGCTTTCAAAAGGCCATGGATTCCACAAAAGCAGGATCCCTTAGTACGTATGAATCCGGCCTAGAATACATGAAACAGTTAAAAGCCTGGGCTCAGAATCGCTTGTCAGATCAAGCTGGGTCTGTACAAGATGTTCAACAAGACCCTGATGAATCTGTGGAAAGATATGCTGCAAGACTCAGCATGCATTTTGAGGATCTCGGATACAGTCCTCACGTCAAGACGCAGGCCGCCCTGTTGGTTCAGACCCTAGTAGATGGCCTACAATACGCTCTCAGAGATGAGGTTCTGAGGGTACGCCCCGAGATCCATTCTTCTTCTTTTAACGACGCGGTGGACATTGTCAAAGCTTTCCAAAAAGCCATGCTAAAAATGGAAAAGGATACTAAGCCAAAGAAGAAAGCCGCTCCTGCCATGGTATATCAAGCTCAAGAAAGCTACCCACCCCCTGGCAACCAACATGGAATCAAGTGGGTAATGGTTAAAGGCACAAGTGATGATACTCCTCCCACATATAGAAAACAAGACAGAAGAAATGACAGGAGGCCACCTAGAGACAAGAGATAATCTCGTGATTCTGAAGGACGCATACTGTATTGGGAATGTGGTAGCCCTAATCACATTCTCAGAGACTGTCCAACCCGCAGACAGTACCATGACCGCTCATTTTATGACGGTCCACACAACGATGGTCCTTCCCGTGAACCATCTCACCCACGCCAATGACGGCCCGGTCAACCAGTGTCCACTTTCCCGGCTACGCACCCCACGGCCGCCTGTGGGACTGTCACTTTACAGGTGGACCATCAACCATTGAAGTTCCTGGTGGACACTGGGGCGGCCACATCTGTCATTTCTTCCTCACAGTTCCCTCACTCTCTGTGGTCCAGCGGGCCAGAGGACGTTGGCCTCCTGCAGGTTCCCCCGGTCCAAGTACACCTCAAGCCTGGACACAGGTACCCACGGTTGCCACAATACCCCCTCAAGGTGGCACAAGAACAAAGCTTGGGTACCCAAATCGCTTCCCTCCTGGAGTCAGGAGTCCTTGTTAGATGTGTATCTCCATGCAATACACCACTCTTTCCTGTAAAGAAGAAAACCGCTCCGGGAGAGCCTCCAAGATACCGGTTGGTTCAGGATCTCAGAGCCGTCAATGCAGCTACCATTTTAGAAACTCCGGTGGTACCCAACCCAAACACCCTCTTGTCTCAGGTGCCTCCAACGGCCACCTTGTTTAAGATGTTAGATCTGGCCAACGCCTTCTTCAGTATACCCTTGCATGAAGATTCGTGGTTTCTTTTTGCATTACCTTTCAAGGAGCACAGCTTACATGGACCAGGACTCCACAAGGAGCCCAGAACTCTCCTAACCAATTCATTCATTCTATGAAGTCTATTCTGGAGCCATGGGTTCAAGATAACCCTTAGGTCACTCTTCTACAATATGTGGATGATCTTTTACTCTGCGGCACTGAAGAAAATTTGCCAGAGATGTCAGCATCCCTTCTCTGGTTTCTTCACTCAGCTAACTGTAAGGTCTCGAAAGGCAAAGTCCAATGGTGTCTGCCCAAGGTCATTTTCCTCGGACATTGTATATCACAAGGTGCTAGACATCTGACTGAAGAAAGAAAACAAGCCATCATGGATATCACCTTCCCAACCACCTACTCCGCTATGCAGACTTTCCTTGGCCTCATCACTTACTGCAGGCAATGGATCCCGGATGCCTCAAAGCTTATGCAACCCCTGTATGACTGTCTTAAGGACGAAGGCTCCGTCTGGCTTCATGCTGAAGATCCACGTGTCTCTCACCAACGCAGACTATGTTTTGACCGCCTTAAACAGGCTGTTGTCTCTGCCCCGGCCTTGGGCTTACCAGACTATACTCAGCCATTTCACCTGTTTGTCTCTGAATCGGAAGGTCATGCCTCTGGAGTTCTAGCACAACGCTATGATCATAAGTATCGGCCTTTAGACTACTACTCAGCCCGCCTGGACCCTGTCGCTCGAACTGCCCCCACGTGCCTTAAGGCGGTCCACGCTGCTCACATCCTCCTTGACAAGTCAGCTGATATCGTCCTTGGACATGATCTAGTTATACAGGCTGGCCATGATCTCTCGGCTGTTCTGCAACAAACATCTCCGAAACAACTAACCAACCAAAGACACCTGCGGCTGCAGTGTTCCCTATTGTTGCCCTCCAATATAACATTTACCAGATGTCTGACTATCAACCCTGCCACTTTGCTTCCACCTTCTAGGGGGGAAGATGAACAGGGTGAAGGTCCATTGGTGGAACCTCATGATTGTATAAAAATTTTGCAGGAAGAGACTTCTGCTCCAGAGAATATGGTGGCACATCCGCTCGCACACCCTGCCTTGCACCTATGGACTGATGGATCCCGTTTCGCAGACCCTCAAGGGAAGTTCCACACGGGATATGCTGTCACAACAGACCTAACAGTCCTCAAGGCTGAAGCTCTACCACCATACATGTCTGCACAAGAAGCTGAACTTGTAGCTCTCACAGAAGCCTGCCACCTGGCAGCTGGAACAACGGCAAACATATATACCGATTCTAGGTATGGACATGGAATTTGCAATGATTTTGGACTCTTGTGGAAGTCTAGAGGATTCATCACAGCTGCAGGTACACCAGTGAAACATGCCTCATGGATTAAGGCCCTAATGAAGGCCCTGGAACTACCCATTCAGGTTGCTGTTATCAAGGTCAAGGCTCATGGAAGACTAGATTCCAGGGAAGCCAGGGGCAACCACCTAGCTGACCAAGCAGCCAAGACTGCAACAGTGGAGAATGTGTCATCAAAGTGGCAAGAAAAGGAAGAAGAGATGGGGGAGACCCTGCAAACCGTAGCTGTGGCGCTCACTAGAGCAAGGGCCAAAGAACAGCCGGCGGAAGACCATACAAGTCCAGCGGAGACACGAGTGGAATCCAGGGGGGTCAGGATGCCTGAAGAAAAATTGTGTGAGGAACAAAGGAAGACCCCCACTGAAGAAGTCAAGCAATGGAAAGCGGCGGGAGCCGTGCTGGCAGGTCGCAAAGATTTAAAGGTCGACTCAGCTCTTTATCAAGTGGACGGAAAACCTTGCTTGCCCCGGCGCATGTACTCAGCCGTGGCAGCATGGGCTCACGGGCCTACACACAGAGGAAAGAATCAAGCCTTGGCATGTATCAAGAAACTGTACTTTGCACCCGGAATCTCTTCCACTGTGACTGCATACTCAAAATCCTGCTCTGTCTGCGCTACCTGCAACCCAACGTGTACGGCACGGGTCCCTCTCCAACACCTGGCTAAACCAGACTACCCTTGGCAGAGAATACAAGTCGACCATATCCAAATGCCTAAAGCAGGAAAATATGAGTACGTTTTGGTAGCCGTGGATATGTTCTCAGCCTGGCCCGAGGCCTACCCGGTTGTCAACATGACTGCTAAAGTCACAGCCAAAAAACTGATCACTGAAATTGCCTGCAGATTTGGAGTTCCCCAAGTCATAGAATCGGATCAAGGACCAGCTTTCACAGCAAATATCTACAAAGAACTTTGGAACATGTTGGGAACAGATTTGGGCCTCCACACTCCATACCATCCTGCCAGTTCAGGCAAAGTGGAAAGAATGAATTCCACACTCAAGACCCAGCTCTTGAAAATGACCCAAGATCATCCCCTCCCCTGGCCCGACCTACTCCCTATAGTATTGTATCATATCAGACACACCCCACAAGCTAAACATGGGCTAACTCCCTATGAAATTTTGTTTGGGACCCCACCTAAAATAGGAGAAATTAGGCCCCAAGAGTTGTCTGAAACACATGATAGAGTAGTAAAATTTGTGATTGCTCTGTCTAAAGAATTGACTAACACCCGCTCTGCAGTGTCTGCTTCTCTCCCAGAATCCACAGGTGATGCGGTACATGATTTCACCCCAGGCGACCTGGTGTACGTAAAGAAGTTTGTCCGGAGAGACTGTCTCCAACCCA
The DNA here is from genome assembly GCF_046119375.1 of Phyllobates terribilis. Taxonomy (NCBI): domain Eukaryota; kingdom Metazoa; phylum Chordata; class Amphibia; order Anura; family Dendrobatidae; genus Phyllobates; species Phyllobates terribilis. Next base: position 10,061,218 of record NW_027362796.1, read on the forward strand.
GATTTGAGGGCCCCTACACTGTGATCCTGACTACTCCTACAGCTCTGAAGCTTGAGGGCAGGAGCACCTGGATTCACGCCTCCCACTGCAAGAGAGACAGAACGAGCCTATAAAAGATGACTACCTTCTTCTATATCCTTTCCATATGCTTACTGTCTGTCCCAGGGTGGACAGCTACCACATTCTGGGTAGATACTCACGCAAAAATCCAGACGCATCGATTTGATTACGGTGACATAGTGAATTGCGCAGGAATGACATGGTATGCTGCATAGTCCCCTCATACAGGAAAGCTATAAACAATGCTGTTCCAACCTCCGGGACCTTTTTGAATCAAGAAACCACATCTCTGTTACATGATGATACCAGTAAGGAAGATATGGAGAAATACACTCCTTTAAATAAGCCTGACCAGACCCCCCATGACAGAGTCCAATTGAGAGATCTAGTTTAGGGTCAGTTGGGAGAACTCCATGTGTCATTTAGGGTAGGGCTCAATTGTTTGGGGGCGTCCCATAAGGGGGCAGCTTCTAAGATGATTGGGTGAAGAAATCCACCTCCCCTCTCCCCACACATGGACAGTCTCAAAGGCCCCAAAGCAAGGGAAAGCTTAGTGTTTAGGGGGGAATGTCAGGGTAAGAAAGAATATATATTTTCTCTACTTTTAGACTTTTATACGCTTTGTTTATGTACTAACCATCATTTTGTGTCTCAGAACAATAAGCTTTCCTTGCTACGTGTTACTTAGATCGAAACTTATGCTAAGATGGCGCCGGTATCAGCCAGCACCTGTTTCAGAGAAATGAAACCGAATCATCAACTGACGGTTGTCTGCCCAGAGACTGAGTTAAGGATACGTGGACCAATCAGGAGTGGCCGGATACTAGACATATATGGCTTACCCCGCCCCGAACACTCCATTTATGGCTTACCCCGCCCCGAACACTCCATTTCCCCTCCCCATTATGTAGTGTATTTAAGTTTGTGCATGCGGAAATAAAGGCAGAACATTGCTGAGATCGTGGCTTGCCAGTAGCCTTCTGAGCATGCTCTGAGTTTGAACCAGCTTGTTGTCTGACTCTTTCTTTGAATGGTTGACCCATGCTCATAGCCTTAATTTGGAGTGACTGGAGGACGAGTGGAATGTCGCTACGACCCCGACAGATTGTGTTGTGTATGGAGGTCACTTGTTCTCTTTGATATCAATAAGGGGAAGATTCATGATTTCCAATGGAGATTAAATACTTGGATGTTTAACCCCTCCCTGTCCTGTGGCTATTGCACAGTAGCAAATATGCGCTTACAGGGGTTCTACGGTGAAAACAAGAAATCACCTATCCTAAGGCCATGTTCACACGTTCAGCATATGGTCAGTATTTTACATCAGTATTTGTAAGACAAAACCAGGAATGGGTGAAAAATGCAGAAGTGGTAACATCTTTCTACTTTACTTTTCCTCTGATTGTTCCTCACCTGGTTTTGGCTTACAAATACTGATGTAAAATACTGACCAAATGCTGATCGTGTGAACGTGGCCAAAGGATAGATAAGTTATGGACTGTTGTGACCTGGAGAATGTGCAACTTTTATCCCCATTAGTATGGAACGGCATGTACGACTCGACCACTAATCCATTTATTCCCTAAGGGGCTGCACTTGGCTTTTTCTGGAAGCCCCCAAAGAGGATGAATGGAGCTGCGGTCAGACATACCACATACCACTCCATTTTAAAATGGGGATAAAAGTGTCCTGTCAGGGATAAAAGTTCCCCATTCTTTCAATCAGTGCGGTTTGCAATGCATAAGGAGAAAGGATTACCAGCTTCATGAATAGTTCAAAAAATAGGTTTCTTTATTGTGAAAAAAGCTCTTTAAAACAGATTCCATATTCTGCAAAAGGTACAGTGAGTGGACTGCTGAGGACTGGGGCAAAGTCATTTTCTCTGATGAATCCCCTTTTCGATTGTTTGGGACATCTGGAAAACAGCTTATTCGGAGAAGAAGAGGTGAGCGCTACCACCAGTCTTGTCTCATGCCAACTGTAAAGCATCCTGAAACCATTCATGTGTGGGGTTGCTTCTCAGCCAAGGGAATCGGCTCACTCACAGTCTTGCCTAAAAACACAGCAATGAATAAAGAATGGTACCAGAATGTCCTCCAAGAGCAACTTCTCCCAACCGTCCAAGAGCAGTTTGGCGCCCAACAATGCCTTTTCCAGCATGATGGAGCACCTTGCCATAAAGCAAAGGTGATAACTAAATGGCTCATGGAACAAAACATAGAGATTTTGAGTCCATGGCCTGGAAACTCCCCAGATCTTAATCCCATTGAGAACTTGTGGTCAATCATCAAGAGACGGGTGGACAAACAAAAACCAACAAATTCTGGCAAAATGCAAGCATTGATTATGCAAGAATGGACTGCTAGCAGTCAGGATTTGGTCCAAAAGTTGATTGAGAGCATGCCAGGGAGAATTACAGAGGTCTTGAAGAAGAAGGGGCAACACTGCAAATATTGACTTACTGCATTAACTCATTCTAACTGTCAATATAACCTATTGGTACTCATAATATGATTGCAATTATATTTCTGTATGTGATATAAACATCAGACAAACACTAATAAAAACCAGAGGCCAGCAGATCATGTGAAAATATAATTTTGGTGTCATTCTCAATACTTTTGGCCATGACAGTAGGGTGGGCCCCTAGGGTCAATTTCCCCTGTGGGCCCCAGACACCCCAGTGTGACCCTGGATAAGGAAGATACGAGGGTTGTGAAGTAAGCCTGTTTAGCAGAGGTAAGGGCTGATTTGAAAGCGAGTGTTGCTTGTTTGAATGCAGAGAAGTCATCTTGCGAATGTGTTTTCTTCCAATGCCGCTCCATGACCCCAGGGCCGCCATCAGGGCATTACTACCCTTACTACTGTATGGGGCCCGGTGAAAAGAAGCAAGAAGGAGGGGCAGGCACGCTGGCAGCCCGGGGCCCCTCTCTTTGCTTCTTCTTACCGGGCCTCAGGGGTAACAGTTAAATGCCCGATGCACCCGGCAGACGGAAATGGGTGCTTTACCTTTAAGCAGCGGCCAGGTACATCATGGTCCTGACTCCAATCTCCTGACACACTGAATGCTCATCTTCATTCCTGAGCAGAGCAGCATGTCTCGGAGGCGGTGGCCAGTGTGTGAGTAGCAGGAAGAGGAAGCTGCTGCTGAGTTTGGTGGTGAGTGGGGCCTGGTGGTGCTCAGAGGGGCCTGCTGATGGTGATGAGGGGGCCTGCTGATGGTTATGCGGGGCCTGCTGATGGTGGTGGGGGGGCCTGCTAATGGTGATGAGGGGAGGCTGCTGCTTCTGGTTGTGAGGGGAGGCTGCTGCTGGTTCTGAGGGGAGGCTGCTGCTGGTGCTGAGGAGAAGCTGCTGCTGGTGCTGAGGGGAGGCTGGTGCTGAGGGGAGGCTGGTGCTGTTGCCAAGGGGAGGCTGCTGCTGGGGGGCCAGGTGATGGCAGGACCTGCTGCTGGTGATGGACGGCCTGCTGCTGGTGATGCGGGGGCCTGCTGATTGTGGTGGGGGGGCCTGCTGATAGTGATGGGGGCCTGCTGATGGTGGTGGGGGGGCCTGCTAATGGTGATGAGGGGAGGCTGCTGCTTCTGGTTGTGAGGGGAGGCTGCTGCTGGTTCTGAGGGGAGGCTGCTGCTGGTGCTGAGGAGAAGCTGCTGCTGGTGCTGAGGGGAGGCTGGTGCTGAGGGGAGGCTGGTGCTGTTGCCAAGGGGAGGCTGCTGCTGGTGCTGAGGAGAGGGTGCTGGTGCTGAGGGGAGGCTTGTGCTGAGGAGAAGCTGGTGCTGGTGCCAAAGGGAGGCTGCTGCTGGTGCTGAGGAGAGGCTGCTGGTGCTGAGGAGAGGCTGGTGCTGAGGGGAGGCTGGTGCTGGTGCTGAGGAGAGGCTGCTGGTGCTGAGGGGAGGCTTGTGGGGAGGCTGCTGCTGGTGCTGAGGGGAGGCTGCTACTGGTGCCAAGGGGAAACTGGTGCTGGTGCCGAGGGGAGGCTGGTGCTGGGAGGAGGCTGGTGCTGGTGCCGATGGGAGGCTGGTGCTGGTTCCAAGGGGAGGCTGCTGCTTGTGCCGAGGAGAGGTTGGTTCTGGTGCCGAGGGGAGGCTGGTGCTGGTGTCCAGGAGAGGCTGCTGCTGGTACCGAGGAGAGGCTGCTGCTGATGCAGAGGAGAGGCTGCTGGTGCTGAGGGGAGGCTTGTGGTGAGGCTGATGCTGGTGCTGAGGGGAGGCTGCTGCTGGTGCTAAGGGGAGGCTGCTGCTGGTGCTGAGGGGAGGCTGTTGCTGGTGGTGAGAGGAGGCTGGAGGTGAGGGGAGGCTGGTGGTGGAGAGGGGAGGTTGCTGCTGGTGCTGAGAGGAGGCTGGTGGGGAGTCTGCTGCTGGTTCTGAGGGGAGGCTACTGCTGGTGCTGAGGGGATGCAGCTGCTGGTGCTGAGGGGAGGCTGCTGCTAGTGCTGAGGGGAGGCTGGTGCTGGTGCCGAGGAGAGGTGACGCGCCCCCTGGGCCGTGGGGTACTCGGCAACCGGGCCTATGGATGCCGGTATGGGGGATATCACGGTGGCTGGCCCAGTCCGTGACCCAGGGCGGTCAATGAAAAGGGGGATTATTTATAGGAAATTTGGAAAGTTCGTGATGCCACCTGTGGAATGCGGCTAAAGGGGGCCGCCGCTGCGGAGCAGTCCTCTGAGGCAGATTGTAGGGCAGCTTGTGATGGAACGGCTCCCCACAGGTGTAGCGGGCCTCAGGGCAGCGTGGGATGTAATGGTTGGTGATGCAGGGGAGAGACGGCAGGGTGGTCCCGGAGGAAAGACGAACACTCACACGGGGATAAGCTTCAGTACGTTTAATAGTGATGATACAGGCACGGTCCAGGGTACTACGGATGAAGGGTGCACTTTTGGACTCTCCCCAGTGAGCGGGTATAGGGCCTCCTGATCCGTGGCTTTACTCGCTAAGCTTCTGACCTGCCTGGAGCTAGGCCTAGCTTGGTTACTGTCTCTCTCTTGCACCTGCTGATCTGGTGATAGGGCCTTCTCCTGGAGATCACTCTCCCTGGTCGCTGGGGCCTCCGTGACTCCTAGCCCTGGTACTGTAGTCAGCATTTGGTAAACCTGGGACCTGTAGTCCTCCAGGGGTTCCGGTGGTCCCTACTGGGTATAAAGGGACCCCGTAGGCACAGACCCCGTGTCCAGTATATATCTCGGGGTGAGCCTGGTATGCTCCTCTGCCCCCTTGCTACTTCTTCCTTCTCCTCTCGCCTTCGGCCACACTCAGGGCCCTCACTAGGCTTCAGTGCGTGCTGGAAGCCTAGACTTGCCTCACACAGCAGCCTGCGTGCTACTCTCTCTCTGAGCACACTCTTTCACTGATCTGAGCTGCCTGGCTCCACCTTCCCTATATATATGTCCCTAACGGGCTCCCTCTGCTGGTGTGAGGTGGAAGGGTGGAGGTGTGTGAATGTAGTGAGGGCCTCTTGTGGAGAAGTCCATCCATGCACCCTTCTGGGTTCTGTGGCACCAGTGCGTAGCAGGGTGCCACAGAGGCTGCTGCTGGTGCAGAGAAGAGGCTGCTGGTGCTGAAGGGAGGCTTGTGAGGAGGCTGCTGCTGGTGCTGAGGGGAGGCTGCTGCTGGTGCTAAGGGGAGGCTGCTGCTGGTGCTGGGGGGAGGATGTTTCTGGTGGTGAGAGGAGGCTGGTGATGGTGAGGGGAGGTTGCTGCTGGTGATGAGGGGAGGCTGCTGCTGCAGCTGCTGAGGGGAAGCAGCTGCTGGTGCTGAGGAGAGGCTGCTGAGGTGGTGAGGGAAGGCTGCTGATGTTGGTGAGGGGAGACTACTGGTGGTGGTGAGGGGAGGCTGCTGGTGCTGAGGGGAGGTTGCTGCTGGTGATGAGGGGAGGCTGCTGCTGGTGATGAGAGGAGGTTGGTGCTGAGTGGTGGCTGGTGCCGAGGAGAGGCTACTGCTGGTGCTGAGGGGAGGCTGCTGCTGGTGATGAGGGGAGGCTGGTGGTGATGAGGGGAGGCGGCTGGTGGTGGTGAGAGGAGGCTGCTGGTGGTTCTGAGGCCAGGCTGTTGCTGGTGCTGAGGGGGGCCTGTTTCTGAGGGGAAGCTGCATCCGGCAGGGTGAGGCTGGTGCTGAGGGGAGGCTGCGACTGGCAGCGAGAGGCTGAGGAGGCGGTGGCGAGGACGACCAGGGCTAGTCGACAAGGATATGCCAATTGCATATCAAGATGATGCCAACCTCTGTGGACAGGTAGGAGGAACAAGAGTAGTTGACAAATAGGGTGATCAATAGATCTTGGAATAATAATAACTAGTGTTGAGCCACCCCCGTAGTGTTCGGGTTCGGTTCGGTTCGTCGAACACCGGGATGTTCGAGGAACTGTTCGTCGAACTGTTCGTCGAACACCTTAGAACACCGTCGAACACCGTTAAAACCAATGGCAGGCAAACAAAAACACATAGAAACACATAGAAAACACCGGCAAAGGTGTCCAAAAGCTGACAAACTGCTCAGAAGACACTCTCTTTAAAAAAGCCGGCCGGCAAATTCAGCAGCGGCATACACCGGTACCCGACAATTTAGACAAGAAGGAATAGAGCATCACACATAGATTAGATAGATAGAAACATGTCAGTCACATATATAAGAAGCACAGTGACAGTGTTGGTTACTGCACTTGTCATTTAGTGTAAAGGATTTATTAAAAAAAAATTAGTGTTTTCATGCACCTTCTCTTTAAAAAAGCCGGCCGGCAATTCAGCATCTGTACCCGACAATTTAGAACAGAAAGAATAGAGCTTCACACATAGATTAGATAGATAGAAACATGTCAGTCACATATATAATAAGTACAGGGATAGTGTTGCTTACTGTACTTGTCATTTAGTGTAAAGGATTTATTTAAAAAAATAATAGTGTTTTCATGCACTGTCTCTTTAAAAAAGCCGGCCGGCAATTCAACAGCGGTACCCGACAATTTAGAACAGAAAGATAGAGCATCACACATAGATTAGATAGATAGAAACATGTCAGTCACATATATATGAAGTACAGTGATAGTGTTGGTTACTGTACTTGTCATTTAGTATTAAAATAAAGGATTTATTATTAAAAAAATTGGCGTGGGGTTCCCCTTAATTTTAGGCTCTAGCGGAGGTTAAGCAGACGGCTGGGGCAGATGTTTGAAGCCTGGGAAGGGGGTAATACCCACGGAGCTTCCCAGGCTACTAATATCAGCCCCCAGCTGAATACATAGCCTTTACTAGCTATTAAAATGGGGGACCCCCCCAAAAAAATGACGTGGGGTCCCCCCTAATTTAATAGCTAGCAAAGGCTAGGCAGACAGCTGGGGGCTGATATTAATAGCCCAGGAAGGGAGCCATGAATATTGGCCCCCTCCCAGGCTAGAAACACCAGCCGTCAGCCGCCCCAGAAATGGCGCATTCATAGGATGCGCCAATTCTGGCACTTAGCCTCGCTCTTCCACGCTGCCCTGGTGCGGTGGCAGGGGGTAATAGGGTTGGGGTTGATGTCAGCTTATAATGCCAGCTGACATCAAGCCCAGGTTAGTAATGGAGAGGCGTCTATAAGACACCCCCATTACTAACCCCATAGTCAAAGTTAAAAAAAACACAAACACCCAGAATAAAGTCCTTTAATTGAAATAAAGACACAATCCTTTATTGTTCTAAATTAAACCATACTTACCATCACGCCCATTCCAGCTGAAGCCAACGATCTCCTGCAATAAAAGAAAAATAATAAAGCAACCTCATCCTTACCTTTCCATGGTTCCCACGACAGCTTCAGCTCTGCTACATCGAGATGACAGGCTGGACCGCAGCAGAACGCTGCCATCCAGCCTGTCATCCCGCAGACACTGAGAAGCGCAGGCTTGCTTGCGCTGCTCAGCGTCTCTCTGTGACGACATCCAGATGAGCCGAGTTCATGTCCAATGAACTCGGCTCACCTCATGCACGTCACTGACAGCTTGGGAAAATTCTCACGCTGAAGCGCTGATTGCAGGAGAATTTTCCCACGCTGTCAGTGACGTGCAGGAGGTGAGCTGAGTTCATTGGACATGAGCTCACCTCATGCACATCACTGACAGCGTGGGAGAATTCTCCTGCACTCAGCACTTCAGCGTGAGAATTTTCCCACGCTGTCAGTGACGTGCATGAGGTGAGCCGAGTTCATTGGACATGACCTCGGCTCATCTGGATGCCGTCACAGCGAGACAGTGAGGAGCGCAAGCATGCCTGCGCTTCTCAGTGTCTGCGGGATGACAGACTGGATGGCAGCGTTCTGCTGCGGTCCAGCCAGTCATCTCGATGTAGCAGAGCTGAAGCTGTCGTGGGAACCATGGAAAGGTAAGGATGAGGTTGGTTTATTATTTTTCTTTTATTGCAGGAGATCGTTGGCTTCAGCTGGAATGGGTGTGATGGTAAGTATGGTTTAATTTAGAACAATAAAGAATTGTGTCTTTATTTCAATTAAAGGACTTTTTTCTGGGTGTTGTGTTTTTTTTAAATACTTTACTAGAAATTCATGGCGGTCATGTCTAATACTGGCGTGACCCCATGAATTTTGGGCTTGGGGCCAGCTGATAATACCAAGCTGGCCCTAACCCCTTTATTACCCAGTGAGCCACCGCACCAGGGCCCTGGATGAGTTGGGTACAGCGCCAGAAGATGGCGCTTCTATGAACGCGCCATTTTCCGGGGTGGCTGCGGACTGCAATTTGTAGCGGGGGGGGCCCAGAAAGCTTGGGCCTCCCTGCGCTGCAGATTCCAGCCCCCAGCTGCCTAGTTGTACCTGGCTGGACACAAAAATAGGGCGAAGCCCCACGTACTTTTTTTTTAATTATTTCATGAAATTCATGAAATAATTAAGAAAAAAAGGGCTTCCCTATATTGTTGTGTCCGGCCAGGTACAAATAGGCAGCTGGTGGATGGGGGCAGCCCGTTCCTGCCTGCTGTACCTGGCTGGACACAAATATAGTGCGAAGCCCCACTTCAATTTTTTTAAATTATTTCAGGAAATTCATGAAATAATTTAAAAAAAATTGACGTGGGGCTTCACACTATATTTGTGTCCAGCCAGGTACAGCAGGCAGGAACGGGCTGCCCCCAACCACCAGCTGCCTATTTGTACCTGGCCGGACACAACAATATAGGGAAGCCCTTTTTTTCTTAATTATTTCATGAAATAATTTAAAGAAAATTGACGTGGGGCTTCGCCCTGTTTTTGTGTCCAGCCAGGTACAACTAGGCAGCTGGGGGCTGGAATCCGCAGCGCAGGGAGGCCCAAGCTTTCTGGGCCACCCCCGCTGCAAATTGCAGTCCGCAGCCACCCCGGAAAATGGCGCGTTCATAGAAGCGCCATCTTCTGGCGCTGTACCCAACTCATCCAGGGCCCTGATGCGGTGGCTCACTGGGTAATAAAGGGGTTAGGGCCAGCTTGGCATTATCAGCTGGCCCTAAGCCCGAAATTCATGGGGTCACGCCAATATTAGACATGACCACCATGAATTTCTAGTAAAGTATTTAAAAAAAACACAACACCCAGAAAAAAGTCCTTTAATTGAAATAAACACACAATTCTTTATTGTTCTAAATTAAACCATACTTACCATCACGCCCATTCCAGCTGAAGCCAACGATCTCCTGAAATAAAAGAAAAATAATAAAGCAACATCATCCTTACCTTTCCATGGTTCCCATGACAGCTTCAGCTCTGCTACATCGAGATGACAGGCTGGACCGCAGCAGAACGCTGCCATCCAGCCTCTCATCCCGCAGACACTGAGAAGCGCAGGCTTGCTTGCGCTCCACAGTGTCTCTCTGTGAGGGCATCCAGATGAGCCGAGTTAATGTCCAATGAACTCGGCTCACCTCATGCACGTCACTGACAGCGTGGGAAAATTCTCCTGCACTCAGCGCTTCAGCGTGGGAGAATTCTCACACTGAAGCGCTGAGTGCAGGAGAATTCTCCCACGCTGTCAGTGACGTGCAGGAGGTGAGCTGAGTTCATTGGACATGAGCTCACCTTATGCACGTCACTGACAGCGTGGGAAAATTCTCCTGCACTCAGCGCTTCAGCGTGGGAGAATTCTCACGCTGAAGCGCTGAGTGCAGGAGAATTCTCCCACGCTGTCAATGACGTGCAGGAGGTGAGCTGAGTTCATTGGACATGAGCTCACCTTATGCACGTCACTGACAGCGTGGGAGAATTCTCCTGCACTCACCGCTTCAGCGTGAGAATTTTCCCACGCTGTCAGTGACGTGCATGAGGTGAGCCGAGTTCATTGGACATGAACTCGGCTCATCTGGATGTCGTCACAGAGAGACGCTGAGCAGCGCAAGCAAGCCTGCGCTTCTCAGTGTCTGCGGGATGAGAGGCTGGATGGCAGCGTTCTGCTGCGGTCCAGCCTGTCATCTCGATGTAGCAGAGCTGAAGCTGTCGTGGGAACCATGGAAAGGTAAGGATGAGGTTGCTTTATTATTTTTCTTTTATTGCAGGAGATCGTTGGCTTCAGCTGGAATGGGCGTGACGGTAAGTATGGTTTAATTTAGAACAATAAAGGATTGTGTCTTTATTTCAATTAAAGGACTTTATTCTGGGTGTTTGTGTTTTTTTTAACTTTGACTATGGGGTTAGTAATGGGGGTGTCTTATAGACGCCTCTCCATTACTAACCTGGGCTTGATGTCAGCTGGCATTATAAGCTGACATCAACCCCAACCCTATTACCCCCTGCCACCGCACCAGGGCAGCGTGGAAGAGCGAGGCTAAGTGCCAGAATTGGCGCATCCTATGAATGCGCCATTTCTGGGGCGGCTGACGGCTGGTGTTTCTAGCCTGGGAGGGGGCCAATATTCATGGCTCCCTTCCTGGGCTATTAATATCAGCCCCCAGCTGTCTGCCTAGCCTTTGCTAGCTATTAAATTAGGGGGGACCCCACGTCATTTTTTTTGGGGTGGCCCCCATTTTAATAGCTAGTAAAGGCTATGTATTCAGCTGGGGGCTGATATTAGTAGCCTGGGAAGCTCCGTGGGTATTACCCCCTTCCCAGGCTTCAAACATCTGCCCCAGCCGTCTGCTTAACCTCCGCTAGAGCCTAAAATTAAGGGGGACCCCACGCCAATTTTTTTAATAATAAATCCTTTATTTTAATACTAAATGACAAGTACAGTAACCAACACTATCACTGTACTTCATATATATGTGACTGACATGTTTCTATCTATCTAATCTATGTGTGAAGCTCTATTCTGTCTGTTATAAATTGTCGGGTACAGATGCTGAATTGCCGGCCGGCTTTTTTAAAGAGACGGTGCATGAAAACACTATTATTTTTTTTGATAAATCCTTTACGCTAAATGACAAGTACAGTAAGCAACACTGTCACTGTACTTCGTATATATGTGGCTGACATGTTTCTATCTATCTAATCTATGTGTGAAGCTCTATTCTTTCGGTTCTAAATTGTCGGGTACAGGTGTATGCCGCTGCTGAATTGCCGGCTTTTCATGTTTCACTGTGAGCACTGTTCCCATCGATTTGGGCAATCACTGTAATGCCACAACCACCATGGCTGTGGCATTACAGTGAGTGGCAGACAATCCCTGCATGATTGGTGCTCTAAATAGCACCAGACATGCAGGACACGCTTTTGGTGCACGAACAGTTATCGAACATAACCTCGAACAGCCGAATTTTTTGCAAATCGTTCGGGTTCGTCGAACAACTCGAACACCACCGAAAACAGCTCGAATTTGAGATTGGCGAACAGTTCTAGTCGAACACCGCTCATCTCTAATAATAACTTCCACAATTGGATGTGTTTAAATAAAATGTTCCTGTGCTGAGATAATCTTATACATGTGCCCCTGCTGTGTACTGTGTAATGGCCGTGTCTGACTGTGTACAGAACACGGTCTGATCATACCACACCACATCTCCTGGGCAGGGGAGGAAGAAAAAGAATATACAGACATTACAGCAGGGGATCACAGATGATTCTTTCTGTGAGGTAAAACATTTCACTGCCTGTTTTTAAACAATGTTTTACTTCAAAGAAAGAAACATTTGGGATCCCATGCGGAAATGTCTGTATACTCTTTTGTTTCCTCCCCTTACCATGAGATGTGGTTGTGGCACCCCAGGGGTCCGGTTTAGAGATGAGCGTTGTTCTACTCGAACTGTTCGCCAATCTCAAATTCGAGCTGTTTTGGGCGGTGTTCGAGCCGTTCGGCGAACACGAACAATTTGAGAAAAATTCGGCTGTTCGAGGTTATGTTCGATAACTGTTCGTGCACCAAAATCATAACTGGATTTTTTCTCAGTAATGATGAAAATTAATGTTAATACGCAGTTTGAGTGTACAGCGGGGCGGGGGGAGGGGCAGGGGATGGATCTCTGCAGGAATAATGAAGATCTCCATTTTTTTTTTCTCTTTCCCGCATTTACAGTGGGGAGGTGCAATCTGTCAGCCTATCAGCAGCGCACACACGGAGCGAACTGCTGTTTTTCACACAAGCAAGGGCATGTGTCATTGGCAGTGTATGTCACATGTCCTTGCCCTATAAGACCAAGCCATTTTCCCCGTCGCCACCATTTTCTCACTGCTGCAGCTGCGTGTTAGACGGCACCGCTGTTGCTGTGTGCGCTATACCTTGTTAATTTCAAGCCAATTTTCGCACAAATCTACAGATAGCTTGGGAGTAGGGAATAGTTGTGATTGCAGTCCTTTTAAGGACTAGGTTACAGCATTTCCTACGACTTTTATCAGGCAGGTCTGTGCTCTTAAATAGATAGATTGTGGGAGTAAAGACTAATTGTAATTGGAGTCCTTTTCAGGACTAGGTTACATCAGTTCCTATCAGTTTTTGCCAGGCAGGTCTGTGCCAGTGCTGTGCAAGTTTTTTTCACAGCATTTGGCTGAATCTAGCAAAGCTAATCCTTTTTGGCCTATTGCAGAGTGTGTTAGTCAGTGGAGTAGCCTATCTGTGTTGCAAGATATACCACCTGTGTATAGAATACCAATTTTTTTACTGCACCTAGTGAAGTAAAATCTTTTGGGCATAGCATCATTCTATTAGTCCATCTATACTGACCTCCATCAGGTTGCAAATTGAATATAATTTTTTTCTGCATCTAGCTCTGAAAAATATTGGGCTTCTAGCTGTGTGTGGGACTTGTTGTATTAGTCCATCTATACTGACCTCCATCAGGTTGCAAACTGCATATATTTTTTTCTTCATCTACCTCTGAAAAAATATTGGACTTCTAGCTGTGTGTGGGACTTGTTCTATTAATCCATCTATACAGACCTCCATCAGGTTGCAAACTGAATATATTTTTTTCTGCATCTACCTCTGAAAAAATATTGGGCTTCTAGCTGTGTGTGGGACTTGTTGTATTAGTCCATCTATACTGACCTCCATCAGGTTGCAAACTGAATATATTTTTTTCTGCATCTACCTCTGAAAAAATATTGGGCTTCTAGCTGTGTGTGGGACTTGTTGTATTAGTCCATCTATACAGACCTCCATCAGGTTGCAAACTGAATATATTTTTTTCTGCATCTACCTCTGAAAAAATATTGGGCTTCTAGCTATGTGTGGGACTTGTTGTATTAGTCCATCTATACTGACCTCCATCAGGTTGCAAACTGAATATATTTTTTTCTGCATCTACCTCTGAAAAAATATTGGGCTTCTAGCTGTGTGTGGGACTTGTTCTATTAATCCATCTATACAGACCTCCATCAGGTTGCAAACTGAATATATTTTTTTCTGCATCTACCTCTGAAAAAATATTGGGCTTCTAGCTGTGTGTGGGACTTGTTGTATTAGTCCATCTATACTGACCTCCATCAGGTTGCAAACTGAATATATTTTTTTCTGCATCTACCTTTGAAAAAATATTGGGCTTCTAGCTGTGTGTGGGACTTGTTCTATTAATCCATCTATACAGACCTCCATCAGGTTGCAAACTGAATATATTTTTTTCTGCATCTACCTCTGAAAAAATATTGGGCTTCTAGCTGTGTGTGGGACTTGTTGTATTAGTCCATCTATACTGACCTCCATCAGGTTGCAAACTGAATATATTTTTTTCTGCATCTACCTTTGAAAAAATATTGGGCTTCTAGCTTCGTGTGGGACTTGTTCTATTAATCCATCTATACAGACCTCCATCAGGTTGCAAACTGAGTATATTTTTTTCTGCCTCTACCTCTGAAAAAATATTGGGCTTCTAGCTGTGTGTGGGACTTGTTGTATTAGTCCATCTATACTGACCTCCATCAGGTTGCAAACTGAATATATTTTTTTCTGCATCTACCTCTGAAAAAATATTGGGCTTCTAGCTGTGTGTGGGACTTGTTCTATTAATCCATCTATACAGACCTCCATCAGGTTGCAAACTGAATATATTTTTTTCTGCATCTAGCTCTGAAAAAATATTTGGCCTTCTAGCAGTGTGTGGGACTTTCTCTATTAGTCCATCTATACTGACCTCCATCAGGTTGCAAATTGAATATAATTTTTTTCTGCATCTAAACCAGCCAATAGTTTTGGCCTAATACCACAGTTTGGCCACTCAGCTCTGCTCGGTTCCCATCCATTGTTTTTTTGTGCAAACAACTCCAGAGTTGTTAATTAGTTAACCACCAAAATGAGTGGAAAAAGGCCTGCTGCTGGTGGAAAGGGGAATAGGCGTGTTGGGAAGGGGAAAAAAGGTTGTGTCCGTGGGGTAGGTGTTAAAGCAACAGTAACATCTGCAGAAGAAAGACCATCTTCCAGCCAAACTAAAATGTCTACTTCTTTTAGCGGACAATGTGATAAGATCCCTTTCTTACGGCCACGCCAATCGCTACAAATTCCAGATGAGGCACAAAAACAGCAGGTGCTTCAACGGATATCAAGTGCTCCTTTAAGTGGGCTCTCCTCCACATCAACTTCAACATCACAAATACTCCAGTCCTCAAAGGTGTCACCCCAATCGCACTTGCTTCCTCACAGCTCCCAAATCTCCAGCTGCCCGTCTGAGTATGAGGTAGAACAGATGGTTGAGTCTGCAGAGCTGTTTACTCATACTATAGCCTGGGAATCAGAGGTCGACTCCAGCGCTTCTGTGAATCCAGACGAGGAAATGATCTGCACTGATGCCCAGAATCTTTATGAGTCGGATCCAGGACCAGACGCAGAAGGTTCTGACCATAATGTAGACCCTCATTCCCAAACTGTAACTCCTGTTGGTGGAGACAATGAGGAAGACGATGATAAGACTCAAATACCTGATTGGAGCGACAACTTTAGTTTTTTGTCAGGGCAGGAACAGGTTGGCTCTGAGGACGACGGGTGTGATAACGCACAGGGTGATGATGATGAGGTTGGAGATCCCACTTACTGTCAACCCACAGTCAGCCAAGAGATGAGGTCAGCAGAGGAGGTGGAGGAAGATGCTAGTGACGACGAGGTCAGGTTGCGCCTTCCTGGACAGAGACGTAGTACTGGAAGCACGTCAACAACTGCATCCTCAAACACAACTCTGCCTCTCACCACAAGTCGTGGTGGCTCTTCAGGTCGCATGGGTGCTAAGCCTTGCATAGCCTGGGCATTTTTTCAGATCGATAAAGATGACCCAACTCGTGTTATCTGTAACATTTGTCAGCAAAAGCTAAGTAGAGGCCAAAAAATACATAGTTTGAGTACTTCATGCATGAACCGGCACATGGACATGAAGCATAAGTTGCAGTGGGAAGCTCAGTGTGCTACAATGCGGCCTAGCCGGCCGGGCCAACCACCGTCTGCCATATCTTGTGCATCCGCGGCATCTTCATCCTCTGTGACTGGGGGGACAGCAGTCACACCTGTTTTGGGGCGCAGACCTGCCACCTCTTTACCCGCAACAGCCAGCGTGATTGGCAGGTCATCATTTTCTTTGGAGGTGGTAACACCAGCTGGTGTTGAGCGCTGTCCGACATCGATAGCACCACCTTTGGATCAAGGCAACCTAACATGTCCGCCTGCATCTTCCTCACAGACCGGCAGTTTGCCGGGGACACCCTTATCAACCCCGTCTAAGCACAATAGCCAGCCCTCGGTCCCTCAGATGTGGACAAGTAAAAGACCATTTCCTCCTAGCCATGAGAAAGCTAAGAGGTTGAATTTCACCATCTGCAAGTTCTTGGCTACAGAAATGCTGCCTTTCCGCCTGGTGGACGCAGAGGATTTTCGAAACCTTATGTCCGTCGCAGTGCCCCAGTACCAGATGCCCAGTCGGCACTACTTCTCAAAGAAAGTTGTGCCTGCGCTCCACCAGCATGTCGCACACAACATCACCGCTTCTTTGAGAAACTCTGTGTGTGACAGGGTGCATTTCACCACAGACACTTGGACGAGTAGGCATGGACAGGGGCGTTACATGTCGCTGACTGGGCACTGGGTAACTATGGTGACAGCAGGACAAGGGGCTGCTGTCCAAGTCTTGCCGTCCCCACGAGTTGTGCGTCAATCCTCTTTATGTCAAAGTTCCTCCACTGCTTCTGCCTCCTCAACCTCCTCTCGGTCTTCCACCTGCACCCAAAGCCTGTCTGGTCATGCCACAAGCTTTCTAACTGCGCAGAAGGGATCCTGCACACCTCCTTACTATGCTGGCAGTAGGGCTCAACGTCATCAGGCGGTTTTTACATTGAAATGTCTGGGAAATGTGAGTCACACAGCTGAGGAGTTGTGGTCAGCTCTGGAGAACCAATTTCATGAATGGTTGTCTCCACTGGAAGGGAAGGCCGTGTGCGACAATGCTGCAAACCTGGGTGCGGCCCTTCGCCGGGGCAATGTCACACACGTGCCTTGTATGGCTCACGTGTTGAACCTGGTTGTCCAGCAATTTTTAGCCCACTATCCCAGACTAGATGGCCTTCTGCAGAGGGCACGGTCGCTGTGTGCTCACTTTCGCCGTTCGCATCCCGCAGCTCAGCGACTTACATCTCTACAGAAGTCGTTGGGCCTGCCACTTCACCGGCTAAAATGCGATGTGCCTACCTGGTGGAATTCAACTCTGCACATGTTGCAGCGACTGTGGCAGCACCGACAAGCCCTGGTGCAATACGTTCTGACGTATAGCCTGGGCCAACGAGATCCAGAGGTGGGGCAAATCACGCTGGAGGAGTGGTCTCAGATCAGGGACCTATGCACCCTTCTGCACAGTTTTGAAATGGCGACGAAGATGTTTAGTGCTGACGATGCCATTATCAGCATGACTATTCTGGTGATTTACATGCTGGAGCACATGTTAAACAGAATTCGGAGTCAGGTGGTGGCACAAGAGGAGGTGGAGGAAGTAGAGGAGGAGGAGTTGTATGCGGAAGGGCTAACATCTGCAAGGTCCAGACGGTCGGCAGCACCAAGGCGGCAGGCATGTGAGGGTGGGGGAGATGGTTTTACCAGGGCGCATGGTAGCAGCCAAACTAGTGAGGAAGGTGCAGGAGCCCAGGAAGATGTGGAGGACGAACTGATGGAAGACTCATCAGATGAGGGAGACCTTGATCACATTTCTGTTGTGCGAGGTTGGGGGGAGAGGACAGAGGAAGGAAGCATGATTGTTACCTCACCACCAACACAACAGGGACTTGGTGCTCCTGGATGCGCAACACACATGAGTGCCTTCTTGCTGCACTACCTGCAACATGACCCTCGAATTGTGAGAATTAGAAATAATCCTGACTACTGGGTTGCCACACTGTTAGATCCCCGATACAAAAGTAAATTTGCAGAAATTATTCCTGCCATAGAAAGGGATGTACGCATGCAGGAGTATCAGCAGAGACTGTTGCAGAATCTTACATGTGCTTTTCCACAAAATACCAGTGGTGCACGTAGTGAATCTCACAGTTCCAACTTGCCAACCGTGGGACCGTCAAGTGTTCAGCACTCAAACCGTAACAGAACCACAGTATCTGCTGGTAACATCAATTTTGCGGAATCATTTCACCACTTTTTTAGCCCATCCTTTGCAAGGCCACAGGAGACAAGAAGTCTGACACATAGTCAATGCCTAGAGACGATGGTACAGGAGTATCTCCAAGTAAACATTGAAGCCACGACTGTGTCACTGGACCCTTGCTCTTTTTGGGCTTCCAATCTGGATAAATGGCCGGAGCTAGCCACTTACGCCTTGGAGATCTTGTCATGCCCCGCAGCCAGCGTTCTGTCTGAACGTGTGTTCAGCGCTGCTGGTGGTGTGCTGACAGATAAGCGCACGCGGCTCTCCACTGATAATGTAGACAGACTCACGTTCATAAAGATGAACAAATCATGGATCCGAAACGACTTTTCTACCCCTGTGTCATCCTGGGGAGAGTAAAAGCTTGATGATTGGTTAAAATCACCCTACCAACCGTTTTAAGCTTTCAAATTACTAATCATGTTTATCTGTATCTTGGCTGGAAAATAATTTGGGCTTTGTAGCAGTGTGCAGCACTGATTCTATTAGGCCATCTATAATAAGCTCCACCAGATTTAAAATTACTAATCATGTTTATCTGTATCTTGACTGGAAAATAATTTGGGCTTTGTAGCAGTGTGCAGCACTGATCCTATTAGGCCATCTATACTAAAGCTTCACCAGATTTAAAATTAATAATAATTTTTAGCTGCATCTAGCCCGGAAAATAATTTTGGGGCTCCGAGATGTGCAAGACACATAAGTGCCTTCTTGCTGCACTACCTGCAGCATGACCCTCATATTGTCAGAATTCGAAGTAATCATGACTACTGGGTTGCCACACTCTTAGATCCCCCAAACTTTTCGATCAACCTTTTCATTTTAATAAAGACCAAAAAAATGGTCATTTTTGAAATTATAAGCATTAGCAGGTTGTTAGAAACTGAAATCAAACAGTTTTCAACTCAAAACTTTATTCTAGGTGATGTTACATTTTCACATAGGACCCCTTGTTCGAAAGGAGCTTCTGAACTCTCTCGTCCATTGAATTTGTCAGGTTTTGGATGGTTTCTGCTTCAATTGTTTTGCATGAGGACAGAATACCCTCCCAGAGCTGTTGCATAGATGTGAACTGCCTCCCGCCATCATAGACACTCCTTTTAATGATGCTCCAAAGGTTCTGAATGGGGTAGAGGTCAGGGGAGCATGGGGGTCACACCATAGGTTTGTCCCCTTTTATGCCCATATCAGCCAGAGATGCAGATGTTTTATGTGCAGCATGAGATGGTGCATTATCATGCAGAAAAATGATCTTGCTGTGAAATACACGGTTCTTCTTCTTGAACCATGGCAGGAAGTGCTGTTTGAGAAAATCCACATACATTATGGAGTTCATCTTTAGCGCCTTCAGGGATCCTAAAGGGGCCGACAATCTCTCTCCCCATGATTCCAGCCCAAAACATTACTCCACCTCCTCCTTGTTGGCACTGTAGCCGTGTTTGCGTGGGGTGTCCATCAACCAGCCATCCTCCACTCCATCCATCTGGACCATCGAGCGCTGCACGGCACTCATCTGTGAACAAAACAGTTTTGAAATCAGTCTTCATGTAATGTTTGGCCCACTGGAGCCGTTTCTGCTTGTGTGAAGTGGATAGAGGAGGTCGACAGGATGGCGTATGCACAGCTGCAAACCTCTGAAGGACCCTGCATCTTGTTGTTCGGGGGACGTTGGAGGCACAAGCAGCTTCAAAAACTTGTCTGCTGCTATGACAAGGCTTTTTTGCCGCTGCTCTTTCAACCTGACGTAATTGCCTGTAGGAAAGAGTCCTCAATTTGCCCTTATCAGCACGCACACGTGTGTACTGTGAATCAGCTACATACTTCTTGATTGCCAAGACACTTCATCCTGATCATCGCACAATGTTGATTGTAGTCATGCCTTGACCAAAACACTCCACAATTTGTTGCTTCTCAGCAGCCGACACATCCTTTTTCTTTCCCATTTTGGCAGAAAATGTAGGCTGCTTAATAATATGAGACAGCCTTCTTAAGTAGTCTTGCCTTTCATTGGACACACCTGCCAAACTAATTAAAACAGGTGTCTGCAATTGCTTACAGTGATATAAAGAGCCCTGACACACATCACCATCAATGAGTTTAACTGACAAACAAACAAATTCTTCCCTTATCACTCCTAAACACTTTTTGCATAATAATTTGGAACACAGTGTACATGTGCTTTTCCACAAAACACCAGTGGTTCACGTAGTGAATCTTACAGTTCTAACTTGCCAACCGTGGTCTGTATGGAGTTGTTCAATAAAGGGCCCAAAATTAAGATAACATAGATGGGAGAGGTCTCTATGAATAGGAATTCCTAAGTATTTGATACCCTGTGAGGGCCAGGCAAAGGGAAAGTTGGACTGGATGGAATCCTATATGGATTTGGGGAGGGAGACATCGAGGGCCTCAGACTTCGCTGCATTGATTTTAAAATTTGACCATGTAACAAAGTGATCTATTTCAGCCATAACAGCATGGATGGATATATGTGATTGAGTGATATATACTAGGACATCATCAGCAAATAGAGAGCACTTGTACTCGGTGCCTCCCACCTCAATCCACCTAATATTGGGGTTATGGCGAATTGATGAGAGCAGGTGCTCCGTCACTAGGATGTATAAGAGAGGGGACAGAGAACATCCCTGCCTTGTCCCATTGGTGATTGTGAAAGGTGATGAAAATGTTCTGACGCGCCCCCTGGGCCTTGGGACACCCGGAGCCGGACCCTTTTTGGTGGATGCTGGTGGTTGTAGTCTCCGTGGCGGCAACCCGGTTCCGTGGCTCAGGGCGGTCAAACCAGTGGCGTAACTATTTATGTGGTTTTGATGTTTAAATGTCCGACTACGCCACCCATGGATTGCGGTCAGAGTGAACCGCCGCTCCAGGGCAGACCGCTGAGGCTGGTGTTGTGGGTGCAGCAGAGCGTAGCATAACTCCCCATGGGAGGAGTATAGCCTCAGGGCAGTGTATGCGGAGGATGGGGGTGATGGTGCAGGGCAGCAGCAGTAATGACACGGAGTCAGTGATGCAGTCTAGGGCCTTTACTCACAGTTCTTATTATCCAGACCACGTCTGCAGGTAACGGCTGCCCACGTCGTACTGTGCTCACCAGGTGAGGGGCTCAGACAACTCCCAGATAACTTTGGAGTGCTTCACAGGACCCCCTTTGTGTGTCCTTTGTCTGGCCTTTCTTACCAACCCTTCTGTCCGGCTGCCTCGGGCCTCCTCTTGGTAAACTTGGCGCCAGTTTCCCTGACCCTATGTGGTGCCTTCCTAGCGGGTGTAGTGAGGGGCTGCGCCACATAAAATGTCACAGCCTCCTGTTTCTAGCTGAGGGTCGTTTCCTGCCTCCACTAGTTTTGGGGACCGGTCTCCCCCTTTGGCCTGACCCCTCCACGCAGGTGGATTCGGGCGTGCGGTGGCGACTCGCCCGTCCGCACCCCTGAGATCCCTTCGTTCCTCGTTCCTGGAGCCTTCTCCGCTCCTCTTCCTTCCTTCTCCCTCTTCCAGGCCTGGGCCTCTGTTACTAGGCCCGCCTCCGGAGCAGAGCTCATGCAGAGCCCCTGCTCCCTGCCACTTCTGCTCAGACTTCTCTGCACTGAACTAAGATGGTGCCCACCTTTTATACTCCCTTCTCAATGCACCCAGGAACTGCTTCCTCCCTGCTCCTGCACTACAGGGTTCCCCTTCCTCAGTGTTCCCTCCCCCCACTCCAGCCAGGGACAGGGACTGTCGTGCCCATCTCAGGGGCATATTGGTCGCCCTGCCCCACGGCAATGTGGTGTAATGCATGCAGGTGTTGGGTCCTGATCCACACTACATCCTTACCTGAGAGTGAGATATCACACCTCTGGGTGAGGTGCAATACCTCTGTAGCAACCGAGCCCTCAGGGTGCTACAGTTCCATTTATCTTCAGCCTAGGTGACGTATTGCGATACAGGGCCGTGATTTTGGCTATAAAAGGGTCCCCTAGACCCCTACCCCAAGCTTTTTAAGAGAATCATATATGGCGTGCCAGGAGACTCTATGGAATGCTTTCTCAGCATCCAACGAGAGTATCTAATTACAAATTTTTAACTGCATCTAGCCCAGGAAATACTTTGTGCCTAGTAGCAGTGTCTGCTAGTCAGCGGATTATCCCGGCTGTTAAGCAAGCTACACCACCTGTAGTTTGGACACTTCATTTTTTCAAAGGAAATGCTTCGGGACCACGGGATACTCAGTGAAGAGCATCAGGAGGCACCCCAAGGCATAGGGGCTCGGACTGGCAGTAGGATGCCTTGCGGTGGACAGCCGAGCTCGATCCTTATAAAAGCTTAACTGCAGCAGCTTTAGTGGACGCTACTGGAGCTGGAATTACGCGGCTGCTGGCATGAGACTTGCCCTCCAATAGATCCTTGTAAATGGATTTAAAGTGTATTTATTCAAATTAGAGAGACAATTTAAATTAAAAAGCTTAGAGCTGCCTCCACCACAGGGGGGCTTGCTCGACCCACCAGCGGACAGGCACCAGTATTCGGAGAGGGGGGCTGGCCGTCAGGGTTCACCGCGGCTCTGGCACAAACCCGGCGACACGGAGGTGGCACGGGCAGGAGCGGACTGAACGTGTCGGCTTCTCACTTTTTGGATTTTAGAAGGGCATGACATGCCTATATCTGTGTCTCCCCCTCCTTTTACTCCTCCACCTCTTTTCTTTTCGCATGACTATATATACTTGTCAGTTTTCCATGTGTTAGTTGTGTCTTCTGAGCAGTTTGTCAGCTTTTGGACACCTTTGAAGGTGTTTTCTATGTGTTTCTATGTGTTTTTGTTTGCCTGCCATTGGTTTTAACGGTGTTCGAAGGTGTTCGACGAACAGTTCGACGAACAGTTCGGCGAACACACGGGTGTTCGACGAACCGAACCGAACTCGAACACTACGGGGGTGGCTCAACACTAGTCCGGTTGCCACAGTGGCATTGCCTCCCTCACAAGAGTTGATGCCATGCTTGGAAGCAAGCAGGGGTCCCCTAATCAGGTTTTACTAAGCATGCAACACTTTCCTGGCTCCAGACCAGCAAGGGGAGTCCCTCCCCTTGGCAACTGGGATCTGGAGGCGTGGTTAGTGAGACTTAGTGTGTGAGGAGTTGAAGTCAGGACATCGAGGAGAGAGGAGCTGGGGACTGGAGCTGCGCGGCAGCTCACCCCAGAAGAACCAGCACAGAAGAACCGGATACCGGAGTCCAAGGCTGTGGGGCACCGAAGGCCCAGCAGTAGAAACCGGAGGGCAGGAGACTGCAGGTCTCCTGGCCTCATCAGACGCCCAAAGGCTCAGCAGCACCGCAGGGTTCAGCACCGCCACGTGAGAGCGACGCACCAGCAAGGCCCGAGCTGCCTGCCATACGGGTGAGCACAGAAACGTTGCACTCAGGGACGAGGGACGCGCACAGCTACAAGCAGCAGGGCTAAAGAGTTTAGTGTAAAGGGAAGGCCTCCAATTTCACCTGGCAAGGAGGATTCTTTACTTGCTTCCAGGTTGCCCGGACTTCCACTTCTAGCCAGCACCCTAGTCCCGGCTTGTCTAATCACCACCAGTAAAGATAAGAGGAAACCGCCATTGAGTTGTGGACTGATTATTGCTGCGCCATCAACCCCTGCACTACAACGCCGAGCATAACCCATAACATCTACACTGCCCTGGAGCTAAGTTCTACCTGTGGAGAGCCACACTGTCCCTGCTGCAGTAGCATCAGCTCCAGAGGACCTGCTCCGCAGCGGCGGCTCCCCTAGCCGCATACAACAGGCGGCGTCACGAACTTTATACAATCACCATAAATCCCCTATCAATAACCCTTGGGTCACGGACCGGGTCACCGCTACTGTGACATCCCCCAGCATTTACCGGCCCGGCACCGGGTACCCCACGACCCAGAGGGCGCGTCATGGTATGATCAGACCGTGTTCTGTACACGGTCAGACACAGCCATTACATTATTCAAAGATCTATTGATTAAAATTAACTTTTGTTCGTGGGAAAACCCCTTTAAGTTCATGTATTAATTTGTCCACCATCTCAGTACATGATTATATGATACAATCATTCCCTCTGCTCCTGAAAGGGGGGAGGGGAGGGAATGATTGATATAAGTTTATACAGTGCATTGTGAAAGTATTTGGTCCCCTTGAACTTTTCTAACTTTTGCCACATTTCTGGCTTCAAACATAAAGATATAAAATTCTATTTTTTGGGGGAAGAATCAACAACAACTGGGACACAATCGTGAAGTGGAACGAAATTTATTGGAAATTTTAAACTTTTTTAACAAATTAAAAACTGAAAAGTGGGGCGTGCAATATTATTCGGCCATCTTGAGTTAATAATCGCCATCTTTTGCTGCGATTACAGCTGCAAGTCGCTTGGGGTATGTCTCTATCAGTTTTTCACATCGAGAGGCTGAAATTCTTGCCCATTCTTCCTTGCAAAACAGTTCAAGCTCATTGAGGTTGGATGGAGGGCGTTTGTGAACAGCAGTTTTCAGCTCTTTCCACAGATTCTCGATTGGATTCAGGTCTGGACTTTGACTTGGCCATTCTAACACCTGGATACGTTTATTTTTGAACCATTTTATTGTAGATTTTGCTTTATGTTTGGGATCATTGTCTTGTTGGAAGATAAATCTCCGTCCCAGTCTCAGGTCTTTTGCAGACTCCAACAGGTTTTCTTCCAGAATGGTCCTGTATTTGGCTCCGTCCATCTTCCCATCAATATTAACCATCTTCCCTGTCCCTGCTGAAGAAAAGCAGGCCCAAACCATGATGCTGCCACCACCATGTTTGACAGTGGGGATAGTGTTTTGAGGGTGATGAGCTGTGTTGCTTTTACGCCAAACATATCGTTTTGCATTGCGGCCAAAAAGTTTGATAATGGTTTCATCTGACCAGAGCACCTTATTCCACATGTTTGGTGTGTCTCCCAGGTGGCTTGTGGCAAACTTCAAATGAGACTTTTTATGGATATCTCTGAAAAATGGCTTTCTTCTTGCCACTCTTCCATAAAGGCCAGATTTGTGCAGTGTACGACTGATTGTTATCCTATGGACAGACTCTCCCACCTCAGCTGTAGATCTCTGCAGTTCAACCAGAGTGATCATGGGCCTTTTGGCTGCATCTCTGATGAGTCTTCTCCTTGTTCGAGATGAAAGTTTAGAGGGACGGCTGGGTCTTGGAAGATTTGCAGTGGTCTGATAATCCTTCCATTTCAATATGATCGCATGTACAGTGCTCCTCGAGATGTTAAAAACTTGCGAAATCTTTTTGTATCCAAATCTGGCTTTAAACTTCGCCACAACACTATATCGGACCTGCCTGGTGTGTTCCTTGGTCTTCATGATGCTCTCTGCACTTGAAACAGAACCCTGAGACTATCACAGAGCAGGTGCATTTATACGGAGACTTGATTACACACAGGTGGATTCTATTTATCATTACCAGTCATTTAGGACAACATTGGATCATTCAGAGATCCTCACTGAACTTCTGGACTGAGTTTGCTGCACTGAAAGTAAAGGGGCCGAATAATATTGCACGCCCCACTTTTCAGTTTTTAATTTGTTTAAAAAGTTTAAAATATCCAATAAATTTCGTTCCACTTCACGATTGTGTCCCACTTGTTGTTGATTCTTTCCAATAAAATTTAATTTTATATCTTTATGTTTGAAGCCAGAAATGTGGCAAAAGGTAGAAAAGTTCAAGGGGGCCAAATACTTTCACAATGCACTGTATATGATTGGGAAACATCTTTATTATTATGACAGTGTAAATACTGGAAGTGAGAAATCGTTCTGCTCTCAGTCTGCAGTGCTTGGACTGGGCACCAATCATGCTGACCCGCATCCTCATACATGCTGTGAGGCTGCTGAGTTGAGGTCAGGAGACCCGCGGCAAGTCCATGCATTGCGGTCCGAGCACAGACCGATATTCACTGATGGCTGAAGGAGCCTTAAAGGGGTTGTCCAGTCTAAATCCACAAGCCAGCAGTCCCTCTGTGTCACTGACTGAAGACTTGTGAATCCTCACATCGCAAGCACTGTGAGGATTCGCTGGTGTCGGAGCCAGGAATGGCAATCACTTGGCTTCAAGGATGTGAAATGCAGACTCCCGGCCAGAAGGGGGGTGTGGAGATAGAGGGAGAACAAACAGGTGGGCAGGTGAATTTAAAGGGTTGGCACTGCCGTGAAGTACCGAGTGGT